>NC_060121.1:363095885-363720885 GCF_021461395.2 Schistocerca americana
CCATACAGTGGCCCAAGAGTATTTGTAATATTGTGTAGTATTGTAAGAAAATCTGTGAAGAATATTTTAAGTCAGTATAGAGCTCGCACAATATTTCAGTAAATACATTACGTAACGAATGCCTTTGTAAATGCTAACGAGTGAATAAAGAAATAGAATTTTCCAGTATTTTCGTACCACCTAGTCAATAACAGGACGGATTACCACGAAACAGATTTGCCCAGTGTGGTTTCTGGAGACTTTCCACAGTCACGTGAATGATGGCGCTGACCACTGATAAAATGGAGGTACGCTGTTTCGTTCTGCCTCCTCCTGTGGCGCGCGACGGTGGCGCGGAGTTTCAATGCACCTAATAATCAGCAAAAAATTATTTCCGTATCTGTATCTTTTCGGAGGTGATAATTAACTCTGTATGACTACCCCTCTCAGACAACATCATCATTAAATCATGCATCATCTGCTTTATACTAGCGTTTGGCGTCACCTTTCACACGCTGTGCAGGGTCGTAGATTGATTCGCATGACGATGAGGGCATTGTCAGATGCGTATTCGTCAGAATCGTAAAGACTGGCCTCAGATGCAAATGTTTCTTTTTTACGCACACTAAACAAAGGAAACGCCTGTTTCTCGTCACCGGTACAATCTGCTTCTCGTCTTTCACCGTCTCCTGGATGTAGACTTTCCGTTCTCCTTTTGGGATATCGTGAGGATGCAGAAACTCGAGGAAGGAGACGTGTTTGTTAGGATGAGCTGTGCCATAAATTTTTGACAAGCCACTTAGCGAGGCGGCTGGCACAGCGGCGTAAATATTTGTGCCGCTAGTCGACAAAGTAGGCGTACTGTCGCTGGCGCTGTGTGTGTGTGTGTGTGTGTGTGTGTGTGTGTGTGTGTGCAGCAGCTGCAGCTACTTGCCCAGCACCTGCCGTCCCCACTGCCGCTGCGCCTTCTCTTATCGCGGCCGCATTCCTCTGCACAGATACGCCGCTGCAGCCGCCTCGCCTGCTGCTAAACACGTCGACAGCGGTCGGCGCTCAATCACACGAGCAGCTGCCACGTTTGTAGCATAACAACTGACTCCAGTTCGGTGTCAATAGAGTGGGCGCAACTTTCTTTCCTATCACTTATCACGTCGTAGAGGATCCCCTGTTTTTCATAGTTTAGAAAATATATTATATTTCAACTTAACCCTTTCACCACCATTGAAATGTGCACTGAGGTGACAAAGGAGAGGGATAGCGATACGTACACATACAGATGTCGGTAGTATCGAGTTCGCAATGTATTAAACGGCACTGTTTTGGCGGAGCTGTCAGCATCAACCAGTATCCCAAGAAGGCACCACAGGCGAATATCAGGGCTACGACTAATGTTTCAAGGGAATCCTCAACAACAGACTGTCGCGGTACTCGCATAAGTAACCGCAAAGTAGGACCGCGAAGACAACACGTGAACGGAGAAACAGGCTAGACAAACGACTGACTTTCGCTAAACAGATAAACTGGGCACGTACAACAGGCTGCGCTGCATACAATCAGTTTGAAATTTGGAAATTTGTGGTAAGTTCCTATGGGAACAAACTGCTGATGTCATCGGTCCCTCGGCTTACACACAATTTAATCTAACATAAACTAACTCACGCTAAGGACAACACACACACCCATGACCGAGGGAGGACTCGAACCTCCGACGCGAGGAGCCGCGCGGACCGTGACAAGACGCCCGAGATCGCGCGGCTACCCCGCGCGGCTAGATTCAGTTATATCCACTCCTGTATGTGGGGTCGACAACTGAAACAACCCTAAGATTATACAGAGTTGTCATCCTCCCTACGTTATTACACAACTGGCCTTTACAATTGCTACACCAAGAAGAAATGCAGATGATAAACGGGTATTCATTGGACAAATGTATTATACTAGAACTGACATGTCATTACATTTTCACGCAATTTGGGTGCATAGATCCTGAGAAATCAATACCCAGAACAACCACCTCTGGCCGTAATAATGGCCTTGATACGCCTGGGCATTAAGTCAAAGAGAGCTTCTATGGCGTGTTGCATGGGGGCTTAATTAAATACAATGCAAATAATTTTAATTTTAGTAGCTGACTGTCCGGTTACGCAGTCTCGTAACCGGTTGGCCCTGACTAGTATTACTCCGCAATCTGACTGCGTAGAATAACAACAAAGAATGAAAGGAAATTTGCGTTAACACAATCAATTAATTAAGTCCCCAGCAACTATAAAAGCTACGAAACAACAAAGCACAAGTGTAACTGTTCTGTGTGTGGAAGTGTGATTCAACGTACACATCTGGCACGGTTCTTCCTCAATACGACAAGATGCTTTAAACGCCATTTACAATGAAGTAATTAAAAAAAAACAGAAATACTATGATTGCACATAGAAACAGAATTACACTCTAATACATGAACACAAGCCAGATGCTTTGTTGACTGAACCTGTGACCAAGAGGCATTGTTATTTAGGAAATTTCAAGTACAAAAATTGTTTTTATTATCTCATATATATTGACGAAAAATACACCCTGATCATTACAACATCCCCAATAGAACAGCATCGGCTGTCTAGCCCATCAAAACAACTGCACACGACATGCTCACAACTAGTACTGCTAGCGACATCCTCTCAACAAGCACTGACCACGGCAACCTCAGAACAAGCACTGCCAGTGGAGGCGGCTGAATAATTACTCTTTGGCGCGATCTCTGGTGCTGTGACTCAGTGTAGCCACCTTTCAGTGTACAGGTACAGCTGCCCATGCAGCTTCAACACGATACCACAGTTCATCAAGTATAGTGACTGGCGTATTGTGACGAGCCAGTTACTCGGTCACCATTGCTCAGACGTTTTCAATTGGTGAGAGATCTTGAGAATGTGCTGGCCACGGCAACAGTTGAACATTTTCTGTATCCAGATAGGCCCGTACAGGAACTGCAACATACGGTCGTGCATTATCCTGCTGAAATGTAGGGTTTCGCAGGGGTCGAATGAAGGATAGAGCCACAGGTCGTAACACATCTGAAATGTAACGTCCACCGTTCAAAGTGCCATCAATGCGAGCAAGAGGTGACCGAGACGTGTAACCAATGGCACCCCATACCATCACGCCGGGTCATACGCCAGTATGGCGATGACGAATACACGCTTCCAATGTGCGTTCACTGCGACGTCGCCAAACACGGATGCGACCATCATGATGCTGTAAACAGAACCTGGATTCATCCGAAAAAATGACGTTTTGCCATTCGTGCACCCAGGTTCGTCGTTGAGTACACCATCGCAGGCGCTCCTGTCTGTGACGCAGCGTCAAGGGTAACCGCTGCCATGGTCTCCGAGCTGATAGTCCATGCTGCTGTAAACGCCGTCGAACTGTTCGTGCAAATGGTTGTTGTCTTGCAAACGTCCCCATCTGTTGACTCAGGGATCGAGACGTGGCTGCACGATCCGTTACAGCCATGCGGATAAGACGCCTGTCATTTCGATTGCTGGTGATACGAGGCCGTTGGGACCAAGCACGGTGTTCCGTATTACCCTTCTGAATCCACCGATGCCATATTTTGCTAACAGTCATTGGATCTCGACCTATGCGAGCAGCAGCGTCGCGATATGGTAAACCGCAATCGCGATAGGCTACAATTCGACCTTTATCAAAGTCGGAAACGTGATGGTACGCATTTCTCCTCCTTACACGAGGCATCACAACAACGTTTCACCAGGCAACGCCGGTCAACTGCTGTTTGCATATGAGAAATCGGTTGGAAACTTTCCTCATGTCAGCACTTGTAGGTGTCGCCACCGGCGCCAACCTTGTGTGAGTGCTCTGAAAAGCTAATCATTTGCATATCACAGCATCTTCGTCCTGTCGGTTAAATTTCGCGCATGTAGCATGTCATCTTCATGGTGTAGCAATTTTAATGGCCAGTAGTGTACACGGTGTCTGAGTTTACATAAATGGCACTGCACAAACTTCAGGCAGTGAAATACAGGATCCTTTGTACCACAGCTGACGCAGACTTATACACGCCCAACGCACATTAAAGACTTTAAGAGAAACATCGATCCTCACATACTGGGCGACCCATCGATCCTCACATACATTGATAAGAAAGTCACACACTATGAGCAGACTAGAACCTCGACGCATCGTGTTATCCTTCAGTTAGGCGCAAAATACTCCGACACTTCAGATAAAAGGTCAATCTCTACACTAACCAGACAATATATGGCACGACAAATACAGACACACAGTCATGCATGCTAACTATCTTTAGGATACCAAAAACAAAAGTCATTTTCAATCAATCATTCAGCCACGCTACAAGGCGGCGGCGTAGCGCTCCTATGAGAAATGTAGATAATGCAGATGATTCATGTGAAAATGTTTGCGACGTGATTATAGCCGCACGACGGCAATTAACAGACTATGAACGCGAAATTGTAGTTGGAGCTAGACTCATAGGACTTTCCATTTCTGAAATCGTTACGGAACTCAATATTCCGAGAGCCACAGTGTAAAGGCTGTGCCGAGAATACCAAATTTCAGGTATTACCTCTCACCACGGGCAACGCAGTGGCCGACGACCTCCACCTAATGAGGAGTGCAATGGGGTTTGCGTAGACTTGTCTGTGCTAACAGACAAGCAACGCTGCGTGAAATAACCGCAGAAATCGATATGGGACGTACGACGAACGTATCTGTTAGGACGGTGGGGCGAAATTTGTGTTCATGGACAATGGCAGCAGATGGCCGACGTGAATGCCTCTGCTGACAGCACGTCGTCGCCTGCAGCACCTTCCATCGCTCATGGCCATATTTTTTGCACCCTAGAACAACTGGAAAAACGTCGCCTAGTCAACGAGTCCCGATTTCGTTGGTAAGAGCTGATTGTAGAGTTCGAGTATACCGCAGACCTCACAAATGCATGGTCCCAATTTGTCAACAAGGCGCTGTGCAAGGTGGTGGTGGTATGGCATGGGGCATTTTTACATGAAAAGGACTGAGCCCTCTGGTCCAACCGAGCTGATAATTGACTGGAAATGCTTATGTTCGGCTACCTGGCGACCTTTCACGGACCTCCTGTGCCCGAACAACGATGAAATATTGATGGATAACAATGAACCACGTCACCGGGCCACAATTTTCCGCAACTTGTTTGAAGAACATACTAGACAGTTCGAGCGAGTGATTCGGCCATCCAGATCACCCGACGTGACTCCCATCGAACATTTATGGAACGTAATAGGAGGTCGGTTCCTGCACAGAACCCTACAGCGGCAACACCTTCGCTGTTACGGACGGCTATCGAGGCGGCGTGGCTAAATAATTCTGCAAGGGACTTCGAACGACTCGTTGAGTCCACGCCAGGTGGAGCTGCTGCACAACGCCGGTAAAAGGAGATCCACACGATATTATGAGGTATCCCATGACTTTCGTGACCTCAGTTATGTATCTCATGTTAGGTTACTAGAGAACCAGTGGGAATTTGGTACACGTTACTGGAATGTATCAATGTACCACTGGTGAAGAGAAGCCTGTTAACGGTATTCAGAATCCTTGTAACTGCCGCTTTCAGCTGTAGATTGTGCTGTCTCCAAGTTTCATTGTTAACTCTCTGCTCCGCTCCACTCCAGACTGTTGCATTGAATCAGTTCATGCCAGTAGATAGGCAAACTAATAACAGTTCGTTTTAAGTAATTGCACGAACGTTCTGACATTTGTTGCATCACAAACCGCTACGGTCGCAGGTTCGAATCCTGCCTCGGGCATGGATGTGTGTGATGTCTTTAGGTTAGTTAGGTTTAAGTAGTTCTAAGTTCTAAATCTAGAACCTAGAACCTAGACCGAGATGACCTCAAAAGTTAAGTCGGATAGTGCTCAGAGCCATTTGAACCTTTTTTTTTTTTGTGTCCGTTTGAGCACCTGTAATATGAGTCAAACATTTGAAGACATAGTCTGTCCACTGACACGTGTCCATTTTATCATTGTTTTATACATCCACATCTACATTTATACTAAACATGCCGCCCAACGGTGTGTGGCGGAGGGCACTTAACGTACCACTGTCATTACCTCCCTTTCCTGTTCCAGTCGCGTAGTTCGCGGGAAGAGCGACTGCCGGAAAGCCTCCGTGCGCGCTCGAATCTCTCTAATTTTACATTCGTGATCTCCTCGGGAGTTATAAGTAGGGGAAGCAATATATTCGATACCTCATCCAGAAACGCACCCTCTCGAAACCTGGACAGCAAGCTACACCGCTATACAGAGCGCCTCTCTTGCAGAGTCTGCCACTTGAGTTTGCTAAACATCTCTGTAACGCTATCAAGCTTACCAAATAACCCTGTGTCGAAACGCGCCGCTCTTCTTTGGATCTTCTCTATCTCCTCCGTCAACCCGACCTGGTACGGATCCCACACTGATCAGCAAAACTCAAGTATAGGTCGAACGAGTGTTTTTGTAAACCACCTCCTTTGTTGATGGACTGCATTTTCTAAGTACTCTCCCAATGAATCTCAACCTGGCACCCGCCTCACCAACAATTAATTTTATATGATCATTCCACTTCAAATCGTTCCGTACGCATACTCCCAGATATTTTACAGAAGTAATTGCTACCAGTGTTTGTTCCGCTATCATATAATCATACAATAAAGGATCCTTCTTTCTACGTATTCGCAATACATTACATTTGTCTATGTTAAGGGTCGGTTACCACTCCCTGCACCAAGTGCCTATCCGCTGCAGATCTTCCTGCATTTCGCTGCAATTTTCTAATGCTGCAATTTCTCTGTATACTACAGCATCATCCGCGGAAAGCCGCATGGCACTTCCGACACTAAGGGCAGGTGTCTTCTGAAACTCGGATAGCTGTGGCCGAGCGGTTCAAGGCGTTTCAGTCCAGAACCGCGGTGCTGCTACGGTCGCAAGTTCGATTCCTGCCTCGGGCATGGATGTGTGAGATGTCCTTAGGTTAGTTAGGTTTAGGTAGTTCTAAGTCTATGGAACTGATGACCTCAGATGTTAAGTCTCATGGTGCTTGCAGCCATTTGGACCATTTTGAAACCCGGATAGCATTATGAGTAGCTCTGTGTGCTCCAAACTTTCGCTCCCAAAGTTGGAAAACGACATGGCAGGAATTTGTTTAGTTGTTATTTCTGGTGGGTCATTAGTTAAAATAACTATGTATTAACGGTTTTCACTCCAGAGAAAAAAGAATAGGTGGTGAAAGGTTTAATGGCTGGATGCCAGTGGCTTAACTAAGATGGGGAAATTGAGACAAAGCATCAGGTCCCACGACGATCAGGGTGCTCCCTGGCTCCCGAAAGCTAGAAATAAAGGAAGTAGAGAAATAATGGAAATGAAGTCCCATGCTTGTTGACAAAATGTTCATTAAGGAGGTTGTGTGCCGTTGGCTTCCTCCGACCGTAATGGGGATGAATGATGATGATGAAGACGACACAACACCCACTCATCTCGGGGCAGGTAAAAATCCCTGACCCCGCCGGGAATCGAACCCGGGACCCCGTGCTCGGGAAGCGAAAAAGCTACCGCGAGACCACGAGCAGTGGACTTAAAAAGTAAAGAAATTTGAAATGGAAATATATCGCCTTAACTGATCTAAGTCTGGACGTCTGGGAATCTGAACCAATGGCTATCTTGCGTGTTAGTACTCCATGCATTTTCAAATAAATGAAAAAACTCTCGAGTAACAGGATAAAAACTACACTGCTTTGACAAAAATATGTGAATCACTTAGAAGGCATGTCCTGATGTCAACGCAAGTTCGTACACGTAAGTACACACCATAGGGAGGTATGTAAGTGATTAGAGTTGCAATTCCCTGCGTCAGGTAGAATGCTCATCAGAGTGCGTTACAACTGTTCGTATGTTTTGTTGTTACCTGGCCTGGTAGGGGTATAAAGGGGCGTGAACGACTCCTGATGTTGAACAATCATTTTCAAGGTTCGAAGATGCCATATACCCCTGTAAGAAAGTGTTATCAGCATCTGACAGGTTTTGGAAGCGGCCTCGTTGTTGGTCTCCCTTTGGCAGGCTGGTCGAATCGTGCAGTATCCACATTTGTGAAGGGCTGTGGTATGACATTACTTGCTGCATGGAAGTGTGACCGCCCTGTAATGTTCTGAGTCAACCTGCACGACTGGTAGGAGGCTAGCAGCAGCCGGAGTAGAGAATTTCCGTGACGGGTGTGGCCTGCCGTTGACACCACAACACAAAGGATTCGTGTGACTGCTGTGGTGACGAGGATGAATCGACTGCTGATGAACGGCGTCGCATTGTGTTCAGCGATGAATCGTAGTTCTTTTCTACCATGTATGACGAGCGTTGGCGACTATAGAAACGAGAGGTCCCATTCTTCCAATCCTTTGGAGGGACACAGCACTCCTGCTGGCATGGTGTGGCGAGCCATCGGATACGGTAGTGGTTCAGGTAACTCTGAAGGAGCAATGGTACGTCGCAGACATCATGCTCCATAATGCGTACCTCTGATGCGACAGTATCGTGGTGTAATTTTTCAACTGGAGTACGCTCGTCTACACTATCTCTATGAACTTTCTGTGTGGTGTTGAGTTACTCCCGTGGACAGCAAGATGCCCAGATCTGTCCCCAACAGAACACACATGGCACCAGGTTGGACGTCAACTCAGTCCCAGTGCCAGTACCCAAGATATTAAAGACAAGTTACAACAATTGTGGGCCAGCTTTCCTCAGGAGAGCATGCAACGCTTTATGACGCACTTTCCAACAGAATCAGTGCATGCATAGTTTGCATGCAGGTCATAGAGGGTTGGTTGGTCAAAAGGAATTTTACATCGTAATCAGAATAACACAGACACTGCAATATCGTATTTATCTGCCGATACCGGGCAAGCGACTTTCAAATACAACGTCTGACCTTTACGGGAATATACACTATGTACGAGTACAGGTCGTAGACACGTGGTTGACGACATTTGGAAGTTTGGGTCTGGCCGTGAGTCGTGCACGGATAGCCGAAGGATAAGGCGACCGCTCGCGATAAGCGGGAAATCCGGGTTCGAGTCTCGGCCTGGACCAAATTTTCATGGTCGTCATTCAGCTCTTCAGCTAATGGTTGTCCATATTCGAAATTGGCAATTCATTTTATGTATTCCATAACGTCTGTAGTCGCCGCAATCCCTGTTCCTTTGAACTTGCATTCATGTTCAAAGGAACTCTGTATCGTAATCAAAATAATATAGGCACTGCAATATCGTAATCATAATTGTGGCTGCGTTAGTGTGTTTTTGAAAATGTTCGTTTCAGCAATGACTCTGGTTGGTATTAGTTATATAATGACATCTTCGATTGTACCTTTTTATGTTTTAGTTACACGAAGACATTTGTTATTATGTTAGAACATTCACCAGAAGGTAGTATTGATTTACAGATCAAGTATGTATACTGACACTGTGTGTTACATACTGTGCGTTTCTTTGCCTGACATATACTAATGAGTTCCGGTAGCCACACAGTAAGCCGTTTGCAACATTTGACAATCTGAGTTAGTAATTTTCTAACAACAGTTTAATATTTACTTCATAACTGTACGTACATGACGTGTGCTGTTTTGCTCGAAAGTTGTTCCAAGTTAACTGGTGACATGAAGGGTTAATCAGACTTTTTTTTATTTTAATTCTGTTATATCATCATGGAAGTACTGAAAATGGGCATCCTGGTAATTACAGATACGACAACGAAAGGACGTGGACAAGAAATAAATGGAGACTATATTCCGTTTCGGAGTGGAAAAAACTGTATGAGCAAAACCAGGGAAACAAGCCAATAATTAACTGTGAGGAGACTAATGAAAGAGTAATCAATGTAACAATAAAAGTTCGTGGAATAGAACCAGAATTAATTGGGGTGTACGACCCTTCGATGGCCGACAGGGAGTGGTTGGCGAATGACCAGAAGGACGTGAATTGCTAATTATGGAGTACATAAAGGACGAACTGCGAAAAAGTCAAATGATGAGGTTTTAGGTCCATGGGGGGGGGGGGGGGGGGGGGGAGAATGGGGATGTAGAAGATGATAACGGTATAAGTTCCCCACTATGTGTTGCTGTATAAAATTTACCCAAAATTTACTGTCCACTCTATAGAAAGTCTACATATTACCAAGACTATTTAGCCACAAACTGTTATTCAACTTAAACTCGTATGCTAACCTTAATTTGAACTGAACTGTAACTGGCCTCAATACAACTTATCTTTGTATTAAATGCGAAACTGAAGAAAAACAACTATCTGGCCCTAATTTAAATTTTCTTGACAACATTGTCGCAGATTTCTGAAAGCTCAACAGAAAAAGGAAGCAAGTGACGGCTAAGCTAGATTTCTACTTCTAAGCAGTATTCAGGCTCTTGCATGTGGTAATGCGTTACGATGGAGAGAGTAACTATTCCCATGAAATGATATTCCGAGACAACGATTTTAGAATGAAATGTGTATTAAAAAACGCAGACAGAATCTTCGCGTGATCTTAACACATGATACTGGTCTGAACAATACTATGCTTAACAAAGTGCACAACGATTTAAAAAGGGTACAATATAACCAGAGAGTTTCAATAAACACCAAACAGTTGATATGCTAATGCATGAGTCAAGGAAGTGGGGTGGTCCTTCTCTTAGCTCTTAGCAAGTGAGTAAAGTTAACTAGCCGTCAACAACCATTCCGAGAAATTAGCTGCGCAGTGCTCCACTGTTGTCTCAAACTACACTTAAAAAAAGGAAAAAACCTTATTCAAAACTTATAGTCTTTTTGCCTTCCAATACACACATCATATTCATCCTTGATGCCCTATACTACAAATCTTTCATCATCTAACAGAGTCACAAGTCTACACAGCACTACCATCCATCACCTAACACATTTCAACTAAGGATGCATCACACTGTGCCACAACAAGGCTAAAGACTGTTTAATAGTAACATAACTTGCTCTCTCTCTCTCTCTCTCTCTCTCTCTCTCTCTCTCTCTCTCTCTCTCTCTCTCTCTGACGTACGCATCGATAACTTACAAAAACCAAAATGACGTGCCTAATTACATATCCTCCACCTTCCGCGAGTAGAATTCTATACGAAGGTCATTTCAGACAGGAATGGGACGAGGAAAAAATTCTCGACACTATGAATAGGAACATACAAAACATGTTACAAATACAAAGAGAAAAATAACTTTACAAGAACATGAGTTAGCGAACTATAAGTAAAAAGGAATTACAAAATTCAAGAACACGTGAATGAAGTAATCAATAGAAATCACCACAGGTAGGTTACCATGTTGCATAATGTCTATGACAACGTTCCGCACAGGACTCTTTCGAAAGTTCATATATCACAATTTGTATTGTAGTAAGCAGTATTGGTGGCTTGCACTATTCTTGTATCACACAGGAAGTAGGTTAGAGACTATCTTACACGTGTCTGTATTACACAAGGCCAACATTTATGAAGCGTTGTCACATAGCAGAACTTATTTGGACGATGAAAGTAGGTAGAAGAGTGTCCTTGTAACAAACGACCAGGCTTTCTCCAGCTCGTTGCAATTATGTCACTGTTGCCGGAAGTTATGTGGAAGCAGTCTCAGTGAGACTAAGCACATTTCTCAGTTGACAGCCTCACACACGCACAAACAGTAAAATATATGTAGTAGTGTCTGCCTGAATCATTCATAGATCCATTGATAATTCGAAAATCATCTTGTAGTATCGAAGAGTTTCTTGTAAGCCAGTTGTAGCGTGTATCGGTGAAGTATGCCAACATTTGGCAGAGAATATTTCAGTATATAATCAGTAGAAATATTTCTCCTGCCCTGACAAGTCTCCATCATTTATGGTGAATGGTCACCACCTAAAAATTTTTAAATTTATAATTTTCAATTATATTAAGACAGGAGTAATAAGATTCTACATATTTGTAAATATGGACTGCTCATGCAGTGTAACGGTAACAACGGATTTTATATTTATAAGAAAGCATGAAAAAAATGGTATCATGGATTTATAGTAATGAATTACAGAAACATCAGACAAATAAATCATGTGAAACAGTGTACAGTAGTAGGCATGATAAAAAACGATTATTATTTGTGTACAGATTGACGTACGCAAAATTATAAATCTATTCAAGTAGATATGATCATCACTAAAATACACAAAAGTATAGGGAGCTATGTAGAAAGAGAAACATAAGGATAGTAATCACACACAAGAAATAAACACATGAGGATGTTCTTATATGTCTCACGTTCTACTGAATACACTCTTTTGAGTTGAAAAATAAAATATCCTACGTAACCTTATATGTGGGTTTAGCTCGTTGCCTACAATTCTTAGGCCATTGTAACAACGCATCATCGAAGAGAGAAATCACATTAAAACTAATTTACATTAATTACGTTACCATACTGAATTTTTACAGCAGTCCGATTCTAAGAAATACTCCCATGGTGGAAATATAGGTCTCCTCAAATAGTGGGACTGAAATGTAAATTCTGGAGGGAGAGAAAATACCAAAACAGTGGTGCTCATCATACATGTTTGCTATGTATAAACAAAGAAACATAAAGCTCCCTAGCAATTATACGGGGATTAGTTTTATGACATCTGTCAGCAGACATTTTAGCGCTACAATGAAAACAGCTTTGAGAATAAGATTGCAGGAAAGATGCGAGCGGACCAGAAAGGTTTTACATTTGGATGATCTTGTATTAATCATATTTTTAGCCTTATACAAATAAATGAGAAATCGTATTCTAAGGTCCAGGAAGTACCTGTAAACCTAATATTTGTGGAGTTAGACAAAGCGTTGAGTCTGTACCCGTCAACGTGCTACGGGAAGCGATGGAGTATAGGGAAATCGAAAGACAGCAAATATCTCTGTTTCAGGGAACATAACAGCATTCGTACACTGTATCACGGAGAAAGATGAGTGAGATATCTACTTGAATAGATTTAGAATTTGGTGTACGTCGTTCTGTACCCATGTAATAGCCGTTTCCAAACATCGAAAGGACTTAGGCGGGATTGCAGTATGTCGCCGGCATTGTTTAAAATACGTATGTTGAGTATACTGGAACGGTAGAATCAATCGTGCCTACGACCTCGCAGCAGTGGTAACGCGAGCTCCCATCATATCACGAAAGTTACGCGCTGTTGGTCCATGCTAGCACTTCGACGGGTGACCGTCGAGGTCCGCCGAGAGCTGTTGGCAGTCGGAGTGCACAGACCCTCGTGAGGCCGATCGAGAAGTTACTTAACTGGGAATTAGCGGCTCCAGCAACGAAAACTAACAACAGACGGGACAGCAGTGCGTTGACCACATGACCCTCCGTATCCGCATCCAGTGACGCCTATCGGCTGAGGATAACACGGCGGTCGGTCTGTATCGTTAGGCCTTTTGAGGCGTCTTGATGAGGAGTTTGTGTCTTGAGTTTTGGAAGCAGTCATGTTGATCCAGAATGAGATTTCCACTCTGCAGCGGAGTGTGAGCTGATATGAAGCTTCTGCATAGTTTGGAAGGCAGGCGACGAGGTACTGGCAGAAGTAAAGCTATGAGGACGGGGCGTGGGTCGTGCTTGGTAGAGCACTTGCCCGCGAAAGCAAAGGTACCGAGTTCGAGTCTCGGTCCGGCACACAGTTTTAATCTGCCAGGAAGTTTCAGTCATGTTGATGTCTCGGAATTCCTCTCCAGTATGGAACTGTCTATTCATAATTATTTTCCGATGGTAAAGTATTGACAGAACAAAGTAGGGAAGATGTTTAATTAATGATAAAGAAGTTAGAGGAAGCATTCGAACGAAGAGGGGCTTAGAATAAATATGAGCAAAGCAAAATATCTGGTAGTGGGAGGAATGTAAGCGATACAGTACTGCCCCAAGGAATTATTAAAGCAGTTAAAATATTCAAGATCGGTTATCCTTTCCTCGAAAAGCTGTGAAGCAGATGTGGGAGGTAGGATCCAAAATGCTAAACAGAGTTCTGAGGAGCTGGGCAATATTAAAAGAAACAAAGAAGAGGACACTGCTAATAGTGGTTGATAGTGTACTGATGCGGAAGGTTGGACCCCAGAAGACTGGCAGACAAGTAGAGTAGGCTAAAGGCAGCACAGATAGATGGAATAAGGACAGCCAGTACACCCAGAACAGCGAGGGGATGAAACGAAGAATTTTGGGGAGACGGTGGGTGCGGAACAACCAGTCGTGCAAAGAACTGAGAAAAGAGATCTTCAACTGAATGGCTACTGCTGCAAATGGAGCAAGTACGATGATCAAAAAGAATCCTGGAGTGGTCAACACCGGGAACGAGGAAGCGCGAACGGGCGAGAATGGGATGGTGTGTGGGAATAATTGAAATGACGAGGAAGAAAGGTCTGAAAGAGGAAGACTGAAATGGTCACGAATGTTGTCGAACGGGAATAAAGGACAACTGTTGAAGTAACATTATTAATTCTGGCACGCCAAAAGCAGGCCGCAAATCAGGTTCCCTGTGGTTGCCACTTCTAAATGCGTCGAAAGAAGATTTTTTTTTATTTCTTTTTAAAAACATAACACTTCGATAATACAAAACGAGCTGCCCTTCTTTGTACTTTTTCGACGTTCAAAATGGCCCTGAGCTCTATGTGACTTAACATCTGAGGTCATCAGTCCCCTAGAACTACTTAAACCTAACTGCCGGCCGAACGGTTCTAGGCGCTTCATTCCGGAACCGCTCGACTACTACGGTCGGAGGTCCGAATCCTGTCTCGGGCATGGATGTGTGTGATGTCCTTAGGTTAGTTAGGTTAAGTAGTTCTAAGTTCTAGGGGACTGATGACCTCAGATATTAAGTCCCATAGTACTCAGAGCCATTTGAACCATGTTTTTAAACCTAACTAACGTAAGGACATCACACACATCCATGCCCGAGGCAGGAATCGAACCTGCGACCGTAGGGGGTCGCGCGGTTCCAGACTGAAGGGCCTAAAACCGCTCGGCCACACCGGCCGGCTTTTCGATGTCATCCGTCAGTCCCACCTGATGCGGATCCCACACCGCACACCAATACTCCAGAATAGGGCGGACAAGCGTGGTGTAAGCAGTCTCTTAGGAGACCTGTTGCACCTTCTAAGTGTTCTGCCAATTATAAAGACTCCATTTCTTACTAGGCTAATTACTGTTTAGCTCTACAGGGCCTTTATACTGAAATGTTTCCCCACACCACCTAGTATTGTCTTTCTATGTGTGTGAGTAACTGTATGTTCACTGTTGTGGGTAAATACATACAGCGTACACAGGGCGGTGTGTGAAACTGATAGCGATTACACGCTTCCGCTGTTGTAGAAATCTGCTCCAGATGCTGCAGATACCGTGTTGAGCTGAAAGTGGTAACCAAAGTACGGAGAAATAATCTTCGGGGCTCTGTTGCATAGCAATCAGATTGCTTTCAGTTCTGAGAAATGTCCAGTTACTATTGTGGATTTGAATGATCCATGAAGTGACTTCTTTTCCGAAGAAAACATCGAACTATTTCACTAGAACTGAATGCTCCCGTCGGAACTGTTCTCAGCTGGTGTTTATTAGTAAATCACAATAGCAGTATATCGCTGGGTGTATAATAAGACGTACCTTCTTGAAATGAACAATATTTTATTGTTCTATTAACTGATTTCCTTCCATATGCACTTATATTTTACAATTTGAATCAAAACTCGCAATGGCGTCGATTTTTTACATCACAAGAATGGCTCTCCTCTCCTAAAATTACTCTTAACAAGAACAAAAAACTCTATATCCTAAGAATAATTATGTGAGCGCTGACCGCCACAGAGTAATAAACAATATCTTTGTCTCTCTCTCGCACTGTCACAGCAAGCCACGCTGCATGATACATCATATATGCCCCTCTTGTGGACGAACGTTTTTGGGCAAAAACAAACACGAGCGTTCACACAACACTATATCGGTGATTGTTTATGACGCTGTATTAAAGTCCACTAGAGTATTAATGTCCACTGTATTTCTTATGATATTTTGGTGTTGGTGAATGACTATCTAAACGTAATTTATAGATTTGGGTGCATATACTGCTGACAAAGCCTCTGCTGAATTCCTGATGCAGCTTATATGCATAGCTTACATGCTTGCTTTTATTCATATGTCGAGGATGGCATGAGATGTGATCAGAAACCTTTTTCATCATCATTCAAAGCTTCTGTCACTCGCCTTGGGATGTCTCAAACGGATAATCTAGCCATTCGGCCAAGCCCCACAAAGGAAAACCAAGGAAAACCTCGGGGTAGATTTACCATCCTCGTATTTCTCATTTGCAAAGAAAATTAATTGAATTACAATGGAGAATAATAAAAAAAATATTTACAATATGGATTTTTTTAATGAATTTAAACACTGTTCACAAAAGAAACACAACACTGTTAATCTTCTGTGTCTTGAGGTGAACCGTCGACGCGTTGGTTTACGTCCATCTACGATTCCCTTCTATCAGTCATCTTCGGGTAACTGATTGAATTCTATTCCCATTTCACCGTCTCCTCGTGGGTATTATGTTTTTCCGCATATGGTTAACATGAAAATAAGAGTCAGTGTAAGTTACGTGGAAAAGGTGTTTGATCTATGCTGAGCTGAAACAGAATCTAATCTAAAGTTCTTTCTAATTCTCTGTCCTGAATTCGAAATATTCGGAAGTCGTAAGGCGTTCTTCATTTCTATCAACAACCCTAGAATGCACTATACACAAATCCAACTGGTGCTGCCGTGTCAACTTATGCTCGTCATCTTTCAGATGGACTTTAACACTTGTTGATGTGCTTATAACTGAAAGGCATTAGCTCAGTTGGTTAACTTCGCGAGCAACAATTGATATAACACAATTTACATACACAGGTATGTTACAACAATAGTACAATTCTAAAGACAATGTTCATCACAAAAGATTGAAACAAAGTGATAGGCGTCCTTTTAAAACTGAGAACGGGTTACCCCTTCCGAACAGCATGACTTCAGCTCAGCGAGTAAAAAAGCAAATACAAACATACATTGAAATTGTTAAATTGACAGAAGAAAAAATATCTTGCCATAGACCAGATTCATTTGAGTCACTAACCCATGGTCATTATGCATTGTGAAACCTGATTGAAGTTACTATCTACTAAATAAAAAAATTTTTAAAAGAAATCATTCATACCATAGCTAAATTCTCTGCATACTGAAAAGAAAACTTATCTTTACAGTGGAAAACCAATACATAATGTCTGCATAAACTACTAAATTGCAAAAATAAAGAAACTATCCTAAGTATGATTCATAGGTTTAATGAAAATTCTCTAATCAATATTATTTGATAAGAATAGTATTTTCAATCTTCAGTCATTATGAAATTGCTTTAACAAGTGATGAGGATACATTCCTTTCACCTTTCCATTCTTCACATCCTTCAAAACATAAGTTCCTGGATGGAGTATTTTGGTAATCACAAATGGTCCTTGATACAATAATTGCCATTTTGTGTTCTTCCTCTGTATAAGTGAAGCCTTAGGATGAGTTTTTACTAAAACTTGGTCTTTCACTTTATATGTTTTTATTTTTCCAAGTCGATTGTCAAAATATATTTTCCTTTTTCTTGCCTTGTCCATTATATTGAGTAAGGATTGTCGTACTTTATTTTGTAGGTCTATTTTGTTAATAGCTACTTTAGGAATTGGCCGAATCCAGTCATTCTGTTCCTGTTTTCCAAACATTAGTTCGTATGGGGTGTATTCTGTCGTTGTATGTGGCATATTGTTTACAATTTCCTGAAAATCGTGAAGATAATCGATCCATTTGGGTTGCTGGTTGTGGCAATATGTTCTCATGAACCGGTTTAATTCACGAAAAATTCGTTCCACGGGATTCGCCGAAGGGTGGTACACTGATGTTAGAATTTGTTTTATACCACAACTGGCTAATGTTTGCCTCCAACGAAATCCAGTGAACATTGACCCATTGTCAGAAAGAATAGCCTCTGGTTTGCCTACCTTGACTGTATAATCCTTGACCAGCTTCTTGGCTATGGATGCAGCAGTAGCTGATTTTAATGGATAAAGTTTGACATACTTAGTGAATATATCAAGAAAAGCTACAATATATTTGCATCCTCCCCTTGATGATGGTAGAGGACCATAGACGTCGACCGAAATGATTGACAGCGGTTTAGTGGGTATAATAGGATGTAGGAAATCTTTCACACAAAAATTTCCTGGTTTGGCTAGCTGACAAATTTTACATTTCCTTAACTGTCTGTGCACTTTCCTGCGAATGTTTGGGAAGTAGCAATATGCTTGAATCTTCCGAGCACACTTTAATACTCCAAAATGTCCCCAAGTGATGTGCGTGTGCAAAATGAAGTCATTCTCATTCTTCTCGGGAATACACACCTTCCAACTATCTGAATCAAGATGCCCTTTGAAAAATAAGACGTCGTCCTCAACTTTGTACAATCTCTTCAGATCATCGTTTCCAGGCTTTGCCAAAGTTTCCTTTATTGAATGCCAACGAGGATCTTCATTCTGAAGTTTTTCCATGTTCTTACACATGTCAAGAAAATGTTTCTTATATATTCTATCAGTCATTATAAGAACATTAAATTCAGACGGATTGTCTGTGATGTTGATAGTTGACAAATCTCCATCTGGCATTATAGACAGTGCATCAGCGATGAAATTATCCTGTCCGCTTAGGTATTTAATTTCAAATTGAAACTCTTGGAGTGAGAGCGTCCATCTTGCTAATCTTGGATGTAATAATTTACATGTTTGCAAAAAACTTAACGCTTTGTGGTCACAGTATACTGTTGTCTTCGCTCCAAATAAGTAATAGTAAAATTTATTAAATGACCAGACTACGGCCAATGCTTCCCTTTCTGTAGTCGTATATGTTCTTTCACAAGCAGTTAAGAGTCAGCTAGCAAAAGCTATTGGACAGAAAGTTGATTTCCTATCTATCATCTTTACTCGGAAGAGGCATGAACCTATTCCAATTTCCGAAGCATCTGCCATTAAACCGAATTCTTGGCTCATATATGGATGATATAATATTTGTGAATTGACTAAGGCATGTTTTATTGCTTCAAATGCATTCTGACATTGTTGCGTCCACACCCACGGAGTATTTTGCGCAACAAGCTGTACAACGGTTCTGCATTAATAGAGTGGTCGTGAACGAAACGCCTGAAAAAAAGAGACAACTCCGAGGAAGCCCTTTAACTGTCTTTTTGTCGTTGGAATTGCAAAGTTTTTGATTGCCTTTAGTTTCTCGGAGTCCGGTAAGATGCCTTTTCCATTTATAAGATGACCCAAAAATTTGATTTTATCTCAAGCAAAATGGGACTTTTGCAGTGCGGTTATGCCTGCTTCCTTGAAACGTTCTAACACTCTTCTCAATAAATCAACGTGCTCCTCCCATGTGGTCGTAGCTATGAGCATGTCGTCCACAAATAAAGTTAAATTGCTTCGAAGTGCAGGTCCCAATGCATAATCTAGAGCATTTATAAAAACTCCTGAGCTCACGCTTAGCCCGAAAGGTAAAACCTTAAATTGATAGCTTCTACCTGCATGTACAAATGCGGTGTACTTTTTTTGATGGTTCGTCTAGAGCCACCTGCCAAAATGAACTTCTCAAATCAATATTTGTTAAGTATTTCATCCCCTCGAACTTTTGAATTAGCTCATCGATATTTGCCGGGTGAGTTCGCATGGGCACGATAATCTTATTTATCTGCGGAGCGTCTAGCACGAGACGAACGTTTCCTCCCTTTTTCGAGACAACATGAAGCGGACTACAGTATGGACTCGTCGAAGGTTCGATCAGATCCCGTTCAAGCATCTGGTGGATTTCCGCATCAACTGCCTTTCGTTGGTGCCACGGTACTGGATAAAAAATACGGCAGAAAACTTGGTGTGGTATCACATCTAAATGGCATGTGTATCCCTTGATTACATCAGGTCTTTCTTGAAAGACTTCATGATATTCCTGTAGAAGATCATATAATTGCTTTCTTTGGAGTTGTTGCAAATATTCAGGTTCTTGTACCTTTTCGTATACCATATCTTCAGGGTTTAAAACTGGTTGCAAGTAATTAATTTGGTAATACCGTACAGGTTTGCTATGTATCCACTTTATTTGCAGCTTTCGTCCCTGACAATACTTTCCATGCGTACTATCTTCCCTGAGAAGATTCACTTGATTTTTCTGATCCATTATTGTAAAACTGGCACGGCCTAGAGAAAAATCGATATGCCAATTTCTCTCTCTAAATTCATCTATACCCAGGATACAGTCCTCAACCAATTTTTCTATTACAAGGAACGTGCAATTTATAGCTACATTTCCTATATCTAACTGGAGTTGAGTCTGCACTTTAACCTGAGAAGACTTATGACCAGTAGGACCTACAATTCTACAACACTGAACAGGAAAAATTGGTGGATTTGCTTTCTGAAGTATTCTTTGAAATAACTTCTCAGAAACGACGTTTACTGCTGCTCCTGTATCTAAAGTAACTTGCACAGTAATGCCTTCAATTGCCGCCTGAATTTTCGCAACAGGTTCAGTGATATGTTCCTCTTGACAAGGCATCATATCCTGCTGAAGTTCTTCTATTAATAATTTGCCATCATTGTACCGAAATAAATTGACGCTTGAATTTTCGCCCCTGAAAACTTCCTCGACTGCACCGTCGGGGCTTCTGACAGTCGAGTTTAGTTTGACGATTGTCCATTATTAGTAGATGTTTGCTCCGTTACGTCGGTTATTATTGGTGGTTGATTTCTCCATTCATTTGCATTATCATTTGGTACCCAACCTGAAGTTTGTGGTTGGTTGTGATATTCTTGGGTTGGTTGCTGATATCGGCGTTTTTGCTGATAATTCCCTTCTTTATAGTATCCTTTCTTCTTATTATTATTCTTCCTCCATTTCCGTTTGTATGTTTGTTCACATTGTTGGTCATGATTACACTGGTCGGGATTTTCGTTACCAAATTTCACGTTTTTCTGGAAATAATTCACCTGTGGGTTTGGTGAATTGTGTGCGAAAGGTTTGTTTCCATACTGTTTGTTGTTACTATTGTATTTGTTAGGTTGGTAACTTGGTTGGTTATAGCGCACACGTGATTCTTCAAACAGAATGTCTACTGAATCCAATGTGGCTAGAAAATCTTCCACATGTTGCTCAGGCACATGTAGAAGTTTTTCCTTAACTTCAAGTGGAAGTTTGCCCTTTAATATTCGAATGATATCCTGCGTCGGGATTGGTTCATACCAGTATTTGCTTTTATTTATATACTTCTCGAAATACTTTCTTAAAGATCCATTTTTGAAACAAAAAGGTTGTGGGTCAGAAACTTCCTTACGTAGTCTTTCTTGTACTCCCTTATTCCAGTATTTGTGCAAGAAAGCGCGTTCAAATTGGTCATAATCTTGACACCAATCGGATGCTTCTGACGCCCACATCGATCCATCTCCATGTATGAATCCTCCAACGTATATAATTTTTTGTTGCTCAGTCCACATTCGCGGCAATATCCCTTTAAATTGCTTGATAAATACCACGGGATTGATCGACTTCCTTTCGGGAATAAATATCTGGAATTGACGATATTTAAGCATTTTTTCTTCATTCATAGTCACAGGTGTATTCTGGTGGCTACTTCGAGGCGAATGATAATCTCGATAATTTGTTTCTGGTTGATTACGTAAATATGCACCAATACATGGATATTGTTGCATGGATTCGGTTTCACTGGTTTCATCAGGAATAATGTCTGCTTTTGATAAACTGCAAGTAGTATGTGCCCCTCTAGTATTAACTAGACCTTGCTGGCATGCTTTTAATATATTTTCTATCTTTGCTTTCCAAGCAGGAAATTCATCTCCTATATTCTCCTTAATCTCTTTAACTTCTGCTTTAAGTTGTTCTTGTGCAGCTTCGTTGTTAACTTGCACGTTAGAAACCGTTTCTTTCAAGGTTTTGTCAACATAATTTCGCACTGTCTCGGTTTGCTCTTTCGCCCAATCTTCAGTGTCCTTAGAGAATGCGATCTTATGTTCATTGAAAAATTTCTCTATGTGTTTCTCGCCTTCGAGACTGAGAATGTCTATCCTCCGAGTAAGCTCAATGACAGCTTGCTCGTTATCGTGCTTAATTGTATTCACGTCTTGCGCAATAGTGTTCTGTACATGAATAACTTCCTGCACTTGATGATTTAGTGTATCTTGACAGCATAAGATGTCTTTGTATTTGTTTGTTAATTCCTGATACTGTTGTTCTTGTGTAACTATGAGTTGTGCCTGACTGGTAATCAAGTGACTCTGCTTTGTTTCCAAACTCTGGAATTTTTCAGTAATCTTATCATTTATTTCTTTTAGTTTATTAGATTGCTCCTGAGCCAAATTAAATTGCGCACTCTCCAATACTTGGAATCTACGATTCATGTCATTTGCAAAAGTGGATTGCGTAGTTTCCAATGCCTGGAATCTACGATTCATATCGTTTGCAAACGTGGACTGTGCCGTTGCAAGATTAGATTGCGATGTTTCCAATGCCTTAATCCCTTGTGTTATGACAGTCAAACCTGACATCAGCTGGGATAACAAATCGGTATTCTCAGCAATTGGCGATTGCACTGGGCTTAATGAGGATTGTACCGACACAATTTTCGGTACAGTCATTTCGTTTTCGCACGCGTCTGTGTCAGAGATGAAATTCATGTTGTTTGTTGGCTGCTGCATATTCCTCTGGACTTCTTTCGACATATGAATGTCGGAACTAGCAACCGTTTGTGTCGACGGCGTGAGCGCATTAATTATTGCTGGTTGCTCAGCCGTAATCGACATATCGCTAACTACGGCGGTATTAAATTCTGTGGCTCTAGTTGACGATGCATTCACACTATTTAATTCATTTTGTGGCATTGTGATGCGTGCTTGCTTACTGGCTTTGAACATAGATCTAGTTATCACCATGTAAATGAGCAATTGACAGTTTCTCCTCTAAATAAG
This sequence comes from Schistocerca americana, assembly GCF_021461395.2. Lineage (NCBI taxonomy): Eukaryota > Metazoa > Arthropoda > Insecta > Orthoptera > Acrididae > Schistocerca > Schistocerca americana. The sequence goes on from NC_060121.1 coordinate 363,118,984, forward strand.
TCCTACAAAAGTGACTATTGAACTTTTACACACGCAAAAAACGTTAATATCCTAATGCTGTTAATGTACACCTTACAATGTGACACAAGCACAGTACATAGATAACACATAAAATATTGTCTTACTATATCTACTGAAATACTGGAATTCTAGTAAAAAAATATAGCAACACTATTTATACTTAGAAAATTAATAGATGAAAGATCACTAAATGCATAAATGCTCCAGAAAGCTAGTAACTCAAATGTTCTGGCCTTTTTCAAGTTTCTGCTCGGCTGCTGGGACGGCGTACTCGTTCTCTTCACAAGATACTCCCGCACGTTCAGTTAGCATGAAACATACAAAGGACCATAATGTAGTTACTCTATAAACCTAGACATATATACACACAATGAAACATTAATTACTAAATTACTAACATGGTTATATTTCAAGTTCACTATGAGTGTTGTATCAGGATCGTGTCCTGTCTAACGGTAGACATATATAAAGACTCCATTTCTTACTAGGCTAATTACTATTTAGCTCTACAGGGCCTTTATACTGAAATGTTTCCCCACACCACCTAGTATTGTCTTTCTATGTGTGTGAGTAACTGTATGTTCACTGTTGTGGGTAAATACATACAGCGTACACAGGGCGGTGTGTGAAACTGATAGCGACTACACGCTTCCGCTGTTGTAGAAATCTGCTCCAGATGCTGCAGATACCGTGTTGAGCTGAAAGTGGTAACCAAAGTACGGAGAAATAATCTTCGAGGCTCTGTTGCATAGCAATCAGATTGCTTTCAGTTCTGAGAAATGTCCAGTTACTATTGTGGATTTGAATGATCCATGGAGTGACTTCTTTTCCGAAGAAAACATCGAACTACACTCCTGGAAATTGAAATAAGAACACCGTGAATTCATTGTCCCAGAACGGGGAAACTTTATTGACACATTCCTGGGGTCAGATACATCACATGATCACACTGACAGAACCACAGGCACATAGACACAGGCAACAGAGCATGCACAATGTCGGCACTAGTACAGTGTATATCCACCTTTCGCAGCAATGCAGGCTGCTATTCTCCCATGGAGACGATCGTAGAGATGCTGGATGTAGTCCTGTGGAACGGCTTGCCATGCCATTTCCACCTGGCGCCTCAGTTGGACCAGCGTTCGTGCTGGACGTGCAGACCGCGTGAGACGACGCTTCATCCAGTCCCAAACATGCTCGATGGGGGACAGATCCGGAGATCTTGCTGGCCAGGGTAGTTGACTTACACCTTCTTGAGCACGTTGGGTGGCACGGGATACATGCGGACGTGCATTGTCCTGTTGGAACAGCAAGTTCCCTTGCCGGTCTAGGAATGGTAGAACGATGGGTTCGATGACGGTTTGGATGTACCGTGCACTATTCAGTGTCCCCTCGACGATCACCAGTGGTGCCCGGCCAGTGTAGGAGATTGCTCCCCACACCATGATGCCGGGTGTTGACCCTGTGTGCCTCGGTCGTATGTAGTCCTGATTGTGGCGCTCACCTGCACGGCGCCAAACACGCATACGACCATCATTGGCACCAAGGCAGAAGCGACTCTCATCGCTGAAGACGACACGTCTCCATTCGTCCCTCCATTCACGCCTGTCGCGACACCACTGGAGGCGGGCTGCACGATGTTGGGGCGTGAGCGGAAGACGGCCTCACGGTGTGCGGGACCGTAGCCCAGCTTCATGGAGACGGTTGCGAATGGTCCTCGCCGATACCCCAGGAGCAACAGTGTCCCTAATTTGCTGGGAAGTGGCGGTGCGGTCCCCTGCGGCACTGCGTAGGATCCTACGGTCTTGGCGTGCATCCGTGCGTCGCTGCGGTCCGGTCCCAGGTCGACGGGCACGTGCACCTTCCGCCGACCACTGGCGACAACATCGATGTACTGTGGAGACCTCACGTCCCACGTGTTGAGCAATTCGGCGGTACGTCCACCCGGCCTCCCGCATGCCCACTATACGCCCTCGCTCAAAGTCCGTCAACTGCACATACGGTTCACGTCCACGCTGTCGCGGCATGCTACCAGTGTTAAAGACTGCGATGGAGCTCCGTATGCCACGGCAAACTGGCTGACACTGACGGCGGCGGTGCACAAATGCTGCGCAGCTAGCGCCATTCGACGGCCAACACCGCGGTTCCTGGTGTGTCCGCTGTGCCGTGCGTGTGATCATTGCTTGTACAGCCCTCTCGCAGTGTCCGGAGCAAGTATGGTGGGTCTGACACACCGATGTCAATGTGTTCTTTTTTCCATTTCCAGGAGTGTATTTCACTAGAACTGAATGCTCCCGTCGGAACTGTTCTCAGCTGGTGTTTATTAGTAAATCACAATAGCAGTATATCGCTGGGTGTATAATAAGACGTGCCTTTTTGTAATGAACAATATTTTATTGTTCTATTAACTGATTTCCTTCCATATGCACTTATATCTTACAATTTGAATCAAAACTCGCAATGGCGTCGATTTTTTACATCACAAGAATGGCTCTCCTCTCCTAAAATTACTCTTAACAAGAACAAAAAACTCTATATCCTAAGAATAATTATGTGAGCGCTGACCGCCACAGAGTAATAAACAATATCTTTGTCTCGCTCTCGCACTGTCACAGCAAGCCACGCTGCATGATACATCATATAATGAATCACAGTCTTTGGTTTCTTCTACCCACAATATTATCTATGTGATCGTTCCAATTTAGGTTATTTGTAATTGTAATCCCTAAGTATGTAGTTGAATTTACAGCCCTCAGATTTGTGTGACTTATCGCCTAATCTAAATTTAGCTGATTTCTTTTAGTACTCATGTGAATAACTTCACACTTTTCCTCTTTCAGGGTCAATTGCCACTTTTTGCACCATACAGATATCTTATCTAAATCATTTTGCAAGTCATTTTGATCATCTGATGATTTTACATGACGGTAAATGACAGCATCACCTGCAAACGATCTAAGACGGCTGCTCAGATTGTCTTCTAAGTCGTTAATATAGATCAGGAACAATAGAGGGCCTATAACACTTCCTTGGGGAATGCTAGATATTATTTCTGTTTTACTCGATGACTTTCCGTCTATTACTACGATCTGTGACCTTTCTGACAGGAAATCACGAATCCAGTGGCACAACTGAAGCGATATTCCGTAGGCACGCAGTTTGGTTAGAAGACGCTTGTGAGGAACGGTGTCGAAAGCCTTCTATAAATCTAAAAATATGGAATCAATTTGACATCCCCTGTCGATAGTACTTATTACTTCATGAGTATAAAGAGCTAGTTGTGTTTCACGAGAACGATATTTTCTGAAACCATGCTAACTATGTGTCAATAAATCGTTTTCTTGGAGGTACTTCATAATTTTCGAATACAGTATATGTTCCAAAACCCTACTGGAAATCGACGTTAGTGATCCGTAATTCAGCGTATTACTCCTACTTCCCTTTTTGGGTATTGGTGTGGCTTGAGCAATTTTCCAGTCTTTAGGAACGTATCTTTCTGTGAGCGAGTGGTTGTATACAATTGCTAAATATGGACTCTGAGAGGAAACTGACTGGTATAGAATCTGGACCGGAGGCGTTACCTTTATTGATTTACGCTGCTTCGTTAAAATATTTTTAAAATGACACATTTTTTTTATTGAGCTCCTCTAATAATGAAAGTTGCTAGTACGGTTTACGCCAAGTATTCTTTTTTAGCATTTTGCTTTTTTGCTGATCGTTGTTAGGTCTTTGCGGACGTCACATGACATCAGTTAAATTTCGTTTGTTGATCCTTCCACTCAGTTTTTTTATTACAGAGACCAACCAGCTCTCTGACCAAAGACGCTGAGCTACCGTGCCGGCACTCAATCCAACCACATACCTCCCCGATAGCTCATCATATACGTGCACCCAGCAGTCATTAAAAAACTACATTTCATCACTTTCAGCGTATCTCTGTTCACTTAGATTTCTCTTTTTTTCCTTAATTTTGTAGACAGTTATCGAACTAACTATTAGGTTGGTGCGTAAGTTAGCAACGATTTTGCTTTGGTATTCCGATTGCTTTGGGTTTATTTACCGATTATCATTTTTTATTTTATTTGTAGTTCACAGTTGCCGTTTGAGTTTACATTTCGTCATTTAGAGATAATGAGTGGCGCTGTGGACGCTAGAAAATGGAGTGCCAAGTGGAGAAATCAGAAAATTTCCGACATATTTTTCTATTTGAGTTCAATAGAGGTGACAGCAGTGGACACATACAGAAACATTTGCACTGAGTATGGGAATAATGTCGTTGATAGAGAAAGGCAAGAAAATGAATTCTAGTTTTAAGGAGGATCGTTTTGACGTTAGTGACTTTCCACGTTCAGGAAGACTCGGGGTTTGATGAAAATCGTTTAAACGCATTAAGCCACAATGATCTATGTCAGAGAACTCGGAAGCTGGCAAAAGTGATGAACTGTGATCATTTCACCATCATGCGACGTTCACATGCATTGGCGAAGGTTCATTTATCGGACGTGTATGTACTGCATGTTCAAGACCAAAATCACAAAAAATCAGCAGGGGGTCATATGTGCATCCCAGCTTGCTTCTCATCAATTGGCTCATGAAGAACACCGATCATTCCTATCCAGTATTGCTACGGTGACGAGAAATGGTATCTTTATGCTAACATACTATAAGCGGGAAAATAAGAATTGGTGGGTCCGGACAAAGCAGCAACTGCCCGTAAAAAGACCTGCGAGCATACACAAATGAAAATGTTATGCATCTGCTGCAAAAGCAACGGTATGGTGTACTACTAATTGCTTCCCCGAGGTGTAAGCATCACTACTGACATTTACTGTCAACATACGAGATTTCTTGCAGACGCAATCCAAGAACAACGACAACGGAAGTCTGTGTTAAGGTACTCCACGATAACGCTAGCTCGCATTCTGCTAGACTGACAAAAAACACGATACAGTAGTTGGGTTGGGAAGTCGTCTCGCGCTTACCTTATTCACCTGATCTTGCGCCCTCGCATTTTCACACTTTCCGCCCTCTGTCGAACAGCCTTCAAGAACATACGTTTCTCTTCACGGGACACGCACAACTGTTATTCAGTCTCAATGATAAAATCCTCTACAGCTGTAAAATTATTTATTTCTAAAAAGGAAAGCAATGCAAGATTTCAGGACATATGTCCTGTCTTCAGCTGCATATTAAAATGTGAGTCCACAAGTACGCATATCTAAGGTCAAAATAGGGCAAAATGTGTTAAAATACTGCATCCATGTCATGTACCAGGGATGCACTATTTTAACCTATTTTAGCCTTAGTTATCCATCCTTGTGGGCTCACATTGATGGACATATGTCCTGAAACCGTTCAGTACTTTTGTTTTTTTAGAAATAAATAATTTTTGTGACTGGTGGATTTTATCATAGACGGCAACCTTCAAAGAAATTCGTTTTCGAATGATAATGCGCTCCGAAGATGGTTCGACGAGCTTTTCGTCTCGAAACCACATGCTTTCTACAGTGGCGGAATCGAAAAGCTACCCTCTCCCCCCCACGTTTGGCAGACTGTTGTAAGTAGTGAAGGAGAATATACTATTGATGACTAAAGTCTCTGATATATGTATCTGTTGTGTTTATTCAACTTATGGAATAGCTGAGAGCTGATGCACCAGCGTAATATATTCACATTCATATTCACTCCCACGTGAATCGTCTCAGAATCGCCTTCGGTAATCACACACGCTTGTCTCGCAGATTCTTTTTCCCATTAAGTGGGCCTTGGTACGGTGAACATTATCGATCTCACAGCACTAGACTCCCATAAAGCAACGACCCCAGGCAGACTCACCACGCGTCGGTATGCGCACACGTGCGTTCGCAAGATGTCACTAACAAAGAAAAAAACCCGAAAAAATAATAATCAATTCATAGGAATGAAGATTTCGCACCAATTCTTAATGGATAACACGCTGCTGAACTTATTACTGAGTTATCTACACTATTTCGAGGTTCCCTAAACTTTAAATGCAGATTAGCCTCTTATTAGAAACGCAGAGCGGGAAGATACCCTAATAGATATATGACATACTGAGGAACAGTATCCCTGAACCTGCCTGCGAATGCTATCGTTTTGAGAAGAAGATAGGAGCAATTGGTGAATTAAGATATAAATTCCAAGGATCTTCGTCTTCCTCAAAGAGGCACAGTGAGTGATTCAAAGACTTTTTGACGACGCCGTTACGGCTTTATCACATTAGGACATGTTGTAGAACAGATCTGAAGAAGGTCATTATTGACTGAAAGCGGCATTTGTCCAAGGACTTACTATTGTCATTAAAGACTGGAATAAAAAAACATTTGACAACCGTGCTCCGAATGTTGGAGCGAATACGATGTGCAACCTCCGTCGACAGAAGATGTTGTCAGTTCTCTGTGTCCCAGCGGCTGGTCCTTGCTCACTGCCTCTTTCAGCAGTTGGTACTAGCTCTATTTTTTTGAGGTCAGTAGCTCACTAGAGGGCAGTCGCTCCGAGATCATGAAAGCTAAGAGTACACCCGCCCCAGAAGCAAATTGTTGGCTTCTCTTCAGACGCGCTGAACAATTAGCCAGCAGTCGCTTTTTAGAGCCTTCTGAAGCTTTCATGAACGTGGCTGCCTACATAACAGCCTCCACACGTCGCACATCAATATTGGATACAAATAACTGTGTAATATGTCGGTCTCTGCATATGTTACTGCCAAGAGTGTCAAAATTTGTTTTCGATGGAGAATTTGCACATAAGGATGAGAGTGTTCTGCTGAAACGTGTCGTACCAAACTACTCTTCCTAAAAAGTAATTGAAAGAAAAACAAAGTGTTGTATGACTCGGTTGGCTGGGAGACTCAAAGGATTGTTCAGTTGCCCGCAATAGCCCCTTTAGTAGCGATGTATGAGAGTTGCCCCTTGGGTGTTTCTGTTGAGTGTAGGTGAAAGTAATGGGTGTGTGTATAGAGCGATAAGACATTTGTATTGTATGATGGTGATAGAAACCCATTGCCGACATATAGCCTACTCTCCTGGAGTAGCACCAGAGAGGGCACGGAGCTTAACGTCCCCATCCTGTGCACGGATGATCATCATCCGTGGCACATCTCCTCACTTCGTGAAAAACAGTGCAAAAAATTTGGAAATTAAGCAGGGCACTGGCGCAAAGTTCGGTGACCAGGGACTTTATGCCACCATCTGCCCTCCCCAAACCGGCGAAATACTTCTTCTTCTTGAGTCTATCTCATTCCACTCTTGGACATAGGCCTCTTCCGTATGTTTCCACTGTCATTGATTTTGAGCCACCTGATCCCACCGTGTTCCAGCCAGCAGCTTCGCGTCATCAAGCTATGTCTTTTGTGGTGTTCCAGTGGCCTCTTTGTGGTCCAATCATATCCACTGAACAATTCCAGCGGTCCATCTGCTGCAATCCTTTAGAGCTACGTGTCCGACCCATTATCATTTCATTCTTGCAATTCTCTCTAGGGCGTCTGTTACTATTGTTCTCCTCCTACTGTCCTCTGATCGAACCACATCCCTGAGACTAACTCCACCGCTCCATGGCTCGTTGTGCGTTCTGTATTTTGCGAGAACTTGCCTTAAACAAAGACACAGTTCCCAGGCCGCAGGTTGTACAAACTTTAGCCATTACGCTATTTGGGACATCCTTGTTTGGCACAATGAAACTTCGTTTCTAGAACGCAGCATAGAGCGTAGCTCAGTCCTATTCAGCGAGAAACTGGTGATTTTTAATTGTTTTTCCATAGTTTGATGTTGTGGGCAACGTAATTTACTTTCAAAAGCTTCTATGAGTTAGTTTCCAACTATAGGGTGTTGGTTGTCTGGGCTTGGTACTTTTGCTTTTCCATTTCCAAGGCAATCTTTGAACAGACACGTTTCAGTTCTTTTTTCAGTTCTTCCAGATCTTCACTCGTGAGCACAGTATAATTGGCAAAGCGCAGATGGTTCTCACAATAGCCATTTATTTTTGCTCCTCTGCTGCTTCAGTTTAGTGATAAGAATGAGTCATTGAATTCTAGGCTGAGTAGATTCGGAGAGACAGTGTTACCTTTGATAATTCCTTTGTTGATTCGGATCTTATTGGTGGGGAGAATTTCAGAATCGCTACCTAAGGGTCGAGCGCCACCAAAAGCTGTCCCTTTTTCAGCCCGGTTGTGAAGGTAGAGAAGAATGCCTGAAACATAAAAGAGGTCTACAAGAAATCTCTAAATTTATGCTACTTCCAAATTCGTCATTATTATAGAGAGAAAGCACTCCGTCTTCAGGCCACAAGTGGCCCATCGGGACCATCCGACCGCCGTGTCATCCTCAGATGAGGATGCCGGTAGGAGGGGCATGTGGTCAGCACACCGCTCTCCCAGTCGTTATAATGGTTTTCTGAGACCGGAGCCGCTACTATTCTGTGAATAGCTCCTCAATTGGTATCCAAAGGCTGAGTGCACCTCGACAAATGGCAACAGCGCATGGCAGCCCAAATGCTCATCCACCCAAGTGCCAGCCTCGCCCGCCGGGTTCCCGGGTTCGATTCCCGGCGGGGTCAGGGATTTTCTCTGCCTCGTGATGGCTGGGTGTTGTGTGCTGTCTTTAGGTTGGTTAGGTTTAAGTAGTTCTAAGTTCTAGGGGACTGATGACCATAGATGTTAAGTCCCATAGTGCTCAGAGCCATTTGAACCAGCCACGCCCGACAGCGCTTAACTTCGGTGATCTGACGGGAACCGGTGTATCCACTGCGGCAAGGCCATTGCCTATTATAGAGAGAGATAAATCAGAAATTACAAAACTGTGAGAGTTTACATTACTGTATTCAGGGTGATTCAAAAAAACTTTTTCGAATTGACATGGCACATTGGACATACAACAGGGTTCAGTAATCACATAGTAACCTGGGGCTGCACAGGACATACAGGGCTACTAAATAGCGACCGCTACGGTCGCAGGTTCGAATCCTGCCTCGGGCATAGATGTGTGTGACGTCCTTAGATTAGTTAGGTGAAAGCAGTTCTAAGTTCTAGCTGACTGGTGACCTCAGATGTTATGTCCCATAGTGCTCAGAGCCATTTGAAACGTTTGTTGTTTAGTCACATCCTACAAATGGACGCCCACTATAGGACATGTTCAAGATTTAGCCGAGATGCGTTGACGCTCCATTTAACGGTGCACCTTCACAAAGATACCTGGTGTATCTCGAAGACATCCTGCTGGCGCAACAATCCTGTCCACTAGGTCCACCGGTGCTGTAACAGGTGTTTCATACATAAGGCCCTTCAGATATCCCTATAGAAAACAATCTATTGGGGCAGATCGTGTGTCGTGATGGCCATGCGACTGGCCCACCGCGAACAATCCAGAGGCCGAGGAAGGTTGCCTGCAGATGCGCCGCTACTTGTCTGCTGAAATGCGAGTGAGCTCCATCGTCCTGAAATCGAAAGTGGCTGCGAATGGGCATGAGAACATCGTCCAGCATGTCCAGCAGAACCTGCACGACCCCTCACAGGGCTATGAGATACGTGTGACCATCGAGTCGGTCCGGAAGAATGTACGGCTCAATTAAACAGTCTCCGATAATGCCAGCCGCCACATGACCTTAGTACCTTCTCGTGGCGTTTGCGACCCCCGTTTCCTATGTGATAACGGATCCTTGTTGTGTGCCCTATATGCCATGTCAGTTAGTTTTTTTTTTTTTTTTTATTTTGAATCACTCTGTATACATGAGAAGAAAGCAGCAGCTCATACCGCACAAATATGTCATATCAAAAGCTCTCTCTACAAGAAAATCGTGACTGGCAGAAGCAGATACCGTTTTACAGCAAATAACACCACTATGAGATACCGTGTGTACTCTCGTGTCACGTGCCGCATCAAGCCGCAACAGTGGGACGTTGTAGGCGACACATCTCCAAACAGGAAATACACTACTGGCCATTAAAATTGCTACACCACGAAGATGACGTGCTACAGACGCGAAATTTAACCGACAGGAAGAAAGTGCAGTGATATGCAAACGATCAGCTTTTCAGAGCATTCACACAACGTTGGCGCCGGTGGCGACACTTACAACGTGCTGACATGAGGAACGTTTCCAACCGATTTCTCATACACAAACAGCAGTTGACCGGCGTTGCCTGGTGAAACGTTGTTCTGATGCCTCGTGCAGGGAGCAGAAATGCGTACCATACCGTTTCCGACTTTGATAAAAGTCGGATTGTAGCCTATCGCGATTGCGGTTTATCGTATCGCGACATTGCTGCTCGAGTTGGTCGAGATCCAATGACTGTTAGCAGAATATGGAATCGGTGGGTTCAGGAGGGTAATACGGAACGCCGTGCTGGATCCCAATGGCCTCGTATCACTAGCAGTCGAGATGTCAGGCATCTTATCCGCATGGCTGTAACGGATCGTGCAGCCGCGTCTCGATCCCTGAGTCAATAGATGGGGACGTTTGCAAGACAACAACCATCTGCACGAACAGTTCGACGAAGTTTGCAGCAGCATGGACTATCAGGTCGGAGATCATGTCTGCAGTTATCCTTGACGCTGCATCACAGACAGGAGCGCCTGCGATGGTGTACTCAACGACGAACCTGGGTGCACGAATGGCAAAACGTCATTTTTACGGTTGAATCGAGGATCTGTTTGCATCATCATATTGATGGTCGCATCTGTGTTTGGAGGCATCGCGGTGAACGCACATTGGAAGCGTGTATTCGTCATCGCCATACTGGCGTATCACCCGGCGTGATGGTATGGGGTGCCATTGGTTACACGTCTTGCTCACCTCTTGTTCGCATTGACGGCACTTTGAACAGTGGACGTTACATTTCAGATGTGTTACGACCCGTGGCTCTACCCTTCATTCGATCTCTGCGAAACCCTACATTTCAGCAGGATAATGCACGACTGCATGTTGCAGGTCCTGTGCGGGCCTTTCTGGATACAGAAAATGTTCGACTGCTGCCCTGGCCAGCACATTAACCAGATCTCTCACCAATTGGGAATGTCTGGTCAATGGTGGCCGAGCAACTGGCTCGACAGAATACGCCAGTCGCTACTGTTGATGAACTGTGGTATCGTGTTGAAGCTGCATGGGCAGCTGTACCTGTACACGCCATCCAATCTCTGTTTGACTCAATGCCCAGGCGTATCAAGGCCATTATTACGGCTAGAGGTGGGTGTTTTGGGTACTGATTTCTCAGGATCTATGCACCCAAATTGCGTGAAAATGTAATCACATGTCAGTTCTGGTATAATATATTTGTCCAATGAAAGCCCGTTTATCATCTGCATTTCTTGTTGGTGTGGCAATTTTAATGGCCAGTAGTGTATCATCCTGTGACTTTTGGAGACATTGTTTAAATAAGTACACGCGGAGAATGAAAATAAACGAGGAAAAGTGTGGTATGCTGACGTCTGGACAAAGTTGCGACCTGCTCCGCGTGTTGGCGACCGCTTGCACGGATGCCGCACTGTGAACCGAGCGGAGCACGCAGGTGCGGGCGGCAGGGCGGCGCCGGAAAGTCGCGCGTGCGCCCGTCGTCACCCGGGCCGCGCGCTTCCGTTTCCGGCTTTCCTCCGGTCGGCGTCTTGTGAGGCGCCTGTCGCGAGTGACGTCACGTCCGGTGCGGCTCGGTGCAGCAGCGGCGCGCGCTTCCGGTCGCGGCGCGTGCGCAGCCTCGGTGAAGGACGCGGCTCTGAGCCCGAGTGTGTGTGTGTGTGGGTGTTGTGTGTGTGTGTGTGGGTGTTGTGTGTGTGTGTGTGTGTGTGTGTGTTTACGGCGGTCGGGCAGGGGCTTAAAACAGCTCCAAGGACGGCTGCGAGCTGGGCGCCGCGCAGGGTTCAAAGTCTCGTTGGCCTCGGCCGGCGGCGCAATCTGCAAGGCGCCCCTGCTGATGAGTGCCGGGCCTTTTTGCGCCTCCATTTCTCTCCTCCTCCAATGTATCAGCTCAGCACAGGGCGCAGAGATCGCTTCATAAAGTGCTCTTTTGTTTCGGGGGTCAACACGCACTCGCAGAAAAAGTTGTATGTCTGCACTCTTCGTTAGCGATGGCGCGTAGCTTCAATTGGCGCCCTGCTAAGTTTAGATTATCTACAAAGCGGGGAAATTACGGTCCTCATATAGTTGTTCAAAACGAACTTCTGAAATACTCCGTTGCCCAGGATGGAGTTTGTTCAAACGAATATCCAAAGAAAAAATAAAGTAAAATAAATAAAATAGTGTCTTTGTCGTTGTCTTTACCTCGTCACGGTTGTGAGCATGTGAAAGAGATCTCTCCAGTGTGGAATTATCACTCCCCGTCTGCGGTAGTTACGTGGTGGGTGCTGCAACCTTGTCTTTTATAACGTGAGCCGGAGAGTAATATCTTTTCTGCGCATGGTTTCTCATATTCGTTTGTCATTTATCTGCTCATTACGTACTTCAGAGTAGTAGGCCGCGCGGAGTGGCCAAGCGGTTAGAGGTACCATGTCACTGACTGCGCAGCTCCTCTCGCCGGAGGTTCGAGTCCTCCCTCGGGCATCGGTGTGTGTGTTGTTCTTTGCATAGCTTAGTTTAAGTTAGTTTAAGTAATGTGCAAGTCTAGGGAGCGATGACCTCTGCGCTTTGGTCCCTTAAGAACTCACACACATTTGAACATTTTTCAGTGTCGTACCAATGACATTTTAAGGTTGGAGTGACTTGTTTACTCGTCAATTTATGGTGCAATGGCCACCCAAATACTAGAACAGGTACATGTGCAAGTCTAGGGAGCGATGACCTCTGCGCTTTGGTCCCTTAAGAACTCACACACATTTGAACATTTTTCAGTGTCGTACCAATGACATTTTAAGGTTGGAGTGACTTGTTTACTCGTCAATTTATGGTGCAATGGCCACCCAAATACTAGAACAGGTACATGTTCGGCATCGTATCCTTTTTGAGTTTCGAAAGGATAGCAATGCATCAGTTCCTAACAAAAGCATTTGTGATATTTATCTATGGGCATTCGACGTTCGTAAATGCCAAAGGTATTTTTCTAAGTTCAGATTTTGTAATTTTGATCTTTCCGACTAATATCGAGCGGGAAGAGCAACTTTAGGCAATTACATGTTAGGGGCGGCAATGGGAGCATATCCATGTCATACAACTTGTTTGGCCATCCAAGAGCCGGCCGGAGTAGCCGAGCGGTTTTAGGCGCTACAGTCTGGAACCGCGTGACCGCTACGATCGCAGGTTCGAATCCTGCCTCGGGCATGGATGTATGTGATGTCCTTAGGTCAGTTAGGTTTTTCTAAGTTCTAGGGGACTGATGACATCAGAAGTTAAATCCCATAATGCTCAGAGCCTTTTGAACCATTTTGAACCATCCAAGAACATTTTCAGTAGATCGAGGAAGACAAACAAAGCTACCCGATCCACCTGTTGCTTCAGCAGCACAACACAGAAGCGTTTTTTGATCGCCTAATTGCTGGAAATGAAAAATGGTTTCTTTATAACAATCCAAAACGTAAAAGACAGTGGTTGTCTCCGAATGAATCGCCACGAAATACAACTAAGCCACGCTAACACCCCAAATGCACTTTTGCGTTCATGGAGGGATATCTGCGAGGTCGTTCGTTTTGAAGTGCTGGAACCTAGAAAGACTTGCAATGCAGATCTTTAGAGTGAACAGCTCGATCGAGTAAATCAATCCTTAATTAAACAGTGCCCAGCGATTGTCAATAGAAATTCCGTTATTCTGCTACACGATAATGCGAGATCGCAGTGTGCAAGATGAACCCTGGAAAAAATTAATGAGTTGAGGTGAGAGGTATTGCCCTTAATGCGCCGTCGAATTTTCATTTGTTCAGATCGCTACAACATTTTCTAAGTGGCTGAAAAATTGTGCTTGTAGATGATGCCCAAAATGCCGTCAACTAATATTCTGTTCAAAAACCAGTTTTTACCGATGTGGTATTGAAAATTTGCATACTAGCTGACAAAAGGTTGTTGATAACGAGATTTTTAACAATTTGTCTGTTTAAATGTAATGCGAAAGAAACGACATTGCTTTCCGTGGTCCTGCCTGTAATTTTAGTCAGGATTGTTAGTCAACATAATTGTTCGGTTTTTATTGAGATTTATTCTCTCCATAAGCTTTTTCAAAGGGATCATCCCTGTATTTGGCTTAACCAGACCAGGGAAGAACGTGAATCTTGATGGCGGGCCCAGATCTGAATCCCCGTTTTCCGGAGTTCGAGTCCACTGTCATATCCACCGCTCCACTTCACACTGTAAGAGAAACAGATTACAAGTGAATGTGTGTGATACCCTACACTTAGACGTCATAATTCTTTTATTAAGACTTAAATAAAAGAATTGTTCACTAGTGGAATCAAAATTCAAGGTGACATTCTCAGTGAAAGTGAAGAAAGATTACATGATTCCCTGAATGGAATGAACACTCTAATGAGTACAGAATATGGATTGAGACTATGTCGACGTAAGACGAAAGTAATAAGATGTAGCAGAAATGAGAACAGCGAGAAGCTTAACATAAGGGTTGATCGTTACGAAATAGATGAAGTTAAGGAAGGGCAAAAACCGTAGAGGAAGACAGAGGTTGGAATACGTGTAGCAAACACTTGAGGATGTAAGTTGTAAGTGCTGTTCTGAGGTGAAGAAGTTGGCACAGGAGAGGAATTCGTGGCGGGCTGCATCAAACCAGTCAGAAGGCTGATGACTCAAAAAAAAAAAAAAAAAAAAAAAAAAAAAAAAAAAAAAAAAAAAAAAAAAAAAAAAAAACCGTCTCAAATGTCGTCTGTATGTTGGCCCTGGAAAAGTGGAAAATCTTGAAGATATCCTGATTTTGTTTGTCGTAGTGTGTATCTTGATTACAGATGGAGATTCGTGGTGCGCAGTGTGTTGTTTAAGTTTTCCTCAACTTAGAGGGTGACAAATGATCCGAGTTCCGTCACGCAGTCACAGCCGCCTGCAGCCCGGCGCTTCAGTGCTGGGAAAGCCTACCTAGTCTACAGACAACGCGGAAGTCAGAGGATGTGAAAATTCCCAAACAAGTAGGAAATATGCGGTGACTTTGCGAACCCATACGCCGAATTTACAGAGAGAAGAGTAAAAGCGTGATTCTAAAGGTAAGTAGGAATTGCCAGTACTGAGGAACTTAAACTTGAGAATGAGGATTGCGAAAGGCGGGGGAGTGGATGTAGCATCCAAAAAAATAAAATGTAAGTAAGGGCAGAATAATTAAAATAAAGTTATTTCAACAATAGGCGCAGCTGGCGATGGTATGGTAATAAATGCTCCATTAAGCTGACATGATTGGAGCTAGTGATTCATACGTTTGAAATTGGTGTATTGATATTTTACATAAATTTCACGGAAAACTGCTATCAACTCCGTCTGTACAATAATAATAACAAGTGATTTCATGGACATATGTTTTGTGAGGCTGCTATGTTTCTCCATCTCTATCTTCCACAGCAGAATCATAATCGGAGTACCACATAACTATAAATACGTAGCGACAACTGAAAATTTGTGCTAAGACTGGAGCCGCGCGGGGTAGCCGGACAGTCAGGGGCGTCTTGTAACGGTTCGCGCCCCTCCCCCCGTCGGAGGTTCGAGTCCTCCCTCTGGCATGGGTGTGTGTGCTGTCCTTAGCGTAAGTTAGTTTAAGTTAGATTACGTAGTGTGTAAGCCTAGGGACCGAAGACCTCAGCAGTTTGGACCCATAGGAACGTACCACAAATTTCCAAAATTTTTGCTCAAGATGGGATTCGAACCTCGATCTGCTGCTCACAAGGCAGATGCGATAACCAATACGCCAGCCTAACACAACGGCTTTTCATAAATACATTCCCTGCCTTCTCAGTACACATTCCTTTTCAGGCAGGATGCACTGTTTCGTTCGATGCTGAGATGCCACACACCGTCAGGTGGCTTGCGGAGTATGGATGTAGATGTAGATATAGTTAGAGAGCCTGTGCAATTCTGTTCAAGTTCAGGAAGAAATACCAAGTGAGCTGAAGCACGAAGGGGAATTTGGACTTGTGAAAAACCACTGTACCAGGGTGGCGTAGTGGTTAGCGTATCAGCCTAGCGAGCAGGAGATCCAGGATCGAATTTTGGCTTTACACATCTTCCAGTCGTCGTTTCAGTCTGCATATATACATCACACATGTCTGAGAGTTGAAAATATCTCTTGAATCATATCGTATCATTTCATAATTACGTAGCATTTGCATCTTTAACATATAAATAGACGAGTATGATGAGTGCATTCAGTTATTAAATAGATAGAAATGAATACCATAAGAAATATAATTCGTCTTATCTATACTTTATTGGATGTGGTACTCCATACATCACGCTTATTTACATCGATGCTTCTGCTCCCGATCCAATTGTGTAGCCTCAGTACAACAAAATAGTTCAGAGCAGTGGCGGATCTAGTGCATTTCGCTCCTATGCCTATGCCAGCAGGTAAATATAAAGAAGAAAACAATGAAAACTGAACATCGAGTAAAATATGAAGAATGCAATTCCAGCAGTGATTACATAAATCTGTCTTTATGCACCCGCCTCTATAGATTTGTCTCTAGACGTAGAGAAAATTTAGTTAATTTTAGTGTTGGTGCTAAAAGGGGTAGAAGGAGGGGAGTTGAATCCTTTAAGTTACGAGATAGTAGCCGATTTTGGGAGGTCTCGGTCGAGCTGCCAGCTGCCAGCTACCAACCACCCTGAAAACTGCTCTTTCTACTCCACAGGGCGAAGTGCCGCAGTTTGTATCAGCCATGAAATCCACCAAGCGACTTGGGTCAGAACCACTTTATTACAAATTGTAAAATGTGGGAATATAGCAGTAAGTCTTCTTACATCGCTTATAATTCTTGTAGCAAACAACAGAAAAACGGACTAGTAAATATGTGCAAAACAGATCAGATTAATTACGTAAATTTCTCCCAGAAGCGGACAACGTTAGTTCCATAAGAATCTGCTGGTTCTGGAAGCTGCACAGGGTGTACTGGATTGTCTGTAGCTCACTGTGAATGCAGAGGTCAAACGTCAATGGGAATCGCTATTTAGGAGATTTGCTTTGGGTCTTGTTGTTTCTGACCGTAGTCTCTTAAAGGTTTTCAAGACTTCTTAGTTTTCGAGATGGCCAATGACTAGTTGTACTGGTGGTTCTATTCGGCGACAGTCTACTGAAATTCACCATCTCTTTATTTTAGGCTGGGTTTGGTATTCGTAGATCTCGCATGTTGTGAAGAAGTTGCTCCCTGATTTTAGTCTTTAGGTAATCAGTCGAATGCAGTGTAGTGGGTGTTCGAACGTAGAGGACTTGATTCTCTCTTTATGGGAAGTTGCCTCCCGCTGAGCTATCCGTGGAGTGTTTCCAGCCAGGTGGTATATTACTGGATACTGTGGCATCATAGATCAATACCACTCCCACCCGCTTTCAGGAGTTCCGACAACGTGCGCCCTCTGCCACCGCGATATAGGATGGCCGGCGGCACAGTCTCAGTCGCCGTGCTCGACAGTCTTTTGTCTTTGTCACCTCCGACAGTTCACTCATGCATAAGTAGTGGCATCCTCCCACTGCAGAACGCTCTTTAGTTTGCTTCTTGCAGTAGCTGGACTTTACTGCAGTTGGTCTTTTGTGAAGTTTCTTCCCAATGCTTGGAGAAAGCTGTAAGCTAAGTAATCATATCTGCTCCTGTCCAGCTTGCCTATGACGACACTTGCTGCACCACTCTGTAGCACACCTCTCCTTACTGTTGCGTATGAAGTAGTACACAACAGCTATAATAGGTACACCTGTCATGCAAACAATTACATATTCAGGGTGTTACAAAAAGGTACGGCCAAACTTTCAGGAAACATTCCTCACATAAAAATAAGGAAAAGATGTTATGTGGACATGTGTCCAGAAACGCTTAATTTCTATGTTAGGCTCATTTTAGTTTCGTCAGTATGTACTGTACTTCCTCGATTCACCGCCAGTTGACCCAATTCAAGGAAGGTAATGTTGACTTCGGTGCTTGTGTTGACATGCGACTCATTGCTCTACAGTACTAGCATCAAGCACATCAGTACGTAGCATCAACAGGTAGTGTTCATCACGAACGTGGTTTTGCAGTCAGTGCAATGTTTACAAATGCGGAGTTGGCAGATGCCCATTTGATGTATGGATTAGCAAGGGGCAATAGCCGTGGCGCGGTACGTTTGTATCGAGACAGATTTCCAGAACGAAGGTGTCCCGACAGGGACACGTTCGAAGCAATTGATCGGCGACTAATGGATCACGGAGCATTCCAGCCTATGACTCGCGCCTGGGAAAGACCTAGAACGACGAGGACACCTGCAATGGACAGGGCAATTCTTCGTGCAGTTGACGATAACCCTATTGTCAGCGTCAGAGAAGTTGCTGCTGTACAAGGTAACGTTGACCACGTCACTGTATGGAGAGTTCTACTGGAGAACCAGTTGTTTCCGTACCATGCACAGCGTGTGCAGGCACTATCAGCAGCTGATTGGCCTCCACGAATACACTTCTGCGAATGGTTCATCCAACAATGTGTCAATCCCCATTTCAGTGCAAATGTTCTCTTTACGGATGAGGCTTCATTCCAACGTGATCAAATTGTAAATTTTCACAATCAACAAGTGTGGGCTGACGAGAATCCCCACGCAGTTGTGCAATCACGTCATCAACACAGATATTCTGTGAACGCTAGGGCACGCATTGTTGGTGATGTCTTGATTGGGCCCCATGTTCCTTCCACCTACTCTCAATGGAGCACGTTATCATGATTTCATAAGGGATACTCTACCTGTGCTGGTAGAATATGTGCCTTTAAAAGTACGACACAACATGTGGTTCATGCACGATGGAGCTCCTGCACATTTCAGTCGAAGAGTTCGTACGCTTCTCAACAACAGATTCGGTGACCGATGGATTGGTAGAGGCGGACCAATTCCATGGTCTCCGCGCTCTCCTGACATCAACCCTCTTGACTTTCATTTATGGGAGCATTTGGAAGCTCTTGTCTACGCAACCCCGGTACCAAATGTAGAGACTCTTCGTGCTCGTATTGTGGGGCGGCTGTGATACAATACGCCATTCTCCAGGGCTGCATAAGCGCATCAGGGATTCCATGCGACGGAGGGTGGATGCATGTATCTTCGCTAACGGAGGACATTTTGAACATTTCCTGTAACAAAGTGTTTGAAGTCACGCTGGTACGTTCTGTTGCTGTGTGTTTCCATTCCATGATTAATGTGATTTGAAGGGAAGTAATAAAATGAGCTCTAACATGGAAAGTAAGCGTTTCTGGACACATGTCCACATAACATATTTTTTTTCTTTGTGTGTGAGGATTGTTTCCTGAAAGTTTGGCCGTACCTTGTAATCTCCCCCTCTCTTATCGACCTTAATGACAGCGAAAAATGAAACCACGTGTACCTAATGGGAATTTTGGAAAAGCAATCGTCACCGAAGTTAACCTGTCGGTAAAGAGGGAGGAAAGGGTTACATCTTAATGAAAGGAAAAATGCAAGTGAAACTGGTGGAAATTAACTTTGAAATAGGGATAAAGTTAATAAAGAAAGTAAATGTGCGGCCGTTACGTTAACAATCAACTAGCGGTAATTAGATATTTGAGATTTTGGGGAAATTACGGTCGCCAGTCCTATGGACAATTACTATAATAACTGAAAAAGAAAGGTTATTACACATATAATTAGCACTAGAAGCGTGGCAACTGAAGGTTGACACGTGTAGTGTGAAAACTGAAAGTTTGTCAGAAGTAATAAATTTCGCTACACTTAATTTAGCAAAAGAATTAATGAAACCGGAAAATCGAAAGTTAATTTAGTGACTGAAGTTAATAGTGAGCTTTCTTTCTGAAGCACATCGAAATACAGTTAGTCTTGGACTACCTCAACAATCATTTCTAAAGCTACTTGAATCTACGCAATTTAGAAAGAAGAGATTTAACTTTGAACTTGAATTAAACGATTCTGAACAATTAACAATAGTAAAATTTAGTACGTACCAAGCTGAGCTGTAGTCACAGGTAAGCTAAAATACGGTAACAAAACTCGTACTCTTAATATGTGCTAGTGTAATCTAACTATTGTAGCCAGCTATGAATACTTAAATTGAACTTTGAAATTAAAGCAGTGAAATGGAATTATGCTGGCGTTTGAATTTCAACGACACTCGGATTCATTTCGGAAAAGGAAGGGTCGCTGCTTGGCAATGCAATTGGGACAATGAGCAACAAAGGTTCATGCTAAGTTGCTGTAATTTTGCGAGGCAAATGGAACAATTTGAAAAGCTGAGGTCTGCCATACAGTTATGAAACTTTACGTGCTTTTAGTCTTCCTTGTTGGTTGATTGAAGGTTTGAAGCCGTCGATCGAGGAGGTGGCGACAAGTCACTCATTGTCGGCCGTCGCTGTTGCAGAAGCTGGATGTTGGCGCGCCTTCTTCTCGACACGGTCATCAGACGAAACGGGCTCTTGATGTGCGCCAGCTAATGCTTCCCGTCCGCGACACCATGTCAGAAACTACCATCGCAAGTCGAGCGCAATTACATGCTGCCAAACCCCGAAAGCGCGGCAACTCGCGGGAGCTTCACACAACACATCTACTCCACTCGCTACTCCAGCCAGACCCCGACAGCTCTGCCCACGCTCCACGTGGCAGAGTTAACACTACCAAAGATCCTACACACTTTGAGTCTTCACACGACCTATCGATGTAATCGTTCGATAGCAGTTTTCCCTAGGCAAGACCCAGCGTAAAAATACAAATAATATTTACGAAACAAACCAATTATACATCGACATAAATGCATAAATATATATATACAAATAGTAAAACAATTACAATATGTAAAGACACAGAAATGTCATATATTCAGGTAACAAAAATAAGGAAAACAAATTATAGTACAATAGATGGAAATAGGAGGATATGCATTTCCGGCGTTACAACCTTTTTCTAACAGCCTGTATATCATAAAACATTTTGCATCACCTTGGTTCCTAGAGTTCCCGAACATGTACATAAAATTGGAATAGAGATCAACATAAACATCATTTCCGCCCTTTTTATTGCTCATGGAAACCAAATATTACATGTTGTACCACAATGCAGCAAGACCCTCAGATGTCGTGGTCCAGACTGCTGTACACATCGGTACCTCTAATACCCAGTAGCAGGTCCTCTTGCATTGATACATGCCTGTATTTGTCGTGGCATACTATCCACAAGTTCATGAAGGCACTGTTGGTCCAGACTGTGTCACACCTCAACGGCGATTCGGCGTATATCCCTCAGAGTGGTTGGTGGATCACGTCGTCCATAAACAGCCGTTTTCAATCTATCTCAGGCATGTTCTATAGGGTTCATGTCTGGAGAACATGCTGGCTACTCTATTCGTCATTCTGAAGGAAGTCATTCACAAGATGTGCACGATGGGGGCACGAATTGTCCATGAAGACGAATGCCTCGCCAATATGCTGCCGGTATGGTTGCACTATAGGTCGGAGGATGGCATTCACGTGTCGTACAGCCATTACGGCGCCTTCAAAAATGGTTCAAATGGCTCTGAGCACTATGCGGCTCAACTTCTGGGGTCATTAGTCCGCTAGAACTTAGAACTGCTTAAACCTAAGAAACCTAAGGACATCACACACATCCATGCCTGAGGCAGGATTCGAACCTGCGACCGTAGCGGTCTCGCGGTTCCAGACTGCAGCGCCTAGAACCGACGGCGCCTTCCATGACCACCAGCGGTGTACGGTGGTCCCACATTATTCTACCCTAGGGCACAGCAGGGAACCTCCACCTTGCTGCACTAGCTGGACAGTGTGTCTAAATCGTTCTGCCTAATCAGGATGCCACCAAACACGTCTCCAACGATTGTCTGGCTAAAGGCATATGCGGTGAAGAGAACGTGCTGCCAGTCCTGAGTGGTCCATTCGGCAAGTTGTTGGGCCCATCCGTACGGCGCTGCATGGTGTCGTGGGTGCAAAGATGGACCTCGCCATGGACATCGGGAGTGAAGTTCATCATGCAGCCTATTGCGCACAGTTTGAGTGCATGAAGTCCTGTGGCTGCACGAAAAGACTTGTTCAACATGGTGGCGTTGCTGTCAGGATTCAAAAAATGGTGCAAATGGCTCTGAGCACTATGGAACTTCTGAGGTCATCAGTCCCCTAGAACTTAGAACTGCTTAAACTTAACTAGCCTAAGGACATCACACACATCCATGCCCGAGGCAGGATTCGAACCTATGACCGTAGCAGTCGCGTGAGTTCCAGACTGTAGCGCCTAGAACCGCTCGGCCACCCCGGCCGGCTGTCAGGATTCCTTCGAGCTGTAATCCGTAGGTAGCGGTCATCCACTGCAGTAGTAGACCTAGCGCGGCCTGAGAGAGGCATGTCATCGACAGTTCCTGTCTATCTGCATCTCGTCCATGACCGAACAACATCGCTTTGGTTCACTTCGAGACACCTGGACACTTCCCTTGTTGAGAGCCCTTCCTGGCACAAAGTAACAATGCGGACGCGATCTAATCGCGGTATTGACTGTCGAGGCATGGTTGAACTATAGACAACATGAGTCCTATATCTCCTTCCTGATGGAATGACTGGAACTGATCGCCTGTCGGTCCCCCTCCGTCTAATAGGTGCTGCCCATGCATGGTTGTTTACATCTTTGGGGCGGTTTAGTGACATCTCTGAACAGTCAAAGGGACTGGGTCTGTGATACAATAATCACAGTCAACGTATGTCTTCAGGAGTCCTGGGATTGTCTTGCTGAAAAGAAGCGTCTAATGAGTTGTGCAGACAGCGTATGACTACGGGTCGCAGAATGTCATTCACGTAAATCACATTGCTCACAGTGCCCTGGATACGCACCAACTATGATTTGTGGTTGTACTCAATAGCACCCCACACCATAAGGCTTTGAGCTGGCCCTACTTGTCTTGTGCGAATGCAGTCACTGTGATGCCGCTTCCCCTGTCTGCGGCGAACCAAAATGCGGCAATCATATTCAAACAAACAGGACCTGGATTCGTCGGAAAACTCTATGTGATGTCATTCCTGCCCGAGTGATGTCGTTTCATATATCATTGCCGTCAAGCATGTTTCGGCATATTCGTCATAGGTAGGTGGAGAAGTGGACTATGTGCATGTAATAAACAGCGTTGGATTGTCGCCCCTAATAGTGTACGATGTGTTACACTGTTCCACTTCTGCACCAGAGCCGAAGAGTTCGCAGATCTGTCCTGCAATTCCATTTGGACGATGTCGCTCGGGGACGGGGGGGGGGGGGGGGGGGGGGGGAGGGGGAGGAGGGTATGGGTGGTGCGACCTGACCCATCTCTTCGTGTTCTACGGCCTTCCGTGAACCATTCTGCACACACCCTTTGTACTCCCGAAACACTTCGTCCCACACGAGTAGCCATTTCCCGGATAGATGCATCACATTCTCTCACGCCAATAACGCACTCTGTTTCAGACTCACTGATCTGACGGCACGGTTCGGGCATACGTCTGCGAGGCATCCTGGACGTCTGCTCGAGTCACACTGATCCATTGCCTTCGGTTTATAGTGACTACCAGAGCCGCAGACACATTTTGCCGGCAGGTAGTGTAGCACCGCGATATCGATGTTGAGCTTGAACATGCGTCCTGACGTAGTTCAATTACTAACATCTCTGCAGAGCATACTAATGTACCTGTCCTGTGAATGTGAACGTCCTGTCTCTAGTCGTTCGAGGTGTTCTGCTTTTTTTTTTTTTTTTTTTTTTTTTTTTTTTTTTTAACCCGAGCTTGCGCTCCGTCTCTAATGACCTCGTTGTCGACGGGACGTTAAACACTAATCTCCTCCTCCTCTCGGTATCTACACGCCGTCACCTATCTTCTTATGTGTATGGCGTGCAAGGAATGAATAATGTGGCTCTGAGCACTATGGGACTTAACATCTATGGTCATCAGTCCCCTAGAACTTAGAACTACTTAAACCTAACTAACCTAAGGACATCACACAACACCCAGCCATCACGAGGCAGAGAAAATCCCTGACCCCGCCGGGAAAATGAATAATGTGTTCTCTTGACTGCAGCTCTTAAAATGTGTTTACTGACTGCAATAGCTCCTGGCTTCCACCAGTGGTCTTGCTGAAGACATAGAAGGTGTAATACTTCATGCTGCTGTTACATGCAGAACGAAAGTAATCGAATCCTTTAATATGAATTTATCAGGGGCACGTGAATATGAATAAATGTCAAAAGCGGCAAAGTAATTGGCAATCATTCTATTGAACATATTCATGCATGTCTGCACACAATGGCGTGAAAGGAGTGGCATACTACACCGGCGCAAAAAAGAATTGAGCGGCTATGAAATATATATGCATTAGATAATGTTGGAAACATTCAACTAAAAGGAAGTATGATGGATTCAACAAACCTGTTATTTGAATGTATCTCAAAACTATGGACCTCACTGAACAACGAACATTACATCTAAACATAATTAAATGCACATGAAAGATCTGAAAATGCTGAAAACAATAAATACGCCAACCAGTGCGTTGCTAGCGGGAATCACACCTTACATTTGCAACTCGTGTTGTGAGAACGAAAAACAGAAAGCAAACTCATAGCTATTTAGCACGGTAATCGTCTATGGCAGCACCCAGAAAACCACACAAGACTCGGCTGCTCCATCTGTTTGAAACAGCCTGGACGCTGAGAAACACATGCCAACGCTCACCTCCTATTGGTTATCACAACAACTCTCCAAAGTGTCTCACTTCAGATATTCCTCCTCAAATAGTCAAAGTCTGTGATACTTTCAGCAATCGATCACTTGGTACACAACATTTTTGCGCTTGCTTGCGATCTAGAGTAACCGGAAGAAAGAACGGTCCTGAAAAGTGTCATTGTCACAAGCTACTTTCAACACAAACTCAAACAAATCCCACGCCATATTCTACACTGAGCGGCCCATTTTGTGACCAAACTAACTTCTCTGATGATGAGCTTGGCGCGTCATAGGAATGAGGACGCAGCAGCTAGCCCAGGATTCATCGTATGTGTCCAGCAACAACCATAACGTACCCACTATCGACATAGCCTTACAGTCATGCACGAACTGTGGCTGTTTGCAGCATAAATCCTACAATAAAACTATTTTATTTTTATTTGTATATGTATTTACTCAAACTGATATGCTTAGCGCCATCAGGTCCTCTCTTACACCGGACCAAGATTTCACACATACAGAACCTTTTTAACATGTTACCCAAGAAATAATTTTAATATTACAAGTATTAGGTTAGCGCATAAATTCGTAGCGTTTTTGTTTTGTATGTTGATATTCCGGTTGCTATGGGTTTATTTATCGGCTGTCAATTTTTATTTGTAGTTCACTGTTGCTATTTGAGTTTGCATACCGTCATTTTGTCATCTGGAGATAGTGAGCGGAGCTGTGATGATGATGATGATGATGTTTGGTTTGGGGGACGCTCAACTGCGCGGTCATCAGTGCCCGTAAGAAGTCCCGGACTTGACGCAGTCCAATCTAGCAACTTTCACCAATGATGATGAAATGATGGGAACAACACAAACACCCAGTCCCCGGACAGAGAAAATCCCCAACCCGGTCGGGAATCGAACCCGGGATCCCATGATCCATAGGATGCTACGGTAGCCACTAGACCACGAGCTGCGGACGAGTGGAGCTGTGGACGCTACAAAATGGAGTCCCAAGTGGTGAGGTCGGAACATTTCCCATATATTATTCGCTTGAATTCAGTGGAAGGATGACGGCTGTGTAGGTAGTCAGAAACATTTGCACTGTGTATGGGAATAATTCCATTTGACAGAGCGCGGCAGGAAAATGGCTTTCTCGTTTCAAGGGAGATAACTTTGATATTAAAGACTCTCCAAGTTCAGGAAGATCTTTGAGGTTTCATGAAGGTCGTTTAAACGCATTAATCCACAGTGATCCATGTCAGTGAACTCGAGATGTGGTAAATGTGATCAACTGCCATGCCACTATCGTGCGACATTTTCATGCGGTGGTGAAGGTTCAGAAATCGGATGTATGGGTATAGCATGCTCTAAGCCAAAATCACTAAATCCAGCGGGTGGCCATTTGTGCATCTCTACTTTCTCTAAATCAACTGGCTCGTGAGCAACACCGACCATTCCTATTCAGTAACGTTATTCCTGACGAGAAATAGTGTCTTCGTGTTAACAAAAGGAAAAGGAAGGAATAGTTGGACCCAAAAAAGCCGCAACTCCCTGCAGAAAGACCTATGCGTAGCCCGCATCTCGTGGTCGTGCGGTAGCGTTCTCGCTTCCCGCGCCCGGGTTCCCGGTTTCGATTCCAGGCGGGGTCAGGGATTTTCTCTGCCTCGTGATGGCTGGGTGTTGTGTGCTGTCCTTAGGTTAGTTAGGGTTAAGTAGTTCTAAGTTCTAGGGGACTGATGACCATAGATGTTAAGTCCCATAGTGCTCAGAGCCATTTGAACCTATGCGTACCCACAAAAGATAATGCTATGCATCTGGTTGAACAGCGACGGTATGGTGAACCGCGAATTGCTTCCCCGAGGTGGGTGAACAAGCGTACTGTAGCCTACTTCCTTTGTTTTCGGATTGCATTTCCTTAGGATTCTTCCAATGAATCTCAGTCTGGCATCTGCTTTACCGACGATCAACATTATATGATCATTCCATTTTAAATCACTCCTAATGCGTACTCCCAGATAATTTATGGAAGTAACTGCTTCCAGTTGCTGACCTGCTATTTTGTAGCTAAATGATAAGGGATCTATCTTTCTATGTATTCGCAGCACATTACACTTGTCTACATTGAGATTCAATTGCTATTCCCTGCACCATGCGTCAATTCGCTGCAGATCCTCCTGCATTTCAGTACAATTTTCCAATGTTACAACCTCTCGATATACTACAGCATCATCCGCAAAAAGCCTCAGTGAACTTCCGATGTTATCCACAAGGTCATTTATGTATATTGTGAATAGCAACGGTCCTACGACACTCCCCTGCGGCACACCTGAAATCACTCTTACTTTGGAAGACTTCTCTCCATTGAGAATGACATGCTGCGTTCTGTTATCTAGGAACTCTTCAATCCAATCACACAATTGGTCTGATAGTCCATATGCTCTTACTTTGATCATTAAACGGCTGTGGGGAACTGTGTCGAACGCCTTGTGGAAGTCAAGAAACACGGCATCTACCTGTGAACCCGTGTCTATGGCCCTCTGAGTCTCGTGGACGAATAGCGCGAGCTGGGTTTCACACGACCGTCTTTGTCGAAACCCATGCTGATTCCTTGAAAGTAGATTTCTAGTCTCCAGAAGAGTCATTATGCTCGAACATAATACGTGTTCCAAAATTCTACAACTGATCGACGTTAGAGATATGGGTCTATAGTTCTGCACATCTGTTCGACGTCCCTTCTTGAAAACGGGGTAACCTGTACCCTTTTCCAATCCTTTGGAACGCTTAGTGAACAACCTTCGAGAAACTTCCTTTCCGGATGACAATGCGCTCCGCACATTACTCGACGAGTTCTTCGCCTCAAATCTACGTGATTTCTACAGTTGCGGAATCGAAAAGTTTCCCCGGAGGAGACAGAATGTTATAAATAGTGAAGGCGAATATACTTTGTACCATTGATGACTAAAGCCTCTGTTATGTTTATAAGTTGTGTTCATTAAAGTTACTGAAAACTCTACGAACTTCCGCAATAACTCGCAACTATTGAAATAATACCAGTATTTCTAGTAAGAATATGGAAGCAATAAAGTTAATGCTGGCAGTACTTGTACTACTGCTGCTGCTGCCACTAGTAGTGGTAACAGTAATAATAATAATAATGTCAATAATATCAATAATGATAATGGTGGATATGAAAAGAATTGACACCTGTACAAAATAAATATTTTTCGATTTGGTGAGTTCTGGTGAAAGAAAATTTAAGGATACTGCTGCAGCTAAGAATACCGAGAAATGTGGGAGATCTGGTTGGAAAGAACAATATACACGTATAACGAGTGTGTACAGGTTCAGATGGTTCAAATGGCTCTAAGCACTATGGGACTTAACATCTGAGGGCATCAGTCCCGTAGACTTAGAACTAGTTAAACGTAACTAACCTAAAGACATCACACACATCCATGCCCGAGGCAGGATTCGAACCTGCGACCGTAGCAGCAGTTCGGTTCCGGACTGAAGTGCCTCGAACCGCTCGGCCACAGTAGCCGGCAAGTGTACAGTGACTATGGGAATCATTGTTGGTGCTTTAGTAGATATATCATTAACTGCCCTATGAAGCTGGAGATGTTCTTGATTTCACTAATATACTATTCCAGAGTCGGGCTCCGGTGACTCGACTAGCCATCCACATTGCCGCCGCAGACTTCTATGGACTTCCATGGCCGCACCCTCCCCCCCCCCTCCCCGCCCATTTCCGTTATTCTTCCCGGAAATCTTGACCCCCGATACAAAACAAACTTTTTCTGAACGGTAGCAACAGAACTTTTTGTGATCGTCTCTATGCAAATGAGCAGTGTGGAGCTCGAGTTACAGTGACTGAAACAAAAACAGCAACATCAAAATTTAATTAATGTAGAGTAACGAAATTTCAGAAATACATTTGTGTATGTAATGTATTTAACTGATTAACATTGCAACATTACAGGTTAATGTAAGGGCGAGATAAGCCATTGCAAATTTGGAATGCTGATACTTTGATAATCGATGTAACCGCCAGAATGTTGAATACAAGCATGCGAAGGTGCATTTGTTGTATTGTATAGGTGCCAGATGTCAGTTTGTGGAATGGAGTTCCATGCTAGTTTCACTTGGTCGGTCAATACATGGACGAATAATGCTGGTTGTGGATGAGACTGGAGCTGTCGTACGATGATATCCCATATGTGCTCGGCTGGAGATAGACCTGGTGATCGAACAGCATGTTCAATTACAACAGCGGCATGTGGGTGAGCGTTACACTGTGGGAAAATACTCCTAGGACTGCTTTTCATGAATGGCAGCACAACAGATCGGATCAGAGTATTGAAGCAAAAATTTGCGTTCAGAGTGCGTGGGATAACCACTAAAGCGCCCCTGTTGTACTAAATGGCACCCCAGACCATAACTTCAGGCGTAGGTTCAGAGTGTCTAGCACGAAGACGAGTTGGTTGCAGGTCCTCAACTGGCCTCTCCTAACCAACCGATTTGTAACAGTTCGTTGTGTCACTGTGGTGGCAACTGCTGCTCAGATTGCTGCTACAGGTGCAGTGTGATGCACCACAGTCGAATACGATGGTCTTTCCTGTCGGTAGTGCCACGTGTCCGTCAGGAGTCCGATCTTCTTGTGGCCGTACATTACCGTGTCCATTGTTCATTGTTGCTAGCAATCATGTACAGCGGCTACATTCCTGCCAAGTGTGTGCGGAGTATTGCAGAAGAAACATCCAGCCTCTCGTAGCCTTGTTACTCGACCACGTTCAAACTCACTGAGGCCTTGATAATGCTATTTTTGTGACCTTAAGGGGGGTAGGACGTCAAACGGGACGACTTGGAGCAGGAGAGGCACCACGGGACATTTTAATTTCCACTGTCTATACTTTTACAAATAAATTCATAAAACTTTAATAGCATGACCAGGAAGGATTCAGGATTCATACTCATAGCAGTGGAAGCTCAAAAACGTAACAAAACACTTTTTTTACATGTGAAATTTCATCATTTGTTTACTTATTACTGGCTGCATTTGTTGCTATAGGTACACTTTTCTTCCTAAGTAAGAGAGATTCTTCGATGGCTTTTGCACAGCATACAAACCATAGTTACAGGTGTATGAAACTCTAGAAGTTATTTAATTTATGAAAAAATGAATGAACTGTTACATTTTAAACTTCATGTTTAGAAAAAATTCAAGTTTTATAGTTAATTATCTCAATTTTTTCCACAGTTTTTTAATAGATTTGGAAAATTCTAGAGTTTCATACACCTGTAACTACTGCTTTTATGCTATGAAAAATTAATCGAAGAATCTCTCTTACTTAGGAAGAAAAGTGTAACTATAGCAACAAATGCAGCCAGTAATAAGTAAAAAACTTCACATGTAAAAAAAAGGTATTTTGCTATGTTTTTGAAATTCCACTGCGATGAGTGTGAGTCCTCAATCCTTCCTGGTCATGGTGACAAAGTTTTATGAATTTATTTGTAAAAGTATAGACAGCAGAAATCAAAATGTCCTGTGGTGACTCTCCTGCTCCAAGTCCGCCCGTTTGACGTCCTACCCCCCCCCCCCCCCCCCCCCTTAAAGAAAATTAAGTAAAATCAACACACCACGTCCAAACTCAAAGGTCACTAACGCTAACCACGGCTTCAACGTATGTTTAAGGAATACCTGATCTGCACCTTCACAGTAGCACTACTAACGCCACTCTTATGCGACTAGGGCGAAATCTGAACAGACGTCGTCCTTCAGATGTAGAAACACGCCTACCAGCTTTCGTTTATGTCGTACATCTCTTTCTTGGTGTTGCGATTTCTTTTCCATCAGCATATTTCGATATAAAAAAATACAGTCTGCAAACGAGCAGACCAACACCTGCTACTGAAAGATTTGAGTTGAAGCTGTACAATGAACATCACGCGACTCTGCGCACTCGGAACGTAATTCAAGGCCGCGACTCTCTCTTTTCGCCTGTGTATGTGTGTGTGTGTGTGTGTGTGTGAGGAGGAAGCCGTAATTTAGCTGATGGCAGAGTGAGGTCCGTTGATGACGCGGCTAGTATTTCGGTCGCCTCGCGCCGTAATTAGTGGCCCGCGGAGGCGCAAGCCGCGCCGCGCGGGGAGCCGCGTGCATTCCTCCGGAGAAACGCCGAGGAGGGTGAGCCCCGTTCCAAGCCGCGCACGGAGGCCGTCGGACGCCGGACCCCAGCACTCGCCAGCCAGCACCGTAGTTCGGACTCGTGGTGCACCAACGCACCTGTCCACCTACCTGTAACCTGTGTCAGTCTCAAGAATGAAACCGGATTTTGCTCCCCACAGTCGCTTAATAAACAAAGTAAGAGCATATGGACTATCAGACCAATTGTGTGATTGGATTGAAGAGTTCCTAGATAACAGAACGCAGCATGTCATTCTCAATGGAGAGAAGTCTTCCGAAGTAAGAGTGATTTCAGTGGGCGTAGGGGAGTGTTGTAGGACCGTTGCTATTCACAATATACATAAATGACCTTGTGGATGACATCGGAAGGTCACTGAGGCTTTTTTGCGGATAATGCTGTGGTATATCGAGAGGTTGGAACAATGGAAAATTGTACTGAAATGCAGGAGGATCTGCAGCGAATTGACGCATGGTGCAGGGAATGGCAATTGAATCTCAATGTAGACAAGTGTAATGTGCTGCGAATACATAGAAAGAAAGATCCATTATCATTTAGCTACAATATAGCAGGTCAGCAACTGGAAGCAGTTAATGCCATAAATTATGTGGGAGTACGCATTAGGAGTGATTTAAAATGGATTGATCATATAAAGTTGATAGTCGGTAAAGCAGATGCCAGACTGAGATTCATTGGAAGAATCCTAAGGAAATGTAATCCGAAAACAAAGGACGTAGGTTACAGTACGCTTGTTCGCCCGCTGCTTGAATACTGCTCAGCAGTGTGGGATCCGTACCAGATAGGGTTGATAGAAGAGATAGTGAAGATCCAACGGAGAGCAGCACGCTTCGTTACAGGATCATTTAGAAATCGCGAAAGCGTTACGGAGATGATAGATAAACTCCAGTGGAAGACTCTGCAGGAGAGACGCTCAGTAGCTCGGTACGGCCTTTTGTTGAAGTTTCGAGAACATACCTTCACCGAAGAGTCAAGCAGTATATTGCTCCCTGCTACGTATATCTCGCGAAGAAACCATGAGGATAAAATCAGAGAGATTAGACCCCACATAGAGGCATACCGACAATCCTTCTTTCCACGAACAATACGAGACTGGAACAGAAGGGAGAACCGATACAGGTACTCAAGGTACCCTCCGCCACACACCGTCAGGTGGCTTGCGGAGTATGGATGTAGATGTAGATACGCAAGCAGTATTGTCACGAAGGTGCATCTACATATTCGTCTATCTTTACGAGGGTCACTCCAAAGGAAATGTACACTCGTTTGTTTGTGATGCCATCTTCCGCAGGAAGCATATAAATACTTGTTTTGCAAATCAAACTGCCTTTTCCTGCTGCTATTTATTTTATTTAATCCATACGCGTTTCGCCTTCTACTGTTTTAAGGCATCATCAGTGGGATCTATAATGATGCAGTTTTGTTAGTTACAGGTTATCAAACAGTTCACTTCGCGATTGTTTTGTAAAAAATGTAACTACTTACGAATTGTTGATTTGCGTTTCCTCACATCTGGTCTGGAGGTCGCAATACCACTTTTATCACTGTTCTATATTCACCTCTTCGTGTTTTCGCCATCTACACACTGTTCAGCATGTTTGTCACTCTTTTTTGTGGTGGACTATCGTTCTTCTGTCACTCGATACATTTATTTCGTCGTGCACTTCTTTCCACAGCGTAAATATTGCGACTCCATTACGTGTTTCATCGTCTTTGGTATGTTTACCTATGTGTCGCCAACGTAACGAAGTGTATGTTAGTTAGTAACTTTTGTTTATGCTGTTTATACCGTCTGAGTGCGTATGAATGAGAGAGAGAGGGGGGATCGAGCCGATTTTTGTGTGTGTGTGTGGGGGGGGGGGGGGGGGGGGGGGTCTGTTAGCGAGTGGCTGAAACTTTGGTGACAGTTGTTTTGACTTTCCGTTTCAGTATGCTGTGGCGGGGTCATTGATGAGTGAGTGTAAAGATGTTGGGTTCTATTATTACTTCATTGAACACTGATTCTATATTTATCCTTTTTGCGAACATTATTCTATTATTTTATCTATTAGTGTAAATAATGAATTGTTTGGCATGTGTACTTGGTCATTCAACAGGATTTTCCCCTCTGCTTTGGTTTTATGTATGTGGTAATTTTCTTGCATGGTCAGAAGGTGCTTTTTATTGTTGATTCTAATTATTCTCATGTCATCCTCTCTAGTAGTTGGTTTGTGGTCATTTCCTCTCAGGTGTTCTGCAAATGTGGAGTGGTTTGTCCCAGGCGCTATCCCCATAAAGCCTATTATGTCTCTGCGAATAAAAGGTGGTTCTGCTTTCCAATTAATTTCAGTAATACTGTAAATAAATTCTAAAAGGGATATCAAATGTAAACGATTGATTAACCGGTTTCTTCTTGTGAATCACGTTTTCGCATGGGGTTTCCTTTTAGTTTCCCTAACTTTTAAAGTAAACGTAAGGTGTAGTGAATAGAAATGCAGATATTACTATTTGTGACTGAGGACAGTGTACTGAATAATATTACATGAGTATTTACACTACTGTCCATTCTATTGCTACACCACGAAGATGACGTGCTACAGAGGCGAAAGTTAACCGACAGGAAGAAGATTCAGTGATACGCAAATGATTAACTTTTCAGAGCATTCACACAAGGCTGGCGCCGGTGGCGACACCTACAACGTGCTGACATGAGGGAAGTTTCCAACCGATTTCTCATACACAAAAAGCAGTTGAGCGGCGTTGCCTGGTGAAACGTTGTTATGATGCCTCGTATAAGGAGAAGAAATGCGTACCATCACGTTTCCGACTTTGATAAGGGTCCGATTGTAGCTTATTGCGATTGCGGTTTATCGTATCGCGACATTGCTGCTCGCGTTGGCCGAGATCCAATGACTGTTAGCAGAATATGGAATCAGTGGGTTCAGGGGCGTAATACGGAACGCTGTGCTGGATCCCAACGGCCTCGTATCACTAGCAGTCGAGATGACAGGCATCTTATCCGCATGGCTGTAACGGATCGTGCAGCCACGTCTCGATCCCTTAATCAACAGATGGGGACGTTTGCAAGACAACAACCATCTGCACGAACAGTTCGACGACATTTGCAGCAGCATGGACTATCAGCTCGGAGACCATGGCTGAGGTTACCCTTGACGCTGCATCACAGACAGGAGCGCTTGCAATGGTATACTCAACGACGAACCTGGGTGCACGAATGGCAAAACGTCATTTTTTCGGATGAATCCAGGTTCTGTTTACAGCATCATGAAGGTCGCCTCCGTGTTTGGAGGCATCGCGGTGAACGCACATTGGAAGCGTGTATTCGCCATCGCCATACAGGCGTACCACTGGGCGTGATGGTATGGGGTGCCATTGGTTACTCGTCTTGGTCACCTCTTGTTCGCATTGACGGCGCTTTGAGCAGTGGACGTTACATTTCAGATGTGTTACGACCCGTGCCTCTACCCTTCATTCGATCCCTGCGAAATCCTACATTTCAGCTGGATAATGCACGACCGCATGTTGCAGCTCCTGTACTGGCCTTTCTGGATACAGTAAAATGTTCGATTGCTGCCCTGGCCAGCACGATCTCCAGATCTGTCACCAACTGAAAACGTCTAGTCAATGGTGGCCGAGCAACTGGCTCGTCAGAATACGCCAGTCACCACTCTTGATGAACTGTGGTATCGTCTTGAAGCTGCATGGGCAGCTGTAGCTGTACACGCCATCCAAGCTCTGTTTGACTCAATGCCCTGGCGTATCAAGGCCGTTATTACGGCCAGAGGTGGTTGTTCTGGGCACTTATTTCTCAGGATCTATGCACCTATATTGCGTGAAAATGTAATCACATGTCGTTCTTGTATAATATATTTGTCCAATGAATACCCGTTTATCATCTGCATTTCTTCTTGGTGTTGCAATTTTAATGGCCAGTAGTGTATGTCATTTGCAGAGAAAGAACTGTAACTACTCCAAGTTTACGTTTTTAGGTTGAGTAATACCTCGAAGAACATGTGACAAGAGCAAGCCATTAGTGTGTATTTCCCTGGGTACCAGGACATATGTTGAAGTGTGGACACACAATCGTTAATCCATAGTTGCAGCCGTATTACACTTTGTTGTGCAGTTACGACCGTGGAGAAAATATGAGGTATCAAATTATGTGCTGTGCTTGTGGGAAGACTGTTCGACGCACAGCAAAAACAACCTCCACTTTGATGTGTAGAAATATTAAAGAATCACTATAAAAATGTCTGCCCTGATACCATTTTCACTCTGTATATGTAACAAAAAATTCATGAAAGTACGTGACTACTTTGAAACAAGTATTCGTTGCGTCAGTAAGCGACTGTTATGCGCACCTAGATGAAGGTTTCCATCTGTAGCAGTCGGCGAGGTATGCTAGAGCTATTCGGAAAGTACAGTCCGATCCGACGTGAAATGGAAACCACTGTGAAAAACAAAAATGTTTTATTTGCAACAGTTTACTACACCTTCCAGCTACTTCTCTACATCTTGATGCACTAATTTACCAACAGCCGTATGTACACTCTTTGACATAAAACTTGACCGGCGGCCGGCCGCTTCAGAGGCTAAGTCCTCGCCGATCGCGACATGGGACAATAAAACTGGCCAACTCGCTAATTCTCTAAGTCCGGTCATCTGCACAATCTGGCAACACTGCAGACTGCGGCACTTCCTGGAGGAAAACTTGTCCCATGATGGAGAAACTACATGCTGATTGCACCTGTGGTCTAGCGGTAGCGTGCGTTGTTTCTGTTCATAATGTCAGTGGATCGAGAGCAGCTGGCATAAAATATTTTTATAGCCTCTTCTGCCTGAATACTGAACACGTGAATGTAATAGTAGCGCAGATTCAATCTATTTCGCTTTCTGACACACCGATATCAAAATTTTGTCCAGTAACCATTTTGCGGCAGATTTCCTGCAGACTGTCCTCCTCTGGACGCCGTAATCGGCAAAGCTCCGGGATCCATTTGCTGGCTACTGGCAGCGGCCGTGGCGACAGCAGCGGCGCTGCACTCCCCCGTTCTTTATCGAAAGCGCCTGCTACCGCTCATCGCTTTTGATGATTTAAAACGCTTTATTATTAAATGTTGCTCCACAGAAAATTTCTACGATTTCCATTCACGCTCAAAAGCAACGGAGACAGACGCCCTGATTAGTAGGCGGGTATTATATTACATTAATCGGCAAGAGCTGAGTATGGCCCGAAATTAATTTTATGGACTGGGACGAAATTAAACCACCTCACTACATTCGATGAATTTATAAATGCTTCATACCTCGTTTCTTTTCCTTTCAAACTCAATTATTTGTGCAACTGTTGGTCAATGTTTGGATGTTTTCGTCAAGCCAGAGTGAGCGTCTGTGGTGTAAAGTGTATTACAGTTCTTGTTTCATTTCTTATGGTAAGTCTATGCGATAAACTGTGTGAATACCTTGCAATGCATGCTCTGTAGCAGTGCAGGAACACTGCACATTTGGAGTTCCATGTATGGGTTCATGAAGTATTTATTGTTGATCGGAAGTGATAGTTAAGGTCATCAGATTTAAACCAGAAAAATTTGTCGTTTTGAAGGTTTCAGAGAACGGAAAGGAATTGCTAACGCCGGTGTTAGAAAACGTCT
The DNA here is from genome assembly GCF_021461395.2 of Schistocerca americana. Classification (NCBI taxonomy): domain Eukaryota; kingdom Metazoa; phylum Arthropoda; class Insecta; order Orthoptera; family Acrididae; genus Schistocerca; species Schistocerca americana. The sequence goes on from NC_060121.1 coordinate 363,155,640, forward strand.
ACAGTTAAATGCTATTGCAAAAATTTAGAAGAAGGGAACTATATTAATGAACATGTGCACTTCATAAACAACCTTCTGACATGTTAGACCTATATGACGAACAAAGCTCAAATTTATATCGTTGAAAGTCGGTTTAAATCTTTTCAGGACCTATTTTACAGTGAAGCACCTTGGAATTTGCAAAGCAGAAGTCCATGATTTTAACTTAATTTACTAAGTCGAAATCGGACGAAGGTTCATGTTTAAAGGCATTCTTCAGATTTCGCATAAGAAATTTTTACTAGCAGTTTGCAACTCCATTAATTAAAATGGAAAGTAAAAGGTTGTAGTCAGCGGCTTCTACCGTGATTCGAACTGCTATGTCTTATAGTACAAGCACTGCAAAGCACAAGGGAACCTCTGAACTAACGACACACTGGCGGCCAGAGGCGGACTATAGTCACTGCGATGTTGCCTGAGCCTCAAAACGCAACCTTAAACACACAGAGGAGGTGTAGATTACTGTTTTAACGTCCCGTCGACAACTATGTCATTAGAGACGGAGCACAAGCTCGGATTAGGGAAGGACGGGGAAGGAAATCGGCCGTGCCCTTCCTAAGGAACCATCCCGGCATTTGCCTGAAGCGATTTAGGGAAATCATTGAAAACCTAAATCAGGATGGCCGGGTGCGGGATTGCACCGTCGTCCTCCCGAATGCACACACAAACAGGTGTTACTTATGTGAAGAACGCCGTTCTTGGAGCCCAGAAATTAAATATACTTTCTAATTGTGTCATCTTGCAGTGGATTATATCGTACGAGTCTTCGATGTGGGAAACGAATGTCAAGTGAATTTAGCGAGGTAACGCCGACCTACACCCGGAAGTAAATGCACTATCAGAGTGTTGACAAATACTTGCTACGATGCTGCCATTTCTCGGCTCTCTGACGAGGCAGCTCTTCAGCGAAATGCTTGCTGTGATTCTCCGATACGGTTCTTCAGAGTGGAGACGCGCGCGCACGTTTGGTTTTTATGCGGCGTTCTCCCCTGATGGTTTCTGACGTCGCCTTGTGGGCTATGGATACATATGAGACACTCAATTATCATTAATCCAGAATGATACCAGTTTCAGCTTCCGGCGTGGAAGAAGGCTGTTGACGCCGACATCATATCATTTCAACGTAGGGAAAGCAAAACGGATCATTCAATGTTTCTCATTCAACATAAAGCATGTGAGATAAATTTCCGTAACGTTCATAATCATCTAAAAATACAAACGAAGTAAAAATACACCGGAAGCTTATTCGAATTGAATATAATGTAAGATACCAAACGCTTTGCACCTCGATGTCGAATTTGTCCACTTGCAATCTTTTGCAGCATACACATAGAATATCATGATTACCACGAGAATGAAGAAATATGTTGGTAAGGATGGAAGCGAGAAAGGACGCAGTCAACAAATATTCTATTCCTCATGGCAAACATTTCATTTGACACGTAAGAAGAGGTAAAGCGGGAATTTACTTTCGTTAACACGAAAGACATGCCGCACATATTGATAACGAGGAAGTCTGCGTCTTCATACGTTTCCTTAGCAAATATCAACTTTAAATTGCATAACGCAAACATTTCTAACAGACACGAATTCCTACCCAGCATCTATTGTCCCTGTTAACGAACGACGAGAGATGTTAAATATTGCTTCTTCACAAGTAACTTACTTGAAATGCCGTGAGGTAAAGCTGTGTGTTGGACACGGATTCGAACCCGGAACCTAATCGGATTGCTATCGAAGCACAGTCAAATGTGACTTATCGGAATTTTGCGGCAGTAGCTAGATGTTTTAACTGAAATGACGAGACGAAACATTAATTTTTTCCTTCCCAGGACTCCAACCCGGCACCTATCGCTGTTATATTCTAGAGAAAACGAACGTTAAATATAGGTTTGTTGCACCAGCAGTGACATGTGAGCATGTTTGAATTGAAATAATATGACGAAGAGTTCAGCGCTCACTGGGAATAGAGCCCCACACATATCGTTGTTGACTACACACAAAGATAAGTCAGCTACCGAATTGTTCTCCACCACCTGCTCAGAATAGCATCTTGAACGTACAGTCATCTCGCAAATAGTTCTGTGTCTCACTGGGAGTTAAAAACGTCAGATATCGTTAGTGTTGACAGCGAATGAAAATACATTAAAAATCAAAATTATTATCCACCAGCAGATAGGTGTTCTCATGATAGAGCTTGATAATACATAATTAAATCTTTAGTGCCGGCCAGGATTCGATCCCATTCACACGTAATATGTGAAGGTGTTGAGGAATCTGCAGTTTTGGACAAACAACAAATTGTAGCCGAGCTGTATTGCCACGAAGGGATCAAATTCCGCGTTAAGGGCGGTCTGAGTTGCATTCCCAGTTCAGAACCAATTTTATCGACATACAGAAGCTCAAATAAAAGATGGAATAAGTGTCCTGTGACCATACATAGCGTTTGTGTCGTCACTTGAAATAAATAACTAGTATAAGAAAGGTTACTTGTGATAGAGTTTCTACATGTCGCCACTCCAGACTTTATTGTGGTTCAACCTACCGTCTACTTGGTAAAGAAGGAATATCATCTTTAATGTGAATTTTCAGACCACGCAGCCATTATATCTCCTTCACTTGGTGTAGCCAGGAGAGAATGGAATCTGTCTCTCCCTATCTAAAATCATTGACAGAAGTGGGAATCGAACCCAGACCATAGGTATAACAACCTACCATCCGTCCAACAGACCACGAAATCCCCTTCTCTGCAAGTCATTTTTCTATCGTAACGCAGTTGCGCCACACTGGATGAGAATTCTGACACACAGGCTCCCTGTAGTAATTTGCAGCATGTTCAGTAAATTCATTTACCTGGTTGACCGAATCACCATGAACTAGCTGCCTCGGCTACCCAGTGCATACATTCGACTATTTTGTAATCACAGAAATAAAATCACGTAACTGCCACCTACACACAACTGCCAACAGTGTAGGATGCAGAAGTTTAAATAGGAAGTGTTCCTTTCCACTTGAGCTATTCTATTGCGCTATCTGTTACTAGAAAACGTCGCTCAGTCCAAAAGAAAAGCTGTAACTGTTTGTCTCTCAGAAGTCAAGACCTGGCCATATGCATAATCTCACAGTGCTGTGGAATCCAAAAGTTCTGGAGGAATAGTTGCCAAGCTCTGGAGCTGTTGTAGCTACGTGTCAGCTTGTAGCATAGATAAGATGTCGCGAGTTCGAATACATTCAGTGCCACATTTAATAAAACGCAATTCTGCTCTCTGCTGAAGTTATCAATCTAATGGAACTTTGAACTTAATTCCCTTCACTTCTCAACCCAAAGTAGTCGCATGTGGAAAAAGGACTAACTACTGTGACATTTTGTTCTGTTCAGGTTTAATAGACAGCAGGCAGCAGATGCATCTCGAAGATGTGTAGGGAGAGCGCATCGTGCCATAATATGTCAGAAAAGTATTTTCTACATTAGCTGTCGTGTGGTAGTGATATTTTATTCTTCTTCAAACTTTGACAGCTTTAACTCAGAACAAGTTTTCTACATGCATGTAATCAATAAACTGCATGTGCATTGTCAGACTGTCATAGGTAACATCAGAGAATTCGCATATATCGTTGATGATTAATTTCTCTCTCATGTTTACTATTGTTTTAACAACACTAAAGGAAACCTTACGAAAATTGTGCACTGTATTATAAGAAATGAAATAAAACTAACCATGATAACCTTACGACGAAAGTATCTGTACACAAGCATGCCTCTATCGACACGAATTAGTAAAATACTACTCACTTAGATTTTGATTGGGTCTGTGTTTAATTGGTATGCTGTGTCATACTCAAGAGGTATGCAAATGTGGCATTTCATAAATATAGTTACGTATTCCTAGAAACCCAAAATTCGCTTGTCAGCAGCGGAAAGAGGCGTTACCTGTTGTGCAGCATTGTAAGTTTTTCAACATAGCACTATGAGCTGAAAGCGTTTTCTTGCGATTTCCTTATTGATGTTTGACCTGACTGCTTGTAGCTCTCTCACAGAAGGGATAAAAACGTTACAGTCAGTGAGACTGGAACTGCGAACCGTAACAGACGCTGTTTCACAGGTCAGCACGTTACCACAGAGCTGGCGAGGAGTTACGGGTCTCAGCTTCCTATTTCGAGGGCAATAGTAACTAGAACTCGTAAACCGCTATTTAAAGGTCGAGATCAGTTGCGATTTCCACCTTCAACGACTTTCCTGGGCTGAAAACCGTAAATTTTCAATCTTTTGTTACCCTTCAAGCGATAATAACTCAGATTATTCAATGGAAATGACAGGTAAAATCAAGTGAACTTTGAGGCTTAATTCCGTGCACACCAGGAAGTAACTCGTCGATCACAGAGTTGCCAAACATACGTTGCCTTGTTGCCAAATCTCAGTTACAGTACCAGCAGGAAGAAGACGAACCGATGTGATCCTACAGCGGTCTGGGAAGTGACCATAGCTGGTGTCTCCAAGTCGCGGCTGCTACGGCCTGGAATACGTAATGCGTCTGATTCGCTTTCTGTAACTAGGTTTAGGGCCTGGAGCGTAGTTACTAATAATACTCAGAACTGACTGCAAACTGAGCATCATAAATCAGTAACTCTCATTGTTGTTTTTATATTTCTTTCGTAAGTGTACTCAAAACTAAGAAAGTCATTCACAGGCGTTTTCGTGCCTCGCCGATAGTCGAGCACAACAAACAAATAATAAAAAAAAAAGAATGTGTGTGTGTGTGTGTGTGTGTGTGTGTGTGTGCGTGTGTGTGTGTGTGTGTGTGTGAGAGAGAGAGAGAGAGAGAGAGAGAGAGAGGGGGAAATAAAAAGCAATGAGAGAGAGTGTAAAAGTTGTTGTAAAGAAATTGAATCATGGTATTTAAAGAAATTTTTCATTAAAATGACACGTTCCACATCATTACGAAATGTCGTATTCATGATCTATTGAACAAGAGGTAATCTAATGTAATGTAATCTAATCTAATCTAATCACATCATATTGATGATTAGCCATGAAGTGTCATTAATTACCGAAAGTTTTGCCAATACCAGTAACCAAATCTAAACTTGAAAATAAAAGACGACAATTTTTGTAATAAACCGTGACTCCTATCAAGACCCTTTCGTCCCTGTTATCTAACCACGAAAGATGTCTGATATACCTCCATTCTGAAGTAACAAAGTGTGCATGCATTTAAAGATGAAGTGCATGATGTGAAGTTCTGTGACGGAGATACGAACCCAACACGTAATCCGATTGTTAACTAAGAAAAATCAAATGTTACGTATCGGTTTTTCTTACGAGCCGCTAGGTGTCTGAATCTAAAATAAGGATACAAACTTTTGTGCCTAAGTGACAATCGAACTGCACACCTACCGTGCATCCACGAATATAGCATAAGTATCAGTTGCTTACTCATGAACAGTAAGATGTGTGCGTGTTTGACCAGAAATAACGACACCTGTTGCGATTGTTGGCAACACATGAACAGACATTGAAATTGCGCGTTAATTTTCACTAGCAGGTCGGTGTGCACTTGATAAAGCTAGAAATGAATTTATGAATATTTTTGTACTGGATCAGGTTTCAGACCCACATACTTACCTTTGGAGGAGACCTAGAGAAGATTGCAGTCTTGGGAAAAGGAACGAAATGACTGAACTATACTGTTCCGAGAGATTCAGATCCTCGAAAGAGGAGATACGAATTCGAATCACAGTCCAGCACCAAATTTTTAAACGTCTCTAGTTCAATCAAGTACAAGTAAAATAAGAGCCCTGTCCCTTTAAATGGCTATCGGTTCATTAAATAAAATAAAATTTGCTAATGTAAGTAAGCTTACTGGCGACTGTATTTCTGTTTACCATGATTTCCGCTGTGTCATTTCCCAACGTAAACCGGCTCTGCCCCGTCGGTAATGAAGGAACGTGATGTTTAATGCGGATTCTGGATTATAACGTCTTTCTCTTGAGGTTACCAGAGGTAAAATAAATATGTTTGTGCCTCTTAAAAGTAAATGCCTGAACCCACGCATTGCACCTGTGATAGCTCGTTCCACCAGACCATTGTGGTCACATTACCCAGCCCCAGGAGTGTGCTGTAACGGATGATGTGCTTAGCTTACAAAATTAGTCACGGTGGAAAAAATGCGAGTCTATTAAATGGTCAAGTAGAAGCAAGCCTCTGACGCAGAGATTATGCTATTCTCATGTCAGCAGGATGTAAAGACTCTTCTAGGCATCATAGGCAGGATGTGAAGCCATTTTGATTTTTCACAAATTCAGCAAATTTCTTAGTTCGCGAAAATCCACTGTGAAGTGTGAAGTTGCCGGATAATTCGATTATTACTGTTATTATTAATATCATTTTAATTATACCGCTGCTGGAACTCAAGTGCTTGAACATCAATTAATGCCTTTTGGTCACTATAGAAGTAGTTTCCCATGAACAGTTTCTTTCCCTGTCTACGGAATCCTTTTCATGTTAATATCAAACACCAGCAATTAGTCGTAGATTACATTAAAACTAAAGTAATTGACGAAGACGTTACGTGGTAACAAAATCGCACTGCCTTTCTTCATTTACTTTCGCCTAGAAATGGCTATCGAGTACTGACAAACCAAAAGGCAAGTGATCTTACTGCCTTCCGATATACGTTGCTGTTAGTTCTTCCACATGATGTGGTCGACATGACCTGTTTCAAGTAGTGTATGACAGACAGTGTTTTAGAAAATCTATTGTTTCCCTTTGCAATAAACAGAAGTATTTTCATTCTAAGCTGTCCAAGTACAAAATTTTCGCAATATTAGTTCAAATTTAATATTCGCTTCTATAATGTAGGAAAGTATTTCGCAGTCGCAAACTCGCATCCGAAACGTTGACCTTACACTTAGTCGCTGACCATAAAGTCTAGCTCAGAGTGACACCAGTTTAAATAACCTAATGTAGCGAAGACTGTTTGCCAGTGCTCTTTCTCACCGGAAAATACGCAATTCACTCATTTGGCTCCATAACTACACTGTAACAGTAATATCTGTGTGAAATTTGTCAGTAAGCTTTCGCCTTCCAACCGGCAAAATACGGAAGAGTACGGCCGGTAAACAATTCACAAACCACGATTTAGTGCCGATAAGACGATTTCTTTAAACATTGTCGAAGCTGAGGGAATTTAGTTTCTGCTTAAATTGTCTTAAGCAGCAACGTTCACAGATATCTCAAATAGGAAAAAGCTGAATATCCAGGTACGAAAGTTGTAAAACAAACTTCCCACAGTTTGTGTCAGGTTGATCTTTTCGTCTGATAACACTGCTTAAGTATTCTGTCTAAGAGGTATCACAAGTAGTATCCCTGTAGCTGTGGGAATCATTGGTTGAAAACGAGTTTAACACCAATGGGTACAGGGCTGCTAAATTTTCAAAATTATTATCAACCTAAGTCTGAGTCCATCCACAAACTGAGGCGTATTTATAATATTGAAGCTAGACTGTGTATCCTTGTCTTTCTTGAGTGGTCATTGGAAGGCGTTTACACAGACGTATACAATACTATGAATACTTCGAACGGTATGGTTAACGTTGCTCTCTTAAAAAATACATTTTGTTTTAAATTCTTCTGGGTCTTAAGCGTACAATATGTGTTGTAGATACAGTCTCAGACCAAAAAATTGACCGCCGAGTCGTTCACGTAAGGTGGACAATACAGTCATGCTCCTCTCAGAATTCTATGTCTGGCAATATGCTCGATCTGGCAACATGTAGACTGCGGCACTTCCCAGAGGAAGTCTTGACTCCAGTCTTAGTACATTACTCTTGACTACGACCGTAGTCGTGAGGTAAAACGCGAGACCAGCTAATATGATATTGTAGATTCGCTTGTATTACACTCATAGCTTCAGCACCGAGAGGAAAGGGGCGATAAAAATTTTGTCGATATGTGCTTTCGGTCGCCAGACGTCATATTAGCTGGTCTCGCGTTTTACCTCAAGACTACGGTCGTGTTCCAGCAGCGGTATGAATAAAATGATATTAATAATAACAGTAATAATCGAATTATCCGGCAACTTCACACTTCACAGTGGATTTTCTAGAACTACGAAATTTGCTGAATTTGTGAAAAATCAAAATGGCTTCACATCCAGCCTATGATGCCTAGAAGAGTCTTTACATCCTGCTGACATGAGAATAGCATAATCTCTGCGTCAGAGGCTTGCTTCTACTTGACCATTTAATAGACTCGCATTTTTTCCACCGTGACTAATTTTGTAAGCTAAGCACATCATCCGTTACAGCACACTCCTGGGGCTGGGTAATGTGACCACAATGGTCTGGTGGAACGAGCTATCACAGGTGCAATGCGTGGGTTCAGGCATTTACTTTTAAGAGGCACAAACATATTTATTTTACCTCTGGTAACCTCAAGAGAAAGACGTTATAATCCAGAATCCGCATTAAACATCACGTTCCTTCATTACCGACTGGGCAGAGCCGGTTTACGTTGGGAAATGACACAGCGGAAATCATGGTAAACAGAAATACAGTCGCCAGTAAGCTTACTTACATTAGCAAATTTTATTTTATTTGATGAACCGATAGCCATTTAAAGGGATAGGGCTCTTATTTTACTTGTACTTGATTGAACTAGAGACGTTTAAAAATTTGGTGCTGGACTGTGATTCGAATTCGTATCTCCTCTTTCGAGGATCTGAATCTCTCGGAACAGTATAGTTCAGTCATTTCGTTCCTTTTCCCAAGACTGCAATCTTTTCTAGGTCTCCAAAGGTAAGTATGTGGGTCTGAAACCTGATCCAGTACAAAAATATTCATAAATTCATTTCTAGCTTTATCAAGTGCACACCGACCTGCTAGTGAAAATTAACGCGCAATTTCAATGTCTGTTCATGTGTTGCCAACAATCGCAACAGGTGTCGTTATTTCTGGTCAAACACGTACACATCTTACTGTTCATGAGTAAGCAACTGATACTTATGCTATATTCGTGGATGCACGGTAGGTGTGCAGTTCGATTGTCGCTTAGGCACAAAAGTTTGTATCCTTATTTTAGATTCAGACACCTAGCGGCTCGTAAGAAAAACCGATACGTAACATTTGATTTTTCTTAGTTAACAATCGGATTACGTGTTGGGTTCGTATCTCCGTCACAGAACTTCACATCATGCACTTCATCTTTAAATGCATGCACACTTTGTTACTTCAGAATGGAGGTATATCAGACATCTTTCGTGGTTAGATAACAGGGACGAAAGGGTCTTGATAGGAGTCACGGTTTATTACAAAAATTGTCGTCTTTTATTTTCAAGTTTAGATTTGGTTACTGGTATTGGCAAAACTTTCGGTAATTAATGACACTTCATGGCTAATCATCAATATGATGTGATTAGATTAGATTAGATTACATTACATTAGATTACCTCTTGTTCAATAGATCATGAATACGACATTTCGTAATGATGTGGAACGTGTCATTTTAATGAAAAATTTCTTTAAATACCATGATTCAATTTCTTTACAACAACTTTTACACTCTCTCTCATTGCTTTTTATTTCCCCCTCTCTCTCTCTCTCTCTCTCTCTCTCTCTCACACACACACACACACACACACGCACACACACACACACACACACACACACACACACATTCTTTTTTTTTTATTATTTGTTTGTTGTGCTCGACTATCGGCGAGGCACGAAAACGCCTGTGAATGACTTTCTTAGTTTTGAGTACACTTACGAAAGAAATATAAAAACAACAATGAGAGTTACTGATTTATGATGCTCAGTTTGCAGTCAGTTCTGAGTATTATTAGTAACTACGCTCCAGGCCCTAAACCTAGTTACAGAAAGCGAATCAGACGCATTACGTATTCCAGGCCGTAGCAGCCGCGACTTGGAGACACCAGCTATGGTCACTTCCCAGACCGCTGTAGGATCACATCGGTTCGTCTTCTTCCTGCTGGTACTGTAACTGAGATTTGGCAACAAGGCAACGTATGTTTGGCAACTCTGTGATCGACGAGTTACTTCCTGGTGTGCACGGAATTAAGCCTCAAAGTTCACTTGATTTTACCTGTCATTTCCATTGAATAATCTGAGTTATTATCGCTTGAAGGGTAACAAAAGATTGAAAATTTACGGTTTTCAGCCCAGGAAAGTCGTTGAAGGTGGAAATCGCAACTGATCTCGACCTTTAAATAGCGGTTTACGAGTTCTAGTTACTATTGCCCTCGAAATAGGAAGCTGAGACCCGTAACTCCTCGCCAGCTCTGTGGTAACGTGCTGACCTGTGAAACAGCGTCTGTTACGGTTCGCAGTTCCAGTCTCACTGACTGTAACGTTTTTATCCCTTCTGTGAGAGAGCTACAAGCAGTCAGGTCAAACATCAATAAGGAAATCGCAAGAAAACGCTTTCAGCTCATAGTGCTATGTTGAAAAACTTACAATGCTGCACAACAGGTAACGCCTCTTTCCGCTGCTGACAAGCGAATTTTGGGTTTCTAGGAATACGTAACTATATTTATGAAATGCCACATTTGCATACCTCTTGAGTATGACACAGCATACCAATTAAACACAGACCCAATCAAAATCTAAGTGAGTAGTATTTTACTAATTCGTGTCGATAGAGGCATGCTTGTGTACAGATACTTTCGTCGTAAGGTTATCATGGTTAGTTTTATTTCATTTCTTATAATACAGTGCACAATTTTCGTAAGGTTTCCTTTAGTGTTGTTAAAACAATAGTAAACATGAGAGAGAAATTAATCATCAACGATATATGCGAATTCTCTGATGTTACCTATGACAGTCTGACAATGCACATGCAGTTTATTGATTACATGCATGTAGAAAACTTGTTCTGAGTTAAAGCTGTCAAAGTTTGAAGAAGAATAAAATATCACTACCACACGACAGCTAATGTAGAAAATACTTTTCTGACATATTATGGCACGATGCGCTCTCCCTACACATCTTCGAGATGCATCTGCTGCCTGCTGTCTATTAAACCTGAACAGAACAAAATGTCACAGTAGTTAGTCCTTTTTCCACATGCGACTACTTTGGGTTGAGAAGTGAAGGGAATTAAGTTCAAAGTTCCATTAGATTGATAACTTCAGCAGAGAGCAGAATTGCGTTTTATTAAATGTGGCACTGAATGTATTCGAACTCGCGACATCTTATCTATGCTACAAGCTGACACGTAGCTACAACAGCTCCAGAGCTTGGCAACTATTCCTCCAGAACTTTTGGATTCCACAGCACTGTGAGATTATGCATATGGCCAGGTCTTGACTTCTGAGAGACAAACAGTTACAGCTTTTCTTTTGGACTGAGCGACGTTTTCTAGTAACAGATAGCGCAATAGAATAGCTCAAGTGGAAAGGAACACTTCCTATTTAAACTTCTGCATCCTACACTGTTGGCAGTTGTGTGTAGGTGGCAGTTACGTGATTTTATTTCTGTGATTACAAAATAGTCGAATGTATGCACTGGGTAGCCGAGGCAGCTAGTTCATGGTGATTCGGTCAACCAGGTAAATGAATTTACTGAACATGCTGCAAATTACTACAGGGAGCCTGTGTGTCAGAATTCTCATCCAGTGTGGCGCAACTGCGTTACGATAGAAAAATGACTTGCAGAGAAGGGGATTTCGTGGTCTGTTGGACGGATGGTAGGTTGTTATACCTATGGTCTGGGTTCGATTCCCACTTCTGTCAATGATTTTAGATAGGGAGAGACAGATTCCATTCTCTCCTGGCTACACCAAGTGAAGGAGATATAATGGCTGCGTGGTCTGAAAATTCACATTAAAGATGATATTCCTTCTTTACCAAGTAGACGGTAGGTTGAACCACAATAAGGTCTGGAGTGGCGACATGTAGAAACTCTATCACCAGTAACCTTTCTTATACTAGTTATTTATTTCAAGTGACGACACAAACGCTATGTATGGTCACAGGACACTTATTCCATCTTTTATTTGAGCTTCTGTATGTCGATAAAATTGGTTCTGAACTGGGAATGCAACTCAGACCGCCCTTAACGCGGAATTTGATCCCTTCGTGGCAATACAGCTCGGCTACAATTTGTTGTTTGTCCAAAACTGCAGATTCCTCAACACCTTCACATATTACGTGTGAATGGGATCGAATCCTGGCCGGCACTAAAGATTTAATTATGTATTATCAAGCTCTATCATGAGAACACCTATCTGCTGGTGGATAATAATTTTGATTTTTAATGTATTTTCATTCGCTGTCAACACTAACGATATCTGACGTTTTTAACTCCCAGTGAGACACAGAACTATTTGCGAGATGACTGTACGTTCAAGATGCTATTCTGAGCAGGTGGTGGAGAACAATTCGGTAGCTGACTTATCTTTGTGTGTAGTCAACAACGATATGTGTGGGGCTCTATTCCCAGTGAGCGCTGAACTCTTCGTCATATTATTTCAATTCAAACATGCTCACATGTCACTGCTGGTGCAACAAACCTATATTTAACGTTCGTTTTCTCTAGAATATAACAGCGATAGGTGCCGGGTTGGAGTCCTGGGAAGGAAAAAATTAATGTTTCGTCTCGTCATTTCAGTTAAAACATCTAGCTACTGCCGCAAAATTCCGATATGTCACATTTGACTGTGCTTCGATAGCAATCCGATTAGGTTCCGGGTTCGAATCCGTGTCCAACACACAGCTTTACCTCACGGCATTTCAAGTAAGTTACTTGTGAAGAAGCAATATTTAACATCTCTCGTCGTTCGTTAACAGGGACAATAGATGCTGGGTAGGAATTCGCGTCTGTTAAAAATGTTTGCGTTATGCAATTTAAAGTTGATATTTGCTAACTGATACTGTCTAAAATCGAGGTATATCACTCTCTGTATGCCTAATCAGGAATGACTGTTAGTGTCCGTCAGTCACGAAATCTTTGCTTAGTCTGCATGAGCTGGGTTTGAATCCAAATGCAGAACAAGACGGTTCGTCGTGTCATTTAATGTTAATACATATTCTCAACTAGCTGCTTGTGAATAACTTAAATTTTTAATGTCATTTTGTGTTAAATAGTTCAAATGGTTCAAAGCACTATGGGACTTAACTTCTAAGGTCATCAGTCCCCTAGAACTTAAAACTACTTAAACCTAACTAACCTAAGGACATCACACAACACCCAGCCATCACGAGGCAGAGAAAATCCCTGACCCCGCCGGGAATCGAACCCGGGAACCCGGGCGCGGGTAGCGAGAACGCTACCGCACGACCACGAGCTGCGGGCACATCAATAATAACCTCGTGTATTGCTTCAGTGACTGTTACCGTCTTGTTTGACGCCGAGATGATGTAAACAACACAAATTCGGGTCCCTGACAGATAATTCTAGTCTCTTCAGGGACTTAGGCTTGTTTGGTTGTTGTTGTAGATTGGCATTCGCGAAGAATACTACTGTCGCAAATCCTGAGAGGTTTTCGAAATACATACGATACGGAGGGCTAAGAATAGTCTCTCAGTTTTGACCTTTAGAATAGTAGTTGCCGCGCGGTGTGGCCGCGCGGTCGAGTGCGACGTGTCACAGATTTCACGGCCGCTTCTGCCGGAGGTTCGGGTCCTCCCCCGGGCATGAATGTGTGTGTTGTCCTTCGAATAAGTTAAAGTTAGTGTAAGTAGTTTCTACGTCTAGGGACTGTTGACCCTAGCAGTTTGGTCCTTTAGTCATTAGAACTTAAAAAAGAGCACTAGCGGAAGGAATTGATAAGATCAAGCTTCTGCAGAACAACTGGAACTAATGAAAAAAAAAAGCAGCTATGGTTACACAATTTGAGCACTTTACTGCAGCAGTGCCTTGTTCGCACAGTAGTAAATACTGCCCTTACCATAATCGTAGCTGACGTATACAGCTCCCAACGTGAAACTTGAAGAGTACGACCACCTTTCGCATGAAGCGACCATTTTGAACTGAAATACGTTTCCTAACTCAAAACCACTCCTTCTGTGATAATTATTGACAATATTTGTTCGAGATGACAAGAAAATATTAAATGGATGTAGCAGATACAATGTAGCCCCACAACCGCAAATCATTCTCATACTAACACAGTTGCCAACAAAGGTGTACGACGTTGTGAGTCCTTGACTACGTTAGTGGCAAGAAGATTCCGTTTCCTTAGCAGGAATTCTTCACGAACGGATGCGGATGCATTGCAGTCCGAATGACAGGTATGGCGGTATGCTTACATGTCTAAAAAGAGCAGAAAACCTAATTGTTAACCCTTTGAGTAATATTCCCACGTCTGTGACTCGTATCATGGTTAAAGCCCATGTATTACCACTGTCCGTGCTTACCTACATCATCAAATAACAGCAGAAACGGAGAGAAATACTTTCGGAGTATACGCCTTGATATTTAAATTCATTTTTGGATGTAGCAGATTTTATTTTTCAATAAAGCTATTGTTTCTATTTCCAGACAACATTTCATATCCTTCTTACTTCTGCGCAGCAGTTATTTTGCTGCCCACATGGGAAACCACGCCTACGACTACCACCGTCTCATTTCCTGACCTAATACATTCTGCATAGCCTTACGTAATTTTACTGCTGCTCATTACCCTTTTATTAAAGGCTATACATCAAGGAAAGAGAAATAACATCTACATGCAATGTTTACCGTGATGCAATCAAAAAATTGTGCTTATAAAAGTGCTCAGAACCGCTGAACGAGCCTTTCAATTTGCAGCACACTCCAGACCGAGTGAAACAAAATAATATTAAGAGGAGCAAGTTGACCATAGCGAGCGTCCGGAGGGTTTGATGTAGTGCCGTGAAGTTGGACCAGTTTCAATCGAATTTAGTTCCTGATAGAACAAAATGTGATCTTGATACAAAAGCATCAGTGTACTCATATGGGAGCTCCTTCCGACGTGTAATTGATAGAATACCTGGTCACGTTAGGTAACGTTTCGCTTGCGACCATCACTGATTTTAATTTCAGCCCATTCCTTGATGACGCACATTTTTTCATTGTTTCCGGCCTCAGATAATTCCTAAAGCGTTATATCGTGTGTTAGTCACACCGTAAGTTAGACACCCATAAAGCTCTGGCTTGCTTTAGAGCATCAAATTGAGCAGCGATTTGAAAATACAAAAGACCACTTCTGAAGAAGGGCCTGCTGGCAGCAGCACTGTGGGCAGTATCAATGCCCATGTTTTACGTCACAAGATACAGAAGTGATTTATATACATTTCGAAAAATTCATTTACTGAATGCTTTCGAGTCTGGTAGCGTATGGGAAGGGTGTTTTTGTCATGATGAAAAGTCGCGTAACGCAGATTTCACTAGTTTCTTTGGATTTCAGAATGGGAGTCAGTTTCTGGGTAGTCGAGTGATGTGATCATGGTCAAGACCGACTGCTATTTTCACACCACGGTAGCTGCAGCAGCGTTCCTGTTTCGTCAACACAAACACCACGTGTCTGGGCCCACTGCTCATGACGTCACATGCTGCGAGTGGCAGTGTCAAGAGGGCGCAGTGTTTTTTCAACATGTTACTCAAGTAATAAGTCAAATAGATTACATGGATATTATAAGTGGGACAGAAACCTTAATTTATCTTTCATTGCTTATTTGTGGGCTGACTTAAATGAACAACAGCATCGTTTAATATTTTGCCTAATGATTGTCAAGAATCACTGTTAAGAAAGAAACGACAAAGCATTTTAACGAAGTTTATATTTTTGTGTGTCAGATAAGTGAAAAAAGATATTCTTTTATTTTGTCAGTCGTTGTTTCTCCACTGAATTGTAAATGGTTCTCTCTATAAAACGCATGGTAACGTCACAAGGGCGACAGTCGCAATGTAGTCGCAGTGGAATCGAGAGAGTAGGGTGCGCGTGGTTGCACTGATTGAGCATGGCAACTACTCGGCATCAGAAGCTGGAGAAAAGTGTGGAGTACCGGCAAGAACAGCTAGACGCTGGTGGAAAGACTACCAGGAAAGGGGCTATATAGGGCGGAAAAGAGGAAGTGGCCGGCGCCGTGTGTCTACTGCAGCAGATGATCATCGTGTTTTGGAGAATATACGTGCTAATCCATTCCTCAGTTGCCGTGGCCTGAAAGAGCTATCTCAGTTTCCCGGCAGCGGAAAGACTGTTGCGAGGAGACTGAAAGACGCCGGATTATATTGTCGGAGAGCTGCTGTAAAGCAGTCATTGACCGACTATCAGAGGATTGACCGCATGGCTTTTGCCGCACAACATATCGACTTTGACTGGAGCAGAGTCATCTTTTCGGATGAAAAAATATTTTCTTCCTGTAGCGACGCCCCTGTTCAGGTGAGACACGAAATTTTCTCTATAAAGTTATTAGTTTATGCTGTTAGTGACATTACATTTGTAGTAAGCACAAAATAATAAATATAAACAGTTCCCTATATCATGATTTTAGTAGTTCATCCCTCATCTGATAAGTAATTGTAACCCCTGAATTTGTGAATATTTGCATTAACACGCAAATGTTTTTTGCGTTAGGTATACCGCCCACGAGGACAACACTTCCAGCCAATGTATATTAACGAAAGACAAAGAAGTGGACGGTTCTCTGTAGCTGTATGGGGCTATATTTCGGCTCATGGGGCAGGTCCTCTCTGGAGAATAGAAGGAATTCTCAACGGAGAGGCCTACATTAACATACTGAATGCCATTATGAAGCCGAGTGCTGAAATGCTGTACCCAGACGGTGAAATATATCTTCTGCAGGTGTGAACAGTGGACGTGTGGAACAATTAAGAGTATTTCCGGTTTCTCCTACGATTTATTCATTACTTTGATAGGCTCTACTTCTTATCGAAGCGACTAATCTACTTTGTCCGACGTATAATTTTGATATCTCCACCTTGCTTTGATATTGATGGCCGTGAAATATAGCTTTCCCGGGCATCATCTTAGTCTCTTTCTTAGTGCCTCGTTCGATAATTGTATGTGTAAGGAAGACGCCGTGTATAAAAAACTGATATACATAAATTTTCCTACTTACTTTTTCTCTTCTTAGGCTTCTCTCCACAGTTACTTCTTACACGACTCTGCGATTCGTTTCTATCTCCGTCTACCTTGTTTTGGTCATTTTCCACAACATTCAGTATCCTGTTACCTGTAGGCGGATTATACTTTATTTTTTCAGATTCAGTCTTTCACTTCCAAAGAAAAGAGTACTCCACATCGTCCATTTTGCAGTGTGTTTCTATGTTTCTATCACTTGTATGTTTACTTGAAAGAATATTATTCGTAAACATAAATGGTTTGCTAGCACTTTTATTCGCTTTACTTTTGTTAAGCATCTATTTCTCTCTCGTTCTGGTCCTGGCGTGGCTGAAGTGCTATACTTTTAATGCCATCAGTTTTTATTGCTGTGTTCCTATGTTTATTACTTTTTCTCATTGCCATTACCATTGGTGGTTGTTCTTACATTCCAGTGTTATTATCTTCTCGATTTTCGGGTAATACCTGCAAAATGTTGTTCACTTTGTTTCTAAATCTGGAATGATTAGGAAATTGTTAACAAATGTGATGCAACGTATCTTTTCACAATTGAATTTAACTTTTAATGTTAACTGTTCCGTTGTTTGTATTGCTTCTGTAATATATATACACGGTGTTAAGGAAAGTGGTTTTCCATACTTTGCGAGTCGGTAGTATGGACTAAAACAAGACAAACTGCATATCGTAAGAGCTACACGCACTTCTTCTGTACAAGAAAAGTGTTTTAAGTAGAAAGACAGATGTTTTTCACAGTGGTAAAGGTGAGGAAGTGCTCATTGCTCTTAAGATAATCATTTCAGACTCATTGCTCTTGTTTACTGAATATGTTTGTCTTATTTCTGTCCATCCTATCAGCTCTCGAAATATGGATTTCTTGTTTTTAATACCCTATATTCGAAGCAGATATGTAGACAAAGGACGTCCTCGCTTACTCATTTCCAGACGTCATATTCCCATTTTATTCCATTTGTATTGATTATTGAGCTAATCAACTCAATCCAGGCCAGTTTTTTATAATAGTAAAATTATACCTTCCATTTCGAACTATTCCTAAATCAATGAAGGCATTATTTCTTTATCGGTTCATTTCTTCTCTTTTAACTAGCAGCACATACGAACCTGTAACTGATTTGGTTGTTCTTACTTTGTTCCCGAATTGGCCTGCCCCAATAAACCGATCTATATTTCCTTTTATTAAAATAGTACGATATTCGTACGTTTCTTGGAGGCATGCTGTACTTTTCACTGTTGACTGCCTTGACTGATTTTTCTCTTAAAGTTAAGCATGAGATAAAATATACTTTACAGTACTTTACTAACATTACAGTCATGATCTATAACATTTCCCCCAAGGTATACACTCTTTTTCTCCAGGTCACTTCTCGTAACTTAGAATATAACTGCGCAGTAAAGTCCACATGTAAAATTAAAATGTGTTCAACGTCTTCGTAAGTGCATTTCCTCACCTCCTGGCATGGGTAAATGATAACACATCTGTCAAACAGGAGAGACGAGGCCTGTATCACCAAATCCCAGGTCGTTCGCGCTGGTTTCTGCCAGCCACTTTGACATTGGAAGTGCGTGGTGACGGGGCTAGGAATCGGAGAGTGAACGTACTGGTGACGTAGTTTGAGGTTCCTTGTGTCTCAACCTAAAGCCGCTCACCCTAGTGTGCTTTCTGTCAGGAAATATCGTCCCCGAAAAGTGGACAGGATGGTTTTCTCATCCTTTGAAATTGTGTGATAGCCGGATCAGCACGTTTCCAGGATAGTACACAGTTGTTCATGGGTTCGAGATTTGTTTCTTGTATATCTTTTTCATTATTCATCCTTTACATTCAGTTTTGATATCAGCTGGCAACTGCCCGCATTGCCTTGATTAAAAATTATATGACAAAGAAACAAACTGTTTTCATGTTTAATATTCCGTAGGTGCATGCAAATATATGAATTGGGCTACGATTTGCAGATTTCTTGATCTTAGTCATAACAGCAACGTTGCATACACGAATTGTTCTTGAGCAATGAGCATTACATAAAGATACGTACTCGTAGTGATATTTAGTTCTCACTAATATGAAGGGAAGATTATTTTATTAACATTCCTGAAATCAGCCATTTACCTCAACTGCAGGCGTTTACTCCGAGCGCGGGGCCGCGTTGGCACGAGGTGTGAACAGGTGACGTCAGCGGCCACGGCCGCCTTCCGTAAATGCAACACATTGAGCGAACGAGCACGTGTAAAGTCCGTAGAGAATATCTCGTGATAAAACAGATTTGTTTCTTCTATATATCTTTGACAGTGGATGTAAGCGAAGCAGATTAGCTTTACAACCATGCAACGAGTCTAACAGTTCAACAGACTGCTGCACTGTATTGAACAACCTACACTCGACCTCATCATTACCAAAGCATAGGAGTGGTCTCGCGGTTCTAGGCGCTTCAGTCTGGAACCGCGCGACTGCTACGGTCGCAGGTTCGAATCCTGCCTCGGGCATGGATGTGTGTGGTGTCCTTAGGTTCATTAGGTTTAAGTAGTTCTAAGTTCTAGGGGACTGATGACCTCAGATATTAAGTCCCATAGTGCTCAGAGTCATTTGAACCATATTCCGAAAGAAGGCCTACCTGTGTGTTATAACTGGCGCCTTAAACTGTATTACCATTCGCTCTGTATCCTGATCTCCGTCCCAGCACCCTCCCCTTGTCAGCATAGGTTTTTGTCAACAGCTATCAGCAAAGTATTTTGGACTGTGGAATCCTCCGAATGATTTATAGACCTGTAGCTTAGACTACACAGCCATTGCAGTTGTCGAATTTTTTCACAGTATGGAAATTAAGTATTCATAGTATTAGAAGTACTGAATTTCGAAATTAATGGATGATCATTTCTTTACAGGATCATAGCCCGATTCATAATAGCCTAGCAGTCCAGAACTGGTTCCAAGATCAGCAGAGAATAAAACTTCTTCCTTTCGTGCCAAAATCACCAGACCTCAACCCCATTGAAAATATGTGGGCGGAGGTTACGAGGTCGTTACCACCTGGGTCAAGGAATTCGGAAACTCTGTGGGAAAATATAGAGAATACATGGTGGGAGATCAACGATCATCTCAACCTCTCGAGGAATTTAGCCTTATCACTTCCCAGACGCCTTCGAGCAATTATAGAAAACGAGGGAGGATGGGTAGGGTACTGAAAGAAAAATAAAGGTCAAACCAGTTGCGTGGTCCTAAAGTGTTCCGGAAACCTACTAAAGCTAAATGGTCCCTGTGTATTCTCATTAAATGTGTCACTGCGTGATTCTTCCACATAGCAACTACTAATTAAATTCTTTACTCAAGGAAATAAATAAACAAATGTATGCACAACGGATAAATGTTTGATTTTGTAGTATTAACCCCAAATTTGGTATACTGTTAATCACCTGACGGTGTTTAAAGAAAAAGCGTAAGTAACCGGAATCGTAACTGGACCTGCATAACAACTCCTCCTCCGTTCTACAATCTATTTCGTTTCATTCTGTCTTACTTTCATCTCTCAAAACATAATAACGGTATTACCAGTAACATACAGGATTAAATTCCCTAACAGATGATCTTGTAACAGCTCATATAAAGATATTTCTACTTCCTATGGTTTCTTACGAAGATAACCATTGTCTCACCTACGGGAAGGAACGAAGGATAGCCCACAATGCTTGATTCATAATGTCACAGCCACACACTATCACTCTTATTACCATTGGACAAAGCAATGACCGTATCTCAACGCGGACTAGTTCTAGAAAAATTCTGTAACTTCTTCAATCACTGTCTCATCCGAAAAACACCTCTCACTTATCGATGTGCCTCGATGTTAACTAAGTCTCGCGTGGTTGGAAAGTTCGCGCGGTCGCGATTCTGAAATTTACGTTCCGCTCATATTCGTCCGCGGCACGTTATTCCAACTGAAAAAAAAACCTCCACAAGTTACTTAGACTGATTTCCTAATAATATCTCGAGACCATTAAATAATATACCATCCAAAACCTCCCTTCCAAAAGATACATAAATACACACACAGAACTTTTCACAATACTTACAGTTCGTGTATAGATTGCATAGCATGGCTACACGAATTACTGTTATGCTGGTTCCCCTTTATTTAATTCAGGAAACCGGTCTCACTGATTCCCACGTATCTTTCAAATCCTGTTGTTCTAAAAATCAGATCCCACGTAAATTTCTACTGACTCATTTCACAAAACGTGACTTCTTATTCTTTCATATTAAATTAGCAACCTTTCCTTCATCCATGAATTTCAGAAACCCGTCAAAATACAAATTGAAACACATGCAAGCTACAAATGGCTTCTTTGAAAATTAATTTTTTCAGATCAAAATTAAGAACATTACTTTCTACCATGAATTTCTCGTAGCAGCTCGATTAGTTGAAGCCACGAGTTAATATGTTCCTGCACTTCCAGATCAGATTTTGATACAAACTAACCAAAATAATGAATTGAAATTGACCATTACTAAAAAATTATGGTAAATCAACACATTCCTACTTATAAACTAATGGTTCCGAGCACTCACAAATGGTTCAAATGGCTCTGAGCACTATGGGACGTAACTTCTCAGGTCACCAGTCCCCTAGAACCTAGAACTACTTACACCTAACTAACCTAAGGACATCACACACATCCATGCCCGAGGCAGGATTCGAACCTGCGACCGTAGCGGTCACGCGGTTCCAGACTGAAGCGCCTAGAACCGCACGGCCTCGCCGGCCGTCCTCTCAACCCAGTCGACGTATATTTAGGATACGATAAGTGGGAAAAGTGGGTTTTCATACATTATACCAAAATAATAAACTCATTCAGTTACTCTGATCAATTTCCTTAACACAGCAGGTTGATTCAATAAAAATTAACAGCTCAGATCGAGCGTCTGATAACACATACCTGATACCTGACGTAGCAAGGTATTCTAGCAATTACATGTGGATAGTAATTCCTGTGTGAATATGCTGATATTTTTGTAGTGACAGCGCCTTTGGGTTATCGGGAAGTAAATTCGGAGGAATATGGCCAAATTAAGGGCGCTGCGTTGACAGTGCCCACGCTCAGTATGAAGAGCCTGCTGCTCTTCCTGTTATTTTGTTTCTTTCGTTCTGAGGTGTACCACGAAGTAAAGTTCTCATCCGCTAAGCGATTTTCGCTTCTATTCGAAAAGCTTCTTGAGTAACCCCGCAGTGAACATTACATAGAGATGATACTTATACTTTTTGAAATATGGACATATTTCTAAGGATAACGAACTGTAGTCGAAACTAAACTAGATGATGCTGAAGGAATTAGGGTATGACATGCGACAGAGAGAGTGGTAACCACTGTTTGCTATGTGGGAAGCAAGACACCTGAGGCCTTCAGTTGTAACTTGTATGTCAAATGCAATAACAAGAAATCCTTTTTGATGGGGTAAGGATGCTAAAATGATATGTCTGAGGTTCAGGAAACATTATCTGAAAGTATATGACAGGCTTCCTGCTATTATGTAATGTCGCTTGCTTTCAGTAAACATATAGATAACCCATAGCAGGGCTTTCTCGTCATCCGAATCACATCAATGGGAATAGCCATCAGAGGGTTATTACTAAATTGTAGGCACATGGCCAAAAATTTGGAGAGCAGAATCTCTCGCGACAGATTGGATGTCTGGATCCTATCATGAAATATTCAGGCTACGAAAACACGTTCTTCTTGCTGTCAGCGTGGTCCTGACTGCAACGTTGTAGGCATCACTTGGCAATCCTGTAGGCATAACAATGATTTGCAGCTGTGGGACAGATTTATTCTGCTAAATTCGCCTGACGTTTTCTTGTCTTCTCTATGAAATATTCTGAATATTTTGTGAATACAAGGTCATTTCATGCACAAGCTACCCCTTGTCTCATCTTTCATTTTGCGAGTTTATCAGTTATATACTGCAGCCGCGATTGTGGCAATGAGAGTGTTTATGCTGGAATTCCTTGGCAGCGTAGTTGAAGTGACTTTATAAAATGGTAGTTGCCTCCGAAAGCTGTTCCAGGTTTGCTGCAAATGATGTATCAATTCCTTTCAGTAAATTTTAAAGTGTGTCCTAACAAGTTCGCAGAGGTTGCCATGATCGTAGACCTAACTGATCTTAAGTCACATCAAAATTACTGACAAAATTACTGAACAGATTCGAAGCATCTGTAAGAGTCACGAATTTGTACTTTTTTTAATCAACTTGGTCTGAAACAAGAGGGAAAAAACTACAGGGACAATGACTAAGTTTGTCAGTATACATTATCTGTGGTAGATCTGGAGGTGAAAACGTACGAAAAAGTACAGCTGCGCATTTGCGAACTGCTTTTTTATTTTCGCATCAATAGTGTTGTGAACCCACCATCTGGTATCGATGCATTACATTAGCATCCATTATATATAATCATTTTGATAGTACACCGGATATTATAGATGAGTAGGACACAAGACGGGACGTATATAATGTCCGTTTGACGTCAACAGTGTGTAACATTTTACTTTTTTTGAATAGGACAATGTTGCTCTCCAATCATTTTAGATTAGTTACAATAAGCTTAAGCTGCAAGAGAATTCGCTTGTATTTTTCAATATGTGATCTGTTATCGGTTTGAAGGTCTTCCATTACATCGGCAACTTAGTGCAGCTCCTCCGAGGGCTCTCTGGAGTAGGGTGCAGATAGCAATGTGAAAGCCGCGAGCTTCATACTGTTAGTGCGATTGGGACTTGGTATACTCTTGACGACGTTTAGCACCTGTGCGGTCAGTAACCCAATTTCAAAATTCATGTTGAGTAATCCTGCTCCATTCAAATAATATTGTCTTTTTGTATTGATAAGTAATCTGGATAGTCGTCACGTTCATGTGCCATCTACATCGCAAATTTAATGTTACGATCCTAACAAGTAACCTGCAATACGTTTTGTATTTCATAATCGGAACTATCTGCATTAACCGTCATCAGAGCAGTGTCAGGGAACAGACTGCAGCACTGCCTTGGTAGCTACTTGGAGACCTGCTTGAGTCGTGTTCTAAGGTTCACATTATATTACACTAGCGAGAAGTATCGACTTTTCCTTTTTTTCTGCAAACATCCAGAACTAAATTCAGTAACAAAATGCTAAGAAGATTTTGCATTGTGCCAACTCAATGATCAACCTATTTTTATAGATTTTTATTTTGACAGCCATTCTCGTTCTGCATTGCAATAAACTTCATTCATCATTTGCTTGTTCTTGTTACGATTATTATTGTCATTCTCTCACTCGCAAGAGTTTTCACATCCCTATTTGCTATCGATGCACATGAAGAGTGGCTATGAAAGAAGGGAATACTGAATGTTACGTTATGCAGAATACACTCATTTACTTCTACTTCTCGTGATCAACGCTACAGGAGAAAAGAGATACATAAAGTTGACAATGGAGGACAGATATGCTGGCACAACTCTGCAACTATTCCTGTTGTTTTAACACAGCGTTACCAGATAAACAGGTGCTGCGGAATCGAAAATGTAGTACGGACTTTGCCACAGTAGCAGAGAGCTGCTAATTTCGGACCATGACCGTGGATTACCCTTCGGTCAGCTGCTGGTTAGAGTGTTGCAACTGTAAATGGATGACTTTGTTTGATAGTCTTGTGCTGATGTTGTCTGAATAAATTATGCCATTGGATAAAAAACGGTTTAGTTTTGAGACCTAACCCTCGAGGGGAGAAGGCACAGTGGTCTGCTTCATGAATTCCAAGCAAAAAACACAAACAATACAGGAAGGGTTCAAACAACTACTTTCATGCAGAGACACGCATTTGGAACCTGTTCATCTTTAAGGGCCAAACAAGAGCGTAACATTACGGAAACAATAATCAAGCTACTTAGTATATAATAGAGCATACAGATTTCAAGGAGGAAACGTATGAAGACGCATACTTTCTCGTTATCCATATGTCTGGTATATCTTTCGCGTTAACGAAAGTAATATCCCGTTTTACCTCTTCTTAAGTGTCAAATGAAATGAATGCCATGAGGAATCGAATATTTGTTGACTGAGTCTCTTCTTGCTTCCATCCCTACCAACATATTTCTTCATTGTCGTGGTAATCATGACATTCTATACGTTGCTGCAAAAGATTGCACGTGGATACATTCGACATCGAGGAGCAAAGCGTTTAATATCTTACATTATATTCCGTTCAAATACGCTTCCGATGTATTTTTACTTCGATTGAATTTTGAGGTGATTACGAACGTTACGGAAAATTATCTCACATGCTTTACGCTGAATGAGGAACACTGAACCATCCGTTTTGCTTTCCCAACGTTGAAATGATATGTCAGCGTCAACAGCCTTCTTCCACGCCGGAGGGTGAAACGTGTATCATTCTGGATTAATGATGATTGAAAGCCTCAAATGTATACATAGCCCACAAGGCGACGTCAGAAACTGTCAGGGAAGAACGCCGCAGGAAAACCGAACGTGCACGCGCGTCTCCCCTCTGAAGAACCGTATCGGAGAATCACGGCAAGCATTTCGCTGAAGAGCTGCCTCGTAAGAGAGGCGAGAATTGGCACCGTCGTAGCAAGTATTTGTCAACACTGTGATAGAGCATTTACTTCCGGGTGTAGCCCGTCATTACTTCGCTAAATTCACTTGACATTCGTTTTCCACATCGAAGACTCATACGATATAATTCACTGTAAGATGAGACACCTATAAAGTGTATTTAATTTCTGGACTCCAAGAACGGCGTTCTTCACATACATAACACCTGTTTGTGGGTTTAAGGTTGCGTTTTGAGGCTCAGGCAATATCGCAATGACTATCGTGGGCTTGTTGCCGGCAGTGTGTCGTTAGCTCAGTGGGGGAAAAAAAAAAAAAAAAAATGGTTCCCTTGTGTGCTGTGATGCTTGGGCTATATGAGATTGCAGTTCCAATCTCGATGAAAGCTGCTGAGTACAACTTTTCAATTTTAATTAATGGAGTTGCAAACTGCTAGTAAAAATTCCTTATACGAAATCTGAACAATGCCTTTACACATCAATCTTCGTGCAATTTCAACTTAGTAAATTATGTTAATATCATGGATGTCTGCTTTCCAAATGCCAAGATGCTTCACTGTAAAATGGTTCCTGAAAAGATTCAAATTGACTGTCAACGATACGAATTTGAGCTTTGTTCGTCATATATCACTTCCGATCAACGTTAAATAGTTCATGAAACCATATATGGAACACCAAATGTGCAGAGTTCCTGCACTGCTACAGAGCATGCGTTGCAAGGTATTCACACAATTTATCACATAGACTTACCATAAGGAATGAAACAAGACTGTAATACACTTTACACCACAGACGCTCACTCTGGCTTGACGAAAAAATCCGAATATTGGCCAAAAGTTGCACAAATAATTGACTTTGAAAGGAAAAGAAACGAGGTATGAAGCAGTTATTAATTGATCGAATGTAATGACGTGGTTTAATTTCGTCCCAGTCTATAAACTTAATTTCGGGCCATGCTCCGCTCTCACCGATTAATGTAATATAATACCCGTTTACTAATCACGGCGTCTGTCTCCGTTCTTTTGAGTGTGAATGGAAATCGTAGAAATTATCTGTGGAGCAACATTTAATAATAAAGCGTTTTAAATCATCAGAAGCGATGAACGGTAGCAGGCGCTTTCGATAAAGAACGGGGGAGTGCAACGCCGCAGCTGTCGCCACGGCCACTGCCGGTAGCCAGCAAGTGGATCCCGGAGCTTTGCCGATTACGGCGTCCAGAGGAGGACAGTCTGCAGGAAATCTGCCGCAAAATGGTTACTGGACAAAATTTTGATATCGGTGTGTCAGAAAGCGAAATAGATTGAATCTGCGCTACTATTACATTCACGTGTTCAGTATTCAGGCAGAAGAGGCTATAAAAATATTTTATGCCAGCTGCTCTCGATCCACTGACATTATGAACAGAAACAACGCACGCTACCGCTAGACCACAGGTGCAATCAGCCTATAGTTTCTCCATCATGGAACAAGTTTTCCTCCAGGAAGTGCCGCAGTCTACAGTGTTGCCAGATTGCGCAGCTTACCGGACTTAGAGAAATAGCGAGGTGGCCAGTTTTATTGTCCCATGTCGCGATCGGCGCGGACTTAGCCTCTGAAGCGGCCGGCCGCCGGTCAAGTTTTATGTCAAAGAGTGTACTATGGAAATCTATTTTATAAACTTCTATGTGCTACCAGTTTCGGCATTACATTGATGCCGTCATCTGGCATCCAGTTATATGGCTCCTTCCGTGTATAGCGATTTTACGACAATGACTAGTCGGACCTGAAGATGGCATCAATGTAATGCCGAAACTGGTAGCACATAGAAGTTCATAAAATAAAATAAATTTCTACAATACATACGGCTGTTGGTAAATTATTGCATCAAGAAGTTAATGCCAGCCGTCGTCCCACGATCCATAATGGATCAACGAAGACTTCTCTACATAGTCGCCGCTACAACAGACATTTGTCGTAGATTTATACCAACTTTCCAATACCTTAATCATAGAAGGCATTCAGCTGTGCTTTTCGCCAATTGTCTACGCTGGCCTGCAGCTCATTTCTGTGCCAAAATGTTGTCTTCATAGCCAGCGGTTCACAAGAACAGAGATGGAACTTAGGGAAGCCGGTTACCGCCTGTGTTGTTGGTGATGAGACGCTTCCTATCGAGAACGCTGCAGCAGCATCTTCATTGCCTCTGTACAGTGCAGCCGACAATTGTCATGAAGAAGGGCTACATGAAATCTGCCACCATGCCCTCTTACTTGCCCTGAGACGCTATTGTTCCATGACATCTTTACGTATTCGCTGTGCACTCAGAACTGAAAAGAGCGACGTGACACGATTGTCAGGCGTACTGGAGGTATTGCCCAACACATCAGTCCAGAGCTTAATTGCATTTTCACTGTGGTTTCCATTTCGCGCCCAATAGGACCCTGCTTTAAAAATAGTGCTCGTAGATCCGGTGGATGTAATCGATCATTTATTTACGAAAAGAGTGGAGAATTCAACACAATTAGATCACAGTGTTCACGCTTGGTGGAACACTTTGCGCGTTAATATTTCGTCTAGATCGCCAAAAGCGGCTAATTTTCTCCCCAAACTAACTTGGGATGTCGTTGTCCCCCTGAGGGAACTCCACGGAGACATGGCCGTCCAGTGAAGCGGAACAGTTCGCGTAGCGGAGCGAGCTCGCACCCGTTGTGGCCTAATGATGCCAAGCAGAGGCCGGAGACCACCCAGGCAGAGGTTGCGTGGCGTGGGAGATCTGCGGTGGGCGCCGCCGCCACCACCACGAGAACAGCGCAGCACGGCGAGGCACGCGCTGACCACCTGATAACAGGCCGACAACCTCCGCCAGGGCCGCCCAGGCGACGCCGTCCCTTCCGGGGCCACCAAAACGTCTAGCAGCGGCACACCTACCATCCTGCGATATCCGCCGGTGCCTTTCGCACTACACTTGTCGTGGGTTTACTGGCGATTCTTAGAATATAATGTCCGATAAAACGTTAATGTCGTGTGACCAAAGCCTCCCGTCAGGTTGACCGTTCGGCCGGTGCACAAGTCTTTCGATTTGACGCCACTTCGGCGACTTGCGTGTCGATGGGGATGAAATAATGATGATTACGACAACACAACATCCAGTCCCCGAGCGGAGAAAGTCTCCGACCCAGCCGGAAATCGAGCCCAGACCCTTAGGATTGAGATTCTGTCGCGCTGACCACAATTTTTTTTTTCTTTTTGTTCGCTTTCGTTCGTTGTATCTGCTCGGAGCAGACGTTGTAAGACATTCGTTTAAGTTCGTTGTTGATCTATTAACTCAGTTTTTTTTATTACAGAGGGCAGCTATCCCTCTGACCGAACACGCTGAGCTACCGTGCCGGCTACCTCTCAGCTATCGGGGACGGACATATGGCCTTTGGGTATCGTGCTTTCCTACAAGGCAGCGTTGTATTGGTTGAGACTTAAAAAATATGAGCGAGAGTGAACGAGATAACAGAAACACATCTTTATACATATAAAGTTATCCTGCTTATGTTTGTGCTTACAAGTCTCAGAAAGTAGTCTGTCCATTTGTCTGAAATTTTGACGCGACACTGCATTTGAAAATGCGCCTGCTTTTAAATATGAGAATTGGTTTGATTACCTGTTTTAGGAAATCAAATTCTGAGTTACTTTGATTCCCATTGTTGCTTTCAGTTAAATTCACATCTTTTATTCCGAATACGATTCGTTTATCTATTTCCGAAATTCGATTTCATTCTTGTCGTTCCCCTCCTACTGATCATCTTAGTCATAGTATGGCAGCCTTTAGTCTTAAGTCATAGTACCATATTCTTTATTGACCTGTGAGTCTCGCTGTACGAGAGACTAGACGGAATAATAAGAGTGGACGACCAAGAACGAAGTGCTCGGATTAAAAAGGGTGTAAGACAGGGGTGCAGCCTTTCGCCCCTTGTGTTCAGTCTGTACTTGGAAGAAGTAATGATGGAAAGAAAAGAAAGATTTGGGAGTGGGATTAAAATTCAAGGTGAAAATATATCAGTGATACAATTCGCAGATGACATTGCTATCATTAGTGAAAGTGAAGAAGAATTACATGATTAGTTGAATGGAATGAACGATCTAATGAGTACAGAGCATAGTCTGAGAGTAAATCGAAGAAAAACGAAAGTAATGAGAAGTAGCAGAAATGAGAATACCTAGAGACTTAACATCAGGACTGATAGTCACAATGTAGATGAAGTTAAGAAATTCTACTACCTAAAAATAACCAATGACGGACGGAGCAAGGAGAACATCAAAAGCAGGCTAGCAATGGCAAAAAAAGGCATTTCTGGGCGGGAGGAGTCTATTAGTATCAAACATTGGCCTTAATTTGAGGAAGAAATTTCTGACAACGTACGTTTGGAGCACAGCATTGTAAGCTGAGGAATGAGAAGGTTCTGTGCAGAATTGGAGAGGAATGGAAGAGATGGGAAATACTGACAAGGCACCGGATGATAGCAGATCTGTTAAGACATCAGGGAATGACTTCCATGGTGCTAGTTTTGAGTTGTAGAAGGCAAAACTGTAAAAGAAGACAGAGATTGGAATACATCCAGCATATAATTGAGGACGTAGGCTGCAACTGCTATTCTGAAATGAGGAGGTTGGCAGGTAAGAAATTCGTGGCGTGCTGCATCAAGCTAGTCAGAAGACTGATGAATCAAAAAAAAAAGCCTCGCTGACATTCGAAAATAGGCGCCGTTCTCGATGCGCAATCGCAGAACGCTAAAGGAAATCAAATAGCACTGGCAAAGGACGTTTAGACGAATATGAACGTGTCAGTGTCGAACTTCTCATTTTCGGGCAGAAGAATCGACAAATCAGAAAGATAAAAGAACTTAAGTTCCACGAGTTGAATCGAGAAGAAGAAGAGCAGCAAAGTCGTCTCAATAACGGGAAGAACAATTACATCAACAGCGAAGACGCACTTAATTGTAATACCTGAATGATCGAGCTTCACGTCACCGAATCGCTTTCTCATACGAACCAGAGATTCAGTATAACACCTTGTGTAAAGTCGTTCGATTCAGAAAACGGACGAAGTTTGTCCACCACGTTGTAAAGTTATAAAATTTAAAGAAGTAACACCGGATGTGCTGCGTGAGCGGAAAAATGAAGCTACCTAAACTTGAGCAAACGAAAGAACCACGAAAACTTTGTAAAATGGAATTACTGATGATCCTAAATATTTTATAAAACAACATGAGGAATTACAATTCCCGGTTTCAGATGACTTCGCATACTTGGGCAACTTTAGAAGAATTAAAATGTCCCTGGTGTATTGGTTATTCAAGTGTAATCCAAGGTCCGGTTCCGCTACAGTCGCAGGTTCGAATCTTGCCTCGGGCATGGATGTGTGTGATGTCCTTAGGTTAGTTAGGTTTAATTAGTTCTAAGTTCTAGGCGACTGATGACCTCAGAAGTTAAGTCGCATAGTGCTCAGAGCCATTTGAACCAAGGTCCGGTCCGTGTTCGAAATCACGTTTGCTCTCCTGACAGGCCACTGTGCAGTTGCTGCTTCTCTACTGTCAATACAGTACTCCCTCCTTTTATATTGGTGGGTCCGCCTCTCGTAACATCTAGGGATCTACACCGTGTTACCTACTGGAGTTCATATGCTTTTGATCAGGTAGTGTGTACTGAATACGGCACTCAAATGTGTAGTCGAGGATAAATGTTATAGGGACATACAAATATCAGAATACGTAGAAATTTTTTTCATTATGTTGGATGTAGTAGGTTCGCAAACGTGAAAGATTAGTACGTGGAAGAATGGACAGACTGTTGCAAACCGAAAAAGTGATGACAACATAGTAAGTCGCTGCCTTACAGAATATTGGATGACAAAGTAAATACCATTTATGAACAGAAGGAGGCGTAAGGATGTTAAATGTATGAATACTGACCAGCCATGAGCCATAGAACTCGACCAAACGCCTTAACACAAGTCAGAGTTTCGGTACCATCTGTGCGCCGAACGGAATCAATTCAACTGCGGTTGGTGAACTATGAATCTCACATAGATGCAGTTTTAGGAGAAACGACTTCCAGTATTCTGAAAATTAATAACAAAATGGCGTAATTTATGCTGATCGTGCCATTGCGGTAAGAGCTAAGCTGGATACGACCTGAGAACTACCCGGAAGCCGTTACTTAATGCGACGTCTCTCGGAGACGGGCTATTAAACGATAGCCGTCGCGGAAAAGCATGAAAACCGTCGCCGGGTTCAGCGGAGGGCGAGTAATTAATATGCCTCGACAGGCGGAGACGGCGGCGCGCTCACGAAGCAGCGTGGGCGGCGGTGCTACGTCACAGGCGTCGTGGCGGAGAAAGTCGCGACGGAAGGCGCTGGGTAGTTTGTTAAGGGGGGGGGGGGGGGGGGGGTCTGCACTGCGCTGCACGGCGCCAGGGGACGCGTTGTTTGCTCTGCCGTAGCTGTCGGATGTTAGGAGAGCTACGAAGGAGGGAAACTACAGCAGCAGCAGCAACACTATCTACCAGGCCTTGTTATAAGCTTTCGTTAACTCCTAAAAGATTTATTTAACGCCATTACATGTCTTCATTCCTGGTAGGAACTGAAATCTCCGCACGACAGTATCATAGCACGCCACCTACAAGGGCATTCAAAAAGTACTGCAACACATATTTTTTCTTAAAGCAAGTTAGTTTTTTCAGGATTCAAATACGTGATATTATTTCCCACCCTGTATTTCCATATAATCTCACTCCTATTTGACGGCCTTAAGAGGTCTGAACTGGGAGGGCCTGTATGGCGCTTATAATACCACTCCACTGCTCGGCATTGGATCCAACGTCTTGCTGTCTCAATAATCCGCCCCAGTCATCAGCGTTCTGCTTCCCACGGAGTGCATCCTTCATTGGACCAAACAAGGTGGAAGGTGAAAGATTCGGGATGTAAGGTGGATGAAGAAGGACAGTCCAAAGAATTTTTGTGATCTCCTTTCTGGTGCGCAGTCATGTGTGAGGCTTGCGTTGTCGTGGAGAAGGAGAAGTTCGTTTGCATTTTTGTGGTGACCAAAACGCTGAAGTCGTTTCTTGAGTTTCCTGAACGTAGCACAATACACTCCAAACTTGATCGTTCCACGATGAGGGAGGACGAAACAGAATAGTCCTTTCAGAGTCTGAAAAGACCGCTGTCATGGGCTTACAGGCTGAGGGCACGGCTTTGAACTTTTCCTTCGAAGGAGAGGTGGTGTTCCATTTTGTTTCCGATTCGAAGTGTGATAAACACACCTTTCATCGCGTCTGATGAAGCTCGATAGAAATCTGTCACTATCAGGCTCGTAACGCTCAAGAAATTCCACGTTGATGGTCCTTTGTGCACACGCTTTTAAGTACACCAGCTGGTGGACAAGTGTGTCAGTGCTATGAACGGAGGCGTCCATTTGAGCATGGGTGTCCGATTTTGGTCCGTCGATCACCTCGAATAAGCGTGTCCGCACGTTCCAACTGCGTAGGGGGCAGAGCTATGTGCTGCCAGCTGGCAGACAGGAAACCGGATGGGTTTGTGCAATCTTATGATGATAGACGCCTCGCCCAACAACTCACCATAGTTTTCTTCAATACCAGGTCTCCGTAGACACTCTGCAAGTGCCTATGAATATCTGCGACGCTGTCGCTTTCCGACAAAAGAAACTCAATGATAGTTCTCTGCTTGGAACACACTTTCGTTACAGACGTCATTTTGAAGGCTACATATAGCGCCGTCATCTGTAGGAATTTCATGAAACTAAAGAGGCTGATGCAGGACTCTTCCACGATGTCCGAAAACAAACTGCGCATTTTTTCAACCGAAATTGGCTGAGGAAAACAAAATGTATTGCATTACATAATGATGTCCTTCATAGAAGAGCCCGAGCAAACTGGTGCAGCCTATTGATAGTGTCAAGTACTGTAAAGTGGTTAGTTTTCTTCATTTGAAGGGGTTCAAAAATGGCTCTGAGCACTATGAGACTTAACTTCTGAGGTCATCAGTCCCCTAGAACTTAGAACTACTTAAACTTAACTAACCTAAGGACATCACACACATCCATGCCCGAGGCAGGATTCGAACGTGCGACCGTACCGGTCGCGCGGTTCCAGACTGTAGCGCCTAGATCCGCTCGGCCACTCCGGCCGGCCATTAGAAGGGGGATAGCTCTCATATAATCCAGGCTGATCTGGTGAGAATGTATGGCAACAATGAACCATCATATGAGACATTTTTAGGTGGTGCACACGCTCCCAGTTTGGTGAAACCAGGAGTCTGATTGAGAAAGAACCGCAAAGGACGTGGATGCCCTGGTGCTCTAAGACTGGCGTATTGCAATCGAGGAGACAGTGGAAAGAAAAGAAAATCAGACACGAATCAGCTTTCAACATGTTTCACGTGTTGTGTGACATTTCGATCATGACAAAAGTCGTCGCCCGCAGGGTTCCACGGCTGCTCACATCCATTAAAATAGCTCGCCAAACCGAAGCAGCAGCAGTAATGCTGCAGCTGTGTCAGGCCAATCCAGATGACGTCTTCAGTCTCGGCTATGACTGGAAAGATTAAAGCAAGCAGTGGAACCATTTGGACTCACCACTGTCGAAAAAGGCGGGGACGGAGCCATCATGTCAACTGATACTCAAAGTATTTTTGGACTGCCATGGTACTGAGCAGGCAATATTCTCATAAGACACAAACCGTCAAAAGGGCATGCTACCGCTATCTACTGACGAGGTTACTGGGTGCAGTCAAGACGAAAAGTGGATGGAAGCTTTCAAAAGAGGGGTTTTTGCGCCACGAAAATACACAGCTCACTCTGCGCAAGACTTAGACACATATACTGCTTGTTTGGGCTATCAAATTTTCCCCCATCCCCCTCTATATTTCCCGACGTCCCAACCAGTGACTTCGTCATCTTTTCCTGGATTAAGAAGGCTTTAAGTGGCAGAAATTCCAAGAGTGATGACGAGATTTTTTTCGAGGTAGAACGTTTCGTGAACAGCCAGATTGCCAACTACTACGACCAAGCTCTCCGTCATGTCAGCGATCATCAGGAAAATGTGTCGTATTGAAGGGTGTATGTGTACTGGACAACTGACACCGCAGCTTGATTTTTTCGGGGCTCTGATCACAATTTTATCACTGAATTTTGCTCATCTGCACCTCCATCGACAGGATGCTTAAAAGAAAGCGTCCCATATGCTTACTAGAAGTTATATAAAGCTATGCTTCGGTATGTGAGAAGCGGGGGACACATGCTGGTATGATAACTTGTGCGCGTTGTTGATTGGTGTGTGAACATCAGTGCCTTTGAGTATCTCCACAATCATTCATCTATGGGGTTAAAGTGAAATGTATGGAGAAGGCATGTTTCTGTACTTCCTTGGCCAACTGAGTGCTCAGTAAATGTTTGTGTTGTCGTAAGACGCGCAGAAAACGAAATGGCACCTCGTCGTGCATCATTCATATCTGCTGTCTTTCTGCAAGGACAAGGTTCTCGAATGGGACATGAAATACATCGTGTAGAAACTGGTGATAAAGAGTGTAGGTGGATTTGTCCGGTAATGTGTACGACCCTGTGAGTATCATGCATAATTCCTTCCTGCACGTTGATATTAAAGCGAACCTCATACCACGATTCCATGATCGCTAGAGGATTTGTACCCTTCCAGATGTGGTTATAGCTATAATTTATTATCCCACTCTGAAACCCGCACCATCTGCAAATAAAATGCAAGATGTGAACAGCGGATCTTCAGTGTTCAGCCTTAGAAGCCATCGACGGAACTGTAACCTGACACGGTGGTCTTACGATCAGGGCGCTTGTATACGTTGTAAGTGAAACGGATAAAGTAGCTGCTCGTGCAGAACTAACCACATAAGAGTGTAGCTTATGCTCGCATCAGCTACAGTTCTTCGCACACTTGCTTGTCGCTCCTTCATACCCAGCTTCTCAACTTTTTGGGGCCTATAGCGTTCCCCCGTCTGAGTAGAATAAAGACAACACGAAAGTTTCACATCGTAGAAGACACGTCTTTAGAACAGCAATTTACATCATTCCCTTTACACAATGGGAACAGGGAACTAACAAAATGGCACAAAAGTGAAGACATTGCACTAAATTTTGCTGCAGAAGTAATGATCAATCTGTTTTAAATTCTATAGAAATGCAGTTTTATGCAATCATACCTATTCTACCACGATGAATGTCACAACTGCTTCCAATGGTGCATATTCAATTATCAGTATCCCCCTCACTCGCTAGCTGCAACACTCATCTTCTCGCTACAACATTATAGCATCATGGTGAAAATGGGTTTTGTGCGTTAATCGCTATCGTAAAATTTACTTAAAGAGTTCACCCAACTGCCAAGTATATTGCATAATGTGAAGTACGTTCGCTAGGCTGTTTACATTGTGGTACCTAGTGGAGAATAAAGTTCGATGGACGCCTACGATAAAGAAATTGGGTTGAGAAAATATACTACTATGAATCACTTATTCTTGCTGTATTAACTGTCGTTACTGATGTTAGTTAGCTTGTGTGGCATTGATAGGGAACATTTTCTTCAGCCCATTTGTACTCACTCAATGTACAGGAATGTAACTCAAGTCCAGTGATACTACTGAGTCACCATTTATCTACTGTTGGGCCTTCGTATTTACCAAAAAGGTTATATTGTCTCTAACGGCAGAAATAGATATTTACATTTCGAGAGATTGTTCTCGACTTTCATAAAATAAACATCTAGTCGTTGAAACATAAAATTTATGGAAATGTTTGTGTTTGACATAATTTTTTCCTGACCACGGAGTGTGCGCCTCTTCTATGCACATTCTCACTTCTTTCATCATTTCGATGTGATAGCGCTAAGTATCGAAGAGTACTTTCAAAAACGTTTTCGGAGCTGTAGGTGTTTTCAAGATAAACAGCACATTTTCTACTGTTTATTCGTCCATAGCTCTTAAACAAATTCACGGGAAATGGCGAACGTTACAGTCTCTGCTGGTCGACGTAGCTAAAACTCTCTCTGCGCGGATGTATTCGATTCCGAAGCAGATTCTGAAAGATGAGAAGGGGAAAGTAGGGGGTGGGGGACAGGGGTGAGGGGTAAGTGAGAAAGGGGGAAGAGGGACGGCAGTTTCCCTGGTAAAGGAGAGTGGGGTGAAGCTCCAGACATCATAACCCCTTCACCAGATGATGTGGCAAAATACGCAATGTCACATGAAGTGGGAACAGAAGACAATTTGGATGGCTATCCGCCACTAGGAATTGTTCGAGCGTCAGTCGAGGATCCAGACTTCGGTTCTGGGAAGGGGGAGGTGGGTCACAGTTTCTGTGTCCTCTCTCCTCAACACCGCCAAAAATAAAACATGCCGTCACCACCATTTAAGGTGCTGAAGACGCCTAGGGATATAATAATATGACGGAACGTTAGACTCAATCTTCCTTCCTTGATTATAACAATAATAATAATAATAATACGAAATATTTAACATAATAATTGTATACTGTTTAATTAGAATAACGTATACAGGGTGTTACAAAAAGGTACGGCCAAACTTTCAGGAAACATTCCAAACACACAATGAAAGAAAATGTGTTACGTGGACATGTGTCCGGAAACGCTTACTTTCCATGTTACAGCTTATTTTATTACTTCTCTTCAAATCACATTAATCATGGAATGGAAAACACACAGCAACACAACGTACCAGCGTGACTTCAAACACTTTGTTACAGGAAATGTTCAAAATGTCCTCCGTTAGCGAGGATACATGCATCCACCCTCCGTCGCATGGAATCCCTGATCCGCTGATGCAGCCCTGGAGAATGGCGTATTGTATCACAGCCGTCCACAATACGAGCACGAAGAGCTTCTACATTTGGTACCGGGGTTGCGTAGACAAGAGCTTTCAAATGCCCCCATAAATGAAAGTCAAGAGGGTTGAGGTCAGGAGAGCGTGGAGGCCATGGAATTGGTCCGCCTCTACCAATCCATCGATCACCGAATCTGTTGTTGAGAAGCGTACGAACACTTCGACTAAAATGTGCAGGAGCTCCATCGTGCATGAACCACATGTTGTGTCGTACTTGTAAAGGCACATGTTCTAGCAGCACAGGTAGAGTATCCCGAATGAAATCATGATAATCGAGGAAGTACAGTACATACTGACGAAACTAAAATGACCTCTAACGTGGAAATTAAGCGTTTCCGGATACATGTCCAAATAACATCTTTTCTTTATTTGTGTGTGAGGAATGTTTCCTGAAAGTTTGGCCGTACCTTTATGTAACACCCTGTATAATACAGTTGGTACACTAATATTAATTCTATGTTTACCTGTACATCTGTGCTTTGTACATTGCTTTAGCGCAACTTCAAAAATATTGCAATCCATACATATTACAGAAGCGGATATATGTATGTTTTCACCTAAACTAGCGGATCGATTTCAACCAAACTTGGTACACATAGAACTTTCTGTCTAAAAAGAATCACCATGCGGTTTAGAACCACCTACCTCTCTAAGAGGTGGAGGTAGGGGTGAAAAAGTAGCCCG
The DNA here is from genome assembly GCF_021461395.2 of Schistocerca americana. Classification (NCBI taxonomy): domain Eukaryota; kingdom Metazoa; phylum Arthropoda; class Insecta; order Orthoptera; family Acrididae; genus Schistocerca; species Schistocerca americana. The sequence continues at coordinate 363,193,935 of NC_060121.1, forward strand.
GCTCGCGGAGAGCAAATAGCCTGGCTACAGGAGAAGCAAATGGTTCAAATGGCTCTGAGCACTATGGGACTCAACTAAAAAAATGGCTCTGAGCACTATGGGACTTAACATCTATGGTCATCAGTCCCCTAGAACTTAGAACTACTTAAACCTAACTAACCTAAGGACATCACACAACACCCAGCCATCACGAGGCAGAGAAAATCCCTGACCCCGCCGGGAATCGAACCCGGGAACCCGGGCGTGGGAAGCGAGAACGCTACCGCACGACCACGAGATGCGGGCGTGGGACTCAACTGCTGAGGTCATTAGTCCCCTAGAACTTAGAACTAGTTAAACCTAACTAACCTAAGGACATCACAAACATCCATGCCCGAGGCAGGATTCGAACCTGCGACCGTAGCGGTCTTGCGGTTCCAGACTGCAGCGCCTTTAACCGCACGGCCACTTCGGCCGGCGGCTACAGGAGAGCTTCTGTAAAGTTTGGAAGGTAGGAGACGAGGTACTGGCGGAATTAAAGCTGTGAGGACGGGGCGTGAGTCGTGCTTGGGTAGCTCAGTCGGTAGAGCACTTGCCCGCGAAAGGCAAAGATCCCGAGTTCGAGTCTCGGTCCGGCACACAGTTTTAATCTGCCAGGAAGTTTCAGTCTGGCTACATTCATTCACTATTTCAGAATGAGAGTACTTAGAGACTTGCAGCCAACTTTACGCATTATTCCAAACTTTTAAGCTTACAGTCCCCACAAAAAGATGGACGAAAAAAAAATTATCGTTAACTACATTTTCACTTTTCGTACAGTAGAACTGACGAATTAGGCATCACCTTTCAATTTATTACTTCCTTACCACCAACTCTATTTGAAACAGATTTTGCAGACAGTGTTCACATACATGACTGAATGTACCTACAAAAATACATTACTGCGCGACGCGTAGTTCCGAGGATACGATGCCTTAAACACTGAGACACGTGAGAAACTGCCACGTCATGCATAACGCTTTAATTTATTACTTCTTTACTGCTAACTCTATTCACGGCACACTTAGTATTAACATGTACTATTGAATGTAGCTGCAAAATTATATCATTGTACGACACATAGTTCAGGAGATATAACCGAGCGAGGTGGCGCAGTGGCAAGCACACTTGCATTCGGGAGGACGACGGTTCAATCCCGCGTCCGGCCATCCTGATTTAGGTTTTACGCGATATCTCTAGAACGCTCCAGGCAAATGCCGGGATGGTTCCTTTGAAAAGGCACGGCCGACTTCCTTCCCCGTTCTTCCCTAATCCGATGAGACCGATGACAGCTGTCCGGTCTCCACCCCCAAACAATCCAATCCAATCAGGAGATATGACGTCATAAACAGTGATGGGTGTTCTCTAGAAATACAAGTGAAATATGTGTGAAATGTGTTAAATTTATTTCATATCAAGTAAAAGGTGAGTACTCGGGCAAATCCACGGGTATAAAGCTCGTCCAGACCTCAAGATCGATATCTACCAATCCTGGTACACGTATAACTTACTATCGAAAGCAATACTGTAGGGCTAGGAAGCAGTAACCTCCTTTGGGAGAGAGGAGGAAATTTAGGGACAGAGACGGGGAAAGAGTAGTTCGATGCAGATAGTGCGGAGGAGGGGATAAACAGAGTGAACAGGAATAGGGAACGGACAGCAGTTTAAATGGAGGAGATGGACAGAGAGGGGGTGAGACGAGCATATGGGCAGAAAGAAGGGGGAAAATCAGGTGGACAGTAAGAGCGGAAGGAGCAGATGGACAGGGAGAATGAGAACACTAATAGACGATTGGAACAAATACATTCACGTGCAACGCTGGGTACTCAGTTCAGAGATATACGGCATTTGCGAACCATTATCCAAACATCTGTGGAGTTCATGTTTCGTGTAACTGATTTAAGAGAAGTAATAGCACAAACTCTCAATTACGAGAACGTCAAAATCTATAAAACGCAAGATAAAAGTGTGTACTTATGACCATCCCACTTTTAAAAGTAGGAATGAGAACACAGGTCTGCAGACTATGGGTACGCTAGCGTCGAAATCGGGGGGGGGGGGGGGGGGGGGGGGAGGTTGCTTCCTTCAGCCGCTTCAACCTACGTTCCCTGTCTGTCTGGCCTCACTCAACTTCCTGTGGTTTGCCGGTCCTACGTGTGCACTCACCAACCGCTTCGAATCTTCTGTTGACAGCAGGTGCTGTCAACCTCTGATTGTGCGCCTTTTCCTGTCAGGAAAGTTCTACGCAGGCGGTCAGTCCGCAAGATCGTCCCCGTAGGTCAGAAAGCAATCGAAGGATACCTTGCGTCTTCAGTTAAACATATCATTTTTGAGGCTTAATTCTCAAGCTGCTTTATACTCAGATGCTTATGGAAGAAATTTGGAAACTGGTATATGTAAAAATATAAAATCTATCACAAACAATTTTCATTCTGCAGCGGAGTGTGCACTGATATCAAAATATCAAAGTTCCTGGCAGTTTAAAACTGTGTGCGGGGCTAGAACCCGGGCAGTTCGGCTTTCGGGGGCAAGTGCTCCACCGACTTTTTTCTCCTTTTTCGGCGCCGGATTCTTCTTCCATAGGTAAGTTTCTTTTTGTCCTTATGGTTGTCGGATTATTTCCTTGATCTAATATTATAATCTGAAATTGAAACTACATGTAAACTTGGGACATACGAAGAAAAAAATACTTGATCTATTCAATGTTGTAAAATAGCTTCCAAGAAACTTTGATGTAAGACTTGGCAGTTATCAGATCTTTTTATTCTTTGCCTGTCTATTATTGGAAAAATAAGAAAACTCTCCTTTTTTGCGGGTAGTGTCTCGCCTCTGGTTCAAAAAGTTCAGTTATATTTGTATGACCTTGTTCTAGTAACTGAGCTACCCAAGCACGACTCACTTCCCGTCTCGCAGCTTCATTTCCGCCAGTGCCTCATTCATTCCGATAACAACCTCCTAGCCTGCGGCTAAGTCATGTCTCCGCAATATCCTTTCTTCCAGGAGTGCTAGTCCCGCAAGTTCCACAGGAGAACTCCTGTGAAGTTTTCATTGTACGAGATGAGGTACTGGCGGAAGTAGAGCTGTGTGAAAGGGTTGTGAGTCGTGCTCGGGTAGCTTAACTGGTAGAGCACTTGCCCAAAAACGGTAAAGGACCCAGGTTCGAGTCCCAGTCCCGCACGGAGTTCTTCCTAACATCACGCAGTTTTAATCTGCTAAGAAGTTGCACAAAATCTTTCGATAAATCTTATCTTCCTGTTTCGGGCGTGGGGGAGGGGAAGCGGGGACGTGATCGAGCATGGGTCCCGGGTCCCCCACCATCCGTCCTTGAATCAGCGTCTTCAGAGAGGAGCAGTTTAAATGACAATGTCGATTTTATGTGCCTCAGTTACAGCACATCCGTTACCAGCCCTCGAGAGGTACACGGCAATCTACTCTGAACGAGCTACACAAAATCATGATACTACTAAAGCAGAACTTTTCAATGAAAATCGTTAGAGTAAATTTATATATATTAAATTGCACAGTAGGATCTCTCGGACAATATCACAAGTTTTCTTATTACTCCGCTTATCAATTTAAATAATATTTGCACTACAGCGAATTTATTTAAAATCTTTTCATTGAATACTTAATGTTGCTCTACCTTCTGGTAAAGTTGTCAGTTACCACACCCATGCTCACCTATTTTACTGTAACTAGATTACACATTAGATTTCCGAGCACTGTTCGGATATTAGGAGACCTAAAGGCATCTTCTGCACTAACCATTGTGTTTATATTATGACGAATTAGCCTAGTACGCACTCGAGTGTGTCCGTGAACGACAAATAACAGTGTAATTACACTTTCACAATCGTTAAGACTGTCGAGTGATTAAAACTATCTTTTAAATTATTTAATTTTTATTCAGTAGGAATTCTATATCAACGATAAGATTTCTATAATATGTTATAATACATCCTAACGTATTTAATAGAAAATCAACCTGCGTAATATAAGTTGAACTATAACATTCCAGAAAAAGAAGTTACTACATTTTGCAAACATTAACAGAGGACAAAGAATCGGTGTGTTGTCAGCTGTCATTTGGGTAGTCATCTGCCAAACACGTCCGGTCATTAACGTCTGCACTCGCTGGGACTCACCGTTCACGTTAGGCAGTGTAACCTAACCTCTTCGACGGCAGGCGCAAGCTGGGTTTAGCGTTAGCGGCTACACATGATGGCACTTGAGAGAACCCAATGACCATCTTATCATGTAGGTTCCTTGACTATAACGTAGACTCTCTCCATCTGACTATGTATTATAAAGTAACTACGATTTCATGGTCAGTTATCATTTGCGTCTATTATGAGCGATATTTTTAAATAAGAGTACTTTTTCAGTTAAACCAACAGAAAACAACTTTTATCTACCTCTCATTATGTGCCAAGTGGCGTAAAATCTGAAAGGTGCAGCCGACTCAATTGTCTTCCACCATACAGAACATGCATCTCACTTTTGGTACTCCACATTTGTCGTTGCCCTCGGACTGACTTGTCGAATTGCTGTCTTGGCGGTGACATGAGCCGCTGTGCTTTACTTGCAGTGAGCTGCTGCCATAAGTTATCAGTTATTTTTACTGTTCCATACATTAAACGTCCATAATTCACTAACTGCTTGCACCCGACGTATCTTTGAATTGAAAGAAACCGTTCGTTGATCTCAAGGCGTTCACCAAATTTCTCTCTTCAGATAACTAGTTCTTTGGAATCAAAAATCAAAGATTTGACATATTTTGCACTCATTGCTATAATATTGCATAGGAATCGCAGCCACGTATTCGATGTACAAGCGGATAACTAAGTTACAATATTTATTTCGTTTGAATTACAGTGGAGGGATTACTGACAATGTTGACTGAAAAACACTGCCCGAAACTCTGGAAGTATCAGGGACAAAATACAAGGAACAAAAGGTTGTCTGCAGCTTATACAGTAACCGTTCTGCATTTGTAAAGAACCGAAAGAGACTAAGAAGGTGAGGAAGAAGTGAGACGGGATTGCAGCCTATGCACCACGTTATTTCACTTCTACATAGAGAAACGAATAAAGGAAGCCAATGGGGAATTCGGAAACGGGATTAAAGTTCAGAGTGAAGAAGTAAGAACTTTAAGGTAGGTCGATAATTTGTTGTTCTGTCAGACGGTATAGCAGACTTGAAAGTTTGGAATGCATACTGTCTTGAAAACCGTTTGGAAGACGAAAATCAATAAATATAAAAAACTTGTGGTATACTGTACGTGTATTGCATTAGGTGATGGTAGGGGAATTAGATCACAAAAAGAGACTGTGAAAGTGGTAAACTAGTTTTGCTGTTTGAACAGGAAAGTAACTGATGATGGTAGAAATAAAGAGACATAAAATGTATGTGTCGGTCTCAACGAAAGTTTTTATCACCAAGAGAATCACGTTAACGCCGAAAGTAAATTTAAGTGTTAGAAGATATTTTTGAAAGTATTTAGTTGGAATTTTTGAATTATATGGAAGTGAGATGTGGATAATAAACAGTACAGACAGGAGTAAAGTAGAATATCGCGCGAAACTAGACATCATCTACGGAGCCACAAAACATAAACTTTTTACTCTGGAAGAAGCTGAATACTTCTGATGACAGCTCCTTTTCAATTGTAATTGGCCAATATTGTTATTAATCGTTGCAACCAAGACGGTGTGAATAAAATATTGTGAGGAGAAGTTTTTGAAATATGGTGTTACAGAAGCATATTCAAGATTAGATTGATAGATCAGACAACAAATGGAAAGTTACTGTTCTAATTGGGAAGAAAAAGAGCTATATGACACCACTGGGGGAGGGGGGGGAGGGAATGGAGGGGGAGTGATGATTATATAGAGAATCCTGGACTTGAGCACAATAACAAGTGTAACGCATATACGTTACAGTAATTATACAGAGATGAAGAGACTTTTGCTGGATAGAATAGTGCGGAGTGCTGCAACAAAACAGTTTTCATACTGAAGATTACAACGGTTTTCTCACCAATAACAACAATACATCGTATGTTACGTTGTGAGGTAATTGCATTGTGATAGACAGTGGCGTGGGATACTGCGAATTCTCATGCAATGCCCGAGAGAAGACTTTACGGTAGATAAATGCGTGACCACGCACATGGAGCAATGCACAAGCCTTCTTCGCAGAACAGTACTTACCACTTCTTCATTAGGCTGCGTTTATTCCTCACAAATTGTCCTGAGGAGATGTATATGATACGACTAGTCGGCAGCTTTTTGTCACAGTCCTCAGTCTAGCTCTTTTCATGCTTTATTAGGTACTTTCTTGCAAATCGTGAAGAGAAAATTCTCCAAGATCATTTGCAGGACCTTTCTGAATGCGTGCTTCGACGCATGGAGGCTATGATAGCGTGTGACTAATGACTGATATTGGAACGTTCGTAAAATGTCTCATTATGCACTTCTGGAGTGATACAAAATGGAACGCATTCACAAATTAGTTATAGGAATGGCATATGCCGCACATTGATACCGTACGCTGGAAAACACATTATAAGAAAAAAAAAGTCCTGAGGGATAAAGTGCCAATTGGTGTGTTAGATCGTCAAAATCCCGAGCTGGTTGGAGGGCCCTGTTCATAATGTCCCACACGTTGTCACTTGGGGAGAGATCCGGTGACCTTGCTGGTCAGACACGTCTTCGGCTTCGACTCCCATTGACTGGAGTAGAATTATCTTCATCGATGAGTCCCGCTTCGAACTGAGCCCCAATGACCGGCGAAGACGTGTCTCAAGACGCCCCAGTTAGCGGTGGGATATCAGCCTGACTGTCGCCCGTCATAGTGCCCGACAACCAGGAGTGGTGATCTGGAGTGCCATTTCGTATCATGGCAGGAACTCCTTTGGTTATCATCCGCGACACCCTTTTGTCGCCCTACGTGACAAGCCATCCTGGTACTCCATTCATCAAGGTAGTACCCATTCGCACACGGCGAGGGTTGCTACTGCTTTTCATCGCGTTTCCCAAACCCTATCTTGACCAGCAAAGTCGCCCGCTCTCCCCTCAGTTGAGTACGTTTGTGGCATTATGGGCCCTTTATCCAGCCCGGAATTTTGACTAGCTAACCCGTCAGTTGGATTTAATTTTTCACCTTGTCCCTCAGGAGGACATTTAACAGCTCTGTCAATCAATGCCAAGCTGAATAACTCCTTTGATAACTGCCAGAGGTGCAGCAACGCGTTATTGACTTCCTGAATTTCTGAAGCTCTTCTCTCGAATAAATCATTCAATTTTTCTAAAATTGTAACCATTCGTTTGTCTGTACGTCTAAGGCACATCTACCGATTTCCGTCACATTCCGACAATTCGTTCCTGTTGCGTCATTAAAACAAAAAAAAAAAAAATCCCAAAAAATCAGAGAAATCGGAGCTCATATGAAGGATTACCGAAGGTCGATCTTTCCGCGTTCCATTCTCAAATGTAACAGGAGAGGGGTGAACGACAGTGTCACGTGTAGAATTTCGTAACACGCTTCGTAAGGCTGCAACGGCCTTGCCGCAGTGGATACACCGGTTCCCGTCAGATCATCCAAGTTAAGCGATGTCGGGCGTGGCCGGCACTTGCATGGGTGACCCTCCGGGCCGCCATGCGCTGTTGCCATTTTCTGGGGTGCACTCAGCCTCGTGATGGCAATTGACGAGCTACTCGACCGAATAGTAGAGGCTCCGGTCAAAGAAAACCATCATAACGATCGGGAGAGCGGCGTGCTGACCACACACACCCCTCCTATCCTCATCCTCAGCTGAGGACGACACGGCGGTCGGGTGGTCCCGGTGGGCCACTTGAGGCCTGAAGACGGAGACGGGTGGAGTGCTTCGATAGGTGATCGGCATATGACCAGATAATTGTTTTCATTAATAGTTCAGGCAAATTATTTGGATTCGAGAAAAAGCAAAGGTATACAAAGGATGGCGTTAAACTTTGAGCTGCACTTGACTGGCTGGGCGAACTCCCTCCAAGTGTCATGCAGTCAGAAGCAGGGCTACCATTCTCTACAAAAATAAAATTATTTACAAAAACAAGTGCAAAGGATCAAATGGTTCAAATGGCTCTGAGCACTATGCGACTCAACTTCTGAGGTCATCAGTCGCCTAGAACTTAGAACTAATTAAACCTAACTAACCTAAGGACATCACACACATCCATGCCCGAGGCAGGATGCGAACCTGCGACCGTAGCGGTCACGCGGTTCCAGACTGAAGCGCCTTTAACCGCACGGCCACACCGGCCGCCACAAAGGATCATACAGGAAAAAATTCACTATATAATCATGATGATATGAGTTCTTATGCACTGTGATGATGGTGTTGGTGGTAGCTTCTTGTAACTATAGGCAAGGAATTTTAAACTGGAAGGTAATGAGAGGATGATACATAAAAAATAATAATGGGCCTCTTGTGGGAGAGAGATCTGACAGTTGGGATGTAAGAAGTTGCAAATGGTAGGGCTCAGGTTACTCATCGGGAGACTGTCACACATACGACCATGCTTAACGAAGCATTGTGGTGCTAGAAAGATATGCAGGAGAGATGTAAGGTTTGAGGTGTAGGAGAAGGTGTCTACCATCTAAAACTGTACTCCACGAGCCGTTTAGTATGCGTCGCACAAGTACTTTGTGTACCACTGTTGCTTCCACACTATCCTGTTCCAGTCGGGAATGGTACACGGAAAGATCGGTTGCTGGTAAGGCACAGTAAGAACTTGAATCTCTGCATTTGTACCTACACGCTATTTCCGCGACACATACGTAAGAGAGAGCAATACGGTATCTCATCAAAAACATCCGGACTTGTAATGGGGAACTGACCTCTAGAACTGATGAGGGTCAGATTAGAAGCAGTAACAATAGAATTGGGTAGTCAGAGCTCTGTGACTTCGAACATGGGCCTGTCATTGGATATCACCTGAATAACTATCCATCAGGGACATTTCAACCCTTCTAATGGCGCTCAAGCCGACTGTTGCTGATGTAACTGTGAACTGAAAACTGAAAGGGACAACAGGAACAAAACCAAGCCGACGCAGACCTCATATTCTGATGGACAGAGAACTCGAGCTTTGCGGAGAGTCGTAAAAAATAGCACGAAATCAGCGGAAAGATACATTTTGAGCTCGAAAGTACCACCAGCAGTCCATCTAACGTAATGACTGTGCATTGGGATTTAAAATGAACGGAGTACAGTATTCGAGCGGCTTTTCAAAAGACACACATTTCTGTAGTCGGGACTAATCGACGCTTGAGATTCCGTAGCAAGCGCCGCCACTGGACAGTGGATGACTGAAGACGAATGATCTGGAATGATGAATCACGCGATAACCTGTGGTAATCCGGTGAAAGGGTCTGGGTTGCCGAATGCCTGGAAAATATTACCTGCCATCATGCGTACTGCCAACAGTGAAGTACGAAGGAGGACGTGTTATGGTATAGGAATGTTCCTTGTGATTAGCGTGTGATCCCCTTATTGCGCTTAAGAACGCGTTACATGTGGAAGGTACGAACCTATTTTACAGTATTGCGTGTTGCGCACAGCAGAGGTATAGCTCGTATGAGTTTGTATGAGCATGTCAATGCATCCTGTGATAATGCCGCATTTGTGGGACAGGGTGGACAGGGTGAGAGAAGGACATTCCGAAAATGGGCTGGACTTCCCGGAATAGAGACCTAAGCTCAAACAAACACCTTTGAGGTGAGTGAGAACAATGACTTCGTTCCAGACCACAGATTCCAACGTTGACACCGTCTCTAGTTTCGGATCTTAAAGAAGACTGGGCTGCCATTCTTCCGCAGACTGAAAGTGTTCATAGCGGAGTTCAAGTTCTCATAAATGCGAAGGGTGGACATATACGATGTTAATTTCCACTATTAGGTGTCAGGATACTTTTGATAAGGCAGTGTGTATTGGTCGTCTCCGCTAAGAATATAAGCTTTGCTTTTCAGTGAATTGAGGTTGTGAGGGTAGCTCGTAGATCGTGCCTGGATGCTCAGCTGGTAACAGCTTGTTGCCCACGAACGATAAGATACCGCGTTCGAACTGCGGTTGGACTACTGTTTAAACCCATTTGGGAAGTGTCAACAAAGTGGTCACATTAAAGTGGAAGAAAGATTCGTTATAAAACGAGTGGAAAAATGCTCGTATCGGAGCACAAAAAAATGCGAATATGTCCCTATTTATTTGAAAGACTTGATTGAAAAGTGGGGTACCAGCTGTCTCATAGTGTCATCCTCAACATCTTTAAAAAGTTTAAAAGTTTCCAACGTTTTGACGTGCGAACATATTCACGCTTTTTTATGTTAAGAGAGAAGACAGTGGCAGAGGCAAAGAGACGGAAAAGTAATAAATATTAGAAGGTAGTAGGCAGTGATTGTGTTGTAGAAAGAGCGAAAGACACAATGGCAGGGTGAGGGAAGGACAGGCACACAGTGCCAGGAAAAGCGTGAAGGAGACGGGGTTCGTGGAGGTGGCAAGGGTAGGAATAAAGAGAATGAGAAGTCAGTGATAATGACAGGTAATGACAATGACGACGAGGAAGATGGAGTGACGGTGAAAGGAGACAGGAGCAGTAGGAGGGAAGGAATGAGATGTTAGCAGTAAGAGAGGGCAAGAGGGAGACACTGGGGAGGCTGTAGTAGCACGACAGGACGAAGGGGACTGTGTTTGTGACATAATAAACAACGACAAAGACAAAAAGAGATGACAGTAAGATGGGCTTGATCAGCGAGTGAGAAAGGGCAACTGGGAGTGCATGGGTGTGAGTGACTTACAGCTATGGACTAGTGGGTATGAGTGAGTTACTGGTAGTGGAGCTTGTGAGAAGCACTTTTGTGCTGGTTCCCTACTGTAGCAGGACATGTACCTCACATGAAAACAAATTATTCCTCAGTAAAATTTGGATAGTTTACCTATGTGAAATTGAAACAATGAAAAACTAATTTATGCTGGATTTTACGTGCAAAAAATTTTGTCTGTGCAACATGTGGGTTCTAGATGATAACAGAGACACTTTACGGCATATTTCTCCATGATACGTCTCTTTATGAAGGACGTTTTCGCACATCGGATTTTATGTGAGTATCTTAGGTGTACAAGTAAGGTAACTTTGTACTCGGAAACGATAAAGATATGAGAAAAATTTTCAATCTGGATCTTAGGATTACATTTTAGAAATTTTAGTTATTTTTTGTGCATAGCCGTCTTTGAGTCCTTAGATACGTTTTGGTCCGCTAGTGACGGCGAAAATAAAGTAAAAAGCCCTTTTGATGGGGTTTCCCGTGGAACTACCCATTACTAAATGGTGCCTCCATAAGTACAATCAAACTCATCGAAGAGCACATCAAATGGAAAAAGAACCAACTGATTTGCTCCATTTTCCTAAGCAAGAGGAACTGTATGATAGTCAAACTTTGACCGCGTACTGTAGGATATAACAGTAAGACGATCCTTCTGTTGGGAATACAAATGGTCGCTAGTCCAAGGTCTATCCGAAACACTTGACCCTACATTTTATCACCAATAGGACCAGAGGTTTGACTACTGCAAAATGCCGTTTTCATGCGCGGCGTTTTGGAACTTAAGTGATACTATATGTCCCGATAAGGGTGTTCAAATCAAATTACGATATGGTGAACGATTTACTTACTTCCCAACACTCTTATAAAATCATTAGCTGTAGGCCAAATTCGCTTGCTATCCAAATTACGTGAGCTACTGCCCTAAATGTAAGAAAGGCGAGCCTCGGAGCAGGAAGGAGGCGGGTTGGTGTAAGGAAGAGTCGGTTGGCGGAAGCGTTACCTCACGCTACGCGGCGACACCCGCTGCCCGCTGCCCGCGGCGGCTACCAAACAAACACGTCCGAGCACTTTCACCCGCCAGGGTCAGTGGAGGCTCGCCGCGCCCCACCCCACACGGCACGTGATTGCGTGCGAGTGCCGCACAGATCCAGCTGCGCCGTGCCGTGGCCTTCTACAGGTACTGGTAGCGCCTATCGCCGCTTCGGACAGATAGCGGTAGCGCTCGACCTTCGCCTTCACACTCTGCCGCCCTGAACCCGTCCGCCTATTATTTCTGACGAAAGTAAGAGGAAGACGATAATGCTTTGGTCCTCAGCGAACTTTTATGTCGCTAGTTCACTCTTTCAATGCGACATGAAATTAGCGTGGATGCGATTGCATGCGTACCTAATATGTTCAGAAACGGTATTTTCCGGTGCTCATGCCTCGGTTATGTTTTCAACAGCCCTTGGACTGGGGACCATTTGCATAACAAACAGAAGGATGTTTCATTTGTGTGGTCATGTTGTCCATAGTTGCTTTACAATTCTTGAGGGTACTCTCAACAAACAGAAGGATCTTCTTAGTAACACTGTCATACAGTACAGGGACAAACTATGAATATCGTACACTTCCTCCTGCTTGGGCAGATGGAGCAAATCGGTTGGTCCTTTTTGCATTTAATGTAGTCTACGATGGGCTTGATGGAATTTCTGGAGGCACCATTAGTTCGTGGGCGGTTCCTCGGAAGACGCCACAAACAGTGCTGTTTTACTATATTTAAGCCCTCACATGTGGACCAAAAGGCAGCGAAGGATTCCAAGACGGCGATGCAAGGAAAATGGCTGAAATTTTTGCGATATATTTCTCATATCCCAATCTCGAACAACCTTGAAATTTTTTGAAGTTCTTATTCATTTCAAAGATTCAGGGGTTCAAAATTACACTACTTCTACACATAAAATCCGGTATGAGGCGAAGTCTAAATAATACATAACCGCAACAAATTGCTCAAAATTTAAAGGTATATTACCTAGAAGAGCTATCTCCCCGTTTCCAAAAACCTTTTTTCCGTTATCGAGAAACACCCCAGAAACTTGTTTTTTGGGTACCAAAACATAGCCGGCTAATCGCAGCAGATGGCTATAATTTTTACGATGTATTCCTAAGATTCCGTTCTCGAACAGCCTTGAAAATTTTCTTCATATATTTATCCATTTCCGAAATACATAAGTTCAAATATACCCTAATTGCATACGTAAAATCTGAGGTAGCACGGAGAAATATGCTGTAAAGTGTCTCCGTTATCATCTGGAAACCCCATTTCACAGAACCGAAGCACGTGCAACATATTTTGCACCTAAAAAGTGGTGTGAGGTTTAAAATTAATTTAGCTTTATTTCAGTTGCACTTAAGGAAGCTCGCTAAATTTTACCGAATAATACATTTTGTTTAATATGAGTTACATGAGCTGCACCAGGGAGAAGAAAAGAATCAGCGGAAAAGTGCTCCCATTGGAGCACAAAAAATGCGAATATATTTCTGTTTCTTTAAATCTGTGGCTGAAAAGTGGACTCCAGCTGCCTCATTCTACCTTCCTCAGCGCGTTAAAATTTTCATAGACATTTAGGCATGCGAACAAATTCGCGCTTTTTTTAATGCTCAACATTTGTATTCCGATAGGACCATTTTTCCTGTCATTATTGTTCACTGGTACATCCGCCTAATGACATATAGGGTCCCCGCGAGCATGCAGAAATTCCGAAACACTAATATATGAGGTACCGCAGGAGGGAACTGACACCATGAATACTGCAGGGCTGTCCATAAATCCGTAAGAGTACGAGGAGTTGGAAATCTCTTCTGAACAGCATGCTGCAAGGCACCGCAGACATGCTCAATAATGCTCATATGTGGGGAATTTGATGGCCAGCGGAAGTGTTTAAACTCAGAAGAGTGTTCCTGGAGTCACTCTGTAGCAATTCTGGACATGTGGGGTGTCGCATTGTTCTGCTGGAATTGTCCAAGTCTGCCGGAATGCACAATGCACATGAATGGATGCAGGTGATCAGACAGAATGCTTAACGTACGTCGTATCTAGATGTATCAGGGGTCCCATACCACTCTAGCTGCACACACCGCACACCATTATAGAACCTCCACCAGCTTGAACAGCCCTTGCTAATATGCAGGGTACATGGATTCATGAGGTTGTCTGCATACGCGTACGGATCCATCCGCTCGATACAATTTGAAATGAGACTCGTTCGCCCAGGCAACGTGTTTCCAGTCATCAACAGCCCAATTTCGGCGTTGACGGGCCCAGGTGAAGGGTAAAGCTTTGTGTTGTGCAGTCATGAAGGGTACACAAGTGTGCTTTCGGCTCCGTAAGCCCTTATGGATGATGTTTCGTTGAATGGTTCGGAAATTGACACTCGTTGATTCCCCAACATTGAAATCTGCTGCAATTTGCGGAAGGGTTGCACTTCTGTTACGTTGAACGGTTTTCTTCAGTTGACGTTGGTCCTGTTCTTGCAGGATCTTTTTCCGGCCGCAGCGATGTCGGAGATTTGATGTTTCACCGGATTGCTGATATTCACTGTACACTCATGAAGTGGTCGTACGGGGAAATCCCCACTTCATGGCTACCACGGAGATCCTGTGTCCCATGGCTCTAGCGCCGACTATAACACCCAGTTGTAGCAGCAGTAGCCGATTAAACAACTTCCCAGGCACTTGTCTGATATAGGCGTTGCCGAGGATTCGTGCTGTTATTTCATTGTCAGTATAACATTGCACTACATCTGGCCTCAATGCGTGCACTTATTCGGTTAGGAAGGGTGTTATAAAGCCGTTGCATTCTCGCCTGAGGGATGCTGGACCACAGCTGATGTAACTGTAAAGCTTTGTGTTGTGCAGTCATGAAGGGTACACAAGTGTGCTTTCGGCTCCGTAAGCCCTTATGGATGATGTTTCGTTGAATGGTTCGGAAATTGACACTCGTTGATTCCCCAACATTGAAATCTGCTGCAATTTGCGGAAGGGTTGCACTTCTGTTACGTTGAACGGTTTTCTTCAGTCGACGTTGGTCCTGTTCTTGCAGGATCTTTTTCCGGCCGCAGCGATGTCGGAGATTTGATGTTTCACCGGATTGCTGATATTCACTGTACACTCGTGAAGTGGTCGTACGGGGAAATACCCACTTCATGGCTACCACGGAGATGCTGTGTCCCATGGCTCTAGCGCCGACTATAACACCCAGTTGTAGCAGCAGTAGCCGATTTAACAACTTCCCAGGCACTTGTCTGATATAGGCGTTGCCGAGGATTCGTGCTGTTATTTCATTGTCAGTATAACATTGCACTACATCTGGCCTCAATGCGTGCACTTATTCGTTTAGGAAGGGTGTCATAAAGCCGTTGCATTCTCGCCTGAGGGATGCTGGACCACAGCTGATGTAACTGGTATGATATCCTGGATACCGGCAATGGGACAGGATTAACGTCCGAGCTTGCCCGCACATTTTCTGTTGGGAACAGATCTAGGCATCTTGCTACCCGTACAACGTCATCACGTAAACACTTCCTAGAGATACGTGTCGCACGTGGACGATAACTGTCCTGAATGAGATTTTCACTCTGAAGCGGAGTGTGCGCTGATATGAAACTTCCTGGCAGATTAAAACTGTGTGCCCGACCGAGACTCGAACTCGGGACCTTTGCCTTTCGCGGGCAAGTGCTCTACCAACTGAGCTACCGAAGCACGACTCACGTCCGGTACTCACAGCTTTACTTCTGCAAAGGTCCCGAGTTCGAGTCTCGGTCGGGCACACAGTTTTAATCTGCCAGGAAGTTTGATAACTGTCCTGTTGAACAATGGCAACTCGATATTGTCACATTAGAGGTAACACATGAGGACGCAGGCTATCACTGTGCTGTCAGAGTTCACTTAATCAAAATAAATGCTGCTACTTGAGATGAGAGAGGATTGACAAAAAAGTGAAACATCTAGAAGAGATGGAAAGATATCAATGTAACTTCGTACACGATTATACCATTGGCGAGTGCGTCAATGATTAGAGTTATAATTCTCTGTGACATGTAGAGCGGCCAACAGACTGCGACGCGAT
Organism: Schistocerca americana; assembly: GCF_021461395.2. NCBI lineage: Eukaryota > Metazoa > Arthropoda > Insecta > Orthoptera > Acrididae > Schistocerca > Schistocerca americana. Next base: position 363,209,923 of record NC_060121.1, read on the forward strand.
AAAACATTTTTCGACGCAGTATGGTCACAGTCTAATATCGGGTGGTCATAATTAAACTTCAATTATAATATATATATATATAATAACGTATTAATATTCAATATTAATACGTTATAACACGGAAACTAAGTACCGTATGAATACCAAACATTTTAGAATTGATGTCAAGGAAATGGGTGTGAGAAATAGTGCAGAATCAGTTCAATTGAAACACTTTTTAATGTGCTGCTATGTTACATCATATCATTGCATACCGGTACCACTACTGCTACAAAAGGGGCTCAATATGGCGCCCATCAGTGTCCAGAAGAATTTGAAAGTGCAGCATTGCATTCTGCACAGCAGAACGAAGCATGTCCGTAGTTATGTTGGCTACCTCTCTTGATATGCTGCGCTTCAGATCAGCACATGTGTGAATATTCCCCTGGTAAACCCTGACCTTCAGGTAGCCCCACAACCAGAAATCACAAGAAGAGAGATCAGCTGATCGTGCCGGCAAAGCGTTTTGAAACGATCAGCTGATACTTCAATCGTTTCCAAATGTGTTTCGGAGAAACAGGTGAACTGCACGAGCGATGTGCGGTGGGGCCCCATCTTGCATGAAAACTGTTGAGATCAATGCGTCTCTCTCCTGTAGGGCGGGTACGACATGCTGGCGAATCGTATCGCAGTAACGCTGGCCAGTCACACTGCGCGATTTTGATCCTTCAGCGTCAGCGCGTTCAAAAAAGAATAGGCGACCCTGAACGAAGTCATGAACCCACACCATGCTGTGACACGTTCACCATGCAGAGGAACTTCCTGCACAGTGACTGGAGGTGAAGATCCCCCGCACTCGGCAGTTTTCTGTGTTCACCTGACCCACCAGAGAAAAATGAGTTTCGTCTGTCCGTAGGAAGATTCAGGGCCAGCTCTCGTCAAGTTCAATCCTTGCGAGAAAGTGGAGAGCGAAGTCAACACGTCGTTCTGCTTCCTGTGGTGCAAGCTGCAGTACGACATGGCTCTTGTTCAGATACCATTTGAGAATGGTCCAAAACGCCTTCCGTACAGTGAATCGACCACGGAATTTTCTAGGTGCTTCAGTCTGGAACCGCGCGACCGCTACGGTCGCAGGTTCGAATCCTGCCTCGGGTACGGATGTGTGTCATGTCCTTAGGTTAGTTAGGTTTAAGTAGTACTAAGTTCTAGGGGACTGATGACCTCAGATGTTAAGTACCATAGTGTTCAGGGCAATTTGAACCACTTTGTACCACGGAATGTTCAACTGTCGTGACAATGCAAGCGCACTGCCTGACGATCGGGAATTGGGTGCAGCGTTGTCTGCCATAGCAACAGCGATTTCATCAGCCACCTTCGGGGCAACTGGTCGTCGGCCGCAGCCTGGAGCGACGTCCTGTTCTCCAGTTGATTCGAACTTCTTCATTATGCTCCGCACAACAGACGGAGAAAGAGGATCCTTTCCATAATCCTTTCAGCCCGTGATATTTTCGAAGTACAGCTGCAGCCTTACTGCTGTTTTGATAGTAGAGCCTCACCAATAACGCCCTACTCCTTTTGTCCAAGCTCATGTTGACATGTCAAGAAATGCACTGCGACTAGTCAGGTGTGTAAGACTGTGAATCACGATGACTGACCACGGCAACTGGTGGCCAAAGCTGGAACTGGACAGTGCGCTGTGACGCATGGAAATAATGCACCCCATGCTACCAAGCTTGGTACTCGTACCGTAATTAGATTCCGTGTTATAACGATTCAATCCAGGACATACACAGACACTGTGTGGTTCAATTGGCTCTGAGCACTATGGGAGTTAACTTCTAAGGTCATCAGTCCCCTAGAACTTAGAACTACTTAAACCTAACTAACCTAAGGACAAAACACACATCCATGCCCGAGGTAGGATTCGAACCTGCGATCGTAGTGGTCGCGCGGTTCCAGACTGTAGCGCCTTTAATCGCTTGGCCACCTCGGCCGGCCAGACACTGTCTGGTGAGAAAGTTGTTACCGTTTGACAGGTAGAGCGACAGTAGTGCGCCAAGCGGTGAGAAAGCAGAAAGTCACATGCGTCGTAAGGGTAATGTTTGTTTTTAATTATTCTCTACTTAATTAACGAAGTAGTTGTTATATTTTTGCATTTCATGCGTTAGTAAATTACCAAGAGACATGAATTATCGTGAAATACAGGCGAATCACTTACGTAAGCTACAACTTCTTCATGAAGAAATACTTCCGAGTAAGTGCATATTTATTCCGCTCAAAGTAACAGAATATTAACACACATTTCTTGCAAGAGAAGCATGTATTTCTGCTGCTGTCTGTTATTACTATCATAGACACTTTCCCCGACATTTAAAATTTTTTGTGGAGTCTAACAATTCACCCACTCTATACGGTTTACTCCACTTTGCAATAAACCAATATTATTGTAAATGTACTTGCTTTTGATTCAAAAGCGTATGTGTTGTACATTCTTGCCGTATGTGACACAGATCTGTTAACAGTCGTGGAATTGGTTTATTCTGTGTGGTTTTCCGTTACGCTTTTGGCTTATTTGGTACGTTAAATTATTGAGAGATAACATTTCATATACAGGGTGATCAAAAAGTCAGTATAAATTTGAAAACTTAATAAACCGCGGAATAATATACACTCCAGGAAATTGAAATAAGAACACCGTGAATTCATTGTCCCAGGAAGGGGAAACTTTATTGACACATTCCTGGGGTCAGATACATCACATGATCACACTGACAGAACCACAGGCACATAGACACAGGCAACAGAGCATGCACAATGTCGGCACTAGTACAGTGTATATCCACCTTTCGCAGCAATGCAGGCTGCTATTCTCCCATGGAGACGATCGTAGAGATGCTGGATGTAGTCCTGTGGAACGGCTTGCCATGCCATTTCCACCTGGCGCCTCAGTTGGACCAGCGTTCGTGCTGGACGTGCAGACCGCGTGAGACGACGCTTCATCCAGTCCCAAACATGCTCAATGGGAGACAGATCCGGAGATCTTGCTGGCCAGGGTAGTTGACTTACACCTTCTAGAGCACGTTGGGTGGCACGGGATACATGCGGACGTGCATTGTCCTGTTGGAACAGCAAGTTCCCTTGCCGGTCTAGGAATGGTAGAACGATGGGTTCGATGACGGTTTGGATGTACCGTGCACTATTCAGTGTCCCCTCGACGATCACCAGTGGTGTACGGCCAGTGTAGGAGATCGCTCCCCACACCATGATGCCGGGTGTTGGCCCTGTGTGCCTCGGTCGTATGCAGTCCTGATTGTGGCGCTCACCTGCACGGCGCCAAACACGCATACGACCATCATTGGCACCAAGGCAGAAGCGACTCTCATCGCTGAAGACGACACGTCTCCATTCGTCCCTCCATTCACGCCTGTCGCGACACCACTGGAGGCGGGCTGCACGATGTTGGGGCGTGAGCGGAAGACGGCCTAACGGTGTGCGGGACCGTAGCCCAGCTTCATGGAGACGGTTGCGAATGGTCCTCGCCGATACCCCAGGAGCAACAGTGTCCCTAATTTTCTGGGAAGTGGCGGTGCGGTCCCCTACGGCACTGCGTAGGATCCTACGGTCTTGGCGTGCATCCGTGCGTCGCTGCGGTCCGGTCCCTGGTCGACGGGCACGTGCACCTTCCGCCGACCACTGGCGGCAACATCGATGTACTGTGGAGACCTCACGCCCCACGTGTTGAGCAATTCGGCGGTACGTCCACCCGGCCTCCCGCATGGCCACTATACGCCCTCGCTCAAAGTCCGTCAACTGCACATACGGTTCACGTCCACGCTGTCGCGGCATGCTACCAGTGTTAAAGACTGCGATGGAGCTCCGTATGCCACGGCAAACTGGCTGACACTGACGGCGGCGGTGCACAAATGCTGCGCAGCTAGCGCCATTCGACGGCCAACACCGCGGTTCCTGGTGTGTCCGTTGTGTCGTGCGTGTGATCATTGCTTGTACAGCCCTCTCGCAGTGTCCGGAGCAAGTATGGTGGGTCTGACACACCGGTGTCAATGTGTTCTTTTTTTCATTTCCAGGAGTGTAGATAGAGAGGTAAAAATTGACACACTTGATTGGAATGACATGGGGTTTTATTAGAACAAAAAAAAAGTTTACAATATGTCCGACAGATGGCGCTGGACACCAAAACTGCTACCGTGACAGGTGAGAGGTACGCCGATATGTTACAGAATCGCATCATCCCCAGCCTGGCTGATAAACACCTTCTGGAACGTACGATGTTTATGCAGGATGGCGCTCCACCCCATATTGCTAGACCCGTGAAAGATCTCGTTTGGTGATGATCGTGTGCTCAGCTGTCACTTTCGTTATGCTTGGCCTCCCAGGTCCCCAGACCTCAGTCCGTGCGATTATTGGCTTTGGGGTTGCCTGAAGTTGCAAGTGTATCGTGATCGACCGACATCTCTAGGGATGCTGAAAGACAACATCCGTCGCCAATGCCTCACCATACAGTGCTGTTCACAACATTATTCCTGGACTACAGCTATTGTTGAGGAATGATGGTGGACATATTAAGCATTTCTGTGAAGAACATCGTCTTTGCTTTGTCTTACTTTGTTATGCTAATTATTGCTATTCTGATCAGATGAAGCGCCATCTGTCAGACATTTTTTGAACGGTTGTATTTTTTTGGTTCTAATAAAACCCCATGTCATTCCAAGCATGTGTGTCAATTTGTACCTCTCTATCTACATTACTCCGTGATTTATTCAGTTTTCAAATTTATACTGACTTTTTGATCACCCGGTAGATTCCTTACGTTTCACATTCGGTGATTTAGCTGAAAGTGTAGCGAACAGAACTCTGCTTTCTTGGGTAGGTTTACTACTGATATCTGTAAAAGATAAGATCTGCAGATGTTTATTAGCAATTTTTTGATATCAAAGGAAAACGACATTATTCAGTAACTGTCTGTACGTCACAAGAGACTCATAAATAAACTGTCCTATAGTGTACCGCTTCGTACCTCCCAGGATCCTTAGGAAGCTAAATAATAACAAATGTCGTGTCACTTTTTAGTAATTTTCGATTTTTATGGCACTGCATTTACTCCCTATTGTAAAAAACTATGTTACAAATCAGTATAGACCTTAGTATTCGCACTCATCCGATGTCGTATTCAGAAGTGTCGCCTGTTGGCCGCTTGGGGCACTGTTGTCGCTGTGAGTAACAAAAACCAGACAGAGTGTTGCCATTGTTTCGTTAGACTGTGGTATTGCTACGTCGTGTCATTTAGGTAATTCTCACATGTCTAATCGCAGTATGAGGTATTCTAATATCATCATCCAAGATGCGCAGACCCCTCTCACAGAGTGACTGCAGCGACTGTTTAGTGGAGAGCGTGCCGACACTCTGGGGCTTCCTACAGACGTAGTGCACAGTGTACGGTACATGGAACGCCCATTAAGAGCTCGGAGAAAACCCAACTAGAGGCTACGAAGTGCCTCTGGTCCTTTATGTAATTCCCAACAGGGATTTTGCTCAAGTTTCTTCTTAAGACTGTGCCTTTCTTCTGCAAAACATTTTTTCCTGTCTCATACTCTCCTCTTCATTTCTTTACAGTTTTGGCATTTTGTTACACCAAGAGATATTAAACTACTTTTTTCTTGCATTTCTTGTCGTATCACCTAATAGCTTAAACCGAAAAGCCCGTAACAGCTCTCGAAATAGTCTGTCTATGGTATTTACCTGGTAGAGCACGGTTAATCAAATATTGTTCGTGGGATAGTTTTCCTCACTATGAAGTGAATGATTTTCCATTTCCCACACGGTACGTAACTGTCTGACGGGAGGCATTTACTATACGGTTCCGTAATGTCTACAGCAAGTCCCTTATAACGTGAGGAAACAATTCTTAACGCAGCGTGGCTAAGTCGTATCACTTAGAAAATTTTGATGAAATCATCGATCACCGTAATCACCATGAAAGCTAAAGAACTGCGTCACAGTATATACAGGGTGACTTTTTCCACTGTGTATAACTCTATTTGGGACTGATCGATGAGAAGATACGGAAAAAAGGTCTAATGAACTTATATCCGACAATGCACTGCTTCCAATTATTCAATTAGACAACGGTCTAATACGCGCTGTACCACGCAGGTACAGTTATAGTATGCATGGTTTCCTCCTAGAGGGTGGTACTGTTCCCCATACGCCATGCCCTACCACCCTCTCCTCCTTGGTAATGTTCTGTCCGATTCACTTCTCTCGCTGACTCACCCTGCAGTGGGTGTGATACAGCGCTGCACACAATTGCTCCGTATCCTAATCGAGGCTGTCTTTACTTACGGGAAGACAAATGCCATCGATGGCGGGCAGCAAGGTTGTATCAGGAGAGCTATCCCCACCGACAATCATCACAGTATTCAATGTTTACAACAATATTTCGCCGTTTGTCTGAGACAGGGTCGTTTCAGGGAACACGATACCATGAAGGACGTTCCCGAAATGTGTGGACACCAGACTTGGAGGAAAATGTGATTAACACCGTGGATGCGAACCGCTGTGTCAGTACTAGGCAGTTAGTCGGCCAGTACAGGATAAGTCAGACGACGGTGTGGAACATTCTCCATGGAAGATATTATTACCATTATCACTTACAGCGTGTGCAGGACATACTAGCGACAGACTTTCTTCATTGGGAGCGGTTTTTCTCTTCTTTCTTCACCAGGCAAACACTATCCCAGGATTCGTGTCATCCATGCTATTCACAGATGAGGCTACCTTTACACGGAGTGGTATCTTCAACTTTCAAAACAGTCATCTGTGGGATAGTACACAGAACTCCCATGGTACGATGACAGCGAATTATCCACGTCGATGCAGCCTGAATGTGTGGGCCGCGATAACTGGCGACCGTATTTTGGGACAGTCTTCCTCCCATGTCGCCTAACAGGCCGGAACTATTGGCGTTTTGTTTCTTGCGGGTGATTTTGCTCCCCTGCTGGAAGTAGTTCCATTGATGAATCGAAGGGTTATGTGGCTGCTAAATGATGGTGCTCCACCCCAATTCAGCTTTAAAGTCCGAACGCATTTCAATCGTGTCTTCCCTGGTCGATGCATTGGACGAGGGGGTCAAGATGCATGGCCTGCTCGTTCACAATATCTTAACTCGGGCGATTTCTGGTTATGAGGCCATCTCAAAATTATCGTGTATGCAGAGGCGATTCCAAATGTGAGGTAACTGGAGCAGCGTATTTATGCTGCCTTTGACGCTGTTTGTATGCAGTCTAGCTGATGTGAACGTGTGAGACAGAACGGCGATTACAGGCACGCCTTGAGGCACATAGATACTCACTTTCATCACATACTGTAAATCTGGCTGCATGGTACAGCTCGTATTAGACCGCAGTCTTTGAAACAATATATGACCGAATAAATGGCCTCTAGCAGGAAAACCACCCATTTCCGGACGTAAGTTCATTAGACCCTTTTTTCAGTATCCTCTCATCGATCACTCACTAGAATTTGTACATGGTGGAAAAAAATCACCCTGTATAACCAACTAGATGTTATGAACTGCTTCGCTCGCGTATCAATAGTTTTGTTATGATGAGTCATGGTGAGTAAGTAGACTAGTAATTTCAATAGATGTCTGTGTGGTGTAGAGACATGTGTAAATATGTATGCAGTGCAGGTGCGTAGACACAAAACGAATGTCGTTCTATTACTTTGCTGTATGTCGAATTTGAAAACATGCATTATGTTTTATGATTTCGTTTAAAAATGCCTAGATTACTTTCGTGCAGAAATAGAGTTTTAAGGGATTTCTCTGGCCCACCTAGTACTGGAGGTTAAATTTTGCCACCAGAGAAACACATACCAATCGTTTCTCCTTTCCATTTTAACGCATTATGGTGCCTTCATTTTTTATCCAACCCAAATAATGACTAATTTATGGTTACGTTACAAAATGTATCTGTTTAAAGCAGATAAATATGTAACTTCATCTTATTATTATTAGTGCTTACGTTATGCCTGAATCAGCTTCATTACAATTTCATGTGTCTAATTTTGAATGTACAGTAGCATAGTTGTTTCTGCGGCTACTAGATGGCGCTCGTAGCAACACCATGTTTACTTGCCCACACTTTCTAACGTGGGCACCTCAGTTTTGTTGCAACTCTTGTTCACTCAGGTACGAGCAGCCCTTAGCGGCTCGCCATCTAAACTTATTTACAGCAATTCATGACGTCGCCTTTCCGGATTAGATTTTTTAAAATGTGACTTGTAAGAACTGCATCTCTTTCCACTCAGCAAACACTTTAATTTATGAATGTCTTATATACCTATTATGTTTTAGAATAGTTAGTTTAATTCCGAAGACGACGCTCATAGTAGCGCCGAAACCTGGTCAATTTTGACTTAATATTTGTGACCGAGGGTTTATTTGTTCTAATATAATTCTAACACGGTCACTGAACCTTAGCAGCTATGTTCAAAGTTTTACGTTTTTTACCTACCCAAGTATCTAAGGCTGCTTCGAAATATAAAGAATTAAAAAAGAAAATTTTAAATACAAGTATGTCTATGTATTTTAACAAGCAGTGTGAAAAAAGAGGACTTGTCCCGACTTATACAAAAGCCTACATCAATTTTTCTGTATGTAAGAAAAATTCAAAATCCTTTAGACCTATCATTAAGAATATTATTTGTAATAGGATAAAAGAGCTGTATGCTAAAAAAGACCGTCTTAACGAAGAAGCATACCATTTGTACTTAAATATCACAAACACTTATCGTGTCAACTATAATTTTAATATTGACGACATGTGGACGCGAATTAACGAACATCTAGAGATTTGTAAAATAGGTATAATGCAGAAACACGAGAAGAAGCTCAGCAATTTTTTTTGTCTGCTTTCTAATGAAAAATGCCCTCAGAATACATTTCAAAAAATCAGTCACGTCTTTCATGAAAGAATTTTAAATAAAACCAACATCGTTTTTACTCAGAATGAAAAAATCCTGTTAGGAAAAGGACTAAAATACGTCAGGCCTAAACTGTCAGACAGAAATGTGAGAGAAAGTATGTTTGTTGATTTAAAAATCGGTTTCTCAAGCCAGAATTGCTTATGATGTAACCCGCATGCTAGAGAAAAATGCAGCTACTTTGCCTAATGCTACGCAAACGACAGAATTTTAGTAACTTCCATTAACAATAAACTTAAAACACCAAATGCTTTAGTAACTAAATCCGATAAATGTTATCTAGTCATTGCTTATCTTTCTGAGTATATTTCTAAAACTGAAAATTTCTTCAGTGAAAACAACATATCGGAGCTGCATGATGATCTGACTCCTAAATTACAGAAAGAAGTAAGGTCAGCCATTAACAATGCAAAATTTCTTATAAAACCTTTCCAAAAGAAACTACTCATCAATATGAACCCTCAGCCCCCTAAACTTCGGTCCCAGTTCAAAATTCATAAACCTAATCATCTAATACGTCCAATTTCCAATAGCATGAATAGCGCATATCACGATCTGGCACGATTTCTACACGAAACTTTGAAAAAAAATCTTTCGTTTTCGAAACTAATTATTCCGTTCCTAACAGCCACGTTTTGGTCCAAAATATTATAAACTTAGTATGCAGTTCAGACACCAAGCTCTTTTCCTTAGATATTAAAAATCTTTATACCAATGTGCTGGTACATGAGACGCTGATATTGTGGAAGAAAATTTACGTCAATTTAAAAAAGATCTACCAGATGAACAGATTACCGACTTTATGAATCTCATTAACGTCGTTGTCAAGTACAACTACTTTGAATTTAACGGACAACTGTACCAGCAGTCTGATGGGCTCGCTATGGGCAACCCTTTAGCCGCCATCCTTGCCGTCATCTTTATCAATTCCTTGGAAAAAAAGCTGTTTAACTGTTTCTCAGCCGCTTCACTAGGTATCCTTTCTTACACAAGATACGTTGATGATATTCTAGTCATCTATAACGGACCCGCCGATAGCATTGATCACATATTTAAATTTTTTAACGACCTCCATGAAAAAATTTCTTTCACTATTGAACTCGAAAACGAAAACCGCTAATTACATTATTTAGACTTGACGCTTACAATAGAAGACAAAAATATCACTTTCAATATTTTTCGAAAAGAAACGTATACTGACCAAATCTTGCCTGATTCCTCTTTTCATCCACAGTCTCAAAAAGTGGCCTTTTTTCACTCTGCCGTCCACCGAGCCACCTCTATATCATTTTCAACAGAAAAGTTTAATGAGGAGATTAATTTACTTAAAACCATAGCAGTCAATAATGAATATACGCCTAACATAGTGGACGATATCCTGACTATTGCTTTTTAGCAATGTAATTTTACGATTTATCAACAAACGTGTGGTTCCTAAAGAGGGGCAGCAGCCTTTTCAGTAGTTGCAGGGGCAACAGTCTGGATGATTGACTGATCTGGCCTTGTAACACTAACCAAAACGGCCTTGCTGTGCTGATATTGCGAACGGCTGTAAGCAAGGGGAAACTACGGCCGTAATTTTCCCGAGGGCATGAAGCTTTTCTGTATGGTTAAAAGATGATGGCGTCCTCTTGGGTAAAATATTCCGGAGGTAAAATAGTCCCCCATTCGGATCTCCGGGCGGGGACTACTCAAGAGGACGTCGTTATCGGGAGAAAGAAAACTGGCGTTCTACGGATCGGAGCGTGGAATGTCAGATCCCTTAATCGGGCAGGTAGGTTAGAAAATTTAAAATGGGAATTAGTGAAGTTCGGTGGCAGGAGGATCAAGACTTTTGGTCGGGTGAATACAGGGTTATAAATACAAAATCAAATAGGGGTAATGCAGGAGTAGGTTTAATAATGAATAAAAAAAATAGGAGTGCGAGTAAGCTACTACCAACAGCATAGTGAACGCATTATTGTGGCCAAGATAGACACGAAGCCCATGCCTACTACAGTAGTACAAGTTTATATGCCGACTAGCTCTGCAGATGATGAAGAAATTGATGAAATGTACGATGAGATAAAAGAAATTATTCAGGTAGTGAAGGGAGACGAAAATTTAATAGTCATGGGTGACTGGAATTCGAGATTAGGAAAAGGGACAGAAGGAAACATAGTGGGTGAATATGCATTGGGGAAGAGAAATGAAAGAGGAAGCCGTCTGGTAGAATTTTGCACAGAGCATAACTTAATCATAGCTAACACTTGGTTCAAGAATCATGAAAGAAGGTTGTATACATGGAAGAATCCAGGAGATACTAGAAGGTATCAGATAGATTATATAATGGTAAGACCGAGATTTAGGAACCAGGTTTTAAATTGTAAGACATTTCCAGGGGCAGATGTGGACTCTGACCACAATCTATTGATTATGAACTGTAGTTTAAAACTGAAGAAACTGCAAAAAGGTGGGAATTTAAGGAGATGGGACCTGGATAAACTGAAAGAACCAGAGGTTGTACAGTGTCTCAGGGAGAGCATAAGGGAACAATTGACAGGAATGGGGGAAAGAAATACAGTAGAAGAAGAATGGGTAGCTCTGAGGGATGAAGTAGTGAAGGCAGCAGAGGATCAAGTAGGTAAAAAGACGAGGGCTAGTAGAAATCCTTGGGTAACAGAAGAAATATTGAATTTAATTGATGAAAGGAGAAAATATAAAAACGAAGTAAATGAAGCAGGCAAAAGGGAATACAAAAGTCTCAAAAATGAGATCGACAGGAAGCGCAAAATGGCTAAGCAGGGATGGCTAGAGGACAAATGTAAGGTTGTAGAGGCTTCTCTTACTAGGGGTAAGATAGATACTGCCTACAGGAAAATTAAAGAGACCTTTGGAGAAAGGAGAACCACTTGCATGAATATCAAGAGCTTTGATGGAAACCCAGTTCTAAGCAAAGAAGGGAAAGCAGAAAGGTGGAAGGAGTATATAGAGGGCGATGTACTTGAGGACAATATTGTGGAAATGGAATAGGATGTAGATGAAGATGAAATGGGATATACGATACTGCGTGAAGAGTTTGACAGAGCACTGAAAGACCTGACTCGAAACAAGGCCCCGGGAGTAGACAACATTCCATTGGAACTACTGACGGCCTTGGGAGAGCCAGTCCTGACAAAACTCTACCATCTGGTGAGCAAGATGTATGAGACAGGCGAAATACCGTCAGACTTCTAGAAGATTATAATAATTCCAATTCCAAAGAAAGCAGGTGTTGACAGATGTGAAAATTACCGAACTATCAGCTTAATAAGTCACAGCTGCAAAATACTAACATGAATTCTTTAGGGACGAATGGAAAAACTGGTAGAAGCCGACCTCGGCGAAGATCAGTTTGGATTCCGCAGAAATGTTGGAACACGTGAGGCAGTACTGACCCTACGACTTATCTTAGAAAACAGATTAAGGAAAGGCAAACCTACATTTCTAGCATTTGTAGACTTAGATAAGGCTTTTGACAATGTTGACTCGAATACTCTCTTTCAAATTCTAAAGGTGGCAGGGGTAAAATACAGGGAGCGAAAGGCTATTTACAATTTGTACAGAAACCAGATGGCAGTTATAAGAGTCGAGGGGCATGAAAGGGAAGGAGCGGTTGGGAAGGGAGTGAGACAGGGTTGTAGCCCGTCCCCGATGTTATTCAATCTGTATATTGAGCAAGCAGTAAAGGAAACAAAAGAAAAGTTCGGAGTAGGTATTAAAGTCCATGGAGAAGAAATAAAAACGTTGAGGTTCGCCGATGTCATTGTAATTCTGTCAGAGACAGCAAAGGACTTGGAAGAGCAGTTGAATGGAATGGACAGTGTCTTGAAAGGAGGATATAAGATGAACATCAACAAAAGCAAAACGAGGATAATGGAGTGTAGTCGAATTAAGTCGGGTGATGCTGAGGGGGTTAGATTAGGAAATGAGACACTTCAAGTAGTAAAGGAGTTTTGCTATTTGGGGAGCAAAATAACTGATGATGGTCGAAGTAGAGAGGATATAAAATGTAGACTGGCAATGGCAAGAAAAGCGTTTCTGAAGAAGAGAAATTTGTTAACATCGAGTATAGATTTAAGTGTCAGGAAGTCGTTTCTGAAAGTATTTGTATGGAGTGTTGCCATGAATGGAAGTGAAACATGGACGATAAATAGTTTGGACAAGAAGAGAATAGAAGCCTTCGAAATGTGGTGCTACAGAAGAATGCTGAAGATTAGATGGGTAGATCACATAACTAATGAGGAGGTATTGAATAGAATTGGGGAGAAGAGGATTTTGTGGCAAAACTTGACAAGAAGAAGGGACCGGTTGGTATGACTTGTTCTGAGGCATCAAGGGATCACAAATTTAGCATTGGAGGGCAGCGTGGAGGATAAAAATCGTAGATGGAGACCAAGAGATGAATACGCTAAGCATTTTCAAAAGGATGTAGGTTGCAGTAAGTACTGGGAGATGAAGAAGCTTGCACAGGATAGAGTAGCATGGAGAGCTGGATCAAACCAGTCTCAGGACTGAAGACAACAACAACATCAACAGTTCATTCTAATGAAGACTAGTATTGTCGAAATCCATATCAATGTACGTAACGTTTATGTGCAACTAAAATGTCGTGTGACGGGCCTCCCGTCGGAACGACCGTTTGCCGGGTGCAAGTCTTTCGATTTGACGCCACTTCGGCGACCTGCGCGTCGATGGGGATGAAATGATGATGATGAGGACAACACAACACCCAGCCCCTGAGCGGAGAATATCTCCGACTCAGCTGGGAATCGAACCGGGCCCTTAGGATTGACATTCTGTCGTGCTGACCACTCAGCTAGCGGAGGCGGACGATGTGCAACTGATTGACTGTTTAATCTTATACTGATAGTAAGGTACCCCTTATTTGCAGATAAGAGCACATTTTCATTTATTACCAGATTTGCTGTTTCACATACATGAAGTGAATGTATCAGCGCTGCAGTACCTACGGATTAAGAAGCGAGCGGTAGGTTTCCACGCTGGCTAGCAGAGGCGGTATGGCGCTTTCAGAGCCAGTGGGATGAGGTGCCTGTGCAGAAATCGCTGGTGACATAAGCAAAGAGATACCTCGGGAAACTACATTTATTCTGGCGCCAATCAAGTAATTGTTATCAATAAATAGTTGATAACAAAACTCCCCTTGCCACTCAGGCATTAGTAGGAGTCTACAGGTCTTAAATACTATCTTTCACTAAATTTACAATGCAGGACTAAGTTGATATTAATAAATAAATGAATAACTTTGGCGTACCGGAAGATGTACGATCTCATACGAGCTATACCGATTGCTCGTTCAAGTTACAGACTGTGTCCCACAGTCGGTACTCGTCGATATCATGCCTATCGATCGAGTCATGTGGTAGACCATGCTCTCGTACTGTTAATAGCTATAATCAATGTGAAAAAGTTCATTTTACTGTTGTGCCATTTCTCTGGCGAGTTGCGTATCCGGCACTATCGATAGCGACTTGTATTTCTGTTTCCGTCTGGTTCGGTCTGCGCAGGCGCTGAGGCGGCTGGTGCCCTCTGGAGCGTTTTTCGCTCGGCAGTTGGATTCGCACCGAGCTGGTGGTATTTCGCCTTCCGCCCCGGCACGGAGGTGTGGTCTCGTTGTTGGCGGGCCTCGTTGATTTGGCCGTTGGGTGGTGTGGCGTGTTGGTGATGTGCTGTAGTGGACAACTGATGGATCCCCGCACGTGATCGCCCGAGGTTCTCCGCTTCTGAAAGGGGTGCCACGATACGCTTGGGTTTCCGCACCCAGGAGTTGTAAGGACTGCAGGGCAGGCTTTCTGTGTGTTTGCTCTGTCCGGTCTGCGTGGCGGGGTTACTTCAGCTGTTGTTTATATTTTCTGCGTGATTCCGTTTTGGCCGGAGTCTTGGTGTCGAGTTTTATGCTTGTGTGTACCCGGTCGTCGCCCCCGCTTTCCCGCCCGGGGGGGCAGTCGTATCTGTTGGTGGGAATTATTTGGCAGTGTGTGTTTTGCGTGGACCCGGTGTGCTCACGCGCCCTGATTCTGAGTTGAAATTGCTGTGGTCAGGCTGGATCGGTTGCTGAAGTGTGTGTTATTGGTTTTCTGGTTTGCTGGGGACTGCGCGCGCGCCTGTTCCGTTTTGTGATGTGGCAGCAGTCTGATATTTTTATATGTGCTTGTTAAGTTCCTAGCAATTGCTTTTAGCCTTGCGCTTACTTATTTTTATTTAAATTGCTGGGCATTGTCATTTGCCTGTTCTTTTACCTTTATTAATTTGTAGCGTTAATTAAGCCTAAGACGATGTCCAAGGTGCTAGCAATTGATTTTAGCCTCGTGTGTACTTAATCCTATTTAAATACTTGGGCATTGCCATTTGCTTGTTCTTTTATTCTTATTTATTTGTTGTGCCAGTTAGCCCTCAGATGGTGTCAGACCTTGGTATCTGTCAATCTTATTTTGGCTGCTAGCGCTCAGGTGCAATATTGCAGGGCCTATCCCGGATTTTGTCATTGAGATCCTTTTATATTGTATTTTTAGTAGTAGGTTTGGCAAGTGCACTTGCGTATGGTATTTATTATGTCCCCCCCCCCCCCCCCCCCCTCCTCTTCCTCCTTTGTGTAAACTGATTTTGGTAAGACTGCTAGGTGGCCTGCGTTCTTTTATTACCTATGAAAGTTTCCCCGCGGCTGCAGTCGTAACATGTTTTGACCGGCAATCGGCCCATGTTGGCTAGAGTTTGAATGTGGTCTGCGCTGTTGAAATCAGCAAACTCTCTGCCGAACATATATTTATTATTTGAGCTAGTCATGTATGTGTTGCTGTGTTAAGCGTTTTAGGGCATTTTTAATTGAGATGCCTTTTGGAAATTTTATCACTGTTTTTAAAGAAGGTATAGGAAGGAGTAACTTCGACTGAAAATTTAATTGTAAATTATACATTTGTGCTTCACATTATAAAATTTAACTGTATTAGGTGAAAGTATGTAGTTAATGCGCAATGTTTATTTGTTAATGTATCAAATTGTAAACAGATTGTGTTTGGCAGTAATTCAAACGATACAAATAAGTTTCTCTCTTCACCTGTGGCACTTAACATTTTTACTACCTCATATTGTAAGGGGCTTTGTGTCACTGTAATTTGTAAGCCACAAAGTAATTTTTTTTACGATTAATTAATTGTTTTGGGGAAATAAACCTTGAATTGTATGTCCACTTTTCACTAATCGAATCCCATCCAAATCGTCCGCTCAACTGTGTTTCTTAAATAAACGCACTATAACGGCATCCGGTGTAAAAATTAGGTGCACAAAAGAACTTCTTCTCGCTTCATTACGTGAAACATGTACAGTAGTTTTGGACTTTCGGAAAGCGATGGCGCTGCAACGGCTCTACAATGGGATGACATAACAGATAGGAAGAATTCCTACCTGACGGCTCACTAAGTCAGTTTAAGGACGGACTGGCTTAATTATGATAAGCCCCGGATGGGAAAGCTTGGCCAGTTAGACACCTCCTGTACCACCAACTACGGACTCAGCTGCTAAACTGAGACATTTCTGGACGTTTAGTACGAGTGAGGTGCTTGAACACTTCCAAAGCTATCGCTTTACTGCGCTATGGGTTTATAAGATATAATCCTCACAGTGAGTATGAGTTCTGCGTATAGTAAGACAATCCACGAACAGCAGCGGATTTGGGAAGTATAAGACAACTTTCCTGTCTTAAGTAATAAGGAAATACGAGTCTGATTACCCTGCTGTTGATTAAATATGATTTATTGGTTTCTGTTCCAGATCGTTTAGAGTTGCCCAGGATGCATCACGAGGAGGTGAACTGTCTCGCGTTTTACTTTATAGGAAACTAACTTCACATATTGCATTCTTGCAATTTTTCCAGCTTTGAAGTTCATCACCTGTTGCTTCATGAACTTTAAATCCGGACAAGGTCTTTCCTTCTTTTAGAGGAATTGATTGTAGTTATAGTGTAAAGATGAATTAGCTTCAGTACCTCAACAAATTTGTGTATATCTGTGCTGCAGGAGTAGAAATGGGAACTTTCCGTGGAAACTTCCTCAAGCATTGGCGGTTTCTGCCTATTGCAACTTACTTCTGACCACATGGACGCAGAAAAGAGTGCGTTATTGTCTATATAATATCTGCTAAGTAGTAACAGAACGTTTGTAGTTTTTCACACGCCAACGTCGCTGCGATTAACTCTTCAACAAAACAGTCATCAGCCATATCAGAATCCAGCATTGTTAAACCAGAAAGTTCCCGATATCATTTCTGAATCAGTAATCATGTGAGAGTCTCAATGTTTGTATCTTTCGCCGCCAGCTCGTGGTAGATGAAATCCAAAGCTTCGACTTTTACATTAGTCCACACTTCTTTTCCAGCTTCCTTTATGCTTTCTTCAAACTCTGAAAACATTGTTAATTTATTATATTTATCAACAATTGTTGAAAAAACATGCTGATAAGGATAAGGTGAAGTTTTCTTATCTTTCAACAACAAAAAAGAAGGAAGAAGAAGACCACTGGAATATACTCTGAGGTGGCAAAAGTCATGGAATACTTCTTAATATCATGTCATACATTCCTTTATCAGGGATAGTGCAAAAGCGCGACGTGCCGTGGACTCAATAAGTCTTTGGAAGTCTCCAGGAGAAATACCGAGCCATGTAACTTCTACTGCCATCCATAGCTGCGAAAGCGTTCCCATTCCAGGATTTTGTGAACGAATTAACCTCTCGATTACTTCCCATATGTTTATGGGCTTCATCTCAGGTGATCTGGGTGACCAGACCGTTCGCTTGAATTGTGCATAATGTTCTTCAAACCAATTGCGAACAATTGCGGCTCGGTGACACAACGCAGTGCCATCCATAAAAATTCCATTATTGTTTGGGGAATTCGACATCCGTGAATGTCTGCAGATGGTCTCCAAGTATCCTAAGATAATCACTTCCAGTCAATAATTGTGTTTGCTTTTGGGGACACGATACAGTGCCATCCATAAAAATTCCATTGTTGTTTGGGAATTCGACTTCCCTGAATGGGTGCAAATGGTGTCCAAATATCCTAAGATAACCACTTAGAGTCAATGATTGGTTCAGTTGGACCAGAGAACTCAGTCCATTCGATGTAAACACAGTCCACATCGATATGGAGTCACCACCAGATTGCACAGTGTCCTGTTGACAACTGTGGTCCATGGCTTCACAGAGTCTGCGCCACGCTCGAAGCTTGCCATCGGCTCTTACCAACGGAAATCGGGACTCGTCTGACCAGGCCACGTTTTTCCTGTTGTGTAGGGTCCAAACAATACGGTCACGAGCAATGAGAGCTGCTGCAGGTGATGACGTGCTGTCAACAAAGGTACTCTCGTCTGTCGTCTGCTGTCATCGTCCGCGAACGCAAATTTTGCAGTATTGTCCTAGCTGACACTTTCGTCGTACGTCCCACATTAATTTCTGCGGTTGTTTTACCCAAAGTTGCCTGTCTGTTAGTACTGACAACTCTACGTAAAGGCCACTACTCACGGTCGTTAACTGAAGCAGGTCGTTATTGCGTTGACCGTGAGGAGGTAATGCATGAAATTTGGTACTGAATTCCCTAACGATTTCCGATATGGAGTGTGCCATGCACCTAGCTCTAGCTAGCATTCCGCGTTCAAGGTCTGTTAATTCTCGTCGTACGGCCGCAATAACCACTCAACATTCAACAGGGAACTCAAGACTTACATATTAGGGACGGTATAGCCACCATTGTTGTGCCCCTCTCATCTCTTTCTTTCTCCTCTCCATCACAGCTTCGAATTTTACCATTCTATTTCTCTTCCTCTAACCTATCTACCTCTTCTATATCTCTTTCACCCCATTCTATCGTCTTATGTCTCTGCTTGATGAGAATAACTCACAAGCTGCAAGAATATAACGAGAAAATTCCCAACTAGAAATAGGACTGACATTCATAAAATAAAAATATGTTTACTTTCATATACGTAGTCATTACTATTATTATTATTATTATTCTTGATTGTTATAATTATTTTTTGATTGTTATAATTATCATTGTACTACTTTTATAATCTCTATTTTTTTTTCTTTAACATTAATACTGTATAACATGTTATATGTCCTTAATGTTCTGTAGAAACTGAAATTTGTTGAATCTGAGTATGCCTGGTTAGGTGTAAGAGAGGGCCTGAAGGCCCTAATCTTGCCAGGTAAAATAAATGCATAAATAAATCAAAAATAACGTTGGAAATCTTTTCACAAACGAATACAAATGACAGATCCACAAGTGCGCTACCCTTTTATACATTGTGTTGGTGATATTGTCTTTATCTGTAAATGTCACCTCAGTGATAGACCTTTAACAAGTACATGGATCGTAAGTAACTTCTGCGATACTTGAAAGTTTCATTACAAATATTCTGTTTCACTGAGTAAGCATATTGAGGTTTCCTACTTCACAGAATATTGCAACGTTTTTGTCAGCATCATTGACTACCAACAAATCTGCCCCATCTGTAGCTTCCATGCTTAATGTGTTAAGAGCAACACGAACCTCCAGAGTACTTGTAGGTAATTTCAATAGTATTTTCCGCCTAGCTTTGTAAATTGATTTATGAAACCTAACGACTTTTTTAATGATTATCTCTTGCCTGTGTTCTCCTGTTAGTCGTCCGCCCCAATATCTGAACGGTCAGCGCGTTGGAATGTCACGCAAGGCGGATTCGATTTCCGGCTGGGAGATTTTCTTCCCTCAGGGACTGGGTGTTGTGCTGTCCTCATCATCATTCCATCCCCACTGTCGACGCGCAAGTCTCCCAATGTGGCGTCGCACTCAGTAAGACCTGCACTTGGCGGCAGAACTTCCCGCCTGGGAACTATCGGCCACTGACGCCACACGATCATTTTCATTTCCTTTCAGTCGAATATTTAGAACTTTTGATGGTCTCTCACATATATATTCTATAGCTTTTCTCTTCATATCACAAACTATTTTTTGTTTTTGAATTTTAATGCCAGCTATTCCTGCGTGGTTGTGATCGCGGTGACCTTCGAGCAAATGGACGTCTTCAGTGGAGGCAGTTCTAATAAAATTCTTGCATTTCTTAACGTTGCAAGTCCATCATACAACGCAGTCTTAACAACTCTTGGAATCTGAGAGCGTAATGATTCTGAAGTAGCACTTCCTTTTCTGTTCTACTCCCAATCACTGTAACCGTGTCGGAAGACACATTCACTAAGAAGTGATCTGCTCTACACGGAAATCTGAGACCACGGACTCCCACTCTGAAGAGGAAGGGGGGAGGGGGGGGGGGGTAGACTTACTCGGCAGGCATGGGTTGCTAGCTGCCTGGCCAACCAGTAGCAGAAGGCTTGGGTCCTGCGCCCCTCATGACACTGACGCAAACAGATCCGTAACTGCGCTTTAAACAGCTGACTTGCGCTATCCTTGTTCACTGTATACATTTTGTTCACTTGGCTGCTTCTTTTTTCGATAATACTACAATTTAAAAATATAATATTTATTTTAATAACTTTTCAAATTTGTGGGGAAACGTCATTCAGAAAGGATAAAAAATGTGCATCAGTTACAGGATTAGCGGAAATGAGAAGTTTCATCAGACTGAAATCTTAGAATATACTGCCCATTTTCGTGAAACAGAAGATGGATTGTCTATAAATTTCTTTACGAGTGACTATAGATAAACACATAGCATCAGTTGGCAACACTACAGACTGTGAACACACGCACGTTTTGCATTTAGTGTTGTAATGAATCTGGGTGAAAAATCGCAGGAAATCGGCTACCTGGAGTATGGGGGTCGATTAAACACATCTCCATGTCAGACTCTTGAACTATCAACACTGGAAATCTTAACACCAAACGGTAATGTAACCTCAGGAAACTTGTGCTGCAAAAGGTATTTCTAACCTGAAAAACGTGAAGAAAACATGAGAAACATAGTAACATCTATTACAGGACACTGAAGATGTTTCATAAATAAAAGAAGCGAAACGCGTGTGGCTAAAAACATTTTGCCTTTCACTTAGTATCAAAGACGGAAAATACCTCCACGAGGAATAAAATAATAGTAACAGTACTGATAACGATTTGTAACAAGATTTGTATGTATCTTACGAAACTTTGAATAACAGTACTGGGATGTAATAGCGTTAATACCGCGGAATGGTAAACCACGACCTCGACAGACCACAATCCTGCCACTGACGAAATGAGACACGCGCTGGTGCATGTTTCTCTTTCTTTCATGGAGCATAACACGATGTTCTCACAAACAAGAAACATTCAAATGCAATTTTTTGATTTAGAATTCTCTGCGTAATATTTCCTCATATATCGAACGTAGATCGCATTACAGCTAGCTTCTGTGTACAGTAATGCTGAAACGCTAATCATTTACATATCTAATAACTAAGTATATTTCATACCAGTGTGATACAAGCTACTGCCGCTTACACGATGTTGCAAATTTTATGGCCAACAGTATAGCATCCCTGAACGGGTATTTAAACCCAGATCACTAATCTAAATATCTTTAACATATGCTGGGTAAAAATACGAGATACTGGAGGCATGGAAAGTAGCAATAGTTGTTTCAATACATAAGACAGCAGAGGAAAGCAATACATCTAACTATAGGGGCATAAGTATTCTAAGCATTGTTTCAAAATCTACAACAAAATAATAAATGAAAGACGGTGAAATATCTCTGACGTAATTTTCATGGAGGAACAAGTTGTGTTTTGGAAGTGAAGATCCTCCATAGATCATGCCTTGGCGTTGAAACAGATAATTCAAAAGAGGCGAGAATCTAATCTGGAAACTCACCTAGAATTTGTGTAATATGGAAAAGTATATGACAGGATTCACAGAGTCAAGCTATGGGCAATAATGTAACAAAGGGGTAGCCCTAAACATTTGATCCAAGTCGCAAAAGGCTTACATATGAACACCAGAATTAGAATTGACACAGGTATAGAGATGACACCTGAAATACAAACAAATCAAAGAGAAAAACTGTGATAAAGCTTGTCACGAACGTTATTCAGTATCTATATAGATGACATAAGAGAATAGAAACGAGACGGAACACAATGAGGCATAAATATTGAGAGGGGTAAAATAATTAACACGATGTTATTCGTGGATGATCAGGTTATCATACAACACAACGAAGATAAATTACAAATGGCATTACACGTACTGAATGATAACTGGAAGCTACAACCTGACTACATCTATAAATGAAACTAGAACCATGGCCTTTTTAGGTATTCACCCGGTACTAACAAAATTAGTCCTCAATAATAAGCCGACAGAAAAGGTAGCACATTTAAAATATTTGCAATGTGACCTATCATACGGTCAAGACATAAATATACAGAAAAAAGCTAATACTGACCACGGTATATGCGGCACAATAAGGAGACAACTTAAGCGCAGAATAAGTGAAGAGATACAACTGAAATTTTATAGAGTCATGGCAGTTCGTATTTTGTTATCTGGAGCAGAAAGTTGCACGCAAACAAAGAAAGATTTACGGGGACTAGAATCATCAGAAATGAAATTTTAAGATCTGCGAATGGCTGTACTAGCGAAGACAAAATTGGAAATAATGTAATAAGGGAAGCATTAGGAATCCAAGCAATAACCCAAAAGGCAGTCCGGTACAGGGAGAAAAATGGAGAGAACATGAGCCTTGCATGTCATGTCAATGACTTCCTAAACTAGTAATAGGTTACAAACCAGGGAGCAAGATAAGTGTGGGAAGACCGATGATGAGATGGTGAGACCAGAACCGGGCCTAGGCCTAAACCTGGAGTGGCAGAAGAAGAAGGCGCTAAGCGAACTCCCTTCTCCTCTAAACAGAGTTAATTTCTACGCTCACTTTGTGCCTCCACTTGTATAGCTTTTACGTGGCTTCACAGTCGATTGGCGCCATAGAAGCATTTACATCGGAAATGTCATCTACTGGCGAGACGACACATGTGCCCACAGCAATTGTGTCGGGTGATGCAAAGTGTCAGCGTTTTCCCCTCAGTGTTCAGTAACGGCTTTCTGCTCCTTTCTCCTTGGCGCCTCAGTCCCAGTCTGAAGTGGGCGCATCATTACGGTCCCACACCAGCAAGGACAGACAGCCGTAAGAAGCCCTCCACGCATAAAGCGGCAGCCGTAAAGGCGGCTAACACGCAGTGTCGTGAGACACGAGAGCGCCAGCGTCCTCCAAGGCGCGTAACGTCACCGCAAGAAAGACGGCAGCCCTGTGAAAGTGGCGACTGGTGGGCGCCCCTTGCAGCCACCACGTGACCAAGCAAGGCACACATGCGGGAGAAGGGTCCCTCAGCTCAGCTCTTCCTTGTTGATGTCTCGCGTGATTGAAACTTTACGGCCTTTCGTGAGCGGAGGGTCTGCCGTGGCCCAATTCAGGACATGCAGCAGTCTACCGCCCTGGTTACAAGATTGGGATGAAAGTAGCTGTTAAGATTTGTGTCTGAGAGTACGCTCTCTATCTCTTTCAAGTGAAAGCCATGAAACTTTCTTTCAATAAAAACATTAGCGGTATGCATCATGTTTCAAAACAATATGAGATGATAGTATAGATTACGGTGGAGGAAACAAGTACGACATAAAAGCAGATTAGTACGCCCAAGGAGGGCGTTCATGGCCAAAAGTGTCTACTACTATTAAAAATTGAGCTTAATTTCAGAAATAACGTACGTTTGGAGCCCAGGATTGCATATGAGGGCTGTCAGTGAGCAATGCAACACTTTTTTTTCAGATGAAAAAATACGGATTTCTTTTGGGACATCGTGAAATATTCGCGCTTCAGCCCCTATAATCTCACAAATTTCCAATAGGTGGTGGTGCTATACATAGCCTTCAGGACGGAGGTGCGTTCCAAGCAGTGAGCTGTCACTGAGTTTCTTTTCGCGGAAAGCCAGAGCATCCAGATACTCAGGCTCCTGCAGAATACCTACGGAGCCGGCCGGTGTGGCCGAGCGGTTCTAGGCGCTTCAGTCTGGAGCCGCGCGACCGCTACGGTCGCAGGTTCGAATCCTGCCTCGGGCATGGATGTGTGTGATGCCCTTAGGTTAGTTAGGTTTAAGTAGTTCTAAGTTCTAGGGGACTGATGACCTCAGATGTTAACTCGCGTAGTGCTCAGAGCCATTTGAACCATTTGAATACCTACGGAGACCCGGCAGTGAACAGGGGGGCGTTGTCATCGTTGCAAGGCAGCGCAAACCGCTTGCTGATCCACCGCACACTGCTGTGATTCCTGCACTGTTGGAAAGTGCGTATTTGTCACCACAAAATGGCAGAAGAACGTCTCCTTCTCCATCACGATGCAAGTCTGTGCCCTCGAGAGGAGCTAACAAAACTTCGGTGCAGTAGTCTGTTCTTCATCGTCCACCCTACAGTTCGGATCTCACACCTTCCGACTTCCATCTGTCTGAGCCAGTGAAGGGTGCACTCCACGGGAAGCAGTACGTGGATGGTGGGAGGTTATCGATGCAGCAAGACGTTGGATCCGACGTCAAACAGTAGAACGGTACCAGTTCGTTCCAGTAAGGTGGCGCAGGGCTGTCGCACTGAACGGACATTAGGTTGAAAAGCAGGGAAATAGTATTGTGTGTTGGAATCATGAGTAAAACCTAACTGTTTCCAGAAAAAAAATTACGTATTGAACGGCCCTTGTAGAGGCGTATCATGGAGCCAGGAAAAACCGGAAAGGAGAGACTCGAACTGTTTAAGAGATGTTGATGCATAAGGATGTTGAAAATTAATTGAACTGATAGTGTAAGGGACAAGGAGGTTCTCGGCAGAATCAGCGAGGAGAGGAGTATGTCGAGAACATTGACAGTAATATAGGGCATGAAGGATGTGTGTTACGATTTCAAGGAATAATTTTCACGGTTTTAGAAGGAGCCATAGAGGGTGAAATCTGTAGAGGAAGCTAGGGACTGGGTTACATCCAACAAAGGACTCTGGCTGCAGGTACTACTCTGAAATGAGGAAGTTGCTACAGGAGTTAGTGCCAGGTCACATCAAACCATTCAGAAGACTGATGACCCAAAATAGAAAAAAAAAAAAAATAAAGAAATAAAAAAATGCTTTGTCTTAGTTTAACCTGTACAGTTGGTCTCGTACTTGTTTCTGTAAATATATGCAGGATGTATCATAATCAATAGCGTAAATGCGTACCTTTGAAAGTACACGGTAGTAGGAAGTCCCAGCAAACACAGGTCCGCAGAAAAATCGTTTGCGATATAATTGCTATTTTGTGGTTACCAGAAACCACTGACTTGATTTTGTGTAAACGTCTTCCCAGTTAGCAAAAGGTAACAGTACTGCACAACACTAAGAAAACTTATTAGTAATTAATGAACACAACAGTTAGATTATAGTTGTCACAGTTAAAGGAGATGTTTAAAGTCTCGGCCTTGTACCCGAATGCAGGCCTGTACCCGTCGCCAAAGTGTTTCGAATCCTTTCAAACCCCAATTGAACCGTTTCGAAATGCTTGACAATCATTGACAGGTCTCTGCTCCGGTCTTTCAATTGTGTTAACCAGAGTGGCGGTCACTACACCTTTAAGGTGGCCCCAAACACAGAAATCCATCGGATTCAGATCAGGTGATATTGAAGGCCACGGTACAGGTCCTCCTCGCCCAGTCCGTCTTTGACCATATCGGTGCGATAGATGTCTCACCATAGCAGCAAAATGTGCCGTTGCTCCAATATGTATGTACCACAGCCTGCTGCGTTGATCTAAGGGAACATCCTCAAGCAATCCTGCAAGATGATACCGCAGAAACCGAAAGTAATCCCATATGCTTAGTTTGTCTGGTAACATGCACGGCGCAATAAAGCGATTATCTAGCAGCCCGAACCAAATTTTCTATAAGAAATGTCGCTGATTGGGAGACTCATGCACAACGTGTCTCTTGGAGCCTAGATGACTCCAAACGTGACAACTGTGAAAATTAAACTTACCGTCACGAGTTAACCCTGCATCATCTGTTAATAAAAATATTATTGTTAAATGTAGGATCGCCTACAGCTTATTGTTTCTTCCACTGACAGAACTTCAGTCTAGGACCAAAGTCCGCCTCACTAGGATGCTTAGCTAGTTGAGGTCGCTACGATGCATTATTCTCCAAACACTAGTGTGGCTAATTTAGGGAATTACTGTTTCAAGCCTCCTTTTCGTGATTTGTGGAGTATTCGATTGTTTCCAGCACCATATCTTCAACCACAGGTGCAAAAATTCGTGCAGGGGTATCCGCTCCCGCAGCTTGCGCAAAGGTTCCAGTTTCTCGGAGGCATTGATTCACCCTTGTAAACGTTCGACTTTCTGTGTGCTTTCGGGCAGGGTATGATTCTTGGTACAAATGTGCAGCCTCCTGTACTTTGTCGTTAATCCTACCATACACGAAATGCATATCCCCACACTTCCCGTTACTGGAATGTTCGGTTTTCAGCTTGGTATACGTGAGAATTTTGTAAGCAGACCGCTAGTTTTCTCCTTTTTTCCGCGCTTTCTCTGCTAGGCCTAGGTGGCCTGTCAACGGTTCCTCCATCTTTCCCCTTTTGGCTTGAAGTTCTTTATCTGACATGGTAGTCTCTTTGGATTTATTGTTTGTTGATTTTTATTCTATTTCTTTTAGTTTTCATCCAATTTTTCTGTGCCACTCTAAATTTTCGATTTCTTTCCAATATCTCCATTTCGTATTTTATTTGTTCTTTTACATTCTTTCACCACTCTAAGAAATATCGTTTCTATTCTTTGTATTTGTTTTTCTTGTCTTTTATTCAATATTCAAGATTCAGCTCCATACAATAGGACTGGCAATGCGTCTGTTTTGTAAAATTTCAGTTGTATTTCTTTCCTTGTTTTACGCTTCAAGTTTCTATTTATTTTATAATTAAAAAACACAGTCTTGATCACAAATTTCTTTTAATCGGAGTGACCGGTTTCAATCCTTAAGGATCATCTTCAGACTCCAGAACGGCAGGTGGACTTCCATGGAGCAAGCTGCGCCGACCCACGACGCTGAACTGACTGCTGCTGAGCGTCGTGGATCGGCGCAGCTTGCTCCATGGAAGTCCACCTGCCGTTCTGGAGTCTGAAGATGAACCTTAAGGACTAAAACCGGTCACTCTGATTAAAAGAAATTTGCGATCAAGACTGGTTTTTATTATAATATTAATAAAAGATCGCTGATAATGTTCTCAAAAAGTTATTTTCTATTAATTGTTCCACAGGCACCTTCTGCAAGTCCATCTTTATACAGGATGGTTGAGGGACTTCGTCTGTTCAATAGAAAATGTCAAATCAGTAACACCTTCAGCCGTCTCTTATTTCCAACTTTAGTTTACTTATCCTTCGAGTTTCGGCCTTTCAATACGCCATTTCCAGGACCCCTTCCGACGTCTGCAATTGACGCACGAAGAGATCGTGTTGTTAAAAGAAGGCTATGGATACCAGTTGCTGAATGCTAGGAACTATTTCGATTTCCATGAAGTTGGATTCTTCCTACACATCCGTCAGGGGGCCTGAAGATGTAGTGCAACGCCAAAACTGGTCGCGTAAGTAAAATAAAATTGGACTTATAGACGGCTGAAGGTGTTTTTGATTTGGCAATCTTTACCTCCAGGTTTATTGGACTTAATGTCATACATACCACTACTGTATCTGGTTCACCCTACACAAAATTGTTCAGGGTATTTTCTGAGTATTTCTCTATCAGGGACCCACGGTCTACTGTGGTTCGTTAAAGAGTAACATTGTTCAAAAAATGGCTCTAAGCACTATGGGACTTAACATCTGGGGTCATCAGACCCTTAGACTTACAACTACTACCTAAGTAACCTAAGGACGTCACATACATCCATGCCCGAGACAGGATTCGAACCTGCAACCGTAGCAGCAGCGCGGTTTCGTACTGAAGCGCGTAGAACCGCTCGGCCACAGCGGCCGGCAGTAATATTATTATTATGATATATTCGTCTTGTTGGGCAGTCCCACAACAACGAAAATTTCTGTAATATATAATCACAAAAACGAAAAACACAAAAGGCTGTCTACACATCTGAAAATTCTGTGGTTTCCGTCGCTGCCGGACCAGACGAACGTAGCGTCATTGGGCCGCTGTGCTACTGCACTCAGCGAAACCATACACGAGGTGCATATCGATCAACACTTCATCAGTAAACCTATCCACACAGTTGAGCGTCACTGGTAAAGTGCAACTAACGCTGGCAGAAAACGAACTCGAGAGTGGATGCAGCAAGTTTGTTTCCAACAAAGACATACAGCAAGTTCTGTCAACATTTACACTGATGTGCAGATATTTTCATTGCAAAACAGTTTCAAAGATAAATAGTGATACGAAATCAATTGGAATGAAATTACTTAGCAACAAGTCACCAGAGACCACTGGTCCCTTATTTTAATATTCTCGGACAATATCCCTGAACAAGTTCCTAAATTTTATTGGACGAGTCCGCATTCGTCCTGTATAACTCTTATGCTGAATTAATTTTCTGAAAACGTACATATTTTGTGCTGAAAGGAGTTTCGCGACCACTATGTAGAAGAATTGTCACGTGAATTCATCAAGAATCATTACACTTAGACAGTTTAGGTTTCACAATCCACCCTCCGTTTCCGCCCTGTCGTCAGTTCGGGAGCTAAGTAGTTCCAACCCGGCAACTGAGGAAAATTTCTTTCACATTTACTTTTTAATGTCAAAAAGAATACGAAATATGAGCCTGCGCCCTTAATGTACGTCATTGTTTCCCGTCTAGATCACATGGATGATCCTTATTACTAACACGTTACACGTGGTACACTCCAGATGCTCATTGGGCATCGAACGCGGATTTCAGGTTCTGAGTAAGTAGATTCCATACAGAAGGTAATGTGACAACTTGTGTATTAACGCTACTAAAATTAAAACTGTAATCTGCATTGTATGCTAGTATTTAAAGATGGCAGTGTCAAACGTATTATTAATAAAGATTTGGACTGTTTGAGGATGGGTTGTTTTTAAACAGGACACTGTTCAAATATGAAAAATGCGCAGCCCAGGACAGCAAAATGCAAATTAACATACTCAAAAGTTTATTAGCAAGTACACTCAAATGTCTGGTTTTTACTGGAGCCTGTTAAGGGACAACGTAACTTGTAGTACTTGATTTGGGAAACTATTCTTGTTTTCTCTTGACGTGATTTCGAAACTTTTGCTTGTTCCGCCAGTTCTGTAACGAGACTCAACAAACATAAACTCGGGAAGAGTTTTCGTTCACTTGGCGGCATTGTTTTATATACAGAAAATATTTCCTAGCTTACAGACTGTCACAAAGATAAGAGAAACTCTAAATGAAGTAGTTGTTTTTGGTGTGGACGTCAGTTCGAAGATTAGTTTGGTGCAGCTCTCCAACTTTGCTTATTCTATGTAAGCTCTCTTCATCTGTGAATAACTACTACAACCTACACCCATTTGAACCTGCTTACCGAAATAATGTCTAAGTCTCCCTCCATATCCCTCCCCCTCTCCAACACTTCCCTCCGCTAGAAAATTGACTATTCCTGGATGCCTCAGAATGCATGTCAACCGAATCCTTCTTTTAGTCAAGTTGCGCAGTTTTACCAAAATATTCTTTTTCCTAATTCTACTCAGTGGCTGTTCAATAATGATACGCTCTACCCATATCATATTCTGCATACTTCTGTAGCACCGCATTTCAAAAGCTTCTATTCCATTCTTGTCTGAACAGCTTATTGGCCACGTTTCCCTTCTGTGCAAGGCTCATTCCAGACAAATACCTTCAGGAAATACTTCTTAACACTTAAATTTATTTTAGATATTGAAATCTCTTTTTCAAAAATACTATTCTTGCTGTAGCACTTCATGCATCTCCAATTCTAGCCATTGTCAACATTTTGTTCGTCAAAAAGCAAAACTTATCTACTACTTTTAGCGTCTCATTTCCTAACGTAATTCCCACAGCACTGCCTAATTTAATTCGACTACATTACATTGCCCTTGAATTAATTCAGTTGGTGGTCAAGTTATAACCTCTTTGCAAAAGAATGTCCATTCCGCTCAATTGCTCTTCCAAGTGCTTTGCTGTCTGTGACAAAATTACAATGTAATCGACAAACGTCAACGTTTTTATTTCATCTTTCTTTGGTTTTCTTTACTACTTAATCAATGAACAGATGGGCTACAAGTAGTCCCTGCCTTATAGCAACGTGCTTAACTTTATCTTCCTACGTCTACATACATACTCCGCAAACCCGCAAACCAACATAGGGTGCGTGGCGGAGGGCACTCTGAACCACTGATGGTCAATCCTTTCCTGTTCCACTGGCAAATACAGCGAGGAAGAAACGACTGTCTGTATGCTTCCGTAGGAATCTCAATTACATGTATCTTCGTGGTCTTTCCGCAAAATTTGTGTCGGCGCAATAGAATCGTTCTGCAGTCAGCTCTAGATGCCTGTTCTCTAAATTTTCTCAGTAGTGCTCCTCGAAAAGAACGTCGCCTGCCCTCCAGGAATTCATGAGTTCCCGAAGCATCTTCGCAACATCTTCGTAACACTTGGTTATTGTTCGAACCTACCGCTAGCTGCCATTAAACACACCAACTAGAAGTTTTCTCTGTTATCTTGTATCCTCCTATAGACACTCAACTTCGACACTTTGCCATACGCAACATCATCATAAGCAAACAACCGCGGTTTCCTGCCCAACCTATCCGCCAGATCATTTACGTACGTATAGAACAATAGTGGTCATACTACAGTTCCTGGGGCACTCCTGACCATAGCCTGGCCTGGTCTCTGATGAACACACACTCCAGAACAACATATTGGGTTCTATAACACAAGAAGTCTTCGAGCCACTCACACGTCTGTGAACCTACTTCATACACTCGTACCTTCGTTTAGAGTCTGCAGTGGGGCACAGTATGAAGTGATATTTAGAAATATAGAAACATGCAGTCTGCATGTTGCCCCTCATCTATGGTTCGCAAGCTGAGTTTCACAGGAGCAATGTTCTGAAACCGTACTGATTCGTAGACATAAGCGTTTCCTTCTCCAGGAAATTTATTACATTCGAACTTTATTACATTCTGACTCAGAATATGTTCTAGAATTTGCAGTCAGAAGATGTTAAGGATATTGGTCTGCAATTTTCCGGGTCCCTTCTTTTACCGTTCTTACGTACAAAAGTCACCATCGTTTTTTCCAGTAGCTTGGTGCTTTGCACTGGGCAAGAAATTCGCGATAAATGTAAGCTAAGTAAGTGACCAATGCCGTAGATTCATCTTTGTGAAACCGGCGTGGGATTCAGTCCGGATCTGATGACTTATTTGTTTTCAGCTCTTTCAGTTGTTTGTCTACACCATACGGGACTCTGTGCTATGATGAAGCTTCGGTACATTTGTGCGACTCTTCCGAGTGAAGGATTTGTTAAACGTGAATTTTAGAACACCGTCTTTCGTTCCGCTATTTCTAGTGCCATACCAGGCTGACCAACGAGTGGTTGGATGGAATCTTTCGACCTGCTTAGAGGTTCTATGTAAAACGAGAATTTTCTCGGGTACTCGACAGACCTTATGCTAAGTTACCACTGTGATAGTTGTTGTATGCTTCGAACATTGATCTTTGCAAAGACGTACGAATCTCTACTAACCCTTGCATGTCGTCATTGCTCGTTCTCTTTTGAACTGAAAGTGCAGCAACCTTTGCTTCCTCAGCTCTGGCCCAGAGAGCCAAACCGCCTCAATTTCCAGAATCCGGAAGAGATGGTGCCCATTTTCAAAATCACATACGTAAAGTCCCACTCTGCAGTTTCAGTAAAACTTGTTTTGTACAGCTAAACACACCAGTTATGTTCATACACAACTGGTGTGTTTAGCTGTACAAAAAGACACATTTCCTTTTTTTTTAAACGTAATGTTTCAACATAATATTTGACCATGGAAACATCTTTATATTGCCGCGTCTATCCCTCGTGCTATAAATGATACAACGTATTCTAAAAACCGTAAGCAGTTTAAGAATTTCTGCGTCAAAATGCGTTGTATCACCCATATCACGAGGGATAGACGCGGCAATATATATATATATATATATATATATATATATATATATATATATATATATATACGAGGGTTAGAACTTAAACAGTGGCAACTATTTATTCCCAACCGATACAAAAGAGTGACATGTTTGCACCTGTTACTGTCCTTCAACAGCGTTGTATAGAATCCGTTGCCAGCGATGTGGAAGGCGTAGTATACTGTTAGCAGAGCCTGTTCTGTTGATGGTGCGAATGAAATATATGGTGATTCCCGTGTACGACGGTGATGGTGTTATCCTAAGGCATTACGTTCCTCCACTGCAGACCGTCAATGCACAGTATTACTGTTGGTTTT
Source organism: Schistocerca americana (assembly GCF_021461395.2). NCBI lineage: Eukaryota > Metazoa > Arthropoda > Insecta > Orthoptera > Acrididae > Schistocerca > Schistocerca americana. Next base: position 363,242,408 of record NC_060121.1, read on the forward strand.
TGGAGCATCACCTGCGACCAGCGTTGCGAAAGAAGCGGCGACACTTTCTGCGCAAGCCACCCATCATTACGCACGACAGTGCGCGAGTGCATACAGCTGTGGCTGCTCTCTTCGGTCGATGGGACTCGGAAGTACTGTACCATCCACCATACTCCCCGGACTTAAGTAATTGTGACTCTGATTTGATTCTGAAGATGAACGAATCACTTCATTGCATTTGCTTGAGAACTGTTCCAGAGATTTGACAAGCACTAGACCGCTCCATTCGCACCATCAACAGAATGGGCTCTGCTACCAGTATACTACCCTTTCCACATCGCTAACAACGGGCTCTACAAAACGCTGGTGACTACTTTGACGGTAGCAGGTGCAAACATGTAACTCTTTTGTATTGGTCGTTGCCACTATTTATGTTCCATATATAATAGTTATGCACTGAAAAGCCAAAGAAACTGGTACACCTGCATAATATCGTGTTGGGCGACCGCCATCACGAAGAAGTGCTGCAACACGACGAGACATGGAGTCTAATATCTGAAGTAGTGCTGGAGGGAACTGACACCAAGAATCCTGCAGGGCCGCATAAATCGGTAAGAGTACGAGGGGTGGAGATCTCTTCTGTACAGCACGTTGCAAGGCATCCCAGATATGCTCAATAATGTTCATGCCTGGGGAGTTTGGTGGCCAGCCGAAGTGTTAACTCAGAAGAGTGTTCCAGGAGCCACTCTGTAGCAATTCGGGACGTGTGGGGTGTCGCATTGTCCTGCTGTAAGAGCCCAAGTCAATCGGAATGCACAATGCACATGAATAGATGCAGATGATCAGACAGGATGCTTACGTACGTGTCACCTGTCAGAGTCGTGTCTGTACGTAACAGGGGTCCCATGTCACTCCAATTGCACACGCCCCATACCATTACAGGGCCTCCACCAGCTAGAACAGTCCCCTGTTGACATGCAGGGTCCATGGATTCATGACGTTGTCTCTATATCCGTACACGTCCATCCACTCGATACAATCTGAAACGAGACTCGTCCGACCATGCAACATGTTTCCAGTCAGCAACAGTCCGATGTCGGTGTTGACGGGCCCAGGAAGGGCATAAAGTTTTGTGTCGTGCAGTCAGCAAGGGTACTAGAGTGGGCCTTCGGCTCCGAAAGCCTGTATCGATGAGATTTCATTGAATGGTTCGCACGCTGACACTTGTTGATGAACCAGCACTGAAATCTGTAGCAATTTGCGGAAGGGTTGCATTTCTGTCACGTTAAACGATTCTCTTCAGTCATCGTTGGTCCAGTTTTTGCAGGATCTTTCTCCCGCCTCAGCGATGTTAGAGATATTGTTTTACCGGATTCCTGATGTTCAAGGTACACTCGTGAAATGGTCGTAGGGGAAAATTCCCACTTTATCGCTGTGTCCCATCGGTCGTGCGCCGACTATAACGTCACGTTCAAACTCACATCTTGATAACCTGCAGTTGCAGTAGCATTAAACGGGTAAGAAAAGCACACGCTTGTTGCCTTTTATAGGCGTTGTCGACTGCAGCGCCGTATTCTGCCGGTATGCATATCTCTGCATTTGAATACTCATGCCTATACCAGTTTCTTTGGCGCTTCAATGTAAATGTGTTGTTGCTTGAAGTAAATAACTATGACGTGTTAACAATATCTTTTTAATACTTGATTAATATATCTAAGTAGTTCGTTGGTTTAGATATACAGGGTGTCCCACTCAAACCTCTCTGATTTCAAGGACCCAGGAGAGAGAAACCACAGTAGAAAACGACAATGAAAAATGCACCACATTGTAGAGCATCTCAAGCAATTTATATTCCCGCGTCAGAAGTGCTAAGTATCGTCGCCAGAGAGAGGCACGGTCGCAGGAAGTGAAAATGGCGACTCAATAGCAGCTCGCACAAGCAGTAGTGTGGTTTGCAGAAACAAAATCGCCGGTTACTGTGCAAAGAAATTATCGTCGTGTGTATGAATGTGATCCACCTGATGTGAAAGCAATTAGGGAATGATATAGGAAGTTTCTGGCGACAGGAAGTGTTCTGAAACATTCTGGCAGTGCACGTTACGGAGTTTCAGAAGAGACAGTGGAGGACAACAGACAAACGTTTCTCAGAAGCCCGCGTAAGTCAATTCGTCAAGCATCTGGGCAACTTGATGTACCTCGGTCAACATTTTACACTGTAGTTCACCAGCGTCTTCGTATGTGTGCTTACAAAGTGCAAATTCTGTAACATCTGACGCCGAACGACAAATCACGCCGACATCAATTTGCTGCGGATATGCTGCAGCGTATTGATATGGATGCCAGCTTCCTGGAAAGATGTTTATTCTCAGATGAGGCAAGGTCTCATCTATCAGGATGGGTTAATAGGCATAATATTCGGGTTCGCTAAATCCGCACGTTGTCATTGAACATGTCCGTGATAGCCCTAAACTCAACGTCTGGTGCAGGCTAATGCACGACAGGATTGTTGGACTGTTCTTCCTTGCGGAACAAACAGTGAATGGGTCAGTGTATCTGGACATGTTGGAGCAGTTTGTGTACCCTCAGATACAAGACTTGCAACCCCACATCTTTTTTCAAGTTCCTGAATAGGAAATTTCCCAATCGTTTGATCGGACGCAAAGGACCCATTGCCTGGCCACTACGTTCACCTGGCACTATGTCGCTTGATTTCTTCATGTGGGGATTCGTGAAGGACCGCGTGTATCCCACCAAAGTAGATGATATTCCTGCATTGCGACATCGTATCACTAATACAGTTGTAACAATTATACAGGAAATGTTACAAAGAACTTGGCAAGAAATTGAATATAGATATGTAAAGATGTAGAGGCTTACCTCACTAGGGGTAAGATAGATACTGCCTACAGGAAAATTAAAGAGACCTTTGGAGAAAAGAGAACCACTTGTATGAACATCAAGAGCTCAGATGGAAACCCAGTTCTAAGCAAAGAAGGGAAAGCAGAAAGGTGGAAGGAGTATATAGAGGGTCTATACAACGGCGATGTACTTGAGGACAATATTATGGAAATGGAAGAGGATGTAGATGAAGATGAAATGGGAGATACGGTACTGCGTGAAGAGTTTGACAGAGCACTGAAAGACCTGAGTCGAAACAAGGCTCCGGGAGTAGACAACATTCCATCAGAACTACTGACGGCCTTGGGAGAGCCAGTCCTGACAAAACTCTACCATCTGGTGAGCAAGATGTACGAGACAGGCAAAATACCGTCAGACTTCAAGAAGAATATAATAATTCCAATCCCAAAGAAAGCAGGTGTTGACAGATGTGAAAATTACCGAACTATCAGTTTAATAAGTCACAGCTGCAAAATACTAACACGAATTCTTTACAGACGAATGGAAAAACTGGTAGGAGCCGACCTCGGGGAAGATCACTTTGGATTCCGTAGAAATACTGGAACACGTGAGGCAATACAGACCTTACGACTTATCTTAGAAGAAAGATTAAGAAAAGGCAAACCTACGTTTCTAGCATTTGTAGACTTAGAGAAAGCTTTTGACAATGTTGACTGGAATACTCTCTTTCAAATTCTAAAGGTGGCAGGGGTAAAATACAGGGAGCGAAAGGCTATTTATAATTTGTACAGAAACCAGATGGCAGTTATAAGAGTCGAGGGACATGAAAGGGAAGCAGTTGTTGCGAAGGGAGTAAGACAGGGTTGTAGCCTCTCCCCGATGTTATTCAATCTGTATATTGAGCAAGCAGTAAAGGAAACAAAAGAAAGATTCGGAGTAGGTATTAAAATCCATGGAGAAGAAATAAAAACTATGAGGTTCGCCGATGACATTGTAATTCTGTCAGAGACAGCAAAGGAGTTGGAAGAGCAGTTGAATGGAATGGATAGCGTCTTGAAAGGAGGAGGTAAGATGAATATCAACAAAAGCAAAACGAGGATAATGGAATGTAGTCGAATTAAGTCGGGTGATGCTGGAGGAATTAGATTAGGAAATGAGACACTTAAAGCAGTAAAGGAGTTTTGCTATTTGGGGATCAAAAAACTGATGATGGTCGAAGTAGAGAGGATATAAAATGTAGACTGGCAATGGCAATGAAGAAGAGAAATTTGTTAACATCGAGTATAGATGTAAGTGTCAGGAAGTCATTTCTGAAAGTATTTGTATGGAGTGTAGCCATGTATGTAAGTGAAACATGGACGATAAATAGGTTGGACAAGAAGAGAATTGAAGCTTTCGAAATGTGGTGCTACAGAAGAATGCTGAAGATTAGATGGGTAGATCACATAACTAATGAGGAAGTATTGAATAGGATTGGGGAGAAGAAGAGTTTGTGGCACAGCTTGACCAGAAGAAGGGATGGGTTGGTAGGACATGTTCTGAGGCATCAAGGGATCACCAATTTAGTATTGGAGGGCAGCGTGGAGGGTAAAAATCGTAGAGGGAGACCAAGAGATGAATACACTAAGCAGATTCAGAAGGATGTAGGTTGCAGTAGGTACTGGGAGATGAAGAAGCTTGCACAGGATAGAGTAGCATGGAGAGCTGCATCAAACCAGTCTCAGGACTGAAGACCGCAACAACAACAACAACAACAAATGGTTCACATGGAGAGGGGTATTGATGATAGATAAATAAATTCTTTGAGATGCTCTAAAATGTGGTGCATTTTTCGCTGTCGTATCTATTGTGATTTTTTTTCCTGGATCCTTGAAACCAGGGCTTTTGAGTGGGACACCACAATTGCACAATTTTTTATATGTTTTATGTCGATTGTGACCAAGAAAATAGAAATAAAACCAAATGAACTATGTTTGTATATCTTGCTTTTGTTTTTGATTTAATATTTCCCCATGGTTTATTTAGTGTATTTACCGAAGATAAAGGCATTATGTATCTTAGTTTTAATATAAACTATTAGTAACTAAACTGGTTATCTAAACCAGTGAACCACTTGGATTTATAAATAAAGTACTTAAAACCTATTGTTAACACAGCATAGTTTTCTTTTCACCCCACAACACATTTACATATAAGTGTTCAGGGAAATCCAAGAATACAGAAATATAACTCCCTCAGCAGTGAAATAAATGGGAAGTGCAGAGAAGCTAAGGCAAATGACTGCATGAAAAATATGAAGATATCAAAAAAGAAATGATTGTGGGAAAAACTGACACAGTATATGGAAAAGTCAAAACAACATTCGGTTAAATTAAAAGCAAGAGCGATAACGTCATGAGTGTAAAGGGAATTAAACAAATGCAGAGGAGACAGCGAGTAGTTGAAAGGAGTACGTTGGAGGCCTCCATAAGGAGGAAGACATGTCTGATGTGATACACAAGAATACAAGACATAGGGGACCCATTATTAGAATCAGAATTTAAAAAAGCTTTGGGAGACTGAAATAAGGCAGAAGGGGTAGCCAACATTCCATCGGAATTTCTAAAATCATTGGGGGAAGTGGCAACAAGACGATTATTTCACGATGGTGTACAGAATGTATGAGACTGGCGATATACTATCAGACATTCGGGAAAAACATCATTCAGAGTGCAAGAGCCGACAAGTGAGAGAATTATCGCACAATCAGCTTAATACCTTATGAATCCAAGCATCTGACGAGAATAATATATTGAAGGAGAAAAATAAAACTGAGAAAGTGTTAGATGTAAATGAGTTTGCTTTTAGGAAAGGCAAAGGCATCAGAGAGGCAATTCTAAAGTTGCGGTTGATAATGGAAGCAAGACTAAAGAAGAACAGAGACATCTTCATGGGATCCTTAAGGAGGAGGTTCTCCAGAGAACCGGCGAGGAACGGAACTGACAAAAAGAACGGACTGGATGGTAGGTCATCTGTGAAGACATCAGGGAATAACTTCCACAGCACTCGAGGGGGCTGAGAGGCAACAATCGAGGAGGAAGACGGACATTGGAATACATCCAACAAATAGTTGAGGACGTAGGTTGCAAGTGCTACTCTGAGACGAAGAGGTTGGCGCAAGAGAGAAATTCGTGGTGGGCAGTATCAAAACAGTCAGATGATTGATGACTCAAAGAAAAGAACTATAACTGCGTAATAATGAACGTTGATTTTCACTTAGTATTTCGTCAGTTTCTAGACGAAGGTCACAATAAACATAAAACGGGAAAGTTATGGAATATTTATAAACTACCTTCGATCCTCTGATCACAATGTACTGTATTTCATGGTATACGAATGTCTAGGCCGGTGGATAAACTCTATCGAACTTGTTTGTAAGCAGTCTTGAAAATACATTACAATGAAACTAAAATAAATCATGACGATTACAACAGGCAATATATCAAAGAGAAAATTGCACAAATTAACTAGGAAGTTATAGAACATGTTGATCACGTTTCATATTTGAGGACAATGTAATATGTGTTGTAGCAAAAAAAAACTTTTGGCAATGTTCACTGGGATTTTTAAAACTAAACGCTCGATCTCTCCAAAACAGAAAGTTAATTATTAGTGGGTGTTAGCATTTCTTAGTTGGCATAGCTCTTTAATTCTCAGTCGCACTATAATGCTGCTCTACCTGTGTAAGCAGAGCTCACACTAAAATAATTGAGACCCAGCTCACTTAAGTAGTGCGTATTATCGAAGGTTGCATTCATCCCAAAAACACTCACTGACCATCGGATTGGATTTCTTCACTGGGCTTTAGGGCTATGCGGCCATTATGAGCCTGAGAGTGTGGGTATCAGTGTAAAGACGTATATATTTGTTCTAAATAATATTTTCGCTTGTCATCATATGATAAATAATGAAACATAATTCGTGTGACGCCTCGTTTTCTTAACACGGAAAAATTTTAAAAAACTGAAGGTTTTCGGCAGGTAATGAAGAGATGAGTGTTTACAATTACTGGGAGAGACAGGAAAGCTGATGTATCAAAGAACAAACCTAAGTTGATGACATATGATGAATGTATGAAAATTAAATATAGATGCTAGGTATAAGTTGCTAGTTGAACGAATGTGAGACGGACAAAGGAATTTCTCTGATGGGTTCCAAGCGATAAGAAAAGACCGGACAACGAGTTAATGGATGGTGGGTGGAAGTTTTTAGCAAACAAACACGAGCAACATGAATGCATAGAATTGAACGCTAATGCATGATAAAGTCTAGACACGGCCTCCACGCAACAGTAGATGCAAAATAACTGAAGCTGTTGATATATTCTAAGAAAGTGATCAATAAAACGCCAAATTTATACCGACTGTTGTGGTCTGCTTTTTAATAAGAAATATATGCTCAATAGTATAATGAGATTCCATTAATTCATTTTTAAACAGAACTGGACAATTTTCGTCCTTGCATTGTGTTTTTTTTTTTTTTTAAATACGCCTGCCACGCTGTCAGAACAACTTTACACTCACTGAATTCCGTGTCACAAGGGAAATGCGGGCCAGACTTGTTATTCTGTCATTCAGCTGTCATAATGTGATGAAGGCCACCCAGCTGTATGAGCTGCGTATTTCAGAGGAATGTAATTGGACTTGCGTAAAGGGTACTTTTCCTTATCATGAACGTCAGTAAACGGCTGTCATATTCGAGTCCCGTTGCAGAAGTAATTACAAACTGGTTTCTAGCCGTGGACTTCGATTTATGTAAATTGTACCACGTTAAAAGAATGCACTGCTCCCTACTTCAGACGCTACATGTTGCCTTCAAAAACAAAGAGCTCTGGTAATATGTTGATCTCGAAACCCAAGGTAAAATATTATTTCATTTTTCTCTTGAAATCATCGGAAGAATGGACAGCAATCGAATGGGACTTGTAACTCTTAAATCTTTATGAGACTGCATAAATTAGTAACCTATTTGCAAGATAACACTTAGTAGAACACCCCATGTTTGCGAGATAACACGTAGCAGAGTGCTTGATTTTGTGAGATTATTACTGATCACAGAGACTTCGTCGTTGTTGCGGGAAGCAGGTTAGCATATCCTGCTGCTGATCAGCTGTGTTGCCCTGTTGTTATTTACAAATATTTTGCTCCGCATTCACACGGTTTGCTTGTTTCCTGGTACACGAAAGCTTGCCAACAGTGCAAGACGATTTTTTATAATTGAGCGAGATCTTGTTTGTCTCTCCGCAGTCGCTCCCAGTCCCTCTGTCTGTAGACGTAATGTTTCTTTCCTCCTTCCTAATTTTGTCCATATTTCCAGGTTTTCTACGTGTCGCATACCTATGACTCCTAAGAACGAATACAGTTCAACTTTTGTGCAGGCAGACATCTAAACCAAGAATCAGTTTCGTATACGTGGTATTTCATCTTTCTTTAACATGTAAGCCGGACCCACGTGGACCAGACGGTATTCTCCCTCTAGAAGCCATTTACGTCTTCTACAATAGTGAATGATTGTGAAAATGGTATATTTCTTTATAGCTCTCTTCAGGCCTATTCTCCATATCCCTTTAATAGGTCTTCTTTACGATTTGTTTTAGAACGTGTTGGATGATATAGTTTTTAAAAAAATTGTGTCTCAGCATTAAGTTAGTATTACAAATAAGTATGTGTGTGTCTGTGTGTGTGTGTGTGTGTGTGTGTGTGCTGCGTGGGGAAAAACCACTTGCCTATCAAAGGAGTTAGGGTAGGGGTGAAAAAATCGTAGCCTGCGATGCGCGCATTTCCAGATTTTGTTCGCCCAGTATTTAAGAGCACTTGGCGACTTGCGACAAACTTTACACACTACTTCAAACTCTTCCCACCTTATTCTCGCTGGCAAACCCTACAAAATTGTGACAAGAAAGATATTTATAGCTTATTGTCTTCCCGTTGTTTATGCAATAAAAGTAGCTCATGAGTCACGACACAATATGCACACATAGCACTGAAGATAAGTACAAAATTATAGTGAGATGCTTGAAAAAACAGCCGCATCGTGCACAACGTTTAAATTTATTACTTCGTTGCTAAGAAGTCCATTCGGAACGCATTTTACAGACAGTATCTCCATATGCCGCTGAATGTATGTACAAAACTATATCATTGTTTGACCCAAACTTCAGGAGATATGACGTCATAAATATTAAGAATATGGCCGGACGCTGCGTGCTAAAGGCGTGGACGCACAGCAACCTCGGGTTTCTCCGCTACATAATTGGAATAATGAGTAGTAATAATGATTAAGGAACAGTTAAATATTATGTATTACTTGTAACATCAATTGAGAGAAATCAAAAAGAGATATACACTGAAGCGCCAAAGAAACTGGTATACCCATGCGTATTCAAATACAGAGATATGTCAACGGGCAGCATACGGCGCTAAAGTCGGCAACGCTTATGTAACACAAAAAGTGTCTGAGGCAGTTGTTAGATCGGTTAGTGCTGCAATTATGGCAGGTTATCAAGATTTAAGTGAGCTTGAACGTGGTGTTACAGCCGGCGCACGACCGATGGGACACAGCATCTCCGAGGTAGCGATGAAGTGGGGATTTACTCGTATCACCATTTCACCAGTGTGCCGTGAATATCAGGAATCTGGTAAAACATCAAATCTCCAACGTCGCTGAGGCCGGAAAAAGATCCTGCAAGAACGCTACCAACGACGACTGAAGAGAACCGTTCACCGTGACAGAGGTGCAACTCTTCCACAAATTGCTACAAATTTCAATGCTGGGCCATCAACAAGTGTCAGCGTGCGAACTATTCAGCGTAACCTAATCTATAAGAACTTTCGGAAACGAAGGCCCACTCGTGTACCCTTGATGACTGCACGACACAAAACTTTACGCCTCGCCTGCGCCCGTCAACACCGACATTGGACTGTTGATAACTGAAAACATGTTGCCTGGTTGGACGAGTCTCGTTTCAAATTGTATCGAGCAGATGGACGTGTACGGGCATGGAGACAACCTCATTAATCCATGGACCCTTCACGTCATCAGGGAATTGCTCAAGCTGGTGGAGGATCTGTAATGGTGTGGGGTGTGTGCAGCTGGAGTGATATGGGACCCCTGATACGTCTAGATACGACTCTGAAATGTGACACATGCGCAAGCATCCTATCTGATCACCTGCGTTCATTCATGGCCATTTTGCATTCCGACGGACTTGGGCAATTCCAGCACGACAAAGCGACACTCCACACGTCCAGAATTGCTACAGAGTGGCTCCAGGCACAGTCTTCTGTGACATTAATATTATTGAGCATATGTGGAATGCCTTGCAATATGCTGTTTAGAAGAAATCTGCACCCCCTCGTACTCTTACGGATTTATGGACAGCCCATCAAGATTCATGGTGTCAGTTCCTTCCAACGTTATTTCAGACATTAATCGAGTATATAGCACGTCACTTCTGTGTGCTCGCAGGGGGGCTCTACACGATATTAGGCAGGTGCAACAGTTTATTTTGCTCTTCAGTGAACATAAAAGAGAATAAAAACTGAAATACACAGTAAAACCGTAAAATTACAAAAATCTAAATGGTGGTAAGTAAGTTGAGGCGAGGAATTGTTATTATGTTTCAGGCTCGTTTCGAAAGCGCGAAAGCGTCACGAATACACGCAGCCAAGTGCAGTGGCAGACACTACAAGAGAGGCCTTCTGCAGCAGATTGTGGTTTAGTATACATTTCTAGAAGAATCAGCCAATATGTTGCTTACATACGGATATCTCGCGAATAGCCCATGAAGATAAAATCAGAGAAATTCGAGCCCATAGGGAAGCTTACCAGCAATCGTTCTTACCTCGAACCATTCGTGACCGTAACAGGAAACTGAGGATGTGGCAGTATCCTCCGCCACGCATCGTCAGATAGCTTGCGGAGTACAGATACAGATGTACGAGTAGATGCATGGAAATTAATTAGCTGATATTTTGTCGCTGACACCCTCTACAAAACGACGAGAGGAAAAAATTACATGGCTTACTACATTTTATCTGCTCATGCAATAAAACTGCAGCATAAAGCATGAAGTTTCAATTTATTTCTAACTTACGGAGAAACCTGACGTTAGCTAGATATTTATTCATAACTGTACGTCCACTACTACACCACGTAGCTATTTGGCCATGTGCTTCATGTTTGATGCGTCATATCTCTTGAACTATGTATCGTACAATTTTGTAGATACAGTCAGCGGCGTACGCGGATACTGTCTGCAAAATGTGTTGCGAATGGAGTTAGTAGCAACGAAGTAATAATTTTAAGCATAATGCAGGCTCCGACAGCTTTTCATGCATCTCACTATTTATAACGTCGTAATGATATAATATTTTATGTACATTCAGTGGCGTATGTGGAAACTGTCTGCGAAATTCGTTGAGAATAGTGTTATTATCAAAGAAGTAATAATGTGGCAGTTTTTCAGGTATCTCACCGTTTATGACGTTATAGCTCTTGAACTATGTTTCGTACAATGATATAATTCTGTACCTAAATTCGTTGGTATATGTGCATATTGTTTGAGAAATGAGTAGCGAATTAAGTTAGCAGTAAATAAGTAATAAATTACAAAGTCATGCCCAATGCGGTACTTTTGCTGCATGAGCAGCGGAAAGTAGTATACCCTATACAGTTTTCTTTCCTTCCGCGAGTACAAGACTATTTTAACTTTGGTAAGTATTAACTGTTTCCCCTTGTTCAAAAATGCTTTTCTTGCTATTGCTAGTCTACAGTATACATTTCTCTACTTCGATCATCATCAATTATTTTGTTCCTCAGAAACTAAAATCATTTGCTTCTTTTGGTGTTTCATTCCCGAATCTGATTTCCTCAGTATCGCATGATCTAATTCCACTACATCCCGTTACCACTGTTTACTTAAATTGATGTTCATCTTATAACATCTTTCCAACACACTATGCATTTAGTTCAATTGCTCTCCCATGTCCTTTTGCCGTCTCTGACAGAAATACAGTGTCGTCGACAAACCTCAAATTTTTTATTTCATCTCCCATTGGTTTCCTTTCCCTCTCGCTCAACGTACAAATGAAATAACATCGGAGATGGGTTACAATCCTCTGAACTACTAGCTCCCTTTCGTCTCTTCCGATTCTTATAACTACAGTATGGTTTTTGTATATATTGCAAATAAATCTTCAGTTTCTGTATTTTACCCCTCCTACCTTCAGAATATCGACGTGCGAGTGTTATAAACGTAGTTTATTAGTCATGGGATTACCTAATTCTCTATTTCTCCGGAACAGAAACTGATTTTTCACGAGGTCAGCAAATGCATTTTTCCTTTTCCCTGTAAATTATTCTTGTTAGTATGCTTAAACCATGATGTATTAAGCTGATGCTTCTGCAGAATTCAAGCCGGCCGATGTCGCCGAGCGGTTCTAGGCGCTTCAGTCCGGAACCGCGCTGTTGCTACGGTTGCAGGTTCGAATCCTGCCTCGAGCATGGATGTGTGTAAATTCCTTAAGTTAGTTCGGTTTCAGTAGTCTCTAAGTTCTAGGGGACTGATGACCTCAGATGTTAGAGCCATTTGAACCATTTTTTTTATTTTTTTATTTTTTTACGGTATTCACAACTGTAAACACCCACCTTCTATCAAATTGGAATTATTGTATACATACATACATATACACACACACATATATATATATATATATATATATATATATATATATATATATTTTTTTTTTTTTTTTTTTTTTTTTTTTTTTTAAGTCTGAGAGTATGTCTCCGCTCTCACTCATATTATACACCAGCTGGAACGGTTTTATCGTGACTGGCTCTTCCAACAACTTCATTATATCTGAGGGAACGTCATCTGCTCCAAGGACCTTATTCCGACTTAGATCTTAAAGTGCTCTGTCAAATTTTTCTCGCGGTATCATATCTCGCACCTCATTTTCGTCAGCTTCCTCCAATTTTTCCATAATACACCCCTGGAAATGGAAAAAAGAACACATTGACACCGGTGTGTCAGACCCACCATACTTGCTCCGGACACTGCGAGAGGGCTGTACAAGCAATGATCACACGCACGGCACAGCGGACACACCAGGAACCGCGGTGTTGGCCGTCGAATGGCGCTAGCTGCGCAGCATTTGTGCACCGCCGCCGTCAGTGTCAGCCAGTTTGCCGTGGCATACGGAGCTCCATCGTAGTCTTTAACACTGGTAGCATGCCGCGACAGCGTGGACGTGAACCGTATGTGCAGTTGGCGGACTTTGAGCGAGGGCGTATAGTGGGCATGCGGGAGGCCGGGTGGACGTACCGCCGAATTGCTCAACACTTGGGGCGTGAGGTCTCCACAGTACATCGATGTTGTCGCCAGTGGTCGGCGGAAGGTGCACGTGCCCGTCGACCTGGGACCGGACCGCAGCGACGCACGGATGCACGCCAAGACCGTAGGATCCTACGCAGTGCCGTACGGGCCAGCACCGCCACTTCCCAGCAAATTAGGGTCACTGTTGCTCCTGGGGTATCGGCGAGGACCATTCGCAACCGTCTCCATGTAGCTGGGCTACGGTCCCGCACACCGTTAGGCCGTCTTCCGCTCACGCCCCAACATCGTGCAGCCCGCCTCCAGTGGTGTCGCGACAGGCGTGAATGGAGGGACGAATGGAGACGTGTCGTCTTCAGCGATGAGAGTCGCTTCTGCCTTGGTGCCAATGATGGTCGTATGCGTGTTTGGCGCCGTGCAGGTGAGCGTCACAATCAGGACTGCATACGACCGAGGCACACAGGGCCAACACCCGGCATCATGGTGTGGGGAGCGATCTCCTACACTGGCCGTACACCACTGGTGATCGTCGAGGGGACACTGAATAGTGCACGGTACATCCAAACCGTCATCGAACCCATCGTTCTACCATTCCTAGACCGGCAAGGGAACTTGCTGTTCCAACAGGACAACGCACGTCCGCATGTATCCCGTGCCACCCGACGTGCTCTAGAAGGTGTACGTCAACTACCCTGGCCAGCAAGATCTCCGGATCTGTCCCCCATTGAGCATGTTTGGGACTGGATGAAGCGTCGTCTCACGCGGTCTGCACGTCCAGCACGAACGCTGGTCCAGCTGAGGCGCCAGGTGGAAATGGCATGGCAAGCCGTTCCACAGGACTACATCCAGCATCTCTACGATCGTCTCCATGGGAGAATAGCAGCCTGCATTGCTGCGAAAGGTGGATATACACTGTACTAGTGCCGACATTGTGCATGCTCTGTTGCCTGTGTCTATGTGCCTGTGGTTCTGTCAGTGTGATCATGTGATGTATCTGACCCCAGGAATGTGTCAATAAAGTTTCACCTTCCTGGGACAATGAATTCACGGTGTTCTTATTTCAATTTCCAGGAGTGTATATTCATGTGTGTTTCACTTTTGGCAATAGATCACCGATAGTCACCATACCAACTGCTTCATCACTTAGTAATGGACAAATTATTTGCACAAGATTCCCCGTCTAGAAAATTTATTCGAATAAAAATCGGTTACCAACCTTTTCTTCTTTTCACTGTAAGTTTCAAAAAATTGTAACGTATTCTTACATTTACCTGTCACAGCCTATCCACATTTTGATCTCCATCTTGTAATCCAGTCAGCCATGGATCCTTGTTTATGATCGTTAGAGATAAGAAATTATAGTTATGAATTATAGACATCTGTTAAAGACACTGTAGGGAAAATTTCCGTTGTGGTTTTCACGCTCACCTGAATGTGGCCAGAAGTGCAGACATACCTGGAAGGTGATTCAGAGCTCCCAGTGAGTTCCCAGCCGGCTGTTGGCCGCCGGCTAATCGTTGCCCGCGTTCCAAGCAGCTCAAGCGCCAGGCCTCTCCCATCAGCGCGAGGTTAGTCACCACGGCGGCTATTGGGGCTAATGAAGGCGCGAGAATTCGTGTCGTTAGTCCAGTGCAGCTGCGCCTGTTGCCGGAAGCTGCAGCCCGCTGATACCTGCGGTATGCAGAAATGCTCCTATCATAATGACACTGAACTGAAGATGCCTCCATGGTTTAGGCACGGAACTCAAATTCAGAAGTATCGGGGTAGGAGATCCCGCCCAGTCTTCGAATTTTAGGTTTTGCTAGTTTTCTTTGAATCATAGCAAGCAAATATTCCGTTAATTCTCTTAATAAAGCCCCTGCTTGCCTCATCGAACTCTAACAATCTTGACATAGACGAGAAGTTACATTCTAGTCTTCCTTCCTGTAGTGTTACTAACAAGCGTACAATTTGCTTTCTATGCGGAATATTGTTCTCTTGACGGTTCAAACTGATTCTCAAGACATTTACACTTTTTTCTTAGTTCGTCTGTCAGCTACGTTTTTTCAACATTTCTGCTACACTGGCTCACCACTCAAACCAACCTGTAGCCATTCGTACCACCCTTCTTTGTATACGCTCGATATGGTGATTATAATGAAGACGTTGCTAGGGTTGTTTTGGTAACTCGACGTAGACGTGTTTAGCAGCCATACTAATATCTATGTGGTTAAAATAGCGAATAAGTTAAAAGAATTTGTACCAAAATAAAATATTAAAATGCTGGTGATCACTGGACTAAAGTGTGTGAGTCAGCCACTGTGCGGCACCCATCCAAATTATAGGCTTATTTACGATACTAGGCCATAAACTGTTAAAAATTTTGCTACCGTAATGTAATTGTCAAATAAATCAGAGTTCATATCCCCAGTTAAATTTACCGCTACCTTCATCGTCTGTTGTCCGACACGATAAGGGTCTGCTACACTTGAGAAATGGTCCTACATGGCCCACACAAGTGTCTTGTATCCAGTATGTTTTGCACACAAAATACAGATTCCCACTATCCTAACAATGAATCATAGTTTGCCATTTGTTTTAACTGCAACTGAGCCTATGAGTTCGATCCACCGTATATCTCTATACAATGTTACTTCCGAATACGTTTTTATATTAAAAATTCATGTTTTAACTCTATATTCCTGTAGTCAAGGGATATCATGCTTTCACGTTTCGTGAAATTCACAGTATTGCATTTCTCCACATTAACAGCAGATTGTCACCCTCTGTGTCTGGTTGATATTTTGTGGAGATCTGATAACAAGTAATAACAACCTAAAGAAACATCTTGTGCATACTACCAAAATATCTGAGGATCTGTTCTCAAATGAAGGCATTTACAAAATTATCTGCAGCAATTGTCCCAGTTACTGTATTTGACGAACTGATAGGGCAGTGAATATGAGATATAAATAAAATCTATTGGGAAAGGTAGGTAGCAATGTACATAGTTCCACCACTCCAGAACCTTTATTTATTGCTGGTCATACTCCGAAGGATTTAGGGGATACCGTATCTTACTCAAAGAAGTAAAAGGGCGTAGATCAGATTTATGGTAAGAGCTCGAAATTTTCAAACACTCAGAGAAGAACGATGGCTACATTTCAAATGATCAGCTTCAGGTTGCAAGTAAACATTTCCTGGAAGGCTTGAAGCCTCTACTTTTGGCCGCATAGCCAAGTTTACCACTCGGTGCTGGCCTCCGTTCCGTGTTTATTTTCGTCATAATTCTGTGTTTAGTAAGAATGCGTACTTAGTTTTTTATATTGATTGTACACTTTATCATCACAGTTAAGTTGTTGCAATTCCTTAGATCCATCCCCCCTCTTTATTTTGGTGTGTTTTATTATGCTTATAGTATTGTGATTTCTAGGCATGTATACATTGCTTAGTTAGAAATCGTTTATTGACTGAGTATTTCATAGCACGTACGACCACTTCGTCAAGCATAATGCTTCACGAGTGATAATCTACCCCTTCTTCCCTCACCTCCCCCCCTTCTCTTTCTCTAGTTTTCCCCCGGCACCCCTCTCCCCTCTCCTCTATTTTCCCAGTTTGCATTTGTCTTTTAATGTTTGCTGTTTCTCCGTCACAATTGTCCTTTTACAGTGGTCCTTCATGTCAGAGGTCAACTTAATACGGCAAGTATTGGGCCTCTTATACACTGATAATATTCCCTTGAAGCGTTTTTGCATTGACATTCATGCTTGTGACACTTGCGTATTCACGTACAAGTGTTCATCGTGCCTTTCTGTACATATTGTAAAGAGTTTGCTACGTGTACCTGAGCCTGCAGGCTCTTATAAGCCATTTGACTTCAATGGCACACGTTTTTATCCCCCTACCCTCTCCCTCTTCTCATTAGTTAATATGTGAATCATTGCAACGAATACGTACTCGTGAAATCACACACGCTGCTCATTGCATCTATGCGCGAACAGGGCGCGCAGGAGCGCCACATACTAGAGGTGATCTGAGGTTGGTGCCTCTGCTCTTCAGCCATTCAGCCATACTTACGCTCTGTAGGAAACGATGCCACGTTGAATATTTAAGAGTCACACACGTACAGATGTTTCAAGTGGCACACTACCGATGTTGGATCCACTGTCAAATGTTTAGTACTTGAAAACATTTAAGACAAAGCCCTACAGCAGAGGGCTCCTACTTTCAAATTATGTATTTTAAATGGTCATTAAGTGAATGACCGCACATGTACTAGACAGAGTCAATGACTCCCACTTATGTATGTGATTCTACCTGAGTATGCTTCAATAACCTTATTTGTAAAGATTTCCTGTAATTTTGCTTATTGTAATGATACCATCTCTGTTCCGCACATAACCTCGCAATATTTGATAATAGGTACAATAACTTTTGAGGAAGAAAGTTTAAAACTGTCGAAACCATGTCAAGATTTAATAAACCTGTACTTTGCATCTGGTTGGCTGTTATTTCCAATCAATCGGACCTCTCGTATACACAGTTGCTGAAGCGCAGCCATGTTTAAAATCTTAATTGGATATTATTTCAATTTTGATCATGTAGAATTTCCTGCACAAAAAGGGGCCGATTTGGACAAATGATCAACCATATTAGTTAGGAAATTCATTTGTATCTCTTTATGTCCATTGGACATTGATATATAAACATTTGTAATATATAAAGGGGTTTTTAATCTACAATAAATGTATAACCAGAAAAAGCATTTATCATTTGTAGTTACTAGTTCCCATAATCATTCATTATGCTTATACTGTAATTTATATGTTAAAGAGCAGGAGGAGATAATATCACCATTAAGAGATCTGAAGTTCTGCTTCAGGGGGTAGTCAGGCAAGGCCAGCCAAATCTTCATTTTCGCGTTCATTATTTTTCCATTGCGCACATTCATTTTACATCGCTTGGAGTAGCACCTTGGCAGGCGACTTTGACAAAGGGCAAATTATTATCATGCAGAGCCTGTGAACGAGTATGAAAACGGCGAATCTGGTCGAATGTTCACTTGCTACTGACGTGAGCATCTACGGAAAGAGTCAGAACGACAGTGAAGCTAACACTAGGTGCTAAACGGTTGGATAGACGCCCACGATTCTTCACAGAACGTGGGGTTCGGAAGCTTGTCTGCTCTCTGCGGCGTCTCTGCCGAAAGAGCATGATGATAGTGTATGCACAAGCGTTTCGGAGCACTGTGGCAGACCACACTTAGGTGTTGACCCAAAGACATCGTCATTTACGATTGTAGTGGGCACGGGGCCATCGGGATTTGACCAATGGAAACGAGTCGGCTCTTCGGAAGATTTATTTATTTATTTATTTATTTATTTTTTTGCACTAGATCGATGGTCCTCTCCACAAACGCCATCACGAACGGTAGCTCGAAACGTTCAACGCGTCACGGACGCCGGCTGGTGGGAGCGGTATTATTCTGTGGGACCTGTCACAGTAATTAAAGACACGCTGACAGATACGAACCTCCTGCACTCTTTCATGCTTGATGTGTTCCGCGACGGCGATGTCATCTTTCAGCAGTATAACTGTCCTTGTGTCGGAGCCAGAATCGTGCTACAGTGGTTTGAAGAGTATTATAATGAACTGATGTTGATGTCACGGTGGCCAAATTCGCCTGGCGTAAATCCTATGGTACTCAACTGAGTCACTATAGGGTCACCGAGTCACCGAGTCATCGAGTCACCGAGTACGCAAATCAGCGGCTCGTTATTTAAGCGTATTACGTGACCTGTGGGTAGATATCTAATGCAACATACCCTCACAAACCTACCAACATACAGTCGGATCCCTGAATCGCAAAATCATTGATGTATTTCCTTCCAAAGACGGGCAAACACGGCATTAAGCAGGTGGTCATAATGTCTTGGCTTATCAGTGTATGGTCTTTAACAGGTGTCGAGGAGGCACTGGATCAAAAGCTTTCCCGAAGTCTAAAACATCGAGTAAATCTGACTTCTCCTGTCAATGGTACTGACGATATCACACTTCAATTTTCGTACAATCTATCTCTCAAAACCTGAGCTGATTGTCATGCAGGTTTTTTTCTGGTAGGAAGGTCATAATATTTGACCTCAGAATATGTTAAGATATTCTATTAAATAGAACTGTGATTACGTTAATTACAACATCGTTGCAGTTTTGAACAATTGGCTTCCTTCACTGGTATCCACTGAAGCCACGGTTGTAACACGGCTGGCAGATTATATGACATTTGAGACCAAGGTATTTGGGGCTATCTCCAGCGAGTGATAAAAACTCTGATGCATGGCTCGTAGGCTATTTTTCACCTGTCATGCTTAAACACAGTTTTTTTTCGTCGTACTAATGGAGTCATGCGTCAATTCTTGGCAGATCAGTTCCATATTCAAGAGTGAAAAAGAGACAAATTGCATTTTATTCCATTAATATTTGTTTATTACTAACCATTTTTCAGCTCACTGGACCATGAAGAACAACAGATTGGTGTACACAAAAAATACTAACCCTGAAATTTGTACAAAATCTTTTTTCACACCACTATATTGGAAATAACAGTCGAATGCTCATCACTCGTGCTTATGTATTAAAGATGTTAAAAAAGTTACTGGGCTGTACTTATTAATACGTGCTCCACCTGTGTAAGGAAAGTAGTTGAGCATAAAAAAACTGCGAAATTAATCGTGGCAACTGCATCCATACTTTCTTTACTAGAATTTTGTTTTTATACGTTCTCTCCAGGCCTACTGCAGTTTGTGGTGATTAGTCTTTGCTTTGCAATTCATGTAATCATCAGTACTCAAATCTGGATGACCGGACGGGTAGAGCTAAACCCGGACGGGTTCCGCTGGATAGGTCAGGAGTCCACTACACGCAGCAAGCGGCTACACGGGTAGCAGGGGATGTGTGGCGTGGACTGGGCGGTTTTTCAGGTTCGATGGCCTCGGGAAAGTACAGCAACAGCCTCAAAGTGTGCAGGGCAAAGTCAGGACATGCGGGGACCAAGCAGCAATCGGTATTGTAATTGTAAACTGTCAAAGCTGCATTGGTAAAGTACCGGAACTTCAAGCGCTGATAGAAAGCACCGAAGCTGAAACCGTTATAGATACAGAAAGCTGGCTGAAGCCAGAGATAAATTCTCTCAAAATTTTTACAAAGGCACAGACGGTGTTTAGAAAGGATAGATTGCATGCAACCGGTGGTGGCGTGTTTGTCGCTGTTAGTAGTAGTTCAATCTGTAGTGAAGTAGAAGTGTATAGTTTCTGTGAATTATTATGGGTGGAGGTTACACTCAACAACCGAGCTAGGTTAATAGTTGGCTTCTTTTACCGACCTCCCGACTCAGCAGCATTAGTGGCAGAACAACTGAGAGAAATTTTGGAATACATTTCACATAAATTTTCTCAGCATGTTATAGTCTTAGGTGGAGATTTCAATTTACCAGATATAGACTGGGACACTCAGATGTTTAGGACGGGTGGTAGGAACAGAGCATCGAGTGACATTATACTGAGTGCACTATCCGAAAATTACCTCGAACAATTAAACAGAGAACCGACTCGTGGAGATAACATCTTGGACCTACTGATAACAGACAGACCCGAACTTTTCGACTCTGTAAGCGCAGAACAGGGAATCAGTGATCATAAGGCCGTTGCAGCATCCCTGAATATGGAAGTTAATAGGAATATAAAAAAAGGGAGGAAGGTTTATCTGTTTAGCAAGAGTAATAGAAGGCAGATTTCAGACTACCTAACAGATCAAAATGAAAATTTCTGTTCCGACACTGACAATGTTGAGTGTTTATGGAAAAAGTTCAAGGCAATCGTAAAATGCGATTTAGACAGGTACGTGCCGAGTAAAACTGTGAGGGACGGGAAAAACCCACCGTGGTTCAACAACAAACTTAGGAAACTACTGCGAAAGCAAAGAGAGCTTCACTCCAAGTGTAAACGCAGCCAAAACCTCTCAGACAAACAGAAGCTAAACGATGTCAAAGTTAGCATAAGGAGGGCTATGCGTGAAGCGTTCACTGAATTCGAACGTAAAATTCTATGTACCGACTTGACAGATAATCCTAGGAAGTTCTGGTCTTACGTTAAATCAGTAAGTGGCTCGAAACAGCATATCCAGACACTCCGGGATGATGATGGCATTGAAACAGAGGATGACACACGTAAACCTGAAATACTAAACACCTTTTTCCAGAGCTGTTTCACAGAGGAAGACCGCACTGCAGTTCCTTATCTAAATCCTCGCACAAACGAAAGAAATGGCTGACATCGAAATAAGTGTCCAAGGAATAGAAAAGCAACTGGAATCACTCAACAGAGGAAAGTCCACTGGACCTGACGGGATACCAATTCGATTCTACACAGAGTACGTGAAAGAACTTGCCCCCCCTTCTAACAGCCGTCTACCGCAAGTCTCTAGAGGAACGGATGATTCCAAATGATTGGAAAAGAGCACAGTTAGCCCCAGTCTTCAAGAAGGGTCGTCGAGCAGATGCGCGAAACTATAGACATATATCTCTGACGTCGATCTGTTGTAGAATTTTAGAACATGTTTTTTGCTCGCGTATCATGTCATTTTTGGAAACCCAGAATCTATTCTGTAGGAATCAACATGGATTCCGGAAACACCAACCGTGTGAGACCCAACTCGCTTTATTTGTTCATGAGGCCCAGAAACTATTAGATACAGGCTCCCAGGTATATGCCATTTTCCTTGAATTCCGGAAGGCGTTCGATACAGTTCCGCACTGTCGCCTTATAAAGAAAGTAAGAGTCTACTGAATATCAGACCAGCTGTGTGGATGGATTGAAGAGTTTTTAGCAAACAGAACACAGCATGTTGTTATCAATGGAGAGACGTCTACAGACGTTAAAGTAACCTCTGGCGTGCCACAGGGGAGTGTTATGGGACCGTTGCTATTCACAATATATGTAAATGACCTAGTAGATAGTGTCGGAAGTTCCATGCGGCTTTTCGCGGATGATGCTGTAGTATACAAAGAAGTTGCAGCATTAGAAAATTGTAGCGAAATGCAGGAAGATCTGCAGCGGATAGGCACTTGGTGCAGGGAGTGGCAACTGACCCTTAACATAGACAAATGTATTGTACTGCGAATACATAGAAGTAAGGATCCTTTGTTGTATGATTATATGATAGCGGAACAAACACTGGTAGCAGTTACTTCTGTAAAATATCTGGGAGTATGCGTGCGGGACGATATGAAGAGGAATGATCATATAAAATTAATTGTTGGTAAGGCGAGTACCAGGTTGAAATTCATTGGGAGAGTCCTTAGAAAATGTAGTCCATCAACAAAGGAGGTGGCTTACAAAACACTCGTTGCTTATCAGTGTGGGACCCGTACCAGATCGGGTTGACGGAGGAGATAGAGAACATCCAAAGAAGAGCGGCGCCTTTCGTCACAGGGTTATTTGGTAACCGTGATAGCGTTACGGAGATGTTTAGCAAACTCAAGTGGCAGACTCTGCAAGAGAGGCGCTCTGCATCGCGGCATTCATTGACATGTGGCCCCCTCTCGTAACTGTTGTCTACTATATTACCGCCGATTTCGATGTTATTGGTTTTTTGGCACAGTTTCTAAGTTGCAGAGATATCCGTGACACCGCAACCTTAGAATCACAGTTACTCAGAAAATTCATCTCTCCTCACTTCGCCACTGTCAGTACTTGCATATCCAAAACCGTGTTCTAACCATATAGGCATCATCAGCGCTGCTACCACTAACGTATAGTCTTCCCGTTAAAGTCATACTTGTCTGTATTCATAATTATATTTGAAAACCACAAAACTGTGGACGTCTTACGGTATTAACTTATTATTTATACGGTATTAATTTATTTCGTTAACCAGTTTTCTGATTACAAGGCCATCATCACCCTTTAACTTGTTAAGCTGGTGAATTAATTGGTACTTTTTCTTTAGCATGCTTGTATTCCGGTTACTATGGATTTATGTCTCGGTTGTCATTTTTTATTTGCAGTTCGCTGTTCCTTTTTGAGTTTACATGTTGTCATTTTGCACCTTGGAGATAGTGAGTGGTGCTGTGGACGCTAGACAATATAGTGCTTAGTGGAGAACTTGAAATATTTTCTACATATTCTTATGTTTGAGTTCAATAACGGGGTGACGGCAGTGGAGGCAGCCAGAAAGATATGCAACGAGTATGAGGGTAATGCCATTGGATACAGCACGCCAAAAAATGGTGTTTTGGTTTAAAGAGGATCGTACTGGCATTGGTGTCTTTCCACTTTCAGGAATACCTCCGCAATTTGATGAAGATTGTGTAAACGCTTCGGTCCACAGTGCGCCATGTCAGTGTAATGAACTGTGATCATTTCACGATCGTTCGGCTTTTGCAGGTAATGGAGAAAGAAGTAGGACGTATGGGTACCTCATGCTCTAAGACAAAGTCGCAGAAATCAACAGGTGGGGCCGTATGTGCATCTCTGCTTACTCATCGTCAACTGGCTCGTGAGTAACACCGACCATTCGTATCTTTTACTGGTGACGAGAAATGGTGTCTTTGTGTTAACACAAGGAAAAGAAAGGAATGGTTGAGCCGAACCTAGCAGCTCATCGTACTAAGACCAGCTCGCATCCACAACGGATACTGTTATGCATGTCATGGAATACGGTGTGGTGTACCACGTTGCTTCCCCGAGGTGTAACCATCACTGCTGACATTTGTTGTCAATAACAGAGACGTCTCGCAGTCGCAACCCTAAAACAACGGCCAGGAAGACTGCGTGTAATGATGCTACTCCACGTTATCCATCCACCAGCACTCTGTCAGACTAACAGAAACACTACATAGGAGTTGGTTTGGGAAGTCACTGCATCCGCCTTATTGATCTGAACTTATGCCCTGGAAATATATTGTATTGTGTTGTGAAGTAACTAAAAATATATCTATTCGACAAGAGAAACTCAACCAGTATTCATATCATTTAAGAGCATCTCCTAGACCAGTATATGAAGCTGCGTTTCAGAATCTAGCATGGACATAGATTACGAGCCTACAACTTTCGACAACAACGAAGAACTATAACAGATGAGTACTATGAAAACTGTTTACTTAAATTCTACCGTATCTCTCTCTCTCTCTGCAGTGTGTCACTATCTTAGCGTGTCCAGTGTTGTGAAGTTGTGACCAGCAGCCCAAATGCAAATTTGTGTATGGAACTGCGGACCTAGAAACGACGGAGAGGCTTCGTCTCGCCGTAGCCCTCAGTGCTCCTTGCCGTCGCCCCACACCGAACCCAGGGTTATTGTGCGGTTCGGCCCCCAGTGGAGCCCCTCCCCCCCCCCCCCCCCTCCCCCTTCACCACCGGGAACCTCTCATACCAGACGAGTGTAAACCCAATGCTTGTGTGGTAGAGTAATTATGGTGTACGCGTACGTGGAGATAGTGTTTGCGCAGCAATCGCCGACATAGTGTAACTGAGGCAGAATAAGGGGAACCAGCCCGCATTCGCCGAGGCAGAAGGAAAACCGCCTTAAAAACCGTCCATAGGCTGACCATCACGACTTCCCGCTCGGGTAGCAGAGCATTAGACCGAGCGGATAGGCGGGCGGACAAATGTAAACTCACTTAAAACCTAATGAATCTATTTTCGGTTATAAGAGGGCGGTGATGGTTAGAAGTCGCGGAATCGAGAAGTTACCCCCGCGTTGGCAGACAGTTGTAAGTAAAGGAGGAGAATATATTACTGACGACTCAAGTCTCTCTTACGTGTATCTGTTGTCTTTATTAAAATTTTGGAAAAACGCCACGAACTTGTGCACCAACCCAATACTATCGTCGTCAAAGATAACGCAATGTTGGTGAACAATATTGCAGAAAATGTTACATAAGAATAGTAAGGCCCAAACACAGAGTAAATGTCATCTCTGATACTGCAGTGGTAACGCAATTCAGAATGTTAAATGCTACATAAATATAAAGCGAATAAAACAGGGACACATTAACAGTAAATATGGAAAAAACAATCTATCTCTCTTTCTTTCCGTGTGTGTGTAAAAGGATAACATTGACAAAGAATTATACTCAACACAAGAATAGATATACGTAGAGTAAAACAACTTAATAAGTCACATAACTGTTTCGTGGTTGTTAAGAATTAATATTTGTCTGGTTTGTGCTCTTTAGGCTTATTTACTGTTAAACTTTAACATTTTAAATTACGTTACTATTGCGCTGTTTACTCTGTGTTTGTGCCTCACTCTCCACGTAATATTTATGCAATGTTGCTCATCAGTATTTTATCATCTTCTTGTAACTAAATAACCGGTTAACGGAATAAACTGATACCGTAGAACATCAACAATTTTGTCCCTTTCATTTATAATTGTGAAGCTGTTCTACCAGGAAGTGACGGACTTATCAGTTAACACCATTTTTCTCACTGAACAGCCATATTACTCTGGTATTCCTGTAAAACCACTGTTACTGTACGTGGTGCGTCTCCCTCTTATAGCGAGCAAGAGGGTGCAGCATTTAAGCCATTCGATTCGTTACCCGAGATCATTTTAAGCGCTTGCAGAGATGAT
Organism: Schistocerca americana; assembly: GCF_021461395.2. Lineage (NCBI taxonomy): Eukaryota > Metazoa > Arthropoda > Insecta > Orthoptera > Acrididae > Schistocerca > Schistocerca americana. The sequence goes on from NC_060121.1 coordinate 363,268,230, forward strand.
TAATTAAACAGGGTACGGCGTCGTTTTCTCCATTTTTCGGAAAGCATTTGGTAACAAGGCTTTCGAATTCGACCTTTCTTTCTTCATTGGGAACGGCGAATTTAACATGAACACGGTTTCAAACGACGGAGAAAAAACGAAGAGGTCATTACAGACGGAGCACCTGCTTGGAAGGTTTCAATGATGGGGAAGAACCGCGCCCTTTCAAAGAAACCATCCCGGCTTTTGCCTGGAGCGACTTATGGAAACCACTGAGTACCTAAATCAGGATGGCCGGACTTGGATTTGAACCCTGAATGCAAGTCCTGTGTTCTAGCCGCTGGACCACCCCGCTCGATAGGTCCAACCGACTAGGCCCTGAACTTTGCACGGCTGAAGAAAGTTTTAAAAAGTGAGACGTCAACACGCTGAACACTTACTAACTCAGTACAATAAAAAATCAGATGAAGTTACAAATTTCACTATTCTTCATTTACTTGATGACTAGTTTCGGGCCATGACCCATTTCCAATTCAGCCTGCAGGGCAGAAAACCAAATTTACACTCCTGTACATTACAGTTTTAAAAAGTGAGACGTCAACACGCTGAACACTTACTAACTCAGTACAATAAAAAATCAGATGAAGTTACAAATTTCACTATTCTTCATTTACTTGATGACTAGTTTCGGGCCATGACCCATTTCCAATTCAGCCTACAGGGCAGAAAACCAAATTTACACTCCTGTACATTACAGGTATTACCAAATGTTTAAGCACATGCCAAAAATACAGAACATATCGTTTCAAAACCTACGTAACAGATAGTCAAAATAGTATTTCCGATCTGCTCCTCCCGCTGCCGTAAGTAAACCTCGGGAAGGGGTGCCCTGTCAGGTTATAGGAAACCTTTTGTATTTATTACAATATTCTCCAACCATCAATAATACGACAATATACAATAACAGTGTGATGATGTCCCATACTCCTTCACAGAACGTAGGGGAGCGATGCGGAAGACCAGCACCGCCGTACTAGGCAAGGTCATAGTGGATGTGGTTTGCCATTGCCTTCCTCCGACCGTAATGGGGATGAATGATGATGAAGACGACACAACAACACCCAGTCATCTCGAGGAAGGTGAAAATCCCTGACCCCGCCGGGACTCGAACCCGGGACCCCGTGTTCGGGAAGCGAGAACGCTTCCGCGAGACCACGAGCTGCGGACAATAGCAGTGTAAGTCAACAATAAAATCAATGCTTTTAAAATCCTTACCAAAAACAGAAAAAATCTCAAAACTGCTGAACAGCAAAAAACAGCAGCGTCACATACGGCGCGTATGACAAAGTTATATGTCATAATGGCACATAAAAATAGTTATAGAGTAAATAAAAAAAAGTAAAATTTGCAACTTCGGCTGCTTTTTCGTTATACTGATTAACAGGAGTTGCTGAACTGCAATTATCCCTTGAATTTCGTAACCTACTAACTATTGACATAACGACACTTCAAAGGAAGTGATTAAACATATCTAAAGCATTGGACTTCGTAAATCTCTCTGAATTCCCGAAAGTCGCCATTCTTCGGCATCAAAGAACTTCATTACAGGACAAAATACCGAAAATTGCTCTCCTACCTTTACACAAGTACTTCGCAAACCGCTGACCAGCACTTTGCTCAGTACTCTGTATCTCTGCACTAGGAAGAAGACTAAGGGAAACAGTGGTGGCTTTACTCACACATTTATCGTCGACATTGTCCATACGGGTATGCTTGATCTCAAAGTGTCACGTCTGTAGCCTTCAGAGAGACGTGCCCACAGTACTGCAGTGCGACGCGATAGGCGCATCCTGTCGGCCTTCCCGCCTTTCACCGACACGTAATTCAGTATTCTGAGTCACGGGCTGCCTTAAGATTTCCCCATTTCTTTGCACGTCCTTCGCTTCAACTCGTACGTGGTTGTTTTTTTACCACTAAGCGAATATATATAGTTGGAAATGCGGACTGTTACAGACGACGTTCGGATTTGCTGCACCACGCAACCCAATACAATGTTAGTAATCGTGTACTCCTAGCTCTATAAAAGTACACAAAATGGTGAAGACTTTTAGTAAATATGGGATGACTTTAGTCAAATTATCTTTGACGTTTGGCCAATAAAGCTAATATTTTAAATGCAGCAAACTAATACAGGGATTTTCTACAATCACTTTAGACACATGCCGGAATGTAAAACAAATTAGGTTGTTCTAATTCGTCGTTGTTCTAATTACTTCCTCTGATAGTTTTTGATATCCTTGTACAACGTGTTCTGTGAATTAGTTGTGGTATGGTTGTTCAAATACCTCTGTAAGAGCACTTGGGTATATGTCAACAACTTTACCTAGTCGGTTTTAGAACAGTCACAAATTTTTTAGTGGCTCCCCATTCACACAAGGATTATGCGCAAATCATTTGAGTCCTTGTTCTTCGTAACTTCATTATTTTTGACAAATAAATTAAACAAGGAATTCAGTGTCTCAGTAGAGGTGAAATACTATTATGGAGGATAGGAAGAAAAAGTCACCTTGTCTTGTTTAAAGTTAATCCAGGCCCTCGAAGAGTTTAAATAAGATAAACTGGTTTGGTATTTGAATGTTTCTTCCTCGTCTCAACCTGACTCCTCCAATACTGTCCGTGAATAAAAGTGCACTGATTTAAATACTTCGCCGTTAAGCATTCGAGAAAGAGGTAGTTGCGATTTTCTAGGAAAACCCTATGAAGTGGCGCTGTTCCACGACTATAACTATCGAGGACTTGTAGGGCGACTGAGAAGATATGATTTACAGTATTAGCTAAGTCTAGAAACGTATCGCTTGTCATTCAGTAATAAATATTTAAAGTAATTATATATTCCACTCCCATGAACCATGGACCTTGCCGTTGGTTGGGAGGCAAGGGTGCCTTAGCGATGCAGATAGCTGTACCGTAGGTGCAACCACAACGGAGGGGTATCTGTTGAGAGGCCAGACAAACGTGTGGTTCCTGAAGAGGGGCAGCAGCCTTTTCAGTAGTTGCAAGGGCAACAGTCTGGATGATTAACTGATCTGGCCTTGTAATAGGAACCAAAACGGCCTTCCTGAGCGGGTACTGGAACGGCTGAAAGCAAGGGGAAACTACAGTCACAATTTCTTCCGAGGGCATGCAGCTTCACTGTATGGTTAACATATCACGATGGCGTCAGTTTGGGTAAAATATTCCGGAGATAAAATAGTCCCCTATTCGGATCTCCGGGCGGGGACTACTCAGGAGGACGTCGTCATCGGGATAAAAAAACTGGCGTTCTACGGATTGGAGCGTGAAATGTCAGATCCTTTAACCGAGCATGTAAATTAGAAAATGTAAAAAGGGAAATGGATAGGTTAAAGTTAGATATATTCGGAATTAGTGAAGTTCGGTGGCAGGAGGAACAAGACTTCTGGTCAAGTGAATAAAGGGTTATAAATTCAAAATCAAGTAGGGGAAATGCAGGAGTAGGTTTAATAATGAATAAAAAGTAGTATCGCCGGTAAGCAACAACGAACATCATAGTGAACGCATTATCGTACCCATGACGAAGCCATCGCCCACCACAGTAGTAAAAGTATATATGCCAACTACCTCCGTAGATGACGAAGAGATTAAAGAAATGTATGATGAGATAAAAAAGTTATTAAGATAGTGAAAGGAGACGAAAATGTAATAGTCATGTGGGACTGAAATTTGGCAGTAGGAAAAGGAAGAGAAGGAAAAGTAGTAGGGGAATATGGAATGGGGGTAACGAATGAAATAGGAAGCCGCCTGGTAGGATTTTGAACGGAGCTTAACTTAATCATAGCTTAAGAATCATGAAAGGAGGTTGGAGACACTGGAAGGTTTCAGGTAGATTATATAATGGTAAGACAGTGACTTAGGAACCAGGTTTTAAATTGTAAGACATTTCCAGGGGCATATGTGGATTTTGACCACAATGGTTATGAACTGTACATTAAAACTGAAGAAAGTACAAAAAGCTAAGAATTTTAGGAGATGGGACATGGATAAATTGAAAGAAACAAAGGTTGTAGAGAGTTTCAGGGGGAGCATTAGAGAATGATTGACAAGAACAGGGGAAAGAAATACAGTAGAAGAATGGGAAGCTTTGAGAGATGAAATAGGGAAGGCAGCAGAGGATCAAGTAGGTACAAAGACGAGGGTTAGTAGAAATCTTTGGGTAACGGAAGAGGTATTGAATTTAACTGATGAAAGGAGAAAATATAAAAAAGCAGTAAATGAAGCAGGCAAAAAGGAATACAAACGTCTCAAAAATGAGATCGACAGGAAGTGCAAAATAGCTAAGCAGGGATGGCTAGAGGACAAATGTAAGGATGTAGAGGATTATCTCACTAGGGGTAAGATAGATACTTCCTACAGGAAAATTAAAGAGACCTTTGGAGGAAAGAGAACCACTTGTATGAATATCAAGAGCTCAGATGGAAACTCAGTTCTAAGCAACGAAGGGAAAGCAGAAATTTGGGAGGAGTATACAGAGAATCTATACATGGGCGATGTACTTGAGGACAATATTACGGAATCTCAAGAGGATGTAGATGAGGATGATATGGAAAATATGATTATGCGTAAAGAGTTTGACAGAACACTAAAAGACCTGAGTCGAAACACGGTCCCGTGAGTAGACAACATTACATTAGAACTACTGACAGCCTTGGGAGAGCCAGTCCTGACAAAACTCTACCATCTGGTGAGCAAAATGTATGAGGCAGGCGTAATACCCTCAGACTCCAAGAAGAATGTAACAATTCCAATCCCAAGGAAAGCAGGTGTTGACAAGTGTCAAAATTACCGAACTATCAGTTTAATAAGTCACGACTGCAAAATACTGACACGAATTTCTTACAGACGAATAGAAAAACTCGTAGAATCCAACCTCGGGGAAGATCAGTTTGAATTCCGTAGAAATGTTGGAACACGTGAGGCAATACTGACCCTAAGACTTTTCTTAGAAGATAGATTAAGGTAAGGCAAACCTACGTTTCTAGCATTTGCAGACTTCGTGAAACCTTTTGACAATTTTGACTGGAATACTCTCTTTCAAATTCTCAAGGAGGCAGAGGTTAAATACAGGGAGCGAAAGGCTATTTACAATTCGTATAGAAATCAGATGGGTTATAAGAGTCGAGGGTCATGGAAAGGAAGCAGTGGTTGGACAGGGATTGAGACAGGGTTGTAACCTATCCCCGATGTTATTCAATCTATACAATGAGCAAGCAGTAAAGGAAACAAAAGAAAAATTCGGAGTAGGCATTAAAATCCATGGAGAAGAAATAAAAACTTTGAGGTTCGCCGATGACATTGTAATTCTGTCAGAGACAGCAAAGGACATAGAAGAGCAGTTGAACGGAATGGACAGTGTCTTGGAAGGAGGCTATAAGATGAACATCAACAAAAGCAAAATAAGGATAATGGAATGTAGTCTAATTAAATCAGGTGATGCTAAGAGAAGTAGATTAGGAAATGAGAGTAGTAGATGAGTTTTGCTATTTGCGGAGCAAAATAACTGATGATGGTCGAAGTAGGGACGATATAATATATAGACTGCAATGGCAAGGAAAGCGTTTCTGAAGAAGAGAAATTTGTTAACATTGAGTATAGGTATAAGTGTCAGGAAGTCTTTTCTGAAAGTATTTGTGTAGAGTGTAGCCATATATGTACGTCGACGTGGACGACAAATAGCTTCGACAAGCTGAGAATAGAAGCTTTCGAAATGTGGTGCTACAGAAGAATGCTGAAGATTAGATGGGTAGGTCACATAACTAATGAGGAGGTACTGAATAGAATTGGGAAGAAGAGGAATTTGTGGCACAACTTGACTAGAAGGAGGGATCAGTTGGTAAGATATGTTCTGAGGCTTCAAGGGATCACCAATTTAGTACTGGAGTGCAGCGTGGAGGGTAAAACTCGTAGAGGGAGAGAGGGAGACCAAGAGATGAACACACAGGCAGATTCAGAAGGGTGTAGGGTGCAGTAGGTACTGGGAGATAAAGAATCTTGCACAGGATGGAGAGCTGCATCAAACCGGACTCTGGACTGAAAACAACAACAACATATTCCAATCTCTCACGACTGCTTTATGAAGGGGCAACAGTAGACCAATGTAATTCTTGTAATTATTACAGTGGCAATGAAACAGTTAATGTACTGACATTGTCCTGTTTAGCAGAGAACAGTAATCATCAGTAGAAGAAGACACACTGACTGTGTAGTGCTTCACTGAAAATTACGCTAAATATTACATCTTAGTTCTGTTTGAAGCTTTCGGCGGTGTTAGTTGGGCATAAATATCATTATCTTCAGAGTTAAGCTTCTCATTATGTTACCTACCAGATGCAGGGTAGGACAATTACTTATTTTACATTTTAATTCGTGTAGCACGGAGTCTTTGTATTTTCGGATGTGAGGTAAAGGATACCTACTTTACCTCCATCACAGGACCTCAAATTCTTTAGGGGATATTTAAAAACATTCTCTGTATATTCCCTGATAGAATGAATCGATGTGCAAATATGTGTCTGTTGGGAAATTACATGGGTGGTTTAAGCTGCATTTCAGAGCACTAGTCTGAAAAAAGAGAATAACTGTCATTGGTTAGATCCATAACTTATATGATCTTCATCGCAAGAAGGAATTAAATCTGAAGTTTTTCCAAAATTTCGGAACCATTGTCTCCTCACGCATCTAGCTGTAGAAAATTACTACCATGAAGGGAAGTCTGTTCCAGGTGAAACACTACCGTTACCTTAAACATTGCTCACTCTTGTTAAGGTAGCTGAATGTCTTGCACCGAGAGTGTTGACGCAGTAATACAGCGGACTCGCAAACGGGTAACACCGTGCGGGCCTCATGGCTTAGGTTTTCTGTCTTTTCCTAAAATGCTGAACGCATATTAAGGAATGGTTCCTTGAAAAAGGACTGATTTACGTCCCCACTGCGAGCTTATGCTCCGTCGACAATCGTCGGTGGCTCGTTAATCTTCCTTCATTTGAATGTCTTAGAATCATAGCTTGTGTGTAAGAAACGTCGAAATCGAAACATCACAAGAGAAATTGCAGAGCGCACCTATTTGCACACCTTCAATAAACATACGTTTCGTAATTATCAGCAATCATTTAACAGCCATTTCTACGTAACAACTTCCTTAAGGCTCTCCGTACGTCATGGTCTTCACTTTTAAGCATCACTGCTGCTCCTGCATGTTCAATAATCTCATATAATTATCTTCCATTGGGTGATCTCATCGATTGCAACAAAATAAAGGATGTCCCAAAAATAACTCAACTTTTGAAATGCTCGCCGCTTATGTTCTAATAAGTTGGTAGCCCTGAACGCTGTACAGTTTTCAATTTTTTTCCTTGAGTTAGTAACATACTGCTTTACGACAGAACAGCTCATAGTCATAGTAAAAATTTACTACAAATGTGGTCGGCGTTCTGCAAACTCAGTTAGCAAACTCCATGGAACGTTTGCTCAACATAACGCACCAAATAAGTAGACTGACATGAGGCTGATTAATAAATTTGAGAAAACCGTTTCGATTGTGGACCTTGAAGTCTCTGGCATCATCGTGTTACTCATTCCGCACAAAACATAGCCATCGTGAGTGATAATGTTCCTGTAAGTTTGCTGAAATCTATTCGCCAACGTTCGCGACAATTGGATATTCCTAGAACCAGCATGCAACGAATTCTAAGAGAAAATCCGCGCCGCTGGACCTATAAAATCCAACTTCCAGGCGAACTGAAGCCAGACGATCACGAAAAGCGCCAAACACTTACCCAATGGGTGCTTGCGAAACAAAGAGTCGGCACCACTTTCATGAAGAAAATAATGTTCATTGATGAGGCGCATTTTGTGGTGAACGGCTTCGTGAACAAGGAAAATTGCAGTACCTGGGGCACATAAGACACTCGAATAACTATGGAGAAACCATTAAATCCACGACGAGTGACTGTGTAGTTCACCATTTGGGCTGCGAACGAAACTGGGCCGTAGATTTTCCAAGATGGTGTCGGAAACGCATTAACAGTGGACGGCGAACGCTACTGAATTATGTTAAGAGAATCTGAACTTGATTTGGTGAATGCTGGAGAGGTAAGGTTTCAACAAGATGGCGCAGTCTGTCACACATCGATTGCAAAAGTGGGCTTGTTACGGGAGAGGTTCCCTGGCCTGGTACTTTCTCGCAACAGTTAAGTGAACTGATCATCCAGGTCTTCTCATTTGGTATCATGTCATTTTCTTCTTTTTTTTCCTGTGGAGACATTCGAAATTTCGTGTTCACGCTAACAAACCACGATCACTTCCAGAGCTGGAGATCGAGATTCAACGACTAATTTCAGAACTAGAAATGCAACTGTGTAGAGAAGTTATGGAAAGTTTCATCGAAAGCACGTGACTGTGTCTGCACTATCGTGAAAGGCGTTTGAATAATAAAGGCATTTCATAAATAATCATACATAAGGCACTGCAATAATATGTAAATTACTTAATTTATTCAATAAGTTCGTATGTTATTATATATTCAAAAGTAGCATTCTTTGTGGGACACACTTTACTTCCTTAGTCCATTATCTGGTCACTCGCCGGCAACCTGTATTTCATTATTACGACTTCCATACCAGTACGTTTCCTTATCCGTGTTTTGCTATTCTCGTAGGGACTTCAAGCATGTATCTCGCTGTTCCTTGCTCAACAACCCTAATTCCTGAAAGAATTTTGCATTAACTGTCTTAAAAATTTCATGGCTCACTGTCATAAAACAGGATCATCAGGAACTTGGGTTTGAAAATTCTATTTAGTGCGCCAAAAATCCTCTGCACCCTTTTAATGTTCTAAATATTTACGCGTCTACTATAAATGTTACAAATTTCTTTTTCATTTGTTACTAACAAATTATATTCGTTTCATTATAATTGATTTTCATGCGTACTTTCACTCTGTTGTTGTCCTATTAGTTGCTATTTATCTACGTTAGAGACAAACAGTAAAATCTTACCAGTGGAACGAAACTGATAGGGATCTGATTTATTAACACGAATTCCTTCTCTTAAGCAGTTTAGAAATTTGAAAAATACTTCCAGGGAATCTGAGAAGCGAATATAATTGTTAGCAGTGGCAGTCATTTGATATTCCTTTTCAGGTAAAGGATATGTATTATCAACCTTGCTCGTCGATGGTATGATTGCCTCAGTGCTCAAGGCGATTTTGCCTTTTTTTTGCCTCTTTGGCATACTGATGCAGACTGATTCTGGAGTGCAGGTACTTCTATTATTGACTGAGGACCAAGTTCTGAACAATATTACATCAGTATTTGCCTAATTTGCATACTAATAATTATAGGTATTACAAGTCATATGTTTTTAGACTGGTTGGTATCTCCATATACCTGCGGTGAGCGCAATCCATTAATGTTTATTTCCCCTGGGTAGCAGGTCAGGTGTTGAAGTGAGGATGCGTGGCCGCAAAACTGTTAGTCTATACCGAAAGGAAAACTTTAGGTCTAGAGTTTGTAACATGTTTGTGGGAAAACTGTTTGATGCAAAGAAAAAATAAACAACTTATGTATGTACATGTTAAGGTATCAAATATAAAAATATCTGTACCTATACCCCATTACGCTCTGAAACATATATATTAAACGATGATCAAAAACCTTCGGTTTGAATGCCGCACAGTCCGGAATTGGTATGCCACTCAGGTAAAATCACCGTGAACACTGGGGCAATTATCCCATCGGAGCACCAGGTTGAAGATACCCGTTAGGTAAAACACAGTCTTTCGCTTCTAACGATAGCACCACTTGCAAAGTAGGTTAGAAATCAGATTAATAATGTTGCTCACGCAGCGTATGTTCGCTTTATCGGGCAACAACAAAGTTATTCACTGTGGATGGTATCGTCAGAATGGAAATAATGAAGTCACTGTAAAAAAGTAAAATACAGATCTGGACCTTCTAGCAGTCAAAGTGGAATCACCCTAGAATCAACAAGATGAGTCATAACAACTTCGACGAAATCTACGTGGGAATACATTCATGATAAGTGCCAAATGGTTCAAATGGCTCTGAGCACTATGGGACTTAACATCTATGGTCATCAGTCTCCTAGAACTTAAAACTACTTAAACCTAACTAACCTAAGGATATCACACAACACCCAGCCATCACGAGGCAGAGAAAATCCCTGACCCCGCCGGGAATCGAACCCGGAAACCCGGGCGTGGGTAGCGAGAACGCTACCGCACGACCACGAGATGCGGGCTAAGTGCCAAAATTAATGACTTTTTTACAGTGACTTCATTATTTCCATTCTGACGATACCATCCACAGTCAATAACTTTGTTGTTGCCCGATAAAGCGAACATACGCTGCGTGAGCAACACTATTAATCTGATTTCTAACCTACTTTGCAAGTGGTGCTATTGTTAGACGTGTATCAAGAAGTCTGTAACTGTCCTCGTCCGACAGGAATCGTCGACCCTTCACGGTTTTTTTTTTCTTTTTCAGTGACCGAATGCGTGATAATCACATGGGAAGAGATCAGGACAATAGGGTGGGTGCTCGAGCGTCTCCAAATTGAGTTGGTCTGCAACCTTTCGCTTATAAATTTCTATTCGTTCGTTTCCGTACCAGAGACCCCTACTTCAAATTGATACATTTATCCTTCCCCGTCATCCCTGAAAGTCTGTACCACTATCGTGGAATGACTCCGTATATACACACATATACAGGCGGCGGCGCCAGTAGCTTCGACGCTCTGTAGCGTCATCGGAAGACGTTTCTGGAGATTGGTTCCTAACTGCATTTTGTTCCTCAAGACACCTTCTTCATTCCCTCGAAGTTTGTCAGTCTAATTTTGAAGCACCCTGTGTATACTAATGAGCCAAAGCACAATGATTAGCCGCGCGGGATTAGCCGATCGGTCTGAGGCGCTGAAGTCATGGTCCTGGCGGATGGTCGAGTCCTCCCTCGGGCATGTGTATGTGTGTGTTTGTCCTTAGGATAATTTAGGTTAAGTAGAGTGTAAGCTTAGGGACTGATGACCTTAGCAGTTAAGTCCCATAAGATTTCACACACATTTTTTGAACACAATGATCACATGCTTAGCAGCGTTTTTGCCCGCTTTGGATTGCAATGCAACAACGGCTCGCATGACGTGGATTTGGCATGTGTTATGTCCGCACTATAACATAACAAATATTCCGTGATAACCAAATTTATTTGACCTTCTGTCACTCAAAACAAAACTTAAGTTCGACTACACAACACTTCGCTGGCGGTAGCGCCAAGGAGAAATCAGGGTCACTAGTAGAGTATACAAGTTCAAACCACTGCCAACCTGTCGATACCGACGCGTCGCCAGTTTCCGGCCAGGGAGGCCACAGTACGGTTCGGTCGTCGTGAATCCAGCAGCCGGGTAGTAACACAGTCATCGGCGAAGATTGAACTGGTTAAACGGGCTCAGAGAGCTCGCTTAAATCCGCAGGTCCGGCCAGTCAGGGTGTTGGTAGATGGTAGATGGCGCCCTTATACGGTTGCTCACTCGGGTGGCAAGGGCAGCGCCGCCAGGGTAATCCGTATCGATAGTGGTGTGTACGCTGCCGCTAACCCCGCGACGACGCGTTCACTTGCGCCAGTTGTTGACATCGTGTGCGGCGCGAGCGGTACTCGCTGTGTGAGCCGCGCGTGTTGTATCACGCCGCGCCGAGTTGACGGCTGCTGTGCGACGGCCGATACGACAGCATGCCGTGGTAGTTTTTGGAGGTACGTGGCACTAGATGTCTAGGGATTTGTAATCGGACTGCTGGCGCCCGGTAGCGTCCCAGGTGTTCAGATCAGGAAATTTTGTCGGCCAAGACATCAACATGAACTCCATGAAATCGCTATCAGGTTTCTGAGATCACTGCAACACGATTCTGACCTTGTGACACGCCGGCTGGAAGGTCGTTAGCGTCCACGGACACTGATGTTCTGCGTTATCAGTGTACTATTTCGCTGCGTAGCTTTCCAATTCTGCTCCGCCGAGGAACCTTCATGTTACGGTTGAACAGACAGCAAGAAATTAATCCAAGGAAAAGCCTCCTCAGCCGTCAGGAAAGACGGCGAGGCCTGCGGTGCCGGTATGTGCTAAGCACTGACCAATCACGCAGCGCTTATCTTAAACAAAATAAAAGCTCGTTATGCATACACGTGATGGTACGAGTGGCAGGTAAAAGTTGTTCCGAAGGGCACAAAGGAGAAAATGTTTGCGAGACCCCGTGGCACGATACTGCGATAACCCATGCGTGGTTTTCTCCCCGCTTGCGGTGCCCAGTGAGGCGTGTCGCGCGGCCGCATGCTAATTGCAGCGTCCGCTACGTCAGGCCGGGCCAGCGCGATGCCGGGACACCCATCTGATAGCGAGCGGCCACTAGCCACGGCTCCACACCGCCAGCTTCCGGCTCAGCTGCGTCCTGCATCTGCGAGAGAAGTCTTCAGTGTTATCTGCTCTCTCAAAAACAAATCTTCCATTGTTTGGTTTGAATCTGTAGCAAACTGATGAAACTGGGGAGCGAAGCGTTCTTCATACGTGGAAAATAGTGCGCTTTATTTGTTCATGAGACCCAGAAAATATTAGATACAGGCTTCCAGTAGATGCTATTTTCCTTGACTTCCGGAAGGCGTTCGATACAGTTCCGCACTGTCGCCTGATAAACGTAGTAAGAGCCTACGGAATATCAGAATGAAGAGTTTTTTGCAAAGAGGACACAGCATGTTGTTCTCAAGGGAGAGACGTCTACAGACGTTAAAATACCCTCTGACGTGCCACAGGGGAGTGTTATGGGACCATTGCTTTTCAGAATATATATAAATGACCTAGTAAATAGTGTTGGAAGTTCCATGCGCCTTTTCGCTAATGATGCTGTAGTATACAGAGAAGTTGCAGCATTAGAAAATTGCAGCGAAATGCAGGAAGATCTGCAGCGGATAGGCACTTGGTGCTGGGAGTGGCAACTGACCCTTAACATAGACAAATGTAATGCATTGCGAATACATAGAAATTTACAAATCTTTAACATAATGCAGCGCGTCAGCAACCGTATATGCATAGAAAATAAACAGTTTTTTCAGCCTTCAGTTGCAAGGTAATCTTTTTGTTCCGAAGAAGATTCCATCACTGGAATCGAAACCTAGGTAAACGATTAAAAATTACCTTGAAACTGAAGGCTGAAAAAATTGTTAATTTTCAATACATAGAAAGAAGGATCCTTTATTCTGTGGTTAATGATAGCGGAACAAACACTGGTAGCAGTTACTCCTGTAAAATATCTGGGAGTATGCGTGAGGAACGATTTGAAGTGGAATGATCATATAAAATTAATTGTTGGTAAGGCGGGTGCCAGGTTGAGATTCATTGGGAGAGTCCTTAGAAAATGTAGTCCACCAACAAAGGAGGTGGCTTACAGAACACTCGTTCGACCTATGCTTGAGTATTGCTCATCAGTGTGGGATCCGTATCTGGTCGGGTTTACAGAGGAGGTAGAGAAGATCCAAAGAAGAGCGGCACGTTTCGTCACAGGGTTATTTGGTAAGCGTGATAGCGTTACGGAGATGTTTAGCAAACTCAAGTGGCAGACTCTGCAAGAGAGGCACTCTGCATCGCGGTGTAGCTTGCCGTCCAGGTTTCGAGAGGGTGCGTTTCTGGATGAGGTATCGAATATATTGCTTCCCCCTACTTATACCTCCCGAGGCGACCACGAATGTAAAATTAGAGAGATTCGAGCGCTCACGGAGGCTTTCCGGCAGTCGTTCTTCCCGCGAACCATACGCGACTGGAACAGGAAAGGGAGGTAATGACAGTGGCACGTAAAGTGCCCTCCGCGACACACCGTTGGGTGGCTTGCGGAGTATAAATGTAGATGTAGACGTAGATATTCCCAAGAAGGGTCGTCGAACAGATGCGCAAAACTATAGGTCTATATCTTTGACGTCGGTCTGTTGTACAGTTATGGAACATGTTTATTTTTGCGTATTATGACATTTCTGGAGGCCGAAAAGTCCTCCGAAGGAATCAAAACGAGTTCCGCAAACGACGATCGTGTGAACACAGCCCGCCCACTTCGTCCACGAGACTCGGAAAGCGGTAGTTACAGGCGCCCAGGTTGATAGCGTGTTCCTTGACTCCCAGAAGGCTTTCGGTGCACTTTGGCATTGCCGCCTAATGAACAAAATACCAGCGTACTGAATATCAGATCAAAGGCGTCACCGGATTAACAATTTCTAACAAGCAGAACACAGCATGTCATTCTCAGCGAAAAGAAATTTTAGGCGTAAAACCAACTTCGACTGTACCCAAAGGGGGTGCTATACAACCATCACTTCTCAAAAAATATGTAAACGACCTAGTGAATAACGTCGGAAAGTCAAAGGGCATGTTCGCGAATGATGCAGTTGTACACAGAGAAGACGCGACGAGAGAAAATTGTAGCGAAATGCAGGAAGACACATAGGCCGAAGAACCCATTATTGTATGAGTCCAGAATTACAGAACAATCATTTCAACATATCAAATAACTTATACACTCAGGTGACAAATTTCGTATGTATCCCCTCTTGCTCGGCTTAATTAAGCAACTCGATGTGACATGGACTCAGCAAGTCGCTGGATGTCACCTTCAGAAATAGTGAGCCATGCTGCCTCTATAGCCGTTCGTAATTGAGAAACTGTTGCCAGTATTGTGTTGTACACAAACTGACCTCATGATTATGTCCTATAAATGGTCTTCACGTCGGGCAATTTGGTTGGCTAAGCCATTCGCTCGAACTGTCCACGAAGTTCCTCAAACCAGTCGCAAACAATCGTGAACCGGCGAAAGGCATAAAAATTCCATCGTTGTTAGGCAACATGGAGTCCATGAATGGTTCAAATGGCTATGAGCACTATGGGACTTAACATCTGAGGTCATCAGTCCCCTAGAACAGAGAACTACTTAAACCTAACTAACCTAAGGACATCACACACATCCATGCCCGAGGCAGGATTCGAACTTGCGACCGTAGCGGTCGCGCGGATCCAGACTGAAGCGCCTAGAACCGCTCGGTCACAACGGTCGGCAGTCCATGAATGACTGTAAATAATCTACAAGTAGCCGAACATAACCATTTCCAGTCAACGATCGGATGAATTGGACCAGAGGACCCAGACCATCCCATGCAAACACATCCCACACCACTATTGAGCCACCACCAGTATGCACAGTGCCCTATTGACAACTTGGGTCCATGGCTTGGCGGGGTGTGCGCCACATTCCAAACTTACCATCAGCTCTTACCAGATGAAATCTGGACTCTTGTAACCAGGCCATAGTTTCCCAATCGTCTAGCGCTCGACCAAATGTTCACGAACCCAGGAGAAGCACTGGAGGCACTTCCGACGCTCGTCTGCTGCCATAGTCCATTAACACCAAATTTCGCCACACTGTCCTACCTGATACATTCGTCGTGCGTCCCACAATGGTTTCTGCTGTTATTTCACGCAGGGTTACTTGCCTGTTAGCACTGACAACTCTACGCAAACGTCGCTGCTCTCGGACGTTGAGTCAAGACCGTCGGCCACTGCATTGACCGTGGTGAGAGGTAATTCCAGAAATTTGGTATTCTGGGGCACCCTTGACACTGTGGATCTCGGAACACTGAATTCCTAGCGGTTTCCGAAATAGAATGTCCCACGCGACTAGCTCCGACTACCATACCAATTTCAAAGTCTGCTAATTCCCGTCGTTCGCCCATAATGAAGTCGTAAACATTTCCACATGAATCATCTGAGTACAAATGATAGCTCCGCCAGTGCACTGCCCTTTTATACCTTATGTATACAATACTATTGTCATCTGTGTATGTGCATATCGCTATCACCTCTCTACATACGACCAGGACTTTCTGTCAGATCTTTCACCAGAATTTGACTGTGGAACTTCTTTCTCCAGTAGAGTAAGTTGCCACTAAGCTTCCTGTACCAGTTTCAGTATATCTCGGGGGGAGGGGGGAGGGGGGGGGAGGTGAGCCGTGCGTGGCTCGTGTTAGCGCCATACCTCATTTGACACCGTATCCTTACTGTACTACGACCTCATTATGTTAATTTCAATTATTGGTGTCACTGAGTTGCCGCGTTGCCTGCCCGTGAGCGGCAGCAGCGGCGCTTATCGATATAAGCCCTGGCGTATCATCTTTGCTGACTGCTATTATTTCCAGGTTGTCGTGTGTTCGGAGTTAGTTTGGATGTGCCAGTGAGTTGGAGCGCGTCAGCAGTAAGTTCGGACCTGGCGGTGTTTGACTTAGGACGCGGCAGAAGTTCAGTCAAGGCGCGGCTGCAGTGAGGTTCGGACAGCCATGGCTCGCCCGACGGTTGCCGATACATATTACTTGACTGGTTCAAATGGTTCAAATGGCTCTGAGCACTATGGGACTTAACTGCTGTGGTCACCAGTCCCCTAGAACTTAGAACTATTTAAACCTAACTAACCTAAGGACATCACACACATCCATGCCCGCGGCAGGATTCGAACCTGCGACCGTAGCGGTCACGCGGCTCCAGACTGTAGCGCCTAGAACCGCACGGCCACTCAGGCCGGCTTACTTGAGTGCAGACTACCTTGGTTGATCATCGGTCGGTCGTCTTGTGGGACGACGTGTATGTTGGCCGGCGATCGCTTATGAGTTGCCTGCGTGTGCCGACTCGTGATTCGTCCTTGTTATTGCACAGTCGCTACCGTTAGTATTGTCTAGTCGTTCGTGCAGGTGTTCGTGAAACTGTGTGTAGCTTGTGATGTCGACTGCTCAGTTATTTTAGTGCTGTCTCCGTGCTGATGCGTGGCAGTCGGTCGGTTTGTGTGGATCAACCAGGAAATCTCCGCGTGGCGCAGTGGGCCACGCCCGCTGGCGGTCTCTACGCAGTGTCGGAGTCTGTGGGAGCTGTTCCGATTGCTACAAGGTTCGTGGCTCACCGATCCAGGACATCAAAGTTGAGTGGTGATTTAATTACGGAAGCCAGTCTGTTCACATTGTTCATGGTTGGCTGCTGGAGGTATTCCCATGAGCAACAGCGAGTGTCCGAGTTGGCGAAAGTTTGGCCACCATCCGGTGGAGTTTAACTGTATTTTGGTTATTTGAAGTCCAAGTCCACCAGCGGAATTGTGTGCCTTGTGGCCGTTAGCGTTCCGGTTACCTGCCCTGGCCGCTGACGTAAAATACAGGCAGTGTCCTCTCCTCACCGTATTGTCGCTGGCCAAGACTTGTGTGGAGTTTTGGCAGCTTATGCATACTTCGTTGTGGGCGGCTACGGCTTTTCCGTTTTGGCATTGGAGTTCCTTGTGTACAGGTGGGGTGGAAAGCAAGTCGTCTTGTCGTTGGGTCCGTTGACTGGCTCTTGGTTGAGTTACCGGCGGATAGGATACAGTGGGGCCGACTACCAGTCTCTCCTAAGCGAACGTTAATATTTCAAGTGCAGACCGACCCTCGGAAACTTCTGAGCGCCACTGGCTGCACTGCTTTTTCTTATTGGTGTTTGATTGTGAACTGTAGTGGCTCATAGCCGATGCTTTGAATTTCTATGCTTTTAGTAGGGTTTTAAATAATAAGCCTTCAGCCGTTTTAAAATTGGAAGTTCCTTACTTGTCAAGTCTTAGATTGTTTGGGCCTTCAGCCTCATTTAAAATACTTTTGGGTAAAGCTTTGGGCCTTCTGCCTTTCGAAAATTTATTGTAGTTGTGTTTTTCAATCATGGGCCTTCAGCCGTCTTAAAATTTAAATTCCTTACTTGTTAAATCTTAGATTGTTTGAGCCTCCACCCTCATTTAAAAATATATATTTAAGGATGAAGCCTTGGGCTTTCTGCCTTGTAAAAGATTATTGTAGTTGTGTTTTGAATCATGGGCCTTCAGCCGTTTTAAAAATTAAAGAGCTTGTGCCCTCAAGCCATAAGATTGTGTGACATATTCAGTCGATAGTTAAGCTCGAAAATTTGCGCTGTAATGTTTGGCAACTAAATAAAGTTATATGTGTTCGAGTGTAACTGACAGCCGCCCATTTTTAACCCCTTTCCACAATTCCAACTACCCGTTCTGTCCTGTGGATTTAACCAGGCGTTTCAGGGTTGGGGGGGGGGGGCAGGGATAATAAAGAAACGCGTTGAAGAAGTGAGCATATGAGAGATGGCGAGGGTCTGAAGCAGCGGTGTTAGCGCATGTGGCGGTGTTTGGGTGCGGCGCCTGAGTCAGCGGCGCACCCGAGGCCGGCGGCCTGGTGCTGCTGGCAGCCTTAGTCACCGCCGCTGATGTCACACCTGCTGTCAACAAGTGGCTGGCCTGGCCTCGCACCGCCTCACCTGGCCTGCCCCACAACCCGAGGCGCTACCTACTGGACACTCGTCTGGGCTGCTCCCCGGACCTGCTCAGGCTTTGGGAATCTGTGACTCGTCGTCCTCTCGTCTCTACACAATAGACACTAACGGAGTGAGAGCTTGGTGGCGCAGTTCTACATCTACACCTACATCTACATGGTTACTCTGCAATTCACACTTAAGTGCCTGGCAGAGGGTTCATCGAACCATTTTCTTCCTACTTCTCTACCATTCCACTCTCGAATGGCGTGTGGCAAAAAGGAACACCTAAATCTTTCCGTTCGAGCTCTGAGTTCTCTTCTTTTATTATGATGATCATTTCTCCCTGTGTAGGTGGGTGTCAACAAAATATTTTCGCATTCGGAAGAAAAAGTAAATACAGGGTGTTACAAAAAGGTACGGCCAAACTTTCAGGAAACATTCCTCACACGCAAAGAAAGAAAATATGTTATGTGGACATGTGTCCGGAAACGCTTACTTTCCATGTTAGAGCTCATTTTATTACTTCTCTTCAAATCACATTAATCGTGGAATGAAAACACACAGCAACAGAACGTACCAGCGTGACTTCAAACATATTGTTACAGGAAATGTTCAAAATGTACATGCATCCACCCTCCGTCGCATGGAATCCCTGATGCGCTGATGCAGCCCTAGAGAATGGAGTATTGTATCACAGCCGTCCACAATACGAGCACGAAGAGTCTCTACATTTGGTACCGGGGTTGCGTAGACAAGAGCTTTCAAATGCCCCCATAAATGAAAGTCAAGAGGGTTGAGGTCAGGAGAGCGTGGAGGCCATAGAATTGGCCCGGTTCTACCAATCCATCGGTCACTGAATCTGTTGTTTACGAACACTTCGACTGAAATGTGCAGGAGCTCCATCGCGCATGAACCACATGTTGTGTCGTACTTGTAAAGGCACATGTTCTAGCAGCACAGGTAGAGTATCCCGTATGAAATCATGGCGGTGAATCGAGGAAGTACAGTAGATACTGACGAAACTAAAATGAGCTCTAAGATGGAAATTAAGCGTTTCCGGACACATGTCCACATAACATCTTTTTTTTATTTGTGTGTGAGGAATGTTTCCTGAAAGTTTGGCCATACCTTTTTGTAACACCCTGTAGATCTCGCCGCAAAGAAAGCCGCCTTTGTTTCAGTGACTGCCACCCCAACTCGCGTATCATATCTGTGACACTCTCACGCCTGATGAGCGATAACACGAAACGAGCTGCCCTTCTTTGCACTTTTCGGATGTCCCCTCAATCTTACGTGGTAAGGATCCCATACCGCGCAGCGTTATTCCATCAGAGGACGGACAAGTGTATGTAGGCTGTCTCTTTAGTGGCTTTGTCGCATCTTCTAAGTGTTCTGCCAACAAAATGCAGTCTTTGTTTAGCCTTCCCCACAATATTATCTATGTGGTCTTTCCAATTTTAGTTGCTCGTAATTGTAATTCCTAGGTATTTAGTCGAATTTGACAGCCCTTACATTTGTGCGATTTATCTAACACCCAAAATTTATCGGATTTCTTTTAGTACCCATGTGGATGACCTCGCACTTTTCTTTGTTTAGTGCTAATTGCCACTTTTCACACCATACAGAAATTCTCTCTAGATAATTTTATAATTGGAATTGATGGTCTGATGATTTTACTAGACGGTAAATTACAGCATCATCTGCAAAAAATCTAAGGGGGCTGCTCAGATTATCACCTAGAACATTTATATCAATCAGGAACAGCAGAGGGCCTTACCTTGCGGAACGCCAAATATCACTTCTGTTCTACTCGATGGTTTACCGTTTGTCACTACAAACTGTGACCTCTCTGAGAAGAAATCACGAATCCAGTCACACAACTGAGACGATACTCTAGATATACGTAATTTGATTAATAGTCGCTTGTGAGGAACGGTATCAAAAGCCTTCAGGAAATCTAGGAATATAGAATCGATCTGAGATTCCTTGTCGACAGCACTCATTACTTCATGGGAATAAAGAGCTAGCTGTGTTGCACAAGAACGATATTTTCTGAATCCGTGTTGGTTATGTATCAATAAGTCATTTTCTTCAAGGTGATTCCTAATGTTTGAGTACAGTATATGCTCCAAAATCCTACTGCAAATTGAGGTCAGTGATATGGGTCTGTAATTCAATGGGTTACTCCTCTTTCCTTTCTTGAATATTGGTGTGACCTGTGCTACTTTACAGTATTTAGGAACAGACCTTTCGTCAAGTGAGCGGTTGTATATGATTGCTAAGAAAGGCGCTATTGTGTCTCCTCTTTCGTTTCTTGAATATTGGTGTGACCTGTGCTACTTTACAGTATTTAGGAACAGACCTTTCGTCAAGTGAGCGGTTGTATATGATTGCTAAGAAAGGCGCTATTGTGTCTGCACACTCTGAGAGGAACCTGATTGGTATACCATCTGGACCGGAAGACTTACCTTTCTTAAGTGATCTGAGCTGTTTCGCAACACCTAAGATATCTACTTTTATATTACTCATGCTAACAGCTGTTCTGGTTTAGAATTCTGGAATAGCTGTTAGCATGAGTGACATTAAAGTAGATATCTTAAGTTACTGCTTTGGACTCGCGTTCGTAAATACGGCTGAGTAAATCCCCATCCAACTTCAAAGCAGCAAATTAGAAAAAGTCTCTCAAAACACTTTTACACGATTATTAGGTACCGGTAGGATGCAAAACAAAAGTAAGCCCGGGTTTCGTCTGTTACGAATGTCACAGTGTTTGGCCGCGCAGCGACGGTACATCTATAAGCTGGACTCTGTAGGAGTAGCTCTCTGATCACTTCGATGCCGGCGCGGCTGAGTTTGAGAAGCGTGGCCAAATGGACGGCCAAAAAACACTTGCGTTTTTCGGAGCGCTGGGGCTAGATGCATTACAAAGAGGCCGCCTGCGCTTTTTCGATGATTTTCTGGTGTTTGATTTTGATAGCCATTGTCTACGCTGTAAACCACGAGGCCTTGTTCCATGTTCAAGTATCAATATCGGTATTTCATTTACTCAAAAGTAAATGAGCCCAGAACACAAGTTGCTACCTCACTCCTTCATTATTACTATGCGAATTTAAGATTATATGGGATTCTTCTACTGTTTCAAATGCTTACTCAAATTATTCTCTGTATCGTCTATTAAAGGACAAATGTAATCTTGCTTCGCCATTTTCTCACTTGTTTATTGAATAATAGTAAGTTACTCTAAATTTATCTTTTATTTTGATTCCACAATCATATCCGAAAATTCACGCATTTCCTGGAATGTTCCCGTGTACTCACGAATTCTTACTTGGGTTCAGTAGCTGATGCGAGCACTGTTCACCAGCCACGATCTGCCTTCAACAGAATCGTTTTATGGATAATCCACTATCAGCAGAAGTATTTCCGAACTTTTTGCATGCATTTTACAGGAAATAAAAGGTGGGTCTGAGTTGCAAGGAATTTCGAGAATTCCTGCTGATCCTGAATATGTTCGGTGTGATTATTGTACTTTGTGTTCAGTGTGAATAGGTGTTAGGCTACACAAAGTGAAGTTTTACATCCTCGTTGCACTTATCTTCAGCACGAGAAGCGGTTCAAATACACGGCCAGATCGTTCCAGGAGATTATTGTGTGTTGATAGTGATATTGCATTCACGTGAGCACGTGTTCCAGCTCCCTTTATAACCTCGCGCTACGAAGCTCTTTCGTACTTCTGACTCTGTCAGTAAAAAAGCAGTCTGATAAAAATTGTGACTTTCTACGGAGTGCAGGTGTTCGTCATGCCACTTTAAGCATATCTATCACTGTAGACTTGGATCCAGGTCGTGCAGAATGCAAAACATTATGCCGCCCCTGACAATAACCAGGACCCGTGCCCAGTATCTGCCTCCTTCCACATGTTATGGCTTACACAGTCCCCTGAAAAGGCAGCTGTCATCCCCTAGGGCAGCGGCGGGCAGGAATCCTGCACATGTGCGGTGCACTTGCACGCGTGCAGTTAACAGGTGTTCCGCGTGCACACAGGGGCCAGCTGGCCACCCGCTTATCTCCCGTCCCCACCATACCCTCTGTCCGCTCCTTCCTCTGTAATGCGTTTTGTTTCCTAGCTTGTTTTATTGAGTGAATGAATAACGTTAGTAGGAGTGCTTGAAGGAAATCATGGTTTGAAAGAGTACCTATTACCTACGATACGTTTTATTTAATTATCACAGGTGGAGTTTACAATACGTTTAATATCTGGAACAAAATTTCTACATACATACAAACAGTTACGTAAATTTTCATCACTGATGTTTGCTCTTAACCGAGACTTATTAATTCAGCAAATGGTTTTCCAGCTCTCGCAATATTAGGCGCAGTCTGATAACTTGCACACACCGCTGGGCTATTATTGTTGTCGCCCTGAAAACTTGAAAACAGTGCTCCATAAAATTTTAAGTCAGTTAGATGAGAGACATGACGAGAGAAAGTCGCAGATCTCTCGTGACAACAGCAACTGCGACAAATTCAAATGGCTCTGAGCACTATGGGACTTAACTGCTGTGGTCATCAGTCCCCTAGAACTTAGAACTACTTAAACCTAACTAACCTAAGGACATCACACACATCCATGCCCGAGGCAGGATTCGAACCTGCGACCATAGCGGTCGCGCGGTTCCAGACTGTAGTGCCTAGAACCGCTCGGCCACTCCGGCCGGCCAACTACGACAGATTCATCTGGTATCGTCAGATCTCTCTTCTTAAGCTCAGTCAATTCCCCCATCCGCTCAGAATCCGACAATAAACTGTACTTGTCCTTGCGAAATTTATTATAATGGCCTTCAATACTAAACTTCCGTTGACCAGCGAGAATGCTGCCACATATTAAACATTTCGAATTTTCACGTTTTTGCACAAAGAAAAAATGATTCTCCCATTACTTTTTAAAAGATAGCAAATCTCCACTTCTCCGTTTCTTGAAATACAACGTTCACTACATAGTGCTCGCTTCGCATCAACGTCCGCAGCTTAGCCTGGTACTACACTGCCGCAACCTGCCGGCTGTCGCCACAGCCCCGGTCGACGCCTGCACGCGAGCAGCACACGTGCAGCGCTGTGCGCACATGAGCCGCGTGCAACGTTTGCCCGCCCCTGCCCTAGGGAGTCTTTCTAACATTTGGTCACTGTTGTGGCCCATCTGTCTTGCCTCATCATGCACTCAATTGAACTGCAGAAAAATTGAAGCAATACATCCATCAAGAAAAAGTAATAGTGACGTTATTCACCACAACAGTTAATTATTTTTTATTAGAAGACAACAACTAAATTCAGATAGTGCTGATTATCAATCAAATTATGATTTGCATATGAGACACGCCAGTCTGGGAATAGACTGTCGCATATCACTATCAACATTATTTATTTCTTCCAGTTCCGTTTTCTCCCACTCTCCCTGAATACCTGTCAGTGGCAACAGTCTCCCGATTTGTTTCCAGAGTTTGTTGGGGTCCGCACCAGCCAGCCAGAGAATCAAAGTATCACACCGAATCCTGACAGAGTTTGTAAGTTTCTTGTTCCCAATCGGTTATATTACAATATAATTCTTGTCTGGTAGAGTACCATAGAATATGTAAAATGGAACAACCAGTTATTTCAAATGAGTGTTACCATTGGAGTGGTCAGGGCCACACTTTAAAAGAGAGGGAGAATTCCATGTTTGTCATTGTGTGATGGATTCGGGGCTCTCATTATCTTGTAGCACAAGCATTCGTCCTCACAGCTAAGCGCGTTAACGCGCTGCTTCCGCGATCCAGCCCCGTAATGAATCCGCGTTGCATATTAACGAGGGCTGGTTAGGCGGGCAGCGTGTATCTAGTTTTTAGGCAGTTTCTCACACCCAACTAGGTAATTATCAGGCTGGTACCCGCATCTCGCCTCTGATACACAATATGCAAATGTTAAAAAAATTGTTCTCACACTTTATTATAAAATTAACTCTAGACGCAGACAAATGAGGTACATGGTAGATAGGGAGGGGGGGGGGGGGGGGGGGGGAGTGGTGGAGTCACAAAGGGTATCCGACCACCAACTAACATTGCCAGAAACTAAATAACAATGTTGACCACGTACGAGGAACGGGAAAAGGCAAAGATGAAGAAGAGGTGACGCAAGTAGCACAAGACTTCTCATCCTATGTAGGCGCTCCGCGTCAGCTTTACTATTTGGCATACTTATTTTCTCGACCTGAAAGAGCACTTGGCCTGGACTCCGTAGTTTTTTGCTTTTTATTTTGGGGGGGGGGGGGGGGATGGGGGAGGGCTTTGGTCAGCACCTGATTGTGTAAGATTTACGATTTTAGCCCTGAGCGTTCAAATGTTTCAAGATGGATTTCGTATGTGTAAAATTTCTCGACATGGTCTGACGCTATGGACCTCGTGTTAAACCTGGAGATGGTGTAATAAACGTATATTCTGAGTATTTCCCATTCTGTTTAACAACCATTTAATACACTTCTACTGAGTTCTAACCGCCCACTTGTGGGGATATGAAGACAGTACGGAGGCCGCCGCTACCAAGCAGCGAATCATTACTCGCGAGATCACCATATTTTCCGGTAGCTGAAACAGCACCCTATGATGACCCAACATTTTGACTGGGGTTGTGTTCAGGGCGTCAAAACATCCTACGACCGGGTAATTTGGAAATTTGTGGTAAGGTCTTATCGGACCAAACTGCTGAAGTCATCGGTCCCTAAGCTTACACACTACTTAATCTAACTTAAACTGACTTACGCTAAGGACGACACTCACGCCCATGCCCGAGGGAGGACTCGAACCTCCGACGCGGGGAGCCGCGTGGACCGTGGGAAGACGCCAGAGACTGCGCGGTTACCCCGCCCGGTTACCAGCCTGAGTTACGTGCTGTTGTGACCAATAGTTTGACAGTTATTAGTGTTTTATTGAAGTATGGTAAAAGCTGAGTTCGGCATCGAAATTAAAGTACAAACACAAAGTAGGCAGATATTACACTCACGGTGTCAGTGCCGTTCTGTGAGTGCAGGAGTGGTTCTTGAATTATTCGCGTTTGTTTTAAATTTTGAACGGTTCATTTTAGATAATCTAGTACCAAGTTTGGCAGCGGTAAAAATTATTGATAATATTGTGCAAGGCAGTTCAAATGACGAATATGTGCCAAGTTTTAGGTCCTTCAGATCGGTAACGCCGGGCGTAGGAATCTTCTCAATATTTCGTGTAAGTTGTTGTTGTTGCTGTGGTCTTGAGTCCTGAGACTGGTTTGATGCAGCTCTCCATGCTACTCTATCCTGTGCAAGCTGCTTCATCTCCCAGTACGTACTGCAGCCTACATCCTTCTGAACCTGCTTAGTGTATTCATCTCTTGGTCTCCCTCTACGACTTTTACCCTCCATGCTGTCCTCCAATACTAAACTGGTGATCCCTTGATGCCTCAGAACATGTCCTACCAACCGATCCCTTCTTCTAGTCAAGTTGTGCCACAAACTTCTCCCCAATTCTATTCAGTGCCTCCTCATTAGTTATGTGATCTACCCATCTAATCTTCAGAATTCGTCTGTAGTTCCACATTTCAAAAGCTTCAATTCTCTTCTTGTCCAAACTATATCGTCCATGTTTCACTTCCATACATGGCTACATTCCATACAAATACTTTCAGAAACGACTTCCTGACACTTAAATCTATACTCGACGTTAACAAATTCCTATTCTTCAGAAACGCTTTCCTTGCCATTGCCAGTCTACATTTTATATCCTCTCTACTTCTACCATCATCAGTTATTTTGTTCCCCCAATAGCAAAACTTCTTTACTGCTTTAAGTGTCTCATTTCCTGATCTAATTCTCTCAGCATCACCCGAGTTAATTCGACTACATTCCATTATCCTTGTTTTCCTTTTGTTGATGTTCATCTTATATCCTCCTTTCAAGACACTGTCCATTCCATTCAACTGCTCTTCCTAGTTCTTTGCTGTCTCTGACAGAATTACAATGTCATCGGCGAACCTTAAAGTTTTTATTTCTTCTCCGTGGATTTTAATACCTACTACGAATTTTTCTTTTGTTTCCCGTGTAAGTTATATAAATAAAATCTTCGGGGATAGTTTTACAGTTTTATGGATAGCAGATAAGTGCTTTGGGCTGAGGAGAAAGCAAATAGTCACCTTTTAAGGAAAAATTCAGGGAGTTGGTATATGGGCAAAATCTGCAGCGAGAAGCCATTGAATGCTTCATCAGGCGACCGGTTGACCATTATGCGGTTTGTGCTAGTACGAAAATCAACAAACACTTTTTGCATGCGGTCCGCTCCTGTCTTATATATAAGGCGCATGAATCTGAGTACAGGAGTAACTCGGCAGTGAAGTTACGCCAAGTCCAGCTCGCTCGATTCTCTGACCCGCGAGTGGTTGCAACCTTAGGGATCTAGAATGTTTACAGTCTGGCAGTGAAGCGTTTTGAAAGTATTTTGAAAATTTTACTGCGAATGTTGGACTCTATTTCTCGAGAATCGATTGGAGACAGAGTAATTTTGTTGTGCAAATTGTAACGGTGAACTTGAGACTTTAACCAGTGTGCTGGACAACCCCCGCCCCCCTTCCCCCCCCCCCCCTCTTCCCCTTGGAATCTGGAGTACAGATTTTCTATTCATTATAGAATTGTCATACACTTCTAGAAATGATTTCCCGTGATTCTTCTAAGCCTCTCGTTCCTCTCGTTATAACATCGCCTGGCTGATTACAGTGAGAATATATTATGGCCTTAACAATTGCTGTGTAGCTACTGTTTCTTTGGTCGTCCAAATTTTCACGGATAATTATGTCACTTCTTTCGGCGCAGCTACGTTTTTCGCTGATCTGAGCTCACAGCAGATGTAGACCTTTGCAGGGTAATGCTGAAATAGAACCCCCGTCTTCTTTTCCGTCGATTCCTTACACCATCGTGCGCTTATACTTCGAAGATAACAATGCTTATCTTTTAAGAATCAAAGTAACCTATCTACAAACATACTGAGTGGGTAATCATTAATTTTATAGAACAGAATTTTTTTGTGTCACCTACAAAATCTAGTTCTTCCGACATGACATGTCTCGAAACTGACTGTCTCATTCACATACAAAATGGTAATTTTAGCGTCTTTACACCACCCCTCTCCATGATAAAAAGTTATGCCGGCTCAATTCTCGGAACTTAAAATAATTTTGACTGGATGTGTTCGTTCAAGTGTGGCACTTTGAACATTGTCGTGTGCATTTCGTTCCGTACGATAAGCATCGCATGGTAGAAAAAACAACTTTCGGACATTTGAGAGCGCGAGCAAATGTTTTATGAACTTTTTCTAATTCTGATTCTTCAACTGAGGGGATATCAGTACTTCGATAGGCTGCACGTGGTAGCCGAGCGGTCTAGGGCGCCTTACCACGGTTCGCGCGGCTGCCCCTGTCGGAGATTCGAGTCCTCCCTTTGGCATGGGTGTGTGTGTGTTGTCCTTAGCGTTGTTCTAAGTTAGATTAAGTAGTATGTAAGCCTAGGGACCGATGACCTCAGCAGTTTGGTCCCATGGATACAGCAGCACAGCTGTGTCAAAACTTTGTACTTTCCTCTATCCAGTGACATGAGCAATGTGTTTGAACCTATTGTAATCTGTAATAAACAAGCACCGCAGTAATTCGATAGAAATTATTTTTAGTTGTTCTATATAACATCTGGTGCATTCTATAGTAGAATATATGCACTACTGGATCTAAAACTGTTTTTACCGTAGAACCCTACGTTACTATCCGCATTATGTTTAAAATAAATTCTACTGTTATGGCTAGGCACAGTGTCTTCCTGTTTCCTCCTACGCGCTTGTCGTAGGTCAGGCAGCGCACACCGAATCTTATGGGAAATTTAAGATGCACTAGAAGAATAAACATTATGTTATGACGCGCGGGATTAGCCGAACGGTCTGAGGCGCTGCGGTCATGGACTGAGCGGCTGATCCCGGCGGAGGTTCGAGTCCTCCCTTGGGCGTGGGTGTGTGTATTTGTCCTTAGGATAATTTAGGTTAAGTAGTGTGTAAGCTTAGGGATTGATTACCTTAGCAGTTAAGTCCCATAAGATTTCTCACACATTATATTATAATTATTTGAACTGCACCCCCACACAATGTATACACAGTCATATTCCGGCGGATCTCTCCAGATAATCCGCCTGGGTTAATAAGAGCAAGGGCAAGTAATTTGTTGCGACTAGCAGGACTCAAAGATACTTAACAGTATTGCCTTAAACGTATAAAAAGATCATGAATTACTACTAATACTATTACTATGTACTTTCAAACTGATGCACTTCCAACTTTTAAAACTGCATTACAGTAAGTGAACGTGATTTATTAGACAGAGTGTATATGATAACGCAGGATTGTGTGCTTAGTGGTTGAAATGGGAAAATAATGTTATCTACTTGCCACGAAATTGCAATAGATTGAAATTCCTGATACCTGTTAGAATTAATTTTATTTCGAAACCTGTTCCCACTGTTTCCAGTGGTCACAGGCTCCTTTTACTGTCGTTTTTACATCACAAGCAAAATCACGTAAATTTTGTAAATAATGAAGAAAAATAAGCCTGTCACCACTGGAGACGTTCGTCAGGTTACCCAAAGTCGTACACACAACACATACATCAGTAAACTTGTCGTTTCATTTGTTATCAATAACGTTCGCAGTAAAGTTTATTTAATTTGTTCGAATTTAAAGTTAAACTGCTACATGAACCAGCTTCGGAGTCCTATGCTAGCAATTAGGCAGAACGGAGTATAAAAGTCTTACGGGTGTTTGCCGTATGCGACGCTTTCTATTTTCTGAAACAGTGTCAAAGATAATTCATCAAACAGCATTATGTTCCTTCCGGTGATAACAGATTACTATGTTTAATATACCGTCGTTTACAGTAGATAATTTCCATACCCGACAGTGAATTCAAGAATGTCTTAGACGCAAGCTGGAATGGGCAGGATGCCGGACGAGTCATTACTCGGTGTGGATGCAAACTGGACAGAAGTTTATCGTTATTTATGTTCAGGGCTGCAGTTCACCTATACACCAAGAAGAACACAACCAGCCTCTGTAATTTTCTGAAAACCTTCCGAATTTCATAAGAACTAGGATATTGCCATCGTCGAAAGCCTGAAGAAGATACTTACCACATCAGAGCAAACTATGGTATTCGGGAAAGATTTCACTGCACGGAGTATTCAGAGGGTTTCTTATTACATGGTTAGTTTGCGGAATTAGCCGCACTTAACAGACTGCTGCTATTGTCTTCGGAGGGGACTCAAACAATGGAAACGGTTGTGAACAAGAAAAAAAGGCAGCTATTATGCAGCTGCAGCGCTAAGAAGTCCAATAAAAGTCGAGGGTTACTGTAAACTCGTGAAATCAGGAAGTCTGTCTCTCATACTCTTGGATGGAAGTAGCAAGGTCCGGAGGGATACGGATGGCAACTGTCATCGGCAGTTACCATCGTCGTAGACAGAACTTATCGCTTCAACGCAGGTGCACCTGGTTGTTGGGTAGCAGCTTTTTTGTAGCAGTGGATGATCGGAAGCTGTGACTCTGAAAATCGTGCATACTGTACGTTACCCATGCTTCTGTTATCATTCAGAGGTATTGTTACGCTATATTAAAGAGCTAAGTTTAGCTCGATGAGAAGCTGGATGGGGAAATGGACGCGGCGATTTTTAGTAATGTGGGAATAAGCAGTTTTTTTGTGTGTGGAATTAGAGTATTTGATTTTAGTGTGACTTTCTCACCCTCGCTTCCTAAACTGTTAAAGCGATCCTTCTGCTTCGCTGTGACTGTCAGGAACGTTGAAAAGAACCGGTTGAGATTAGAATGGGGGTGGCTACCGTCGCATATTTCCATTTCAGTAGTCGCATATTGAAATTTGGCAACGGCCTTGCCGCAGTGGATACACCGGTTCCCGTGAGATCACCGAAGATAAGCGCTGTCGGGCGTGGCCGGCACTTGGATGGGTGACCATCCAGCCGCCATGCGCTGTTGCCATTTTTCGGGGTGCACTCAGCCTCGTGATGCCAATTGAGAAGCTACTCGACCAAATAGTAGCGGCTCCGGTCAAAGAAAACCATCACAACGACCGGGAGAGCGGTGTGCTGACCACACGCCCCTCCTATCCGCATCCTCAACTGAGGATGACACGGCGGTCGGATGGTCCCGATGGGCCAATTGTGGCCTGAAGACGGAGTGAATATTGAAATTTACCTGAGCCAGTCTGACTGCTACAGAAAATAGTCACCAGAGTGATAAGTTTCTACCCTTATCTCGCTAGTTAAACTGACGCTGGCAACCCTTATCAAAAATTATTCCGCTAACATTGCTGTGTAGGCTCCGCATTTTAACGTTGCCTTTGAAGACAGTGATGCAATCTCGTCGGAAAACCAGAGTGCGTGGATACCAAAAAGATCTCAGGGTGTAGGTATTCGTGCTGATGTACTTCACGATGTCACGTTGTTAAGAAGAATGTGTTACAGTCGTAGCAAAGTATTCCTTTCGAAACAGACTTCCAAATGTTTAAGGCTGCTGCTGACTATGATCATCATCAATCATTTGCTGATGTCACACTTCTAAAGTCATCAGTCTCTTATTTACCTCCAGGAGGAATTTGTGTACCCCCTCTCTCTGTCTGTAGAGTACACTGAGGAGAAAAGATGTCATGCAATAGCGATGTGCACTTATATACAGGGTGTCCGAGCTATCTTGTCCACCCAAAATATCTCTGGAACAATAACAGCTATTGGAAAACGACTTTCATCGGTATCAATGTAGGGCTGGAGCCCATGAATGTACATATTTGGAAACATTCTAAAACGAAAGCATATGTGTTTTTTAACACAAACGTATGTTTTTTTAAATGGACCTCCTATATTTTTTCTTCAGCAATCCATAGCATTAAAAAGCACATATACAATGGCGTTGATTGCATCGCAATATTCCCATTACATCCCGAGATATTGAGACGCGAAGTTGACGCTTGAAACACCCGACATTCACTGCTAGCTCACGTCCTGAGGCTCAGGCGTGAACCCCATGCTGCCCGTAATAGCGATGTGATTGACATGTGTAATCGCACCTCCATACTTATCAAGAGGTCCGAAACGAATAATACGGTCTGCTGCCATCAACTCTCATAAGCACATAATGGTTTCCCTCTTGCACGTTTTACGTATCTACGTACACAATATGAACCAGTACCGATCGGTGTACACCCGTCAGGTTGTCTTATTTATCCTGCACACCCAAAATAAGGTTTATCTAATGCGTTATATGACCCATTGTGCCTGTCGCGCAGGGCCTGGCTCTACCTAGTCAAGTGTCCAACGTAGTTCCCACGTTCCCACTACTGCCACAGTTACCACTTCGCCTTGTTTATGATTTGCGACCCATGCAAACTCCTGTACTCTACCACCCTCCGAGCACCCCATGTTGTTGCTTTGGCGTGCAGTACTCCGCTTGCCAGTGTAGTCGTGCATCAGAGTAATCTAGTGACGGCACGGAGGTAGTACACATTGTGTATAAACGTTGTGTTGTGGAAATTATACTGTACAGTATAATGTACACACATGAAGATATGGTAGAAATGCTGCTGATCTATGGAGAATGTACGTTGACGGGAAATACGTTATGAGGCTGCTTGTTTGTTGATAGTACTGTTAGCGAACATTATGATTATTAAGTTAATATGTCTGTTTTCTACCCTACTCTACATACCTGTACTGTACCCTGTTGTAGGTGGACGAAATGCTGTTCAGGCAGAACGACTGTACAGAAGACGATTCCCTGACAAGCCATCGCCATCGAGCCGGATGTTTGGTCGTCTCACATCTCGTCCACGTGAAACGGGAAGCTTAAATCCAAGACCTCGACATCGTCCTAGAACACGCACAGATGAACGTGCTGAAGTTGCTGTGCTCGCTACCATAGCTGTGAATCCTCAAATCAGCACACGTCAAATTGAACGTGAAGTTGGTGTATCGAAATCAAGTGCACAGCGTATTCTTAAACGTCATAAATTTCATCCTTACCATGTTCATTTACACCAGGATCTTCATGGAAATGACTTCCGCAATAGGGTAAAATGGCCCTGAGCACTATGGGACTTAACATCTGTGGTCATCAGTCCCCTAGAACTTAGAACTACTTGAACCTAACTAACCTAAGGACATCACACACATCCATGCCCGAGGCAGGATTCGAACCTGCGACCGTAGCAGTCGCGCGGTTCTGGACTGAGCGCCTTAACGCAATAGGGTAACATTTTGTCGGAAGGCTCAGCAAAAACTTCTGACTAATCCAATTTATTTCGCAGATGTTCTCTTTACCGACGAGGCATCATTCTCCAACAAAGGAATTGTCAATATGAGGAATATGCATTATTGGTCCGCAGACAATCCAAAATGGCTCCGTCAGGTAGAGTATCAACGTCCGTGGAAAGTTAATGTTTGGTGTGGGATTATTGGAGATACCATTATCGGACCTTTCTTTATAAACGGCATCCAAAATGGCAGACAATACTCCAGATTTATACGACACAATCTTCCTGTTCTCTTCGACACCGTACCTCTGAACCGGAGAATGGTCATGTGGTATCAGCATGACGGATGCCCTGCACATAACGCCTTACGAGCACGACGACTTCTGAACCGTAAGTTCCCTGGTTGGTGGATTGGACGAGGTGGCCCAGTTAGGTGGCCTGCCCGATCTCCGGACCTTACACCGCTGGATTATTTTCTTTGGGGAGCAGTGAAGGATGCTGTTTACCAACATGAACCAACAACACCAGAGGACATGAAGCAACGCATTATTGATGCTTGTACAGCCATCAAAGAGGAAACAGTAGCACGAAGTAGGGCATCCTTCATCCGCAAAGTGACCCTATGTATGCAAGCCAATGGGCATCACTTTGAGCATGAGATGTGAACGCTATGTTTGGTATGTAGTGCTGGTATCACAGTGGAAGTTTCTACAAAGGGCCATTTTACCCAGTGATGTTAAGAAACATTTGTTTGCAACAATTTGTCATTTAACGCATTAGATAAACATAACATTGATAATTATGTGATAATAAAACTAATTGGTTAAACATGTTTACATTCATCTTCTATGTTCTACCTGAACTTCCCAAATCAAAACATTTTTACCTAAACAACGGTAAAACTTTTAGTCCACTTGCTCGTTTCACTAAAACCATCAACATGAATTTTACTATTACGAGTGAATGATTAACTGTCACTTGCGCTAGATCTACAGTAAAGTAAAGTTTTAACGTTGAACGGCATTACCTTTTTAGTAACGAATTAACGATAAGCGTAGTTAACTTTGTGACTAACGTTGCGGTACACAGATATGTTACAGAACCGCATCACCCCTAGCCTATGGGATAAATACCTGCTGGAATGTACGACGTTAATGCAGGATGGCAGCAGACCGTATTATTCGTTTCGGACCTCTTGATAAATATGGAAGTGTGATTACGCATGTCAATCACATCGCGATTACGGGCAGCATGGGATTCACGTCTGAGCCTCAGGACGTGTGCTAGCAGCGAATGTCGGGTGTTTCAAGCGTCAACTTCGCATCTTAATATCTCGGTATGTAATGGTAATATTGCGATGCAATCAACGCCATTGCGTATGTGCTTTGTCATGCTATGGGTTGCTGAAGAAAAAATATGGGAGGTCCATTTAAAAAAACATAAGTTTGTGTTAAAAAACACAAATGCTTTCGTATTAGAATGTTTCCAAATATGTACATTCATGGGCCTCAGCCCTACATTGATACCGGTGAAAGTCGTTTTCCAATAGCTGTTATTGTTCCAGAAATATTTTGGGTGGACAAGATAGCTGGGACACCCTGTATACGTGACGGTAGTATCGCGTACGCAGGGTATAAAATGACAGTGCATTGACGGAGCTGTCATTTGTAGTCGGTTACATGTGAAAAGGTTTCCGACGTGATTCTGGCCGCGCGACGGGATTTAACAGATTTTGAAACCGGAATGGTCGTTGGAGCTAGGCGCATGGGACATTCAATTTCGGAAATCCGCGGTCCACAATGTCAAGAGTGTGCCGAGAATACCAAATTTCAGGCATTACCTCGCACCACGGACAACGCAGTGGCCGAGAGCCTTAATGACCGAGAATAGCGGCGTTTGGGTAGAGGTATCAGTGTTAACAGACAAGCGACATTGCAGGAAGTAACCACATAAATTAATTTGGAACGTACGACGAACGTATTAGGATAGTGAGGCGAAATTTAGCGTAATAATCTGTGACAGCAGACGACCTATACGAGTGCTTTTGCTAACCTCATGACAGCGCTTGCACCGCCTCTCCTACGCTCACGACCATATCGTTGGTCCCTAGGCGACTGTAAAACCGTGGCCCGGTCAGATGAGTCTCGATTTCAGTTGATAAGAACTGATAGTAGGATTCGAATGTGGCGCAGACTTCACGAAGTCGTGACCCAAGTTGTCAACAAGGCACAGTGTAAGTTTCCAGAATGAGATTTTCACTCTGCAGCGGAGTGTGCGCTGATATGAAACTCCCTGGCAGATTAAAACTGTGTGCCCGACCGAGACTCGAACTCGGGATTTTTGCCTTTCGCGCGCAAGTGCTCTACCATCTGAGCTACCGAAGCACGACTCACGCCCGGTACTCACAGCTTTACTTCTGCCAGTACCTCGTCTCCTACCTTCCAAACTTTACAGAAGCTCTCCTGCGAACCTTTCAGAACTAGCACTCCTGAAAGAAAGGCTAAGCCATGTCTCCGCAATATCCTTTCTTTCAGGAGTGCTAGTTCTGCAAGGTTCGCAGGAGAGCTTCTGTAAAGTTTGGAAGGTAGGAGACGAGGTACTGGCAGAAGTAAAGCTGTGAGTACCGGGCGTGAGTCGTGCTTCGGTAGCTCATATGGTAGAGCACTTGCCCGCGAAAGGCAAAGGTCCCGAGTTCGAGTCTCGGTCGGGCACACAGTTTTAATCTGCCAGGAAGTTTCATATCAGCGCACACTCCACTGCAGAGTGAAAATCTCATTGTGGAAACATCCCCCAGGCTGTGGCTAAGCCATGTCTCCGCCATATCCTTTCTTTCAGGA
This sequence comes from Schistocerca americana, assembly GCF_021461395.2. Classification (NCBI taxonomy): domain Eukaryota; kingdom Metazoa; phylum Arthropoda; class Insecta; order Orthoptera; family Acrididae; genus Schistocerca; species Schistocerca americana. The sequence continues at coordinate 363,303,820 of NC_060121.1, forward strand.
GTGCTAGTTCTGCAAGGTTCGCAGGAGAGCTTCTGTAAAGTTTGGAAGGTAGGAGACGAGGTACTGGCAGAAGTAAAGCTGTGAGTACCGGGCGTGAGTCGTGCTTCGGTAGCTCATATGGTAGAGCACTTGCCCGCGAAAGGCAAAGGTCCCGAGTTCGAGTCTCGGTCGGGCACACAGTTTTAATCTGCCAGGAAGTTTCACAGTGTATGTTGATGGTGATTCCATAATGGTGTGGGCTGTGTTTACATGGAATGGACAGGGACCTGATTATGTTCGGCTACTTGGAAATTATTTCCAAACATTCATGGACTTCTTGTTCCCAAACAACGATGGGATTTGTATGGATGACAATGTGACATGTTATAAGCCACAGTTGTTCGCGATTGGTTCCAAGATCATCCTGGAGAATTCGATGGAATGCGTTGACCACCCATATCACCCGACATGAGTTCCATCGAACCTTCATGGGACATAATCGAGAGGTCAGTTCGTGTACAATATCCTGCACCAGCAACACCATCGCAATCATAAACGGCTATAGAGGCAGCATGGATTGATATTTCTGCAGTGGACCTACAACGACTTGTTGAACCCATGCCAAGTGGAGTCTCTGCACTACTCCAGACCAAAGGGGATCCGACATTATATTAGGCGGCATCCCACGACTGTTGTCAACCATGTGTATATGCTATGCGCAGGTGTAAGAGCGTTTTCTAAATGTTTGCATAACGTGGGTACCAGCCCGGTATTCACCTGGTGGGACGTGCCAAATCGCCTAAAAACCACACCCAAACTGGCCGTCTCAGGAGCCTTCGTCGTTAACCCCAGAAGCGAATTCGATCCGTAGCAGGGTCACTTTCCCGTAACTCGGAAGCGGCAGCTAACGCTCCCGGCTACCTCGGTTATCACGCTTTGATCTGCGGAAGCAGGTTTTAAGCTCAACAGCCGTCGAAATCGAGATCAAAGAAGGCAGAACACTACCTCTGCTCTACAGCAAATGTGTAGGAGGCAGTCTATGGTCCTGTGGAAGGACCCATCTCGGTGTTGAAGCAAAGAAGTTTAGGGGAACTACAATTTTAATTATTATGAGCAGACAGGAATTCTAAACTCTATCGCGAATGGACTCTTTTATCATTCCTTTACCTCACCTTGTGCCGTTTTTTGTGAAGGAAACCGCACACCCTGACACAGGACTAATCAACTAATGTTACATTTTAGAAAATTTGCCTTCGTTACAAACGGCACAGATGATCGCAGACAAAAATATTCTCTCTGTGAGACTCCGTAGTAGCCTGTAGCTCACGATACTGAAAAGATCCGTTACACTCCGCCATTGAAGTGCTATGAAACAAATTAAGTTCATTTTCGATAGTAAAGAATAACTCGGTATACCTTGAGAATAATTTCGCAAATTTTTGGATTATAGCAGTATTTTCTATATGGTCTATAACTTTTTGATTGTGAGGTATGAGACCACTTGGATCTATGGGTGCGACTAGATTCCTGAAGAAATCATGTAACTGATTATGAGATATGTATACGGTTTTAATATTCGGTAATCGTATTAAGAAAAAGGCGACTATGTTTTGTGCACATCTGAGTGAGCCTTCTTCGTGCATGGTTGGTAGCCGTTACCACATGTTTTGTTCCTGAGTTTGTGGTTTAGTATTGTTTGCTAGCAACTGAACCAGCTTTCTTGCTTAAGTAAATTCTCGAGCTTTATTGTTTGATTTCGTGATCTTTCTTGTTATGATTTTTTTATATTTTATCGATTTTTCTTTGTAGTGGGTAGCTACGTCGTTATCAGTGACTTTCTGTGGCTCCCGCCTTTCGGAAGAATTTTTCACAGGACATAGTTCCTACTTATTGCTCTTAATTACAGTCTCGCGTGAACTTTTTTATATAAATTTGGGAATAATTGTTAAAGTATTAGGCCACTGACGCTAGTCTCTCTCTGTAACACAATTTAGATCTTGTTTGCCTTATTAAATTATTGAACGACTTCTCTCTCTATGATGAACGGTTAGTCTAAATTCGGGCGTGTATAATCCATCTTTCCCGAGCCACTGGCGATTTCAAATGATCGTGTTATTCACGTGTGCATTTCAGACCATTTTACCAGCAATATTCAGAAACAAACTCCATGATACGTTAAGATTTTTATGTTAAATATACGTTTCTTCATGCACTTCCGTTTTCAAAGATTGAATCCTGAAATAAATGTATAGAAAAAGACATGCCTGACGTTCAATAACTCAGCCGATATTTACACAGTTCCCCATCGAAGCTGTTCCAAGCCAGATTAGGTCACACTTGTACCATTTTTAAAATACACTCCTGGAAATTGAAATAAGAACACCGTGAATTCATTGTCCCAGGAAGGGGAAACTTTATTGACACATTCCTGGGGTCAGATACATCACATGATCACACTGACAGAACCACAGGCACATAGACACAGGCAACAGAGCATGCACAATGTCGGCACTAGTACAGTGTATATCCAACTTTCGCAGCAATGCAGGCTGCTATTCTCCCATGGAGACGATCGTAGAGATGCTGGATGTAGTCCTGTGGAACGGCTTGCCATGCCATTTCCACCTGGCGCCTCAGTTGGACCAGCGTTCGTGCTGGACGTGCAGACCGCGTGAGACGACGCTTCATCCAGTCCCAAACATGCTCAATGGGGGACAGATCCGGAGGTCTTGCTTGCCAGGGTAGTTGACTTACACCTTCTAGAGCACGTTGGGTGGCACGGGATACATGCGGACGTGCATTGTCCTGTTGGAACAGCAAGTTCCCTTGCCGGTCTAGGAATGGTAGAACGATGGGTTCGATGACGGTTTGGATGTACCGTGCACTATTCAGTGTCCCCTCGACGATCACCAGTGGTGTACGGCCAGTGTAGGCGATCGCTCCCCACACCATGATGCCGGGTGTTGGCCCTGTGTGCCTCGGTCGTATGCAGTCCTGATTGTGGCGCTCACCTGCACGGCGCCAAACACGCATACGACCATCATTGGCACCAAGGCAGAAGCGACTCTCTTCGCTGAAGACGACACGTCTCCATTCGTCCCTCCATTCACGCCTGTCGCGACACCACTGGAGGCGGGCTGCACGATGTTGGGGCGTGAGCGGAAGACGGCCTAACGGTGTGCGGGACCGTAGCCCAGCTTCATGGAGACGGTTGCGAATGGTCCTCGTCGATACCCCAGGAGCAACAGTGTCCCTAATTTGCTGGGAAGTGGCGGTGCGGTCCCCTACGGCACTGCGTAGGATCCTACGGTCTTGGCGTGCATCCGTGCGTCGCTGCGGTCCGGTCCCAGGTCGACGGGCACGTGCACCTTCCGCCGACCACTGGCGACAACATCGATGTACTGTGGAGATCTCACGCCCCACGTGTTGAGCAATTCGGCGGTACGTTCACCCGGCCTCCCGCATGCCCACTATACGCCCTCGCTCAAAGTCCGTCAACTGCACATACGGTTCACGTCCACGCTGTCGCGGCATGCTACCAGTGTTAAAGACTGCGATGGAGCTCCGTATGCCACGGCAAACTGGCTGACACTGACGGCGACGGTGCACAAATGCTGCGCAGCTAGCGCCATTCGACGGCCAACACCGCGGTTCCTGGTGTGTCCGCTGTGCCGTGCGTGTGATCATTGCTTGTACAGCCCTCTCGCAGTGTCCGGAGCAAGTATGGTGGGTCTGACACACCGGTGTCAATGTGTTCTTTTTTCCATTTCCAGGAGTGTAGTTTCCCAAGAAGATTCGCCTACAGAATTAATCAATAATTATTATCAAAGGGTGTCAAAAGCCGGTCGAAGTGGCCGTTCGGTTAAAGGCGCTGCAGTCTGGAACCGCAAGACCGCTACGGTCGCAGGTTCGAATCCTGCCTCGGGCATGGATGTTTGTGATGTCCGTAGGTTAGTTAGGTTTAACTAGTTCTAAGTTCTAGAGGACTAATGACGTCAGCAGTTGAGTCCCATAGTGCTCAGAGCCATTTTTTGAAAAGGTGTCAAAACTTCCTTAAGTTTTCCTGAATTGAGGCATATCCACTATTTTTTTTCTCTCCTAGCTCTTTCTTTCCAAGTTCAGGGTAATTAAGTGGTAGGTCAATTCGGGTGACTGCCCGAGACATTTTATGAAATAAAATCCCAATTTAAATTCACATAATAATGTACCAGGCTGCGTAACAGAATAGTTTTCCATCAATCAACCTAACTATATAATTAATCTGGTGCCTTACAACTATATCAGTATTGGTCGTTTCTCAACAGAAAATTTTCGGTTAGAATTTAAAAAAGTTCTCGTCTAATACCATCATGTGGCTCATCATTTAAGTTCTATTTAAGCATGGATTTAGATGCGTAAACTTCATTATCAGAAATTCATGACAATACAAAAATCGTTTAACGTAAGCATACGATACATTTCTCACTGGAAGTGTCGCTCTGGCGATCCTGAGGGCCTCTTTCATTTCAACAGCACTGTATCGATAGTAAGTGAGCACGATGCTGCATTTCGATAGAGATTCTATTAATTTTTTGGACAAGTAGGTACCTAGTTCCTGTAGGAAATGGGTAGACAGGTTCAAATGACAGAAGTCTCAGAAAGGATACCAATTGCATCATGCTACAAAATTTTAGTGACATCTGTAACTGTGATGTAAAGCTATTTGGTTATGAATGAGTGATTATGTGATTATGTAGGGAAATGACTTGTCAGGCTATACATAATTACATCTCATGAAATGTAACTTGTGTGTTTTGTGTACTGAAAATTCCCTCTTGAATGGCGCCATAGACTGCCACCAGGCATACATCAATCTCACTTACTTTGTACTCACGATCTGTACCTGGCAGTGAAGACGCACTAAGAGGCACGTCACTCTTCAAGGGCAAGGAGCCCGTTCAGACTACCGCAAGAGACACCTTGACTTCTCTAGGGCCATGGCCGTCATCAAAAACAAGCGCCGACATCGCGAAAGGCGTATTTTTGTCTGCTGTGTACGTCAGGCTGGAGGTGAAGTCAGCTGAATAAGTTACGGTGCTGTTTCTCTGTTGCCACGGTCTCAGTGCAAATGTCGTGTTTCTCTCTTTGGGTAGAGACAATGAAGTTGTCTACGTATTAGTCGATTTTACAAAATGAAAGAGAACTGGTGACAATATTTAGCTTCTCGACGGTCGGTTCATTGTACTCTTTAAGTACGAAAAACTTGGAAGAATCGATGAGTAGAATGACCGGCCTACTTAGTGCAGAATTTGTGATAATCAAAAATTCCACAAAGAAAAACGTCCAGAGGAGTACTTACAGGAGTATCGAAACTTAGTGAGTACCAAAATTGGGGTACACATCCATTCTAAGAAATACCATTAAGAAAATGACCTAATTGAGGGTGACATCAAGAACAGATTGCTACAAATGAACGGAGTTTTTTACAAAATTGGTGTGATAAATATTGATACGGAACTGAGAAAGATATTAGTGAAACGTATCTCGTTGCATATAAGTTATACGTTTTAGCCCTCAGTAAAACATGACCCACTGATGATAACAGAAATGTGCAGAAACATGTTAGAGCAATTAGAAGATTTTGTGGTTAGCATGATCAAACAGGACCCGCTTCTCATAATTTTGACTGCAAACTTAGGTACCATTAGGGCATCAGAAGCCATAAGAAAAACCAGCTATTAGATTAAGACGGACAGATTTTAAGGTATGCCGTACTTGATGAACACAATAATAGATTTATATTTATGTAAGTACCTACATTTGTAAGTACCTACATTTTTATACTCCGCAAGCCACCCAACGGTGTGTGGCGGAGGGCACTTTACGTGCCACTGTCACTACCTCCCTTTCCTGTTCCAGTCGCGTATGGTTCGCGGGAAGAACGACTGCCGGAAAGCCTCCGTATGCGCTCGAATCTCTCTAATTTTACATTCGTGATCTCCTCGGGAGGTATAAGTAGGGGGAAGCAATATATTCGATACCTCATCCAGAAACGCACCCACTCGAAACCTGGACAGCAAGCTACACCGCGATGCAGAGCGCCCCTCTTGCAGAGTCTGCCACTTGAGTTTGCTAAACATCTCCGTAACGCTATCACGCTTACCAAATAACCCTGTGACGAAACGCGCCGCTCTTCTTTGGATATTTTCTATCTCCTCTGTCAACCCGACCTGGTACAGATCCCACACTGATGAGCAATACTCAAGTAGAGGTTGAACAAGTGTTTTGTAAGCCACCTCCTTTGTCGATGGACTACATTTTCTAAGGACTCTCCCAATGAATCTCAACGTAGCACCCGCCTTGCTAACAATTAATTTTATATGATCATTCCACTTCAAATCGTTCCGCACGCATACTCCCAGATATTTTACAGAAGTAACTGCTACCAGTGTTTGTTCCGCTATCATATAATCATACAATAAAGGATCCTTCTTTCTATGTATTGGCAGTACATTACATTTGTCTATGTTAAGGGCCAGTTGTCACTCCCTGCACCAAGTGCCTGTCCGCTGCATATCTTCCTGCATTTCGCTGCAATTTTCTAATGCTGCAAATTCTCTGTATACTACAGCATCATCCGCGAAAAGCCACATGGAACTTCCGACACTATCTACCAGGTCATTTATATATATCGTGAAAAGCAATGGTCCCATAACACTCCCCTGTGGTACGCCAGAGGTTATTTTAACGTCTCTCCATCGAGAACAACATGCTGTGTTCTGTTTGCTAAAAACTCTTCAATCCAGCCACACAGGTGGTCTGATATTCCATAGGCTCTTACTTTGTTTATCAGGCGACAGTGCGGAACTGTATCGAACGCCTTCCGGAAGTCAAGGAAAATGGCATCTACCTGAGAGCCTGTATCTAATATTTTCTGGGTCTCATGAACAAATAACGCGAGTTGGGTCTCACACGATCGCTGTTTCCGGAATCCATGTTGATTCCTACAGCGTAGATTCTTTGTTTCCAAAAATTACATGATACGCGAGCAAAAAACATGTTCTAAAATTCTACAACAGATCGACGTCAGAGGTATAGGTCTATAGTTTTGCGCATCTGCTGGACAACCCTTCTTGAAAACTTGAGCTATCTGTGCGCTTTTCCAATCATTTGAAACCTTCCGTTCCTCTAGAGACTTGCGGTACACGGCTGTTAGAAGGGGGCAAGTGCTTTCGCGTACTCTGTGTAGAATCGAATTGGTATCCCGTCAGGTCCAGTGGACTTTCCTCTGTTGAGTGGTTTCAGTTGCTTTTCTATTCCTTGGACACTTATTTCTATGTCAGCCATTTTTTCGTTCGTGCGAGGATTTAGAGAAGTAACTGCAGTGCTGTCATCCTCTGTGAAACAGCTTTGGAATAAGGTGTTTAGTATTTCAGCTTTATGCTTACCATCCTCCGTTTCAATGTCTGGATATGCTGTTTCGATCCACTTACTGATTTAACGTAAGACCAGAACTTCCTGGGATTTTACTATATATTAACAAGTTATCTGTAAAATTACGCATGAAGACACCTCTAAATTCGTTACGCAATTTCTAGTAACAATATTACAGATTAAAAAAGAAGTATAGCTCCCTTCGATTTTCGCTTGGTTTAAAAGAGCACAACGCTCTGAATCGGCGTCTATTGGACAACCTATCATGACTAGCACAAAAACTAAGAAATCAAGCACGAATGTGCAGACTCGTAAAGAAGGCCTTGAATGTCGCTAGCATTCTGCCATTATGAGTGACATGCATGCTTTACATGTGCCATTTGCGAAAGGCCAGCTGTGAGGCACAAACTGTAATTAACTACATACGGAAAGCGAGCTGTGTCGATAGTTTACATCACGTAACAACACACCACTAACTCCGAAGTGGACATTTGCTGCCTTACGTCTGTAGGTGAGTCACTTCCGGAAACCGAAGAGCGACGAGATGGGTAGCACTGAAAATTCAGCTCACGAGTGAATAACAATGAAGTGAAATCTGTGTCGAGCAACTGCGTAAACCATGACGTGTGTGAAGTCCGCCCTGTCAGAATCACGTCACTACGGTGACGTGGTCGCACACCAATAGCATGTGTGTAAACACGTTCCTTGTTTGACGCTTATAGCACAACTGCCCCCAACAACAAGACACTGTTACTTTTGTTCATTTAATAACTTACCGAAATCTGCTTCGGCTTACATCGGCATATTTTCAGGTTCCTATTTTTTTAAGAATAATGCGTTCTTGTTTCGATATTTAAGAATTATTTCATTGATTATCTCAGAAAACGTACCACATGTTACTAGATAAAGTTGTATCTTCTACATGAAACTCGGTTATAAAAGGTGGTAGACAAACGACTGATTATGTGCGAAAAGCTAGGCTTAGTTGCGAAAAAATGGTTCAAATGGCTCTGAGCACTATGGGACTTAACATATGAGGTCATCAGTCCCCTAGAACTTAGAACTACTTGAACCTAACTAACCTAAGGACATCACACACATCCATGCCCGAGGCAGGATTCGAACCTGCGACCGTAGCGGTCGCGCGGTTCCAGACTGAAGCGCCTAGAACCGCTCGTAGTTGCGAAAATCTTCGCATGAAACAAAAAGAATAATAACAAAGAAATATTGTTATACAGACTTTTCATATCTGAAGTGAATGAAATCAGAGTTCGAAGAGAAAGCTTTACTTTCATTTACTTATTCATTTTTAAGTGGAAGTTCACTATTCCTGTCATAGTTCGTTACATGTTCCTTAGATCATGTGTATGACTTACATTGAAATTGTGTAGAACGAGCCGGTTTACGGGCTAAGGTCACATGATTTGTGTGTGTGTGTGTGTGTGTGTGTGTGTGTGTGTGTGTGTGTGTGTGTGAAAGAGAGAGAGAGAGAGAGAGAGATAATGTAGCTAAGCATTGTCCATTTTCAGATTACCACCCGCAGGGTAGCTTAAATGGAAACAAGTGAACGTATTAGTCTTCGTCATTTGTCATGTTACGTGTGGGACACAGATTTCACAATAAATCAAAGACATTTTTCTAGAATTTCACACATGCTAACACTGATAATTAAAAATTCGTTTATGGACTATGGTACCTGTTTGCAAGAAATTATTTCACGTTCAATTTGATATTTTCTTTGCTGCCTTCTAGGCAATTTATATTATTGGGTAAATTGTCAAATATTTCTTAGCTACGTAACTGAACTCCTTTCTAAGCCACATACAGCTTTAGTAATAATTAACTGTCATTTTCCTTTAACTAATCAGTAACAGCCATTATTCTTTAACTCTTGTAATTGTTGGTCATAACTCAAACTGCATTAGATTGTTTGTGACGAATTTCGTTACCGAATATGCGACACATGTCGCGAAGGAACAGTTAGAGCAATCATTTCCTTCAAACGTAACCTACAAGATGACTGGACGTGAAAACCACATATTGTTGTCGCTGCTGACTATTGCGTAGTGAGTATTTTCTTCATAAGTGATGATCTTTCCCAGAAAACAAGTTACTGTAGCTTCTTGAAATACATAATCAACACATTCTATAGCAATATTAAGACGGATGGGAAGTGAAAAAAAATGGCTCTGAGCACTATGGGACTCAACTGCTGAGGTCATTAGTCCCCTAGAACTTAGAACTAGTTAAACCTAACTAACCTAAGGACATCACAAACATCCATGCCCGAGGCAGGATTCGAACCTGCGACCGTAGCGGTCTTGCGGTTCCAGACTGCAGCGCCTTTAACCGCACGGCCACTTCGGCCGGCGATGGGAAGTGAAAATTGGAATTTTGGATCCACTCGGAATTAGAAAAAAGAAAAGTTCTCGAAAAATATCGTATTCTCCCCCTTTTTTGTGAATATAGGCTTACGTGTATACGTACACAATCGTCTTTTCACGTACGTGAATGGTTATGTAATTTCCGTACCAGTGGCTATTCTGAACGTATAACTTGAGAAAACTTTAAAAATATTTAATCTTCGGTAGATTATGAATAATTTTAAGGGTAGTTCATATAAACCATATACCTGGAGAATATTGAAATTCGCTATCGTGTACTAGCTTATTTAATCAGAAAGAGATGGGAGCGACTATCGTCTGTCATGAAATCAACCTATAGTGTAGGATGATAATTTTAACTTATGTTGCAAACGACTTCTGCTGTGATGAGGCTTGTGCGTAGTCGAAGCTGCTGTGTAAAGGAAGATAGTCTCAGCAGGACACACTGACTGTTTCACATGTAGTTTGGTTAAAAATGTGACGTTATTGTCAAATTGTGGGAATTCATCAGAAAATATTTAACAAAGTAAAATACTACTCGCTCTCAAAATTAAAAAAGCTTCCACCCAAGAGATCAAAAAACTGGTCTTGTAACTTACACAGTGTTATAAAGACAGTCATGTCAACGCAACTTCTAACACTCTGCGTGGTGTCTGTTTGTTCTATATCGTGTCTCCCTACCACTTTCGCGCAACGACGCTCTGAGCGTGTTTTTTAGGGAATTGGCTAGTTTGAACCTGGGACCTGTTGCCGGTAAGGAGACGCTAGACCACACATGACATGTAGAATTCAGAAGAGTTCAGTGAGACTAGCGATGATATAACCAAATACTTAAGGATTTCAGCGTCAGCTCCACTGCACTCCCTGTAAAAGAATCTCAATACTAACTAAATTTAGTGTAAGGGGTTCAAGGCTTTCCTATTTTTAGTTAGCTGGTAAATTAACGTCGAAAGAGCAGTTAAGTTTACCATTGGAAATTTTATTCTACTCACAAAACATTGTTTATAAACTGCTCTTTTGATAAAAGGAAATATTTTAATACAGGATGGTAAAAACCAACTGCGTTCAACAAAAATGTGAACGAATATTCCCTGAATGAGTTTGCAAGTTCTACAATGGATCGAAGGATGACCTATGCCACATCACATCTATAACTTAGGTTTAAATTAAGTTTCACAAAAGAGAAAACTATCAAAATGGTCTACAGTGACCCTCAATTATCTTTAATTACTTATCTAACTTGTTGTAAATTACAGTGGCTGATGTGGGTTCTCAATAACTATATAACAGAAAAATCATCGCGTTTCAGATTTTACTTCAAGTGGCAAATATGAACACCATGAGCTTTAATTGACGATCGACACTAGTATTACGCAAAAAAGGGGTGTAACAGATGAGACTTCTGCAGTTCTGAGTGAAGCTTTATGCGCTGTTATGCGGCATCGCGTGCATTCATTACCTTGTCGGTGTTCGTCAGGGGGCAGCGGGCAGCACAGCTCCGCTCACCTCGCCATCTCGGAAGCAACTCCTCACCTAACTTCTCCTTACTGCAATTTACCGAAGTTGGTTTAAAAAAAAACTATCTGGCTGTGTTTTCATCTGACCAATCAGGGTCTCAATGTTAACCTTAAGCTCCGCCTACAAAAATTCTGTATATCCAATGAGAAACGTTATACTTTTCGTGGTGGGGCAATGTTTATAAAGTTTGCAACGTAACAGAGACGCGAAAAAGTCTCACGCTAAAACTTGCAGCTGGTGTGGTCCTTTTAGCGTTATCGTAAGATCTATACTGTTCTTCTGCAGGGCTCTATCTTTTAACATGGGGTGGGGGTGGTCCTGATGTAACAGAGACGCGAAAAAGTCTCACGCTAAAACTTGCGGGTGGTGTGGCCCTTTTTGTGTTATCGTAAGATCTATACTGTTCTTCTGGAGGGCTCTAGCTTTTAACATGGGCTGGGGGGTGGTCCTAACGTAACAGAGACGCGAAAAAGTCTCACGCTAAAACTTCCGGGTGGTGTGGTCCTAGCGGTTAGCTGGAGACGTGGGTGTCCGTCCGTCCCTTATCGTAGGGCCTTCCAGCTTAACACAGTTCTGCTCCCGGCTTCTGTTCTCGTTTCTCCCCTCGCAACTGCGTCTGTCTCACAGTGGGAAGGTATGACATGCATTTAGGCATTCTTGTGTTAGTCTGTGGTATTCCATTTGCTCACTCGTTACTCGTATTACTTTGGTTAATTTAATGTCACGATTTATTCGGAGCTATGTGACATACACTCCTGGAAATGGAAAAAAGAACACATTGACACCGGTGTGTCAGACCCACCATACTTGCTCCGGACACTGCGAGAGGGCTGTACAAGCAATGATCACACGCACGGCACAGCGGACACACCAGGAACCGCGGTGTTGGCCGTCGAATGGCGCTAGCTGCGCAGCATTTGTGCACCGCCGCCGTCAGTGTCAGCCAGTTTGCCGTGGCATACGGAGCTCCATCGCAGTCTTTAACACTGGTAGCATGCCGCGACACCGTGGACGTGAACCGTATGTGCAGTTGACGGACTTTGAGCGAGGGCGTATAGTGGGCATGCGGGAGGCCGGGTGGACGTACCGCCGAATTGCTCAACACGTGGGGCGTGAGGTCTCCACAGTACATCGATGTTGTCGCCAGTGGTCGGCGGAAGGTGCACGTGCTCGTCGACCTGGGACCGGACCGCAGCGACACACGGATGCACCCCAAGACCGTAGGATCCTACGCAGTGCCGTAGGGGACCGCACCGCCACTTCCCAGCAAATTAGGGACACTGTTGCTCCTGGGGTATCGGCGAGGACCATTCGCAACCGTCTCCATGAAGCTGGGCTACGGTCCCGCACACCGTTAGGCCGTCTTCCGCTCATGCCCCAACATCGTGCAGCCCGCCTCCAGTGGTGTCGCGACAGGCGTGAATGGAGGGACGAATGGAGACGTGTCGTCTTCAGCGATGAGAGTCGCTTCTGCCTTGGTGCCAATGATGGTCGTATGCGTGTTTGGCGCCGTGCAGGTGAGCGCCACAATCAGGACTGCATACGACCGAGGCACACAGGGCCAACACCCGGCATCATGGTGTGGGGAGCGATCTCCTACACTGGCCGTACACCACTGGTGATCGTCGAGGGGACACTGAATAGTGCACGGTACATCCAAACCGTCATCGAACCCATCGTTCTACCATTCCTAGACCGGCAAGGGAACTTGCTGTTCCAACAGGACAATGCACGTCCGCATGTATCCCGTGCCACCCAACGTGCTCTAGAAGGTGTAAGTCAACTACCCTGGCCAGCAAGATCTCCGGATCTGTCCCCCATTGAGCATGTTTGGGACTGGATGAAGCGTCGTCTCACGCGGTCTGCACGTCCAGCACGAACGCTGGTCCAACTGAGGCGCCAGGTGGAAATGGCATGGCAAGCCGTTCCACAGGACTACATCCAGCATCTCTACGATCGTCTCCATGGGAGAATAGCAGCCTGCATTGCTGCGAAAGGTGGATATACACTGTACTAGTGCCGACATTGTGCATGCTCTGTTGCCTGTGTCTATGTGCCTGTGGTTCTGTCAGTGTGATCATGTGATGTATCTGACCCCAGGAATGTGTCAATAAAGTTTCCCCTTCCTGGGACAATGAATTCACGGTGTTCTTATTTCAATTTCCAGGAGTGTACTACTGGATTTGCTTATCATGTCAGGGTTTTCATGGAAGGTGTTGGATTTGCCTGACACCTTACAAACTCACTGGACTGAGACGATGTACAAAAGCGACTCCAGCAGCTAACGTTCTCTTAAACATGCCCGATGAGCACTCCCTTAACTTCTTATCGGTAAGCTGTTCATGGTGATGACATTATAACTTCTTCCGGTTTTTTTCTTTTGTTCCGAACCGTACTGAAGAGTTTTTGAGAAGAATATCTTATCAAAGAGGTAATTTTTCTTTTTAATTTTCCCTTAATTTGACGAAAACAAATTTTTTTATGGAAACTGACGTAGGTATGTACATCAATCATAAAAATGAGACAATTACAAAGAAACAGTACGAGGATACACATCAGAAGTAAAGGAAGTAATAAGACATTTAATAGCTAAACAGGTTTCAGTATATTTCTCTGAGAGATTCGTTTGTAACGACATTGACGGCAGAGGGACGCCAAACTCCATCCTTTCCTCATTGCTTCCAGTGCGTAACTATGTACTTTCCCCGAGGTTAATGACAGGTTAATGCAACGAAAGAGGTTGTATATTAGTCAGTCGCTCACTAGATGGGCTTTATCTGCTAAATGTCTGAAGAATAATGTAAGGAAGAGATCAGAAAACTCAAAGTTGTAGATGTCAAAGCTCTGCTTAGAAAGGCCAAATATCTCACGAAATAAGCATCAAACGAAAAAACTACAAAGAACGAAACTTGTCTAGCTGGAAGGGGGAAACCAGATGGCGCTATGGTTAGCCCGCTAGATGGCGCTCCCATATGTCAAACGGATATCAACTGCGTTTTTTAAAACAGGACCCCCACTTTTGTTACATATTCGTGTAGTGCGTAAAGAAATATGAATGTTTCAGTTGGACAACTTTTTTCGCTTAGTGATAGATGCGCTGTAATAGTCACAAACATATAGCTCACAATTTTAGACGAACAATTGGTAACAGGTAGGTTTTTAAATTAAAATACAGTGAACGTAGGTACGTTTGAACATTTAATTTCGGTTGTTCCAATGTGATACATGTACCTTTGTGAACTTATCATTTCTGAGAACGCATGCTGTTACAGCGTGATTATCTGTAAATACCACATTAATGCAATAAATGCTAAAAATAATGTCCGTCAACCTCAATGCATTTGGAAATACGTGTAACAACATCCCTCTCAACAGCGAGTAGTTCGCCTTTCGTAATGTTCGCACATGCATTGACAATGCGCTGACGCACGTTGTCAGGCGTTGTCGGTGGATCACGACAGCAAATATCCTTCAATTTTCCCCACAGGAAGAAATCCGGGGACGTCAGATCCGGTGAACGTGCGGGTCATGGTATGGTGCTTCGACGACCAATCCACCTGTCATGAAATATACTATTCAATACCGCTTCAACCGCACGCAAGCTATGTACCGGAAGTTGGAAGTACATCGTCATTCTGTCATGCAGTGAAACATCTTGTAGCAACATCGGTAGAACGTTACGTAGGAAATTAACACACATTGCACCATTTAGATTGTCATCGATAAAATGGGCGCCAATTATCCTTCCTCCCATAATGCCGCACCATACATTAACTCGCCAAGATCGCCGATGTTCCACTTGTCGCAGCCATCGTGGACTTTCCGTTGCCCAATAGTGCATATTATGCCGGTTTACGATACCGCTGTTGGTGAATGACGCTTCCTCGCTAAATAGAACGCGTGCAAAAAATCTGTCATCATCCCGTAATTGCTCTTGTGCCCAGTGGCAGAACTGTACACGATGTTCAAAGTCGTCGCCATGCAATTCCTGGTGCATAGAAATATGGTACGGGTGCAATCGATGTTGTTTTGAGATTCCCGATTCTCGTGCAATTTGTCTGCTCCTGATGTGCGGATTAGTCGCGACAGCAGCTAAAACACCTACTTGGGCATCATCATTTGTTGCAGGTAGCGGCTGACGTTTCACATGTGGCTGAACACTTCCTGTTTCCTTAAATATCGTAACTATCCGGCGAACGGTCCGTGCACTTGAATGATGTCGTCCAGGATACCGTGCAGCATACATAGCACATACCCATTTGGCATTTTGATCACAAGAGCCATACATCAACACGACATCGACCTTTTCCGCAGTTGGTAAACAGTCCATTTTAACACGGGTAATGTTTCACGAAGCAAACACCGTCCGCACTGGCGGAATGTTTCGTGATACCACGTACTTATACATTTGTAACTATTACAGCGCCATCTATCACAAAGCGAAGTAAGTGGGCCAACAAAATGGTTCAAATGGCTCTGAGCACTATGGGACTTAACTTCTGTGGTCATCAGTCCCCTAGAACTTAGAACTACTTAAACCTGACTAACCTAAGGACATCACACACATCCATGCCCGAAGCAGGACTCGAACCTGCGACCGTAGCGGTCGCGCGGTTCCAGACTGTAGCGCCTAGAACCGCTCGGCCACTCCGGCCGGCTAGTGGTCCAACTAAAGCATTCATATTTCTTTACGTACTACACGAATATATAATAAAAAATTGGGGTTACTATTTAAAAAAACGCTGTTGATATCCGTTTGATCTATGGCAGCGCCATCTAGCGGGCCAACCACAGCGCCATCTGGTTTCCCCCTTCAAGCTAGACGAGTTTCTGACTTTGTAGTTTTTTCGTGTGATGCTTATTTCGTGTGATATTTGGCCCGGTCACTATCAATGGACCACCCTGTATATTTTTCCTAATCATCTCTCTGCACTAGACGTGAT
This sequence comes from Schistocerca americana, assembly GCF_021461395.2. NCBI lineage: Eukaryota > Metazoa > Arthropoda > Insecta > Orthoptera > Acrididae > Schistocerca > Schistocerca americana. Next base: position 363,320,057 of record NC_060121.1, read on the forward strand.
GTAATTCTAGATACGTGTATGTTATGAACAAGGCTCATTCAAAGTAAAAGACTACTGCATGATTACGTTTTGCGTCGCTTAGTTAAAATTTTCTCAAAAAATATTTACGTTATTGTAGAATACCACTCATGAAACTGTCGTATAACGCTTGGGCAGTTAAGAAATCAAATGAAATGGCACTCATAAAAAACGAACGTTCGTTAATATGTAGATAGCATCAGATAGGTTGCCATCGTTGGCAGGCGTGGTGTAATTACAGATGCGTGTGGGCGGTTAACAAGACTCATCAAAGTGAAAGACAAATGCGTGGTAATGTTTTGCGTTGCTTGCTTAAATTTTCCTCAAAATACTATCTACCGTATTCTACAATGTCACTCTTGAAGCAGTCTATGATGTTTGTAAAAGTAAGAAATTCAGTGAAATGAACGTTCGTGAACATACGGATATCATCAAATTTCGAATACACATTAAACCTCTAGAGACACGGTTTTCAACTGCAAAGAGAATACATTCTATGCCTAAAGACGTATGTGCTGTTAGGATAATGTAGGTTTCATTAGCATACCTATTTTGTAAACACGTCTTAACACCAGTCAATTAGTCCTTAACAACGACAATACGGAAATGATATACCTCTGTAAAGGCGTAGCGGTGATTGCAGTCTCGCGTACAGGCAAATATTCTCAGCCTTCAAGCAACCGTAAATCCTGCCAAAGCGCCTTTGTCAGCTTCAAAGGCCACACATCGGACATGATTAGCAAGAGTAAAGCGCAAACTAACACCATGTTTCAAGCAAAGTATTTTAATGCTTTTGTTGGCAGAATGACCGTTTATCTTATAACTTGATTTCCAAAGAAATTTAAACGGATGACTCAGCTGCAGCGAGTTCTTAACGGCCCGAAGGAAAGAAATACTGCGAAAGCAAACTACGGCCGGCCTGTAACGTAACGCGATTGGTGCCACACGACTGAGTAAGCGATGATGTCACTCATATCCAGAGATCACACCCATGTGACCGCGGAAGTGCTTGCACGAGAATGGAACGTATGTAAACATTCTGCAGGCAGGTGTTTCGTACCTCTTCTGGGAACATCAACTCAGATTTAATCTAAACTGACTTGTGTCTTGACATTAATTTCCCATAAAGTAAGAAATTAATCAGCTTCCTTTAAGCAAATTACTGCAAGCGGAGACAGCAAATAAAATTTCAATGAAACTGTAAAAGAAGGTGTTGAAACATTTATGTAAAGGAGTAACACAATAGTACACGATCACGTAGAAAAATTACAGTTGACTAATATTTTATGGTCGTATCCAAACAATGAATCCTGACAGACTGACAAGAAAAATTGTACCACATTTCGAGAAATTAAAAGACAAACTCAAGCAACTTAGGAAAATGCGCAGAGACCTAGAAAAAACTGGTTAAACAAGAAACTGGGGAAAAAAAGATACAGAAACAAAATGAAGAAGTGGAAAGGTTTCCAAGACAAAACATTTGCAGAAAGCGAGGGAAGCAAATGGACAGCAGAAAAAATGAAAGGAAAGAATGAACAGATGAATGATATTGAAGAAAGAGTCACACTAACTTAGCGGCCTAAACATGGCCCTTAGCTACCCTCTAAGGAAATAAGATGAAGCAATAAGCTTTCATAAAATGCTAGTATACTACAAGTATTTCCACTTCTCTTTACAGCCAATGAACCCTCCACTTGCATGTGACACGATGTATGACACGGGTAACAAGAAGCACCATAAACGTTGTTTGCAGTGATTGCTTCATTATTTTCAGCTCAACACAAAAAATATTCGTGAAGGCAGTAGCCACATGCAGTGAGTTACAAAAGACGCGATGATATTGTAACGAGGTGCAAATCAAGGTCACAGACGCTATTCAGTGGCGCACTCTTTACTATCTCTGCTGGTAGCGACGCTCTCATATAAAACAAAGGATTATCTGATGAGGAGAGGTTCGAAGTGATACCCAAAAGTTCCCGAAATAGGTTAATTAAAATTATTACATATTATTTATCTCTTATTCTGCACTGTCATCTACAAAATACTTCCCTCGGCAGAAAATACAAGGATACCAACGTTTTACCAACTAAAAATGTATCCTGGAAATTTTTATTTGTTAGCATGTTCAGTACCCTCTGCGATTTCCCTTTAATCTCCTCCACTGTATCAAATCTTCGCCCTTTCAATACGATTTTCATATATAGGAAGAGAATTGAGTTACGTAGACCTAGATACGTAGTGAGCACGCCCGGTGGACGAAAAGCTTTAGTTTTGTTTTATATCAAAAACTCCTGAATACTGTAGGTTTTATGTGATGGTGCTTTATCGTAGTGGACTACCCAGATGTTCCTAAGTCACTTCTGTGGACGGTTTCACCACGTATACTGCCTAAAAAGTCTTATAACACTGCAATGGAACACTTCGTTGACCGCCTGACCAGGAGGGACGAACTCGAACAATCCTGTTAATATATACACGGCGTCCCCCTTCCATCCTACGTGCCGTCCGGTGCATTTTCTGTGTTGTTTAGGGAGATATTTGCAATTTTGTTTTTGCATTGTGTAATTGGAGTCATCCCAAACAAATACTGTTCATCTGGTCCTTCATGTAACACCCAGTTTCCCATTACAAAGAAAATGAATTTATAAGCGGAATTTTCTGTGTCCATTCTATAGACCGGGTCCCGTATTAATCTTGTGCGGTATTTGTTTTATCGACACGTATTAACGTGAAACGTCCCCTTAGAAAAATTGCAAATGACTGTGCTTAAACTGACACACAATATTTTTAGCGCAGCGCAATCTGACTTTTAATAATCCCTAGAAAAGAATGGCCCTGACTAACAATAACCTATACCTTTCATGAATCACTTACCTCACAAAAATCTTCGTTACTCAAACTACTGCAATACAGCGAGCGCCACTACTGCCAGCTAAATAAAAGATTCAAACTACTGAAGGCACTAACTACTGATAGGTATAGTTAGCAAATGAAAGATTTTGATAGAGAACAAACAATGTGTTTACATTAATAGTGTTCAAAAGTCATAATATATATAGCAGTTCATGACATCCATTATTACAAATGTACTGTTTCTGATGGACACACGTCCACATCATCCGCTCTCAAAACTCCGCCATTTCTCTCCCCACATCCACCACTGCTGGCGGCTCACCTCCAACTGCGCAACTCTACGCGCTGTTAACATCCAGCTGCCCAACACTACAACAGCCAACAACAATGCAAACCAGCCACAGACAGCACATAGCACTGCCAGTGATTTTCATACAGAGCGCTACGTGGCGTTACCAATAAAAAAACCTATACAGCCTACTTAACAAACGGAGCGGTAGAACAGGAACAATAAACTCATTGGCTGCTATTACCACACAGCAGCGCTGCTCAGTCGATGTTGGAGTACTGGCTCTTTTTCATGTTTTACTGTCAGCCCTAATACTTATCGCTAAAATGAATATCGCAGTAGATAATTTAGGATTGTTCTTTCGAACTGGCACCGGGAATTACGCTTAAAAAGGATTTTGTTAGTAACGGGAAACAAACCGGCTTTTTCTGTCGACACTGAGCGCTGCGTGAAAGACATGATGAGCAGTACATGTTTGAGCTGACTCCAAGTACAGATCGCAAAAACAAAATTGCAATTATCTCCAAAACATCACAGAAAATGCACCTGACGAGTCTTAAAAGGGGCACCCGGCACATACAAAATGTTTGACAGTCATAGGTGAAAATGAAATAGGCGAGTAGAGGACGATCAAACAAGTATATAATCCTAATAAATATAGTATGGGAACTGGTGGTTTCCCTAATACCATATATACACAAGTCAGCCATGCCAATATTACAACACTGTTAAATCTAAGGCTGAGTTTTGGCAGAAGTTCGTTATACTGTAAGGATGTGAATGTACATGATGTGCTACCACACTTTCATGTGGAATACGCGGAACGAATCTTGGATAACAAGTGTAGCGGTCGTGGCTTGTCAACGCAATAGCCTTCCATGTCCCCCGACTGGAACCCGTTGAACTTTTTTGTATGGAGGTATTTACAAGATATGATGTATACCTGGAACCGCGCGACCGCTACGGACACAGGTTCGAATCCTGCCTCGGGCATGGATGTGTGTGATGTCCTTAGGTTAGTTAGGTTTAAGTAGTTCTAAGTTCTAGGGGACTGATGACCTCAGATGTTAAGTCCCATAGTGCTCAGAACCATTTGAACCATTTGACGTATGCCATTCCCGCTCATAGCTTCGTTGCACTCCGAGAATGCATTGTGGATGGTTGTCAATACATTCGGCACACGCCTGGAATTTTTGAACGTGTAAGGGCTTCAATGAGGGGACGTGCTTAAGCGGGCTGTAGAGGTTGCCCATTCCAGAGTTGGAAACACTTATGTTTGTCAGGATGGAGGCCGCGGGATCTGTGTGGCGTCACTAGAGACAATGAGGCAGCACTCAGTATTACTTCATTTATTTCTCTGAATACAATTCGTAGCTGTATCTTTGATGGCAGCTAGCGTCTTAGCTCGCCGGCGAGGTATCTGCTGGACGCAGTGGCTCGCTCAGTGGCTACCACATCTCGCTGCATCAGCACTGTGCTTAGGCTGGTGACTTGTAGTAAGCGGGCTGTCTCTCCCGTGTCTCTGACCCTGTCGTCGAACCACAGGGACAGCGATGTCGAGTGCCATGAGGTCGTGTTGAATGTTGATCCGGGCTCGCATGTTTGGTAGACCGTCTAACTCAAGTGATGCTGGAGCTTAGAACAGTTTGTGCCCCAAGCTGTAATGGTGTTGCTGGGCCCCTGGATTACCACTAGGCCCCGGGACTACCCATCAGTGGTGGCTGGTACTGGAGGCTTCTATCATCCGTGGCTACAGATTGTTGACTGCTACTGGAACAATCTCAAACACAAGAGGTTACAATCCAATAATCAGAGAAACGAGTGCAAACGGCATGAGCGCCATTTATTCTACTTATCTACTGACTAGCCTAGCGGGAGGAGTATTTATGGTGTCGAGGAGAAGTTCGGCTGTTTGAGTCAATCGTCATGACCGAATCGGTTCTGCTTTTCTGAGTTGTCAGGTGCCTCCCGCTCTGCTACATTTGCTTAAACAATTTGTCTCAGAGTCTTAACTACTTTGTGTGATGCGTGATGTGTGCTGTTGCATCCTGCTTAGCGCTTCTTACATACTGTCGTGAGAGTAACAGGGGCAGGTTGGTCTTCACTCATCTAATCCTTTTCGCTGAGCTCACTCGCACTACACAGAAGTGTTGCTGTCGCGATCTTGATGACCGACTATCCGTGCTGAAATGTTTATACCTAGCGGCTGGCTCATGTTGGTGCTTCCGCGCGCTTAAGCAATGCCGTTCTGTTTAAACTTAAAAATTTTCAGTCTCACGTTCCCTTACTTCCTTAATGCGTAACACTGCCTTGTATGGTGTCCGTCTGTGTAGTTTGTAACTTCGGGGACTCTGTTACAAGATTTTTTGGTATTCAGTCGTAATACGTGGTATCGGGGAAACTATTCGTTTGTGGTCCAATGTTTAGTGGGATTATTTGCTTGTTTGATTGTCTTCTACTCGCGCCTTTGGTTTGTAACAGTCAAACACCTTGCATAAAAAGACAGATCACCAATGACTTAAGTCTGTTCCTGACCTAATGACGTTTCTGTAAAAGCGTGCTTCAGCAATTGCTGCGTTCTGCAGTGGTTTTGTCGAGTCTAAAACAAAAATTTCTACAAGTAAAACAAAGAGGGCAAAACTTTATGTAGACAGCTCTGTCTGATGCTCTTTCAGGTCTGCCATCACAAAACTGCGATGTCACAGGCACACGACACTGGAAGTTTGCTCACGAGCAAACAACCAAACCACTCAGCTCGAAGCTGCTTGCCACAGTGATTTAAGAAGAGTTCGTCAAGACATCGAATGGCTTTTCATTGTACTCGTAACCATTTTGTGTGACAGAGAAAAAAAGAAAAAGAAAAGACGATGTTGTGCAAGACTGAGGTCACTAAGTACTTTGTTACCACAAGTTTTCTTGTTTGCATCTTGCTTTTACGACTTGCAAATGTTATGTTGTGCTACATTCATTTCTGAAGCCATTTGTTCTTAACGTCAATAAATCCACCGTTTTTTTCCGTGCAGTTGGGGACAATTAGGGTTAGCAACTTGTCATTGTGGGAAGCAGTCTTCCAGGTCCATAGTTTTTCGTCTTGTCTCTCCTTCAATTACATCAGTTCCAGCGTAGAATAACTTACTGCTCTAGAAATATTCTATAAGTAACGTTGAAAATGCTGTTTGTATTACTTTTCTTTGCCTTTAATCATCTTTATTGGTAAAATTTCCTACCATCATTGATTTTTCCAAAATTTCTGTGTCTGTTTTTCAGATTCTTAGTATTTCCAACTGTTTTTGCTACCATATTTTCACACTCTTTCGAAGACATTTCTGATTTGTTTTAAAATTCGGTGCATTCAATCGTGTTCATAATGTCGTTTGCTTGAAACTCTCGCCTTGTCTCTTATAACTACAGTCTTTATTTGAAATTTTCTTTCGTTTGTTCTCTTCACACGGGGAACACCTTTTGATGTTTCCATAAGTTCGTTTGTTAATTGACCCTTTCATCCACTCCTAAATGTTTTAATTTTCTAACACACAGAATTTATTATTTAATTTAATCTGGTTTAACTCTGTTCGTAAAGAAATTCTTATAATACACGTGACTAGCATCATTTCTGATGATTGTGAATCAGAGAAATCAATGATCACCTGAACTTTGGTAGTGATTGAACGTTGTTTATTGTAAGTCCAAATATTAGCCGATTTCATTTTTAGTTCGGTCCTTATAAAGTCTATTTTTCATTCGTTTCGCTCTCGAATAGTACCACAACGCAATACATGATAGAACTTAAGGATCCTCCAAATAGTGTTGGTAGCACAATATGGAACAGAATAGCGGTTAGCCTTTTCTGCGCCTCGTGTAATCTCTCGAACAACCCAACAGGAACTCATAGGAAGGCAACTGAAATGATTACATTCTCAGTGGCGTGTAGTGACGTTAACCGACGAAGTCAAAAGAAAAATTTTTATGAATCACGAATAACTGTTGATGAAATGATTATTCATTACCATTTTGATAAACCAGACATCAACTAATACAAAATTACTTGCACAGTTTATATGGTATCATTGTCAATGTCGCGTCAAAAAATTAAATAAAAATTATCCCTGCGCCGTCTGTATGAGAACCATAAACACAGTCATTGCACTAATAAGTCTAATAATCAGAGTACACAGTCTGTATTCAGGTTTAAGGAGCATAAATCCATATCGGTGCGATGTATCGAATCTTATCCTAACCCACCTCTTCTGGACCCGAGATCATAGGTGAAGCGGAGATGTTGCAACAGTTTACAGGTGTGGCCAGGTTTTGGCGCGTGCAGAAAACATACATAGGCAGTCTGAGGGGCGGGCTCACAGAGTGAACCAGTACGAGTCGAGGCGCAGCAGCGATGGCGCGAACAGGGTGCGAAGTATTTACTTTACGTTTAGTATTCTGCAGTACTGAACAGCATGATCAAAAATATCCGGACTCCCCTATGAAATGCGAATTGACCATTGGACGTCATAAGAGGCGAATTGCCAGTGTAAAGGGAAGCGGGGAGCATTGCGTTGGCAATAGAGAAGCAGTGACTCGTGAATTCCAAACTGCTACCAGTAGTCCGTTTAGCACAGTAACTGTGCGGAGGGAGTTAAATAGAGTGTGGTACAGTAATAGAGGAACTCCTCATAAGCCACGCATTTCTGTAGTAATGCTAAGCGACGCTTGAGGTGTAAATAGCAATGTCACTGGAGAGTGGATGACTGGAAACGAGTGATCTGGAGTGAAAATCACGGTAGTTGAGGTTTTAGAGGGATTGTAAGAGGCGCAGAAAAAAAATCACTATTCCACTTAATGCTGTACTACCAACGCTATTTGGAGAACTCTTAAGCTCAATCATGTATTGCTGTAGCTTTTGGAGGGACCTGGGTTTGGCGAATGCCTGAAGGGCATTACCTGCCGTCATGTGTAGTGCCAGCAGTGAAGTACGGAAGAGGTAGTGTTACGGAACGAGAATGTTTTTCATGTTCAGGGCGTGGTCCCCTTATTGCGCTTAAGAAAACTCTACATACCGAAGGATATACTGTCAAAAAAGTGGTTCAAATGGGTCTGAGCACTATGGGACATAACATCGGAGGTCATCAGTCTCCTAGAACTTACAACTACTTAAACCTAACTAACCTAAGAACATCACACACTTCCCTGCCCGAGGCAGGATTCGAAACGGCGACCGTAGCAGTCGCGCGGCTCCGGATTGAAGCGCCTAGAACCGCTCGGCCACATCGGCCGGCTATAATCTCATTTTACAGTATTCTGTACTGCGTATAGCTGATATGGAGATGATGATCAAAGTGACACTTCATCCTGTCATAAAGCAGCATCCGTGAGGCAATGAGCTGTGGACAATAAAACTCCTGAAATGGACTAGCCTACACAATGCCCCGACTTGAATCCAAGGGAGTGCCTTTGGGATGAGTTAGAACATCGAATTCGCTACAGGTTTCAGCTTCCAATATCACTGCCTTCTCTGGGTTTAGCTCTTGACGAAGAACAGACTGCTATTCATCAAAAACTTTCATTGAAAGTGTCCCCAACGGAACTGAAGTCGTCACAAAGCCAAAGAATGGACATACCGCATACTAATGTCCACTTATAGAAGTCCGGATACTTTTGATCAGGTAATTTACTTTTCTTTACGGCTGCCGGACGAATAAAATAGGGCAGTGGTTAAATGAAGTGAAAATGTGAATAGAGAGTTTTCTGATGTGCTACGAGTAGACTTTATGTCGAAACAGGGACATTTTCATGATCTCAAGCCATAATAATCATGAACTGGTCAATTTCAAGACCCCTTTTCATCACAGCATGTTCATTGGGATAGATTTGTTGAAGAACGGTAGTAGCAAATTGAAAAAACCGGTGTAACATAGAAAGACACACGGTTAAGAAGCTACACTTAAAAAAAAAAGGAAAAAGTGACCCACGACGAAGGAATTATCCGAATGGGACGGAAATCAGTAGATATGATGTACAATATTTAGGCAAACAAAGAATCACAGTTTCAAAAAAATTGGATTATTTATTCAAGAGAAAGACCTTCACAAATGAAGAAACTCTACAACGACGCGTTGGTCCATCTCTGACCCTCATGCAAACAGTTATTCCGTTTGACATTGATTGATAGAGTTGTTGGATGTCTCCCTGAGAGATGTCGAGAAAAATTCTTTCCAACTGGTGCGTTAGATCGTCAAAATCCAGAGCAGGTTGGAAGACTCTGCCCATAATGATCCAAACGTTCTCAGTTGGAGAGATTTTGACGACCTAACGTGGTAATCGGACAGAAGTTGGCACGCTTTCCCTCAGCAGGACGTCCAACAACTCTGTCTATCAATGCTAATCCAAATGACAGCTTGTATAAGAGCCAGAGATGAAGCAACGCATTATTGATTTGCCCAGTTTGTGAAGCTCTCTCTCTCTCTCTCTCTCTCTCTCAACTTTTTTAAAAAAAATTATAGTGTGTCGGGTTCAGCTAAACTGGTGGCTGTCCGACCTTTGCTTAACGTGATTCAGAAGAATAAAGACCTTCGGTTCAGCAACAATAACTTTATTGCTAGCGCGTATCTGACGACGCCCGGCATGCATGGATTGATCGGAGTTACAAAATTTGCTTCCGGCCTCTACAGAAGGATCCTTAATCCTGGGAAAACTCCCGTAGTTATTGGAGAGAAAACAGTACTCGGTCACACAAGTTAACTCAAAAAATAAGGAATAATAATAATAAACAGAACGTATATAAAAGCTAGAAAACACAGCGCCTCTAGAGGTTGGGCGCGGAACTACACAGACGTCGTGTACAGCAATTACGACCGCACAGAACTGCACTGACACACACACACACACACACACACACACACACACCGGCGAGCTTGAATTAGCGGGCGGCAGCGTCGCTACAAGTGTATTAGAGGTGTACCTCGGGAGTAAGCTGACCAGTAATGCTGTCTACAAGTGCTCTGATACCGAACGAGTACGACAACAAACCACATGTCAAAAGTCGTAGTGAGCCACTGACATTTTATAACATCGTTAGCTTACAAATCTGCATCCTCCTGTGTGAAGTACACCGTGTCCTCACTGGAATACTCTTAAGATTGTTTCCTGTCAACCACATGAGCGATTATGAAGTGTCTGCTGTTCCGATAGGCCGCACTGCTGGCGAGGTACGGGCGATATGCAGCAGAGCGACGCCAGCTAGCGTGACTTTACGCTGGCTCGGAATTCCCTGGCGCGGCTGTCCCGTTACCTGGCAACACGACGCCGGCCCCACGTGACGCCGCTGCAGATTGGCTGGGGCGGCGCCGGCGCGCACGTGCGGCCCGCGCACACCCGCCGCCTCCACACGTGGCTCGCTGCCCACCGTTGTCTCCGCGCCACTGCCAGCTTTTCACAGCGATCTTTAACGAATTTTCTGTTCTCCACACTCCACACCACGCCAGAATTCAAAAAGCTCCTTCCGTGGACTGCGCAACAACTAAAGGCCTGGCCAGACAGAATCCGGCCTGCCGCTGCGACGGACGGCGCAGCGGTGGGCCGGACCTGTCAGCGCCCAGGGACGCCACACAGGCAACGGCCGGCCGGCTGGCCGCAGTGACTCTTGATGCGTCAGCTGTTACACTGTGGGAGGGGCCGAAACCCATTATTAAGCTTGCATGCGTAGTGCGATTGTCTTGCGTTAGACTATTTGGAATCATCACGCGGGACACGTTATCTTTGTGCGAGTTCTTTCTTTTTTTTTTGTTTTTTAATTGCAGAAATGAGTAGCTTGCACTAGTGATGCCACGAAATGGCACCAATAAGAGGAGATGTTGGGTGCACGACATTGATAACAAGAGAAAAAGCTTAGGCGAATACCATCGTCTGTTTATTGATCTAGAGTCTGACGAAGATAGGTTCTTCAAATATTTTCGTATGTCGCGAGAATGTTTCGAGGAATTGCTGATAAAAAGGTAGCACCGAGAAGTGCACAACGAACTGGAGAAAGCCAATTGATACAAGGCACAGGCAAACCGTTTGTTTGAGGTAAGTTTTACCGTTTGTGGCCTCTTTGTACTTCGAACAGAAGTCATATAATTTATTCAATTTCTGTTTTGCTGTATCATATGAAAGGTTCGGCGGAAGAAAGTGCAATCCCACAATATAGTAACGAGTGGAGTGATAAATTTATCTGCAGTGTTTACTAATACAGCAAACGATAGTAACATCTAGTTCCGTATGTCCCGCTAGAGAGAACTTTCTACTTATTAGATTGTTTTGCTTCATTGTATTCTTAACATTGTCATTGAATTTAAACAAACATATCTTTGGTCTTTAACTTATCTATTCGTTCTATCCGCATAACTGATTTTAATCTTTTCCAGATACTTGAGTACAGGCGACAGTCACCAGACAATAGCTTTTTCTTTTCGGTTAGGACGTTCAACAGTCTCAGATATTGTGAAACAAGTGTGCCAGACAATAAGGACTGTCCTACAGCCCAAGTATTTTCCTACTCCTACAACAGAGATGTGGAAGAAATATGAAGAAGGATTTATAGAACTAGGGGTTTCCAAACTGCCTTGGAAGCATAGACGGAAAGACTATCAGGTTAAAATGCACGAAGGATAGTGGATCCCAGTTCTTCTGTTACAAACAGTTCTTTTCGGTAGTTCTCCTGGCGATCGTTGATCCACACTACCGAGTTTACAGTAGTTGATATTGGAAGTTATGGACGTCACAGTGACAACACTATTCAGCTTTCTATCAAGAGTATATCGAGGACAAATGTATTTTACCTCCAAATCAGAATCGCGTGTATCATACAAAAAGTTACATTCTCTCACCTCCTCTACAAGTCTTTCTGTGTGCATGCACTACGAGCTGTAAGACAAAAACCGCCTCACGCCGCTGCTTCCAGTGTGACAGCAGAGCAGTTGAGTGTGCCAGCAGAGGCAAGCAGCCGCTCCGGCTTGCGGCGAATCTGTAATCTGTGACAACCCGGCGGCGGCCGGTGCAGCAGGCCGGCTGCCGGTGCGTCAAAGCCGCACTCAGTGTGACCGCCGCCATACAATAACGAGAGATTCGGCAGTGCGGCCTGCCGGCTGCGGTTCAAGGCCACAGGCCGGACGGCCAGGCCGCATTCTGTCTGGCCAGGCCTTAAGCTGGATTTGATAATCTCCTCATGCTTTAGCGAGTCAGTCCCTTCCGCTGGGCTTTCTATCTTTTCTTCGTCCTTCAGAATAACGCTTTATTTTCATTAGTTTTGTTGATCCATTTAAGTCTGCTATGACATAGTGCTCTTAAATTGGACAGTGTTTAATGAAGGTTCTGTAGCCACCCCATGAGAATGACTTATCTTCTGTTTGTTACGTCACGTCTGCCACGTTCTCATTATTTCTCTAGTATGCAAAGGCCTACCGACGGAGATTCTGCGTCCCTGCCAACCTTGTGTCCCTGCTAAACCTGCACGCATGCCTCCAGCAAGTTTTCTACTTGTATTAAATTTCTTTTGCCAATCCCTGGGATACTATAGGCTCTCACAAAAACATGCATAAAATTTTCCATGACTGTATCAAATATCGCAATAAAGACAAAAATACAGGTGCATTTTAACTTGCTCATCGCAACAAAATGTTAATGTTTGCTCCAGTTGTACTCTGATCAGGCAAGACAACGATCACTTCTCGTAGCCAGACTGAAAACCGCCTGGTGGCGTTTCGGGCACGTGACGCGGTAAGGAAATTACTGAAGCAGAGATCAATTAGGAACTAATTTATCGACGATACAGGCCCGAAATAGTACTAAAACGAACTCCTTATGGAAGAATGGAAAACAGAACAATGGAAAAGCCGGCCTCTGTGATCGAGCGGCTCTAGGCGCTTCAGTCTGGAACCGCCCGACTGCTACGGTCGTAGGTTCGAACCCTGCCTCTGGCATGGATGTGTGTGATGTCCTTAGGTTAGTTATGTTTAAGTAGTTCTCAGGTCTAGGGGACGAATGACCTCAGATGTTAAGTCCCATAGTGCTCAGAGCCATTTGAACCATTTGAAGAATAGAAAAACTGGTAGATGCCGACTTCGGGGAAGATAAATTTGGATTCCGGAGAAATGAAATGTCCCAAGGCAATACTGACCCTACGAGTTAGATTAAGGAAAAATAAACCTACATTTACAGCATTAGTAGACTTAGAGAAAGGTTTTTACAATGTTTGAAACGTCCCCTTATTATTGAATTACTGCACTAGTAAACCCCTTACGTTATTTGATTTTCAAAGAGCTGAGCAGAACTGAACATACTCAGACATTTCGCTCTATACTTATTCTGGTCAACACTAAACTGACACAATATTTTTAGCGCAACGCAACCTAACTTTCAAAAATCCCTACAAAAGAATGGCGCTGAGTAATATTAACCTATACCTTCATGAATCACTTACCTCACAAAAATCTTCGTTACTCAAACTACTGTAATACAGCAAGCGCCACTACTGCCAGCTAAATAAAAGATTGTAACTACTGAAGGGACTAACTACTGATAGGCATAGTTAGCAAATGAAAGATTTTGATAAAGAACAAACAATTTATTTACCTTAATAGTGTTCAAAAGTCATTATATATATATATATATATATATATATATATATATATATATATATATATATATATAAGTTCATGACATCCAGTCTTACAAATTTACTCTGATCGACACACGTCCAGATCATCCACTCTCAAAACTCCGCCATCTCTATCCCCACATCCACCACTGCTGGCGGCTCACCTCCAACTGCGCAACGCTACGCGCTGTTAACAGCCAACTGCCCAACACTACAATAGCAAATTCCAACAATGCAAACCAGCCGCAGACAGTGATTTTCATATAGAGCGCTACATGGCGTTACCAACATAAAAACCTAAACAGTCTACTTGCATGTTGACTGGAATACTCTTTTATATTCTGAAGGCAGCAGTGATAAAATGTAGGGAACGAAAGGCTATTTACAACTTGTACCGAAATCAGACGGCAGTCATATGAAGCCGCGCGGAGCGTCCACGCGGTTAGAGGTGACATGTCACGGATTGCGCGGCCGCTCCTTCCGGAGATTAGAGTCCTTCTTCGGGCATGGGTGTGTGTGTTGTTGTTATTAGCATAATGTAGTTTAAGTAGTGTATAAGTCTAGGGACCAATGACCCCAGCAGTTTGGTCCCTTAGGAATCCACACACTTTTGAACATTGAAGTTATATGAATCGAAGGACGTGAAACGGGAAGCAGTGGTTGAGAAGGAAGTGAGACAGGCTTGTAGCCTATCCCCGATGTTACTCAGTTTCTTCATTGAGCAATCAGTGAAGGAAACCAACAAATAATCTAGAGCAGGAATTAAATTTGAGGTTATCATATGACACTGCAAATCTGTCAGAGATAGTAAATAATTGGAAGAGCAGTTGAACGAATGGAGAGCATCTTGAAAGGAGGATATAAGATTTCCACTGGGGGCCGAACCGCACAATAACCCTGGGTTCGGTGTGGGGCGGCGATGGGATCGGTGGCCTGTTGTGGGTTGTGAACCACTGAGGGTTAGGGCGGGACAAAGCCTCTCAGTCGTTTCTAGGTCCCCGGTTTAATACACAGTACACAACTATTTGTGGAAATGTCAGCTCATGGCTTCCTCTCTTCATCTCAGAGTAATACTTGCACCCAAGGTTCTCAGTTATTTGTTGGATGTATTCCAGTCTGTCTTCGCTTACAGTTTAGACTCTCTCCAGCTCCCTCTAGTAGAATGGAAGTTATTCCCTAATTTCTAACAATTTCCTATCATTCTGTCCCATCTCTTTTTCGGCGTTTTCCATTGATTCCTTTCCTCGCAGATTCTGCAGTGAATCTCCACATTTCTTTTCATATCATTCCATCTAAATTTCATCATCTTTCTATAGTTCCACATTTCAAATACTTCGGTCCTCTTCTTTTTCGTTTTTCTTACAGTTCGTAGTTCACTTCCATGCAATGCTGTGCTCCAAATGCACGTTCTCAGAAATTACTTCCTCAAATTCAGCGCTATTTTTTATACTAGTAAACTTCTTTTAGCTAGAGATCCCCTTTTTCCCTTTGTCAGTCCGCTCCTTATATCCTCCTGAGATCTTCAGTCTTTTTTAATTTTGGCACCAAGACAGCAGAACTCCTTCACTTCGTCTTTAATCCTATGAGACTGAATTTATGGATACATATGTAAAATAACAGAAGCTTCTGCAGAGCTGGTAGTAAACCTTGGAAGAACTCAAATAGGAAGATGAAGAACCTGAAGATACTGTTGTGATAATACCAAACTCGCTATCACCTAAAACTATCTAAAAAGCCACTTTAAGTGTAATCATAATAACCGTAATGTGTGGAGTACTTTGACAGTTATAAGGAGACTGTAAAGCAGTGCAAAGAAGGTGGTACACATAGTTGATGATAGCACATAGGATCCTAATGAAAGATAAGGCAGACCAACTAGGATAACAATTAGTATATGAAGGACGAGGATTGATAACACAATTTCGGCACTCGACCTTATTTCATTCTTACAACAGATATTCAGAAACGAACGGTCCGAAAAATGCAACCACATAATAGGGTTAAATTTTAATGTATAAATAAATGATAATAAAATTTAATGTATAAAGAAGCCTGAGAAGTCGTAGGACGATTAATCCAAAAAGTTGTGCAATATCTGAACAACAATGTGTGTTTAATGGACATAAGTATACTCTGTAAATTTGTCTAAGAAAAATTATGCCCGCTCGTTTGGTATGGTCTGCATATTGATATTATGGGACAGCCGTCGCAACCGTTTTCATCAATTAAGGAGGTGTAATCGGCTCTCACCACAGTACAAGCAATCAATCAGTTAGTTCATTCAATTCTGTATGTTTATACTAACCTCGGATAGCAGATTTTCCGGTGTAGTTACTAACTTACAATAAAAGTTTTATTATAGGTCCATGCATGTGATCCGGATGAGATGTTCACTTGTTACAAAAGTAATGCTTCTTTTTGCACAAGGCATCTGAAATTTGATATTAACCAGTTGATTTTAAGGAAGTCCTGCCGATACGACACAAACTAAAGTGGTTCCGCGCGTTCTAATTTTCTTAATTGGCGAGGATATTGCAGGTCGGCTTCAACTATTACACTTCATTATTCGAAAACTGCAGCAACAGATGCACCAGAAGATGCAATTAAATATGTTGCGAAACCAGCAGTGCGTGTCTACAAGGACTTCAATAAATACAGCTATATTGGATTTACAAGCTTTCCCTCAGCTACATGTTCATTATTTTTTTACACATTTTGACATCTGGAGTTTCCTTCTCGAAAGTTCTGTAAATTGTAAATCTTACAGCTGCCTGTTAGGATACCCCTGCACACACTCGGAAGTGTTGTACTCTGTCAAACTATAATTAGAGTCACCAACATTTTATCTGAGACATACATTCAAGTGGCGCCCGGTAATTCGATTAAGCAAATAGAAGCAGCTTAATAATGATCTTCCCCAAGGTTCAGTTTTGGCACCAGTTCTGTTCAACTTACATACATCTGATCTCCCTGAAACGGAATCGAATGAGTTCATTTTGAAACGTCCCCTTAGAAAATTTTATGAATTACTGTGCTGATAAACCTCTTACATTATTTGGTTTTCAAACAGCTGAGCAGAACTGAACGTACTCAGACATTTCGCTCTTTACTTATTCTGATCAACATTAAACTGACACACAATATTTTTAGCGCAACGCAATCTGACTTTCAATAATCCCTACAAAAGAATGGCCCTGACTAACATTAACCTATACCTTTCACGAATCGCTTATCTCACAAAAATCTTCGTTACTCGAACTACTGCAATACAGCGAGCGCCAATACTGCCAGCTAAATAAAAGATTCTAACTACTGAAGGCACTAACTACTGATAGGCATAGTTAGCAAATGAAAGATTTTGACAGAGAACAAGCAATGTATTTACCTTAATAATTTTCAAAAGTCATCATATATATATATATATATATATATATATATATATATATATATATATATATATATATATATATATCAGTTCATGACATCCAGTCTTACAAATTTACTGTCTCTCATGGACACACGTCCAGATAATCCGCTCTCAAAACTCCGCCATCTCTCTCCCCATATTCACCACTCCTGACGGCTCACCTCCAACTGCGGAACGCTACGCGCTGTTCAAAAAAATGGTTCAAATGGCTCTGAGCACTATGAGACTTAACTTCTGAGGTCATCAGTCCCCTAGAACTTAGAACTACTTAAACCTAATTAATCTAAGGATATCACACACATCCATGCCCGAGGCAGGATTCGAACCTGCGACCGTAGCGGTCTCGCGGTTCCAGACTGTAGCGCCTAGAACACGCGCTGTTCACATGCAACTGCCCAATACTACTATAGCGAATATTCCAACAATGCCAACCTGCCACAGACTGCACAAAGCACAGCCAGTGATTTTCATACAGAGCGCTACGTGACGTTACCAACATAAAAACCTAAACAGCCTACTTACAATTTCTGCGGATGATCTGCCTTTGGCCACTCAACAGATAGATCATGAAACTGACGAAGAAATACTCTCGACATATGTAAGAACAATGCACGAATGCTTCAAAAACTGGAGAGTAACATGAAATCGAAAGAATACTGAATTTAACTGCTGTCATCTTAACAACAGAATGGCCAACACAAAGCTTTTACATTGTCAAGTCCTCTACCACCAAGATTTCTCAAAAATTTTAGGAGTTACTCGCTAGAGAACTTTTTTCTATAAGAAACACCTGGAAAACACTGCACCAAAACTAAGATCGTGCAGTAATATTCCACAGATGCTGAGTGGTACCTCATGACGTGTAAAAGCTACAACACTGTGATGTTGTTCCATATGAGCCGTCTGCTTTGCTGTCGAATACTGTGCTCCAGTGTGGCTTAATAGTTCGCATGTGTGGAAAATTGTTGTTAAACCATATGTACCAATGAGGACAATAACATGTTGCGTCAGATCTACTCCCCTTCACTGGTTTTAACCTTTAAGCCACAGAGAACCACCAGATCTCCGACGAAAGAATACCATTCTCATGGCACATGAAAAATTAACTAAAATCCCCCAGCTCTCAATCCACTCAGATGTGCCTGCGCAGAATGAACCGATTAAAATCCAGGCAGTCAGCTACCATACTGGTAGAATCGATACAACTAGTGGATTTCAACATGAGCAGGAAGTGATCAGAAACGTGTAATAACATTGCCCAGTAGGAGTATCAGATTCTCATAAGAACTGGTAAAAGACCAGCCCTCATGGAGTAACCGCGATGTACTTGGAAGACAGTTACATGATTCGTCCAGGCCATGACATCTGTGCAGAAAGCCTGCACCGATGGAAAAAGGCTGCATCTTCTCAATGTGACTGAGGCAGCAACCGTCAGACAAACCAACACATCGCGACAAGCCCTAGCAGATAAGCTTACCCTGGAAATCTAGAATATTACTTCGAACTGACAGAGGCAGCTCTCGAATGGATTCAAAACTAAGATATTAATTTGTAAACTTGGCATTTTAGTACTACTTGTTTTGTAAAACTATACAATCTGTGCATGTTAGTAGAACTTCAGTTTGAAACATCCCCTTAGAAAAATTTATGAATGACTGTGCTGATAAACCCCTTACGTTATTTGATTTTCAAACAGCTGCGCAGAACTGAACGTACTCGGACATTCCTCACTTTACTTATTCTGATCAACACTAAACTGACACAATATTTTTAGCGCAACGCAATCTGACTTTCAATAATCCCTACAAAAGAATGGCCCTGACTAACAATAACCTATACCTTTCATGAATCACTTACCTCACAAAAACCTTCGTTACTCGAACTACTGCAATACAGCGAGCGCCAATATTGCCAGCTAAATAAAAGATTCTAACTGCTGAAGGCACTAACTACTGATGAGAATAGTTAGCAAATGAAAAATTTTGATAGAGAACAAACAATGTATTTACCTTAATAGTGTTCAAAAGTCATTATATATATATATATATATATATATATATATATATATATATATATATATCAGTTTATGATATCCAGTATTACAAATTTACTCTCTCTGATGGACACACGTCCAGATCATCCGCTCTCAAAACTCCGTCATCTCTCACCCCACATCCACCACTGCTGGCGGCTCACCTCCAACTGCGCAACGCTACGCGCTGTTAACAGCCAACTGCCCAAAACTACAATAGCAAACAACAATGCATAGGCTGAATAAATAATAAACTTAACGTAGGTGGCCAACGGTTGAAAGTTCACATACACTTGATCACATGTTACTGAACCGCAATGGGTCAGGACATATTATCGATGAAACTTTAAATTATTACAAGTGAGCGAGAAAAACGAAGAGCAAGGATATATCAAAGCAGTATGGAAAACAAGAAACAATTTCTATATGGGCTTGAACACGAATTGAATTACAGAGTATTAATTCTGATTCATGTGCGTGGCTTGCGTTTTCCAAGTAACTACAAAACTTAGTGATACGGCCAAATTGTGAATTTAATTTCATCCGATGATTAGCAAGGGGAATCAACATATTATTATACACGAAATCGGCTGGCTCCACAGATTGCGTACAAACATTTGCAGCAGCGTCTGATGACACTGAGATTTTTGATTCCAAACTTTCGTATGTGCGATGCTTCGACAACGATTTTCTCCAGAAGATGAGTCAGAGAGATCTTCATTCTTCAAATACGGTGAATAGAGTATCTCTAACTCACAAACCACAACCTGCCATGGTGCAAGCGGAACTTGAGCTGACGGTACAATCGGTACAGAACAAAGGCAAATCGAATGCATGCATGGTCCGCGATCAAAGATTTTCTTGCTTCTACATGATCAATAGTAAAATATCGGTGTATCTGAACAGCGAACTCATAGTCTGCAGTCTGCTAACGTATTAGGACCGGCGATTACCAAGAAATATATAATGTAGAGAACATTACAGTCACCTAACTAATAGCAGTTATGACCCTCTTTGCCGGCTGGAGTGGCCGAGCGGTTCTAGGCGCTACAGTCTGGAACTGCGCGACTGCTCGGTCGCAGGTTCGAATCCTGCCTCGGGCATGGATGTGTGTGATGTCCTTAGGTTAGTTAGGTTTAAGCAGTTCTAAGTTCTAGGGAAAAAAAAGTTCTAGGGGACTGATGACCTCAGAAGTTAAGTCCCATAGTGCTCAGAGCCATTTGAACCATTTGTCCCTCTTTGGCACGGGTAACAGAGGCGACGTGTCATGGGTTGGAAGCAATAAGGCCTTGGTTGGCCGATGAAGGTAGTTAGTACCACATCTGCACATACAACTCACCCAATTCCCTTAAATTCCGGGGAAGGGGGCGATGAGCTCTGACGCTACTTTCGATACCATCCCAGATGTCTTCAATCGGTTTCAGATCTAACGAGTGGGGTGGCTAGCACATCAATTGCAACTCGTCATTGTGTTCCTCGAACATCTCCGTCAGACCTCTGGTCTTGTGACATGGCGCATTATCTTGTTGAAAAAGGTATCGCTGCCACCGGGAAACATGAAGGGGTGTACATGGTATGTAACCAGTGTATGATACTCCTTGGTCGTCACGGTGCAATGCACGAGATACACGGGATCTATGGATGCCCACGTGAATGTTCCCCAGAGCATAATGGATCCGCCGCCAGTTTGTCTCGGTCCCACAGTAAAGATGTCAAGTAGCTGTTCCCTTGGAAGACAACGTATTCGTCCCCTCCCATCGAGATGACGGATATGGTGTCGAAATTCATTGGACCACGCTACGCTCTGGCACTGCACCAACGTCCAGTGCCGTTGGTCACGTGGCTATTTCAGTCATAGTTGCCGATGTCGTGGTGTTAACATGGGCATATGCATGGGTCGTTAGCTGCGGAGGCCCACCGTTAAGAGTGTTCAGACATACTTGTACTCTGCTCAGTGTTGAAGTCTGATGTTAATTCCGCCACAGTTCGCCGCCTGTCCTGTTTTACCAGTCTGCCCAGCCTGCGAGTCCGACATCTGTAATGAGGGGTGGCCGCCTAACCCCACGACGTCTGGACGTGTTGAAGACACTCATCACAGCACTCCTCGAACACCCCACAAGTTGTGGAGTTCCCGAAATGCTCGTGCCGAGCTTCCGAGCCATCGTAATCTGCTCTCGGTGAAACCCTGATAGATCGTCCGCCTTCCCCACTCTGCACACGGACAGCACGTTCACTGTGCTACAAGCATGGTGCATGTGTTTGATTAGCAGTCATTCCTCGCCAGGTGACGCTGCTATCCCCTGGACGGATTTATATCGATATTAGGTACGTTGTCGTAATGTTATGGCTGATCAGTGTATGCAAGTGATTAACGTTATAAGATCATACACTCCTGGAAATTGAAATACGAACACCGTGAATTCATTGTCCCAGGAAGGGGAAACTTTATTGACACATTCCTGGGGTCAGATACATCACATGATCACACTGACAGAACCACAGGCACATAGACACAGGCAACAGAGCATGCACAATGTCGGCACTAGTACAGTGTATATCCACCTTTCGCAGCAATGCAGGCTGCTATTCTCCCATGGAGACGATCGTAGAGATGCTGGATGTAGTCCTGTGGAACGGCTTGCCATGCCATTTCCACCTGGCGCCTCAGTTGGACCAGCGTTCGTGCTGGACGTGCAGACCGCGTGAGACGACGCTTCATCCAGTCCCAAACATGCTCAATGGGGGACAGATCCGGAGATCTTGCTGGCCAGGGTAGTTGACTTACACCTTCTAGAGCACGTTGGGTGGCACGGGATACATGCGGACGTGCATTGCCCTGTTGGAACAGCAAGTTCCCTTGCCGGTCTAGGAATGGTAGAACGATGGGTTCGATGACGGTTTGGATGTACCGTGCACTATTCAGTGTCCCCTCGACGATCACCAGTGGTGTACGGCCAGTGTAGGAGATCGCTCCCCACACCATGATGCCGGGTGTTGGCCCTGCGTGCCTCGGTCGTATGCAGTCCTGATTGTGGCGCTCACCTGCACGGCGCCAAACACGCATACGACCATTATTGGCACCAAGGCAGAAGCGACTCTCATCGCTGAAGACGACACGTCTCCATTCGTCCCTCCATTCACGCCTGTCGCGACACCACTGGAGGCGGGCTGCACGATGTTGGGGCGTGAGCGGAAGACGGCCTAACGGTGTGCGGGACCGTAGCCCAGCTTCATGGAGACGGTTGCGAATGGTCCTCGCCGATACCCCAGGAGCAACAGTGTCCCTAATTTGCTGGGAAGTGGCGGTGCGGTCCCCTACGGCACTGCGTAGGATCCTACGGTCTTGGCGTGCATCCGTGCGTCGCTGCGGTCCGGTCCCAGGTCGACGGGCACGTGCACCTTCCGCCGACCACTGGCGACAACGTCGATGTACTGTGGAGACCTCACGCCCCACGTGTTGAGCAATTCGGCGGTACGTCCACCCGGCCTCCCGCATGCCCACTATACGCCCTCGCTCAAAGTCCGTCAACTGCACATACGGTTCACGTCCACGCTGTCGCGGCATGCTACCAGTGTTAAAGACTGCGATGGAGCTCCGTATGTCACGGCAAACCGGCTGACACTGACGGCGGTGGTGCACAAATGCTGCGCAGCTAGCGCCATTCGACGGCCAACACCGCGGTTCCTGGTGTGTCCGCTGTGCCGTGCGTGTGATCATTGCTTGTACAGCCCTCTCGCAGTGTCCGGAGCAAGTATGGTGGGTCTGACACACCGGTGTCAATGTGTTCTTTTTTCCATTTCCAGGAGTGTAGTTCAATGTAATTGCGAGAGAAGCCACTGAAGACGTGAAATGCTGATACATTAATGACCGGTGTAACTGCCATGAAGTTGACTGCAACCAACTGTGCCGCATGGTGTCGTAGAGGTGCCGGATGCCAGTTTATGGGATGGAGTTCCGTGCCCATTGCACCTGGTCGATCAGTACGGTCAATACCGTTTGTGGATGACGCTGGAAATGTCGTCCGATAATGTCCCATACGTGCTTGACAGATACGGTGATCCAGCAGGCCAAGGAAACATGTCGACTTTCCCTGTAGAGCATGTTGGGCTACAACTCCGTTTATGGAAGTGCGTTATCCTGTTGGTAAACACTCCCTGGAATGCTGTTCATGAATGGCAGTACAGCAGGATTTGTCACCAGACTTGCGTACAAATTTCCAGTCAGGATGCATCGGATAAGCAAGACAGTGCCCCTGCTGCCACATTAAATCTCACCCTAGACCATAGCTCCAGCAGGTTGGTTGCTGGTTCCAGGCGCTTACCTGGCACCCTTCGAACACACGACCGTCACTGGTACCGAGGCACAATCAGCTTTCATAAAAATACACAACAGACGTCCATTCCACCCTCGAATTACCTCTCGCTTGACACCACTGAAGTTGGAAACGGTGGTGGTTTGGAGCAGTGAATAGCACGCTACAGAACGTCTGACTCAAAGTAGACCTTGAAGCAATCGATCTGAAACAGTTCGTTGCGTCACTATGGTGCTAACTGCCGCTGGAATTGCTGCTGCAGATGTACTACGATGCACCACAGCTGTACGCCGAACACGAGGGTCTTCCATCTCGGTAGTGCCACGTGGTCGTCCGGAGCACAGTCTTCTTGCGAACGTACAGCCTCGTGAGTACACAGTCATGTACAGCGGCTAGATGTCTGCCAAGTCCTTCTGCAAGATCGCAGAAGGAACATTTAGCTTCTCGTAACCCTCTTACTCGACCTCGTTCAAACTCTGTGGTGTGTTGATAACGGTGTCTTTGTCACCTTAAATGCATTCTTGACTAACATCAACCGACCACGTCCATTCTCAAAGGTAAGTAACGCTCACTACAGTTACAACATGTCGTTGAAGCAAACCTGATTTTCATCTTCATATTTCTAATGCGTGGTGTTTGTTTGTTCTAAGTCGTGTCTCCTACCACTTTCGCGCAACGACGCTCTGAGCGTGTTTTTTAGGGAATTGACTAGTTTGAACCTGGGACCTGTTGCTGGTAAGGAGACGCCAGACCACACATGACATGTAGAGTTCAGAAGAGTTCAGTGAGACTAGCGATGATATAATCAAGTACTTAATGATTTCAGCGTCAGCTCCACTGCACTCCCTGTAAAAGAATCTTAATACTAACTAAATTTAGTGGAAGGGGTTCAAGGCTTTCCTATTTTTAGTTAGCTGGTAAAATAACGTCGAAAAAGCAGTTAAGTTTACCATTGGAAATTTTATTCTACTCACAAAACATTGTTTATAAATTGCACTTTTGATAAAAGGAAATATTTTAATACAGGATGGTAAAAACCAACTGCGTTCAACAAAAATGTGAACGAATATTCCCTGAATGAGTTTGCAAGTTCTACAATGGATCGAAGGATGACCTATGCCACATCACATCTATAATATAGATTTAAGTTAAGTTTCATAAAAGAGAAAACTACCAAAATGGTCTATAGTGACCCTCAATTATCTTTAATTACTTATCTAACTTGTCGTAAATTACAGTGGCTGATGTGGCTTCTCAATAATTATATAACAGAAAAATCATCGTGTTTCAGATTTTTACCTCAAGTAGCAAATGTGAACACCATGAGGTTTAATTGACGATCGACACTAGTATTACGTAAAAAGGGGATGTAACAGATGAGACTCCTGCAGTTCTGAGTGAAAGCCTTATGCGCTGTTATGCGGCGTCGCGTGCGTTCATTACCTTGTCGGTGTTTAGGCAGCGTCAGGGGGCGGCGGGCGGCGCAGCTCCACACACCTCGCCGTCTCGGAAGCAACTCTCTCCTAACTTCTCCTTACTACAATTTACTGAAGTTGGTTTAAAAACACCTATCTGGCTGTATTTCCAACTGACCAATCAGGGTCTCAATGTTAACCTTAAGCTCAGCCTACAAAAATTCCGTCTATCCAATGAGAAACGTTATACTTTTCGTGGTGGGGCAATGTTTTTAACTTTTGCAACGTAACAGAGATGCGAAAAAGTCTCACGCTAAAACTTGCAGCTGGTGTGGCCCTTTTAGTGTTATCGTAAGATCTATACTGTTGTTCTGGAGGGCTCTATCTCTTAACATGGGCTGGGGGGTGGTCCTGGCGGTCAGCCGGAAATGTGGGTGTCCGCCCCTTATCGTAGGGCCTTCTAGCTTAACACGTTTCTGCTCTCAGCTTCTGTTCTCGTTTCTTCCCTCGGAACTGCGTCTGTTTCACGGTGGCAAGGTATGACATGCATTTAGGCGTTCTTGTGTTAGTCTGTGGTATTCCACTTGCTCACTCGTTGATCGTATTACTTTGCTTAATTTAATGTCATGATTTATTCGGAGCTATGTGACATACTGCTGGATTTGCTTATCATGTCAGGGTTTTCATGGAAGGTGTTGGATTTGCCTGACACCTTACATAGCGGCACAACTAGCGCCACACTTACGCGATTGGCACGAAATCCGAATACACATCATCTTTCTGATTACAAACACGCCTACCAACTTTCGTTTATGTCGCTCAACTCCTTCTTGGGGTTGTGAATTATTTCCTACAGAACCCGTACTAACATTTGCGACAGCGCCTGATGATAATGAGATTTCTTTTTCAAAACTCCGGTATATGTGATGCTTTCGACAAAGTGTGTCCCCAGAAGATGAGTCGGATAAAACTTCATTCTTTGAACACAGTGACAGAGTGTCCCTAACTCCCAAACCATCCCCCGCCAAGCGGTCAGTGGGAGCTGACAGTGCAGAAAAAGTCGAACGAATTCAGGGATGGCCCATGCTCAGGGAGTCTCTTGCTTCTACATGATCAATAGTAAAATTGAATCTCAATTTAGACAAGTGTAGTGTGCTGCGAATACATATAACGATAGATCCCTTATCATTTACCTACAAAATAGCAGGTCAGCAACTGGAAGCAGTTAATTCCATAAATCACCTGGGAGTACGCATTAGGAGTGATTTAAAATGGAATGATCATATAAAGTTGATCGTCGGTAAAGCAGATGTCAGACTGAGATTCATTGGACGAATCCTAAGGAAATGCAGTCCGAAAACAAAGGAAGTAGGTTACAGTACGCTTGTTCGCCCACTGCTTGAATACTGCTCAGCAGTGTGGGATCCGTACCAGATAGGGCTGATAGAAGACATAGAGAAGATCCAACGGAGAGCAGCGCGCTTCGTTACAGGATCATTTAGCAATCGCGAAAGCGTTACGGAGATGATAGATAAACTCCAGTGGAAGACTCTGCAGGAGAGACGCTCAGTAGCTCGGTACGGGCTTTTGTTGAAGTTTCGACAACATACCTTCACCGAAGAGTCAAGCAGTATATTGCTCCCTCCTACGTATATCTCGCGAAGAGACCATGAGGATAAAATCAGAGAGATTAGAGCCCACACAGAAGCATACCGACAATCCTTCTTTCCACGAACAATACGAGACTGGAATAGAAGGGAGAACCGATAGAGGTACTCAATGTACACACCGTCAGGTGGTTTGCGGAGTATGGATGTAGATGTAGATGTAGAAAATATCTGTGTATCAGAACGGTGAACACATCGTCTGCTATCATAACAGCAGCGGTGATGTATCTGTATATCTGTTCTCAATCTTTTATTTTACGGTAAATCTTGGAGTAAGGAATGTTTATTGCACATAAAGCCGCTTTTCAACTTTGAAAAGAAGTTAGACATTAAACATTATTTTCTTCGGGCAAGAAACGTAGAATGAGTAACATCCTAATGAAAGCCCTTAGTTTTTACTCCGTTTGGTCGATGTGTATCCTAACGGTGCTGCCTTTAATGCAACTCGTCATTTAGCATGACGGGGTAGAATGTACCCTGTCCCAGGCCATCTCAGCACAAAGCACATGTAGTATTTTATTGGCGGACTGGGAGACGGTCGAGAAAAGCTATTATCTCTGCTGCGATGTAAGATTCACGTGGACTGCAGCAGCGTCTTCCGTAGCGTCACTGTGACCGCGTTCATTAGCGGTTTAGTGCTAGGGGTGGCAAAGATATTGAGGAAGGCGCGTGACATAAACATGCGAGGCCTTATACAGCACATGTAGATTATCTGCTGCTTAACGACCGGAGCAGAGGCTAAATGAGTAGCGTGATGGGTGCATTAGGTACGTGTAGCGGAAGGGTAATGGCTTACTCGTTGGAGCCGGCTGATGATAGGTACGGACTGTGATGGTTCTGAAGCCGCGAAGTTACTGTCCCCTCACAACTGCAAAATCACAAAAATGGTTCAAATGGCTCTGAGCACTATGGGACTTAACATCTGTGGTCATCAGTCCCCTAGAACTTCGAACTACTTAAACCTAACTAACCTAAGGACATCGCACACATCCATGCCCGAGGCAGGATTCGAACCTGCGACCGTAGCAGTCGCGCGGCTCCGGACTGAGCGCCTAGAACCGCTAGACCACCGCGGCCGGCTGCGAAATCACACTCGACGAAGAATGAGCTTAAAGGTGGCTGTTCCTAGTACTGAACTCCGATTTAGGAGGCCGTGCAGCTACTGAGAGCGAGTACCCTGCCCGACTTCATATTTGGAATGGTGCACAGTTCTGAAGCTAGAGTCAGTGTTTGGTGTCACCAAACTGTTGACGCCAGCGTTCATACTGCTGCCGCCGACGGATTCACAGATAATGTCAAATTCAGCTACGCTCTTTAATATGTATCGTAAAGTTTCTTTTGATTCACTATTGTTTTAATATCACATGCTAATAAAGGAGTTCTTGAGAGAACTTGTAATTTTAGCCTCCTAATAGATACTCGAACAGTCGAACATATTATTAAAAGGAAAACGCATCGCTCACATTCATAATGGAAGCATATCTGCACAGGCAGGTTGAAAGTGGAATAAGGAACTTTTCTTCTTTTCCTTAGCGATGATCCTGTGTAGTGTGGGGTTTACTACTTCAGGATATGGCAGATTTTATTTAATCATTTATCTTCATGACCGGATGCCCTTTCCAACGCCACAGTCACCCAGGTAATCTGAAGGACGGAAGCTATGTGGTCCGTCTGCCTATGAATTGTGTAATGTTGTTCTGTATGGTATCATAATTTCACTGTTTCTGTATCGTATCTTCTGAAGCGTAAATTGGGAGGCCATCCCAGCGTTTGCCATTTAGGCTGCTCGGTGCAGTAGCCCTCAGTCGCTAGTCAACCGCGCAAATTCGATTCCGTACTGGCGCACTCACTAGATTCGCAAGCTAGTGCACTGTTCGTTACACTGTACAAGCTGGTGATATGGAGTAAAGAAGTAAGATGGCTAAATACTTTCATGCTGTATTCCTTGCTTCATCGTACATCTGCAGATCACTTGTTACTAATTATGACTTGTATATAGGGTATGGTTCAAATGGCTCTGAGCACTATGGGACTTAACATCTGAGGTCATCAGTCCCCCAGAACTTAGAACTACTTAAACCTAACTAACCTAAGGACATCACACACATCGATGCCCGAGGCAGGATTCGAACCTGAGACCGTAGCGGTCGCGCAGTTCCAGACTGAAGCGCCTAGAACCGCTCTGCCACACCGGCTGCCGGGTTACATATGGATTTTGTGCAACCCGCAGTGCCTTAAAAAACCACGCATGACGTTTTCGTATTCTCTCGCTCGCTACATACAAATTATGGTTCAAATGGTTCAAATGCTTCTGAGCACTATGGGACTTAACTTCTGAGGTCATCAGTCCCCTAAAACTTAGAACTACTTAAACCTAACTAACCTAAGGACATCACGCACATCCATGCCCGAGGCAGGATTCGAACCTGCGACCGTAGCGGTCACGCGGTTCCAGACTGAAGCGCCTAGAACCGCTCGGCCACAGCAGCCGGCTACAAATTATGTCCTACACAAAAAATGAACAGGGCCTGTTAGTAAGAAATTTTCCCATTGTAAGCATGTTTACGTATCCTTTGCGTGTTGAGTAACGATGGTGGACAATTTTACGTTGGAGAAATTCGTAAAATGTGCACAGTCTCCTGAGTCTGGCATCATGTTTCTGTCTGTCACCAATCCGAATAAAGTAAGTCATTCCTCACTGGTGCAAGATGAAAAAAAGTGTAAATTTTAAATCTGGTACAGTGACAGGAACTTATGTTTATCGTCTGGAATTCATCAGAATGAAACATTCCGCAAAATCAGGAGTGAGCTTCCTACTTCTCCTTCTTCTTCGTCCTCGTCGTCACTTCCTTCAAGGATTAGGTGCTGCAGTCAACTGTTCCAGCCTTTATGATCAGTGAGCTTACGTACTTCCGCAGTTATCTTTGGGCAGTATTAAAATTTGACTTATTTTACAAAGGTAATCACAGGATTTTCGTAATTTATGCTTTTTGAAATGTTGTTTACTAATTACGAAAGTGGAATTTTACAGTAACTTTGATATCGAAACGATTTTTCCAGCTTTAGAACGATTAAATTTTACTTCAGTACGGCCTTCAATTAAATATTTAGCACATTTATGGTCAAAATTCATTATTTACTCAGTGTACCATTTCGTTATATAAAATACTCGAGTAACAAAGATTGAAGTTTAATCCCGTCAGAGCCAAATTCTTTACAAGTAGTATTCACAGCAAGCGCTGCAAGAAGCTCTTTTTTTTTCATTGGAAAACAAACACACAATTTTTTTAAAGGGCGCTACGCATTTATAAAGAACGTTACGCTTTTGTAATGAACGTTACACTGCAGAATCTAGCGCGACTACCGTTGCTGCTTTAGAGGTAAGACAAGCTATCGGTTTTGAACAGGGCCAGAGGATTCAGTACCTAAGAGGCTAAATGTATATTGCAGTGATTGTATTTCTTTTTTGGTGTTGGGAGTTGCGTTACCCAATCAGTTCGTATAAAGTTTTGCTAACAACAACACAGAGTAAGCACACCACTCCCAGTTACAACACGCTACACGATAACTCCAGTAACGGACGCATTCCCAGTTCAGGGGTTCATTTATGTGCTTCAGTATTTATAAACAACGTTACATGTTTTGTGGGAAAAATGTGACATCGAACGGTAACTGAAAATTATTTTCACCTAGAGATGGGACCGCAGCATGTGGAACGTCATTGTCTTTAATGAAATTAAAAAATATATACATGCATTTGTCATAAGCAGGGTTAACTGAAAGTGGATAAAATTAAGCTGTCTGTTGATTACTGTGGAAACCTTAACTATTTCGTATTTGTTGCCTGGCAGTGAGCTTGGCAGCGATTTAATGCACGAATGTGGTTTAATTCTCTAAAGTTCTTTCTAACTTCATCTTCCGTAAAACACATTGTATGTCTTTTTCTATTTACCCAAACAGGTTTCGAGACCTGTGTATAATCTTCTGTGGATATCGGTTTATTTCTGTCGAAATGTTATATAAAATTTGACTTTTTCCATTTTAGGCCAAAAAACTGTAACATGAGTATTTTTTGCTTTGTTTTAATTGTTCATCTGAAACTACATTAACTGTGAAAATGGAGTTTTGCAGATCGCCTTGCTTTGACGCCTTTTTGTGCCATAAGAGCATTTCACCTGCAAAGCAATCAGAAGAATTTGCTTAAAGAATTATTAATCTTGGAATACTCTTAGAAGAGTTGTAGTGGTGTAAGTCGCCTACCTAGGATTTCCGTCCTATAGTGCAAACTGGTGTGTTTTCTTTTGTATTTACATCCGCTGTTTTCACACCTATTCGCACTTCACAGTCGTCTTTGTCACAATTTTTTTAACACAAACAGAAGATGTGGGAGAACACTTAAGTCACCAAATTCACTGAGAGACTGAGAGACACCCGATAACTCTCTCATCCTTTTGTTCCTGTCCAGTGTGGCTCATTATGAATGTTTGGTTTCTGGCACGTCTACTGAGGAAGAAACTTTTTTGATGTGGTATTTGTGTGTGTGTGTGTGTGTGTGTGTGTGTGTGTGTGTGTGAGAGAGAGAGAGAGAGAGAGAGAGAGAGAGAGGCAGAGAGAGGGACAGAGAGAGAGAGAGAGAGAGAGAGAGAGAGAGAGAGAGAGGGAGATGCAGAGGGAGAGACAGTGACAGAGGGAGAGAGAGAGAGAGGGAGAGATACAGAGGGAGAGGACGTAGGCCTCCGCATTGATTTCAACAACGCTGACCGCTATAAATGGAGACAGAGGGTGGCATATCTTCCACCTGCCAAGGAACTTTCAGGCAGATTCAGATTGCTGGACCGGATTTCGAAACACTATAATAAGGCTCAAGTCGAGGTGATCTAATGATGTCCAACGGTGGAAGCTAGTAATTTTTGATGCACAGAAGATGAAATGCAGAAATAAAATCTTTACAGAAGTGTCAAAAGTGAACGCTGAGACGTACTCAGACTTTATGTCTTCTTTTCAAAATAAGTGGAAGGTTCGCAGTCAGAGCATTGAAAAAGGAACTGTTGTCCCTGACGCAAACAAAAAAAATTACTTTATATACACTAAGGTGTGAAAAGTAATGGGATAGCAATAGTCACATATTTTTGATGGCGGTAGTATAACGTACACAAGGTATAAAAGGGGAGCACTTCGGCAGAGGTGTCTTTTGTACCCAGGTGATTCATGTGAAGCGCTTTCCGACGTGATTATAGCTGAACGACGGAAATTAACACACTCTGGACATGGAATGGTACACTCCTGGAAATTGAAATAAGAACACTGTGAATTCATTGTCCCAGGAAGGGGAAACTTTATTGACACATTCCTGGGGTCAGATACATCACATGATCACACTGACAGAACCACAGGCACATAGACACAGGCAACAGAGCATGCACAATGTCGGCACTAGTACAGTGTATATCCACCTTTCGCAGCAATGCAGGCTGCTATTCTCCCATGGAGACGATCGTAGAGATGCTGGATGTAGTCCTGTGGAACGGCTTGCCATGCCATTTCCACCTGGCGCCTCAGTTGGACCAGCGTTCGTGCTGGACGTGCAGACCGCGTGAGACGACGCTTCATCCAGTCCCAAACATGCTCAATGGGGGACAGATCCGGAGATCTTGCTGGCCAGGGTAGTTGACTTACACCTTCTAGAGCACGTTGGGTGGCACGGGATACATGCGGACGTGCATTGTCCTGTTGGAACAGCAAGTTCCCTTGCCGGTCTAGGAATGGTAGAACGATGGGTTCGATGACGGTTTGGATGTACCGTGCACTATTCAGTGTCCCCTCGACGATCACCAGTGGTGTACGGCCAGTGTAGGAGATCGCTCCCCACACCATGATGCCGGGTGTTGTCCCTGTGTGCCTCGGTCGTATGCAGTCCTGATTGTGGCGCTCACCTGCACGGCGCCAAACACGCATACGACCATCATTGGCACCAAGGCAGAAGCGACTCTCATCGCTGAAGACGACACGTCTCCATTCGTCCCTCCATTCACGCCTGTCGCGACACCACTGGAGGCGGGCTGCACGATGTTGGGGCGTGAGCGGAAGACGGCCTAACGGTGTGCGGGACCGTAGCCCAGCTTCATGGAGACGGTTGCGAATGGTCCTCGCCGATACCCCAGGAGCAACAGTGTCCCTAATTTGCTGGGAAGTGGCGGTGCGGTCCCCTACGGCACTGCGTAGGATCCTACGGTCTTGGCGTGCATCCGTGCGTCGCTGCGGTCCGGTCCCAGGTCGACGGGCACGTGCACCTTCCGCCGAACACTGGCGACAACATCGATGTACTGTGGAGACCTCACGCCCCACGTGTTGAGCAATTCGGTCGTACGTCCACCCGGCCTCCCGCATGCCCACTATACGCCCTCGCTCAATGTCCGTCAACTGCACATACGGTTCACGTCCACGCTGTCGCGGCATGCTACCAGTGTTAAAGACCGCGATGGAGCTCCGTATGCCACGGCAAACTGGCTGACACTGACGGCGGCGGTGCACAAATGCTGCGCAGCTAGCGCCATTCGACGGCCAACGCCGCGGTTCCTGGTGTGTCCGCTGTGCCGTGCGTGTGATCATTGCTTGTACAGTCCTCTCGCAGTGTCCGGAGCAAGTATGGTGGGTCTGACACACCGGTGTCAATGTGTTCTTTTTTCCATTTCCAGGAGTGTAGTTGGAGCAAGACGTATGACACATTCCATTTCGTAAGTCGTTAGGGAATTCGCGTGATCCACGGAGTTAAGAGTGTGCCGAGAATACCGCATTTCAGGCATTACCTCACACCACGGATAAGGCCATGGACGACGGCCTTAATGACCGAGAGCAGCGGCGTTTGCGTAGATGTATGTATGAGTGCTGACAGACAAACAACACTGCATAAAATAACCGCAGAAGTCAATGTGGGAAGTACGACGAACGTATCCGGTAGGACAGTGAGTGGAAATTTGGCATTAATGGGCTATGGCAGAAGTGACCGACGCGAGTGCCTTTGCTAACAACACATCAGCTGCAGCGCATTTCCTGGGTTCGTGGACGTATCGGTTGGATCCCAGACAACTGGAAAATCTTGGTCTGGTCAAATGAGTCCAGATTTGAATTGGTACGGTTCGAGTGTGCTGCAGACCCGACGAAGACATGGACACAAGTTATAAACAAGGTACTGCACGGGCAGGTGGTGGCTGCGTAATGGTACGGATTGTGGTTGCTTGGAATGGACTGGGTTCTCTGCTACTTGGAAACCATTTGCAGCCTTTCATGGACTTCATGTTCCCAAACACGATGTCATATCACCGGGCCACCATAGTTTGTCCTGGTCTGAAGCACATTTTGGACTGTTCGAGGGAATTATTTGGCCACCCAGATCACTCAACATGAATCCCAACTAAGATTTATGAGAGATAATCTAGAGGTCAGTTCGTGCGGAAAATCCTGCACCGGCAACACTTTCGGAACTACAGACTGCTATAGAGGCAGTATTTCTGCAGGGGACTTCAAACGACTTGGTGACCACATGCCACATCGAGCTGCGGCGGACAAAAGGTGGTCCCATATTTGCAGGTGTCTCATGATTTTTGTCACCTCGGTTTATAACTGTTGTTACACATCTGCCAACTACATAAACTGGCACAGTCAGTTTGTCTTCATTGTTAGTCCAGAAGGTCACAGCCGTAATGGTTGCCCAGATGATCTACAGTAATGCCATAATAAATGACGGTACTTTTGCGTTACCCATAAATCAGAAAGAAGCCCTGATTGAGATGCTTTTGTCAGGATGTGCATTACAGTCGCTCCCACCCCTCTGTGCTGTCGAGGAGCGGGTACGTGGCACCAGCTGCGAGCACCGGACGTCACGAATGAGGACCGGATGGGCGGCAGGCCGCAAGCCTCGGCGTGTGTGGCTGGGTCGCTGCGTCACACGGCTGTCGGACGCGAGCTGGATGCTGCCGGCAGGAGGAGCCCGTGTGCAATGTCGTCTGTTTTGTCTTCGCATTCGCCACCTGTGCTCACGCAAAAAATCCAAATCTTCTCCTTTCTCTGCTGTTTCCTAGTTTTTCAGCGTTTCCTCTTGTCGCCACGTCATCTGCTTCTTCCTACTGTCCATTATGTTCCGCATTTCTCGCGTTTTCTGCCCTGAAAATCTTATAAATCTAGTGTTTTATTTGTTTCTCTCACTTAGGATTCTTAGATATATTTAGGATCCCGTACCTTAAACGGTAAAGGCGGAACTCTTATATGGTCACTTTGTTGCCTGTCATTCTGTCTCTATGAATGTTCAAAACCATTTTCTCAGGAACGGATCGACGTATCAAGTTGAAATTTATATCACATATTAAGGTCTACAATTCTTTGACGGTGCAATCAAAACATACGGCCATTTATGTTACATATTTTGATACTTTAAAATTCATTCATCAAAACCTGTAGGGTAATTTCCGTTGGTCTAGAATCATGAGATTTGGCAAGATGAAAGGTTTTATGATACAAGTAAAGGGAAAACCTCAGAAAGTCACATGTCACGAAAAAATATAACGTTTGTCATTTGTTATCGGGCTTGAAACTTGAAATTTAAATATTCTCGAAAGCCTTACTACCCGTGGGATTGATATCTTTCCAGTTTAATGTTGAAAACGACAAAAAATCGTCAAGGTCCTCAATTTCCGTAATATGTGAACTGTCTAGATACATAATTAATTTTGCACCGAACCCTCAGTATGCGGCTCCTACTCACACCTGGCCAGTTTTTTCGTTTCTTTCCAACTATTACTGTATTATTTAACTAATGTAGTCTTACAAACTACCAATTACTTACAATAAAGTTATATTGAGAGATTTGGGAAAATTGAAAACCTAGAATTTTTTCTCATTGGTACTCAACAGTCATCAAAATATGAAACACCCAACGCCAAACAAAGCCTCCCGTGAAGTGTTTGAAAATTTTTGATATTGCGTTCACAACTTCCTCATTATGAAATATCGTGTCCTTGTAAGAGCTGAATTACTGACAATTTCGTAACACATGAAGCCATTCCTCTGCACCCCCCCTCCCCCCAAACCCCCTCTCGGTCTATACTTCACCTCCTCCGCACCAAACATTGCGCGTGACTTTCTAGCCTCCTAATAAACTGCCTGGTTGTATAGGATGTTCTGCTTCAGCTTTGACTTATATTTTCTGCTCATTTGCTTTCTGTAGTGGTAACTAGTGAACCCCGGCAATTCTTTGCCATTGATAAATATGTATGGGAATGTTAAAACGTCCCAGTCTCGTTCTCCCTCGTCTCTCTGCCCCATCTCCTCTTCCCGCCTCTCTCTGTCCATCTCCAACTTCCCCTCGCTATCTCGCCCCCTTTCTGTCCATCTCCTCTTCCCCGCCTCTTGAACCTTGTATACTGATATTGCCCACAAAACCTTGGTGTTGAAATGAAGTCGCTTAAAATGATTAGATAAATCGATTGGGCCACTGGTAACAGGGTATGAGAAACCTATCTTGCGGCTGGATCTGTGAGGATAGTAGTTTCATTGACAGTACTTTGCACACTTTTAATCTGCAAGCGGGTAGATTACAAAGTTTCAGACGATTTAGATTTGTAGTAGTGTGCCGGTCATAAGCTGATAAGCCATAAACCCAAATTTCCTGTTTTCTGTGAAAAGCGAGAAAGAAAGCAAAACAGTACATAGTTGTACACAATTTGCAGTGGCCTTCTTCTGGGTCTAATGGTGCGTTGTAGCTATGCTGTGTCTCTTATATTTTGTTATTACTGTTCATGAGCATGCCATTATGTCATAATTTTAAAAAGATTGTTCGTTTCAGTGGTCACTTAAGGAAGAGGGAGATGGAATTTTATTTTAATAGGTTACTGTGGTGGAGGGAGAGCGTAACCTCTGTTGTCTATTGGCTCTTGCATTATGTGCCATGATTGGTGGTCACCGGCGAAGGAGAAGTTGGCTGCTGTTCACCAAGTGCTGGAACGTCGGCCGCGCGGCGGCAGTTACTCGCCGGTAGCGCCCGCGCCTCGTGTTGACAGTGTGGTCTGTTCGGCTCCGATTGCTGGCAGCCAAGATCAGCAAGCCTGACTGCACTCTCTCTATTCGTGTTCTATTAATGTATTTCGACGGCCTCTCTGATTTCGTCATAACGGGCTGCCTGTCTAACACACAGGCTTCGCTAAATTTTATTTCCTTTCCGCAATCTTGCTGATGATCTGCCACTGCAGATTTGTTGTGTTGGCCTAGAATATAGCACTGGTGTCCAAGAATGCGACTTGAAATACAACACTGAATAAAGTGTTAGTTTCTCAGAAATGGTATTCTTCGCTGATAGTAACACATAAGATAAACAAAAATACACTGACGGGAAAAAATTCGCAACACCTAGAAGGAGGTGTGCGACATAAACGAAAGTTGGCACATGATTGCTGGCAGCGGTGGTCACGAGAATGTACAGTCGCAAGAAGACCTGGTACCGGATGGCCACGTAGCACTACCGAGAGGGAAGACCAACGTGTTCGGCATCGTACTGCAGCTGCACCAGCAATGCCATTTGCGACTTCAGTGGTGTCAGGCGAGAGCAGCGTGGAGGTCTGTTGTTTTATCTGATTAAAGCTGGTCCTGCCTCGGTGCCAGTGATGACCATGTGTTGGTTAGAAGAAAGCCAGTCGAGGGCCTGCAACCAAACGGTCTGCGTGCTAGAGACACTGGACCCACGTTAGAGCTATAGTCTGGGGTGCGATTTCGTATGACAGCAGGAGCATCCCACTCACCCTGACTGCAAATTTGTACGTCAGTCTGGTAATTCGACGTGTTGTGCTGCCACACATGAACAGCATTCCAGGGGATGTTTTCCAACGGGATAACGCTTGTCCTCATACCACTGTTGTAACCGAAGATGTTCTACGGAGTGTTAACATGTTTCCTTGGCCTGCTCGACCACCAGGTCAGTCTCCATTTGAGCTTGTATGGATATCATAGGGCGACAACTCTAGCGTCATCCACAAACAGCATTTACCGTCCCTGTATTGAGCCACAATGGGCAACAGGCACGGACCTCCATCGCAGAAACTGACATCCGGAATGTGTACAAAATGAATGCACGTTTGCACGCTTTCATTCAACATACTGGAGATTACATATTTTATTAATCTACCAGCGTTTCATTTGCAGTGGCTTATCGCACATTTGCGTTAACCTGTGATCTTACAAACTAAAGATTTCATATTTTATTAATCTACCAGCGATTCATTTGCAATGGCTTATCTCACATTTGCGTTAACCTGTGATCTTACAATGTTAATCACTTACGTACAGAGCCGGCCGCGGTGGCCGTGCGGTTCTAGGCGCTCCAGTCCGGAGCCGCGCTGCTGCTACGGTCGCAGGCTCGAATCCTGCCTCGGGAATGGGTGAGTGTGATGTCCTTAGGTTAGTTAGGTTTAATTAGTTCTAAGTTCTAGGGGACTGATGACACAGCAGTTGAGTCCCATAGTGCTCCGAGCCATTTGAACCATTTGAACTTACGTACAAGTTGGCGCACGAAATGTGTTACCAATTGTTTCTTTCACAATTTACGACACATATTAGATATCCCGCTGGGATCTTTACAGCAGTACCAGCAAAGCTTGGAAAAAGAAATGAGTTACGAAATGACGTGTAATTCACGATACTGCCGCTAGGAGACTAGTAAGTAGCAATGGCTGACAATGGAAGACTGACGACACAGCAACAATCGGCAATTGTGTTACGTTTTCATGAAACGAAAAGCCTTGTTGTGACTCAGAGCCGTTTTCGACAACAGCTTAACACACGATGGGTCCCTTGCAAGAAGATTATCCACAGGTTGTACGATAAATTTGTACAGGAAGGAACAGTATTGGAAGCGAAGCGACCTCGGCCTAAGCCTGTTTGTTTGCCGAAGAATATTGAAGTGGTACGAGTTGCTGTACAGAGAAGTCCCGGGAAATCGTGCAGAAACGCAGCAGTGCGACTGGGAATATCCAGACGCTCCGTTCAACGCATTCTTAAAAGTGACCTCCATATGTACCCATACAAGATCACCAGTGCACAGAAGCTGACTGAGGAACACAAGCAGCAAAGACTACTGTTTGCTCAGTGGGCGGAGGATAGGGAAGAAACTCTCAGCAACGTTTGGTTTTCAGACGAGGCGCATTTTCATTTAGACGGTGTGGCTAACAAACAAAATGTACACCTTTGGGCCACTGAAAACACACAAGTGCTTCATGAACGACAACATTATGCTTCCAGGATTACAGCGTGGACAGCAATTTCCAGTCACGGACTTATTGGGCCCTTTTTCTTTGAAGAAACTGTGAACAGCGAGCGTTATTTGAGCATGCATCGCAATAGCTTCATTCCACAGCTTCTTGCTACTGCCTTTCCCTTCAACATGCAGTGGTTCATGCAAGATGGAACAAGGCCACATACTGCAAACACTGTGTTCGAGTTTTTACACGAGCATTTCGACATGCGGATCATTTCACTAAGGTTTCCAGGTCACTTCAATTACGGACAAAATTTGCCTCCCAATAGTCCAGACCTAAATCCATGTGACTTTTTTCTTTGGGGGTACCTAAAGGAAAATTTTTTTACCAAAACGTCCACGTGATTTAATGAATCTCAGAAGACTTCCGTAGGGTAATCACTAACTTCAGTGTTCGTTTGAAGGAAGTTAGGAAACTAAATGGTGGACAAAAGAAAATGGTTCAAATTCCTTTGAGCTCTATGGGACTTAACATCTGTGGTCATCAGTCCCCTAGAACTTAGAACTACTTAAACCTAACTAACCTAAGGACATCATACACATCCATGCCCGAGGCAGTATTCGAACCTGCGACCGTAGCGGTCACGCGGTTCCAGACTGAAGCGCCTAGAACCGCACGGCCACACCGGCCGGCTGGTGGACATATTGAGCATGTGCTGAGTTAGAACAAATGTCCATGGACGGCTCTTCATTGTAGTATATGTTCCTTTCAGGTTGTATTGACAATAAAGTTTATATTCAAAAACAAAATGGCAACACAT
This sequence comes from Schistocerca americana, assembly GCF_021461395.2. Classification (NCBI taxonomy): domain Eukaryota; kingdom Metazoa; phylum Arthropoda; class Insecta; order Orthoptera; family Acrididae; genus Schistocerca; species Schistocerca americana. The sequence goes on from NC_060121.1 coordinate 363,359,757, forward strand.
TTCGTGCGCCACCCTGTATGTTACCTAGACAAACGTATTCACGAAAGTTCTTCACTCTACCTTAATTACGTTATGGTGTTGCGATTTTTTTCCGTCAGTGTAAGTTAAGAACAGTCCACAGACTGTGCGTTGTCCGAAGAAGCAGCACGTTCGCTCGACACGGTCGGAGCTCACTGCTCGCCGGTGGTCATTTTATGCCGCTTGAAATGCTCGGCACAGCCGAGTGCCTCGACTCGACACCAGCAATAGCATCATCCTGCCGCGATGTGTGGGAGGCGCGGCGGCGGCGGAGGGGCGGGGGGACGCCGAGAGTTTGCAGCGGGCGGGCGGCCGGCAGCCGTGAGAACGCATCGCCGATGCGCGCTGCGTACTGCGTGCCGCCTGCCTGCGTGGCGTGCGTCGGCCTCACGCACCGGAGGTCGCGTCCGAGGACGGCCGACCGGGCCGCAGCCGCGCTGACGCACCGCGCCGTCCGCCTCTGGGAATCGCCTGAGCGTCGAAAAGGGCGGACACCCATTGCTTAGCAGTGCGGCTTCCTGCGCCGAGCCGGATAAGCTGTATAAGGATAGTCAAAAAATGGTTCAAATGGCTCTGAGCACTATGCGACTTAACTGCTGAGGTCATCAGTCGCCTAGAACTTAGAACTAATTAAACCTAACTAACCTAAGGACATCACACACATCCATGCCCGAGGCAGGATTCGAACCTGCGACCGCAGCAGTCCCGCGGTTCCGGACTGCGCGCCTAGAACCACTAGACCACCGCGGCCGGCTATAAGGATAGTCATAAATGTTCGTAGATGACATGGCGGTCAGAACGGATACCACTCATATCTGCGGGTGAGACGGCTGTTTCGTGAGTAAGTTTCATAACGGATGCACAACCAAAAGACTTGCCCAAAGAAAATAAAAAAAGGCAAAAAAATTAAACAAAAATAAAAAATAGTGATAAACTAAACTGATAAGGAAAAAAATAAAAAATAAATGTTAAGGCGACCACTCGTGACAAAAAATAACAAAACGGAAAATGTGGATACACTGATTAAAAAAGACCGTTCCAACCAATCCAGGGATGTGGATCATCTGGGTTTGAGTCCCAGTCCAGCACTGCCACAGTGCACTATGCAAGTTATATGTCGTGAGAAAATATAACATTTCTCAGTTGTTACCGGACTTGAAACTTGAATTACACTCCTGGAAATGGAAAAAAGAACACATTGACACCGGTGTGTCAGACCCACCATACTTGCTCCGGACACTGCGAGAGGGCTGTACAAGCAATGATCACACGCACGGCACAGCGGACACACCAGGAACAGCGGTGTTGGCCGTCGAATGGCGCTAGCTGCGCAGCATTTGTGCACCGCCGCCGTCAGTGTCAGCCAGTTTGCCGTCGCATACGGAGCTCCATCGCAGTCTTTAACACTGATAGCATGCCGCGACAGCGTGGACGTGAACCGTATGTGCAGTTGACGGACTTTGAGCGAGGGCGTATAGTGGGCATGCGGGAGGCCGGGTGGACGTACCGCCGAATTGCTCAACCTGTGGGGCGTGAGGTCTCCACAGTACATCGATGTTGTCGCCAGTGGTCGGCGGAAGGTGCACGTGCCCGTCGACCTGGGACCGGACCGCAGCGACGCACGGATGCACGCCAAGACCGTAGGATCCTACGCAGTGCCGTAGGGGACCGCACCGCCACTTCCCAGCAAATTAGGGACACTGTTGCTCCTGGGGTATCGGCGAGGACCATTCGCAACCGTCTCCATGAAGCTGGGCTACGGTCCCGCACACCGTTAGGCCGTCTTCCGCTCACGCCCCAACATCGTGCAGCCCGCCTCCCGTGGTGTCGCGACAGGCGTGAATGGAGGGACGAATGGAGACGTGTCGTCTTCAGCGATGAGAGTCGCTTCTGCCTTGGTGCCAATGATGGTCGTATGCGTGTTTGGCGCCGTGCAGGTGAGCGCCACAATCAGGACTGCATACGACCGACGCATACAGGGCCAACACCCGGCATCATGGTGTGGGGAGCGATCTGCTACACTGGCCGTACACCACTGGTGATCGTCGAGGGGACACTGAATAGTGCACGGTACATCCAAACCGTCATCGAACCCATCGTTCTACCATTCCTAGACCGGCAAGGGAACTTGCTGTTCCAACAGGACAATGCACGTCCGCATGTATCCCATGCCACCCAACGTGCTCTAGAAGGTGTAAGTCAACTACCCTGGCCAGCAAGATCTCCGGATCTGTCCCCCATTGAGCATGTTTGGGACTGGATGAAGCGTCGTCTCACGCGGTCTGCACGTCCAGCACGAACGCTGGTCCAACTGAGGCGCCAGGTGGAAATGGCATGGCACGCCGTTCCACAGGACTACATCCAGCATCTCTACGATCGTCTCCACGGGAGAATAGCAACCTGCATTGCTGCGAAAGGTGGATATACACTGTACTAGTGCCGACATTGTGCATGCTCTGTTGCCTGTGTCTATGTGCCTGTGGTTCTGTCAGTGTGATCATGTGATGTATCTGACCCCAGGAATGTGTCAATAAAGTTTCCCCTTCCTGGGACAATGAATTCACGGTGTTCTTATTTCAATTTCCAGGAGTGTATAAATATTCTCGTAGTCAAAACAAATGGCACGCTTGGAACAAGAGTACCATAAGGCTGTTTAGCCAACAATCCAGTAGTCTCAGCAATACTCCATATCTTCCAAGCCAGAATGTTAGCATCTGGAAATGCTTCAAGGCCACCATAATCTGCTTGATTGCCACATACAACAGCAAGTGTCAGCTAGGTACTACCTCCAAACACTGCTTGTACATCACAGGTGAAGTTCAGATGCAGTCCACGAAAAACATTTGGACCTCCAATCAATTGCTGTTTATTAAACTGCCCAGCCAAGTCAATATCAATCGCCTTCAAACTGCGACGTGCATGGCGTCGTCGCTGGCGGCGCAGTATACTTGTCTATCGCAGTTTGAAGGAGATTGATATTGACTTGGCTGGGCAGTTTAATAAACAGCAATTGATTGGAGGTCCAAATGTTTTTCGTGGACTGCATCTGAACTTCACCTGTGATGTACAAGCAGTGTTTGGAGGTAGTACCTGGCTGACACTTGCTGTTCTATGGGGCAATCAAGCAGATTATGGTGGCCTTGAAGCATTTCCAGATGCTAACATTCTGGCTTGGAAGACATGGAGTATTGCTGAGACTACTGGATTGTTGGCTAAACAGCCTTATGGTACTCTTGTTCCAAGCATGCCATTTGTTTTGACTACGAGAAGGAAGAAGAAATTGAATGCTGATGAGTACCTGTTTATATGGGCGAAAGTCGGCAATGGCAATTGTAAAATAAAGATCAATGGTGATTGTATGATTTATTATAGACAATAAAGTTTGTTCTGTCCTTTCCTTATCTCTTTTCCTTATCTCCTTCCCTTTTTTTATTAAATCCTTGGGATTGATATCTTTCCAGTTTTATGTTGGAAACAACAAACAATCGTCAAGGTCCTCAATTTCCGTAATATGTGAACTGTCTAGATACATAATTAATTTTGTACCGAACCCTCAGTATGCGGGTCCTACTCACAGCTGGCCAATTTTTTAGTTTCTACCCAACTACACTCCTGGAAATTGAAATAAGAACACCGTGAATTCATTGTCCCAGGAAGGGGAAACTTTATTGACACATTCCTGGGGTCAGATACATCACATGATCACACTGACAGAACCACAGGCACATAGAAACAGGCAACAGAGCATGCACAATGTCGGCACTAGTACAGTGTATATCCACCTTTCGCAGCAATGCAGGCTGCTATTCTCCCATGGAGACGATCGTAGAGATGCCGGATGTAGTCCTGTGGAACAGCTTGCCATGCCATTTCCACCTGGCGCCTCAGTTGGACCAGCGTTCGTGCTGGACGTGCAGACCGCGTGAGACGACGCTTCATCCAGTCCCAAACATGCTCAATGGGGGACAGATCCGGAGATCTTGCTGGCCAGGGTAGTTGACTTACACCTTCTAGAGCACGTTGGGTGGCACGGGATACATGCCGACGTGCATTGTCCTGTTGGAACAGCAAGTTCCCTTGCCGGTCTAGGAATGGTAGAACGATGGGTTCGATGACGGTTTGGATGTACCGTGCACTATTCAGTGTCCCCTCGACGATCACCAGTGGTGTACGGCCAGTGTAGGAGATCGCTCCCCACACCATGATGCCGGGTGTTGGCCCTGTGTGCCTCGGTCGTATGCAGTCCTGATTGTGGCGCTCACCTGCACGACGCCAAACACGCATACGACCATCATTGGCACCAAGGCAGAAGCGACTCTCATCGCTGAAGACGACACGTCTCCATTCATCCCTCCATTCACGCCTGTCGCGACACCACTGGAGGCGGGCTGCGTGATGTTGGGGCGTGAGCGGAAGACGGCCTAACGGTGTGCGGGACCGTAGCCCAGCTTCATGGAGACGGTTGCGAATGGTCCTCGCCGATACCCCAGGAGCAACAGTGTCCCTAATTTGCTGGGAAGTGGCGGTGCGGTCCCCTACGGCACTGCGTAGGATCCTACGGTCTTAGCGTGCATCCGTGCGTCGCTGCGGTCCGGTCCCAGGTCGACGGGCACGTGCACCTTCCGCCGACCACTGGCGACAACATCGATGTACTGTGGAGACCTCACGCCCCACGTGTTGAGCAATTCGGGTGTACGTCCACCTGGCCTCCCGCATGCCCACTATACGCCCTCGCTCAAAGTCCGTCAACTGCACATACGGTTCACGTCCACGCTGTCGCGGCATGCTACCAGTGTTAAAGACTGCGATGGAGCTCCGTATGCCACGGCAAACTGGCTGACATTGACAGCGGCGGTGCACAAATGCTGCGCAGCTAGCGCCATTGGGCGGCCAACACCGCGGTTCCTGGTGTGTCCGCTGTGCCGTGCGTGTGATCATTGCTTGTACAGCCCTCTCGCAGTGTCCGGAGGAAGGATGGTGGGTCTGACACACCGGTGTCAATGTGTTCTTTTTTCCATTTCCAGGAGTGTATTACTGTATTATTTATCTAACGTATAGTAAGACAAACCACCAATTACTTGCAATAAAGTTATATTCAGAGGTTTGGGAAAATTAGAAAGCTATGATTTTTTTCTCATTGGTACTCAACAGTCATCAAAATGTGAAAAAGCCAACACCAAACAAAGCCTCCCGCAAGGTGTTTGAAAATGTTGATATTGTCCGTAGAGTACGTTAGCATAAGTTAGATTAAGTAGGGCGTAAGCTTGGGCACCGATTACCTCAGCAGTTTGGTCCCATAAGACCTTACCAAATATTTCCAACTTTCATCCCTAGAAGTAGTCACAAAGTTTTCAATGTCGCCTCAAAAAAATAAAGCGATGGCCACAGTCAAAGTGGAGATGCATTGCGCAGTTTCATTTTGGCTCCTGTAGCGGAACGTCCCAAGTATCTTGCCCCTTACGTTGCAATTCGATAATGATTGTTGCAGGCTCTAGAGAACGAGTAAGTTCCCTCTTCACCACGTGCCATAGTGTTCAATTGGCGAGAGATGTGATGATCAAGCCGACCTACTGGCCACGGCAGTTGTTGTATACCATGAAGAGAATATTGTGTCACGGCAGCCGTACGTGGAAGTGAATTATCCTGCAGAACGAACACATCACCTTCCTGTCGAAGAAACGACACTAACACTGGTATAACAACCTGTGCAGTGTAGTAGGCCTTGGTCACTTAGCCCTGAAGTACCATTAAATGTGACCACTAGTTGTAACTGATGGTTGGACCCCACCAAGAAGCCTGACGTGTGACCTCTATCGTTAGCAAATGCACTCCGGAACAGACCGCTCACCAGATCTCCGTCGTACACGTGTACGTCAGTCACTCACATACAGAAAGAAGCTACTCTCGTCACTGAAGACAAAAGAGCGCCCTTTGACTCTCCAATCGACTCTTTCAGCACACCAGAGTGGTTGTTGGTGGTGTCGTGGTGTCGGTGGTAGATTGCTGGATGCATACGTGATGTTAGCCCTGCTGCAAGCAGACGGTTCCCAGTGTCCTTGGTGACACCATAAAGCACTCCGTCTTCAGGCCACAAGGGGCCCATCGGGACCATCCGAGCGCCGTGTTATCCTCAAATGGGGATGCGGATAGGAGGGGCGTGTGGTCAGCACACCGCTCTCCCGGTCGTTATGATGGTTTTCTTTGACCGGAGCCGCTACTATTCGGTCGAGTAGCTCCTCAATTGGCATCACGAGGCTGAGAGCACCATCCAAGTGCCGGTCACGCCCGACAGCGCTTAACTTCGGTGATCTGACGGGAACCGGTGTATCCACTGCGGCAAGGCCTTTGCCTTGGTGACACCATACGTGAACAGATTTCTTCCCTGGATGCGGTTCGGTCGGCTACCGCTGCTCGCACGTGCTTCGATCTTGACGTGCATCTGTATTAAATAGAAATCCGGAACATAGTCTATGGGTATCGGGATATTCCACAGACCGCTGTTAAATGCAGTGATACGCCAGCGACACGTTGTGCCCAACATGTGCAGCAATCCGTCGATATATTCATTCAGCTTCTCGCGTGCCCACAATGCAGCCCTCTTCAAATGGCTGAAGCAGGCCAACAGGAGTACGTACTCGTCCGTGGGGCACGGTTGTACCCTAGACTGAATGTTGCAAACGCTGTTCAGCTCTAAACTGAGCAGTTACTGCCTGCAGAATCAAGACATAGGGCGCGCAGACTGGTCATCTGAGCACAATCTGATCGGCTATGACAGTGACAAATGAATTACTAACACAATAGCCCCTCAGTATGAACGTTTTATACGCTGGTGTCACTAAAAGCATTTTTATTTTTTCGGCAATGTTTCAAGAATACAACATTACTTACTTTGACTGAAAATACGAGGGTCGCTCCAAAAGAAATGCACAAAAATGCATTTTTCATTCTGAATGTGTGAAAGTTTTACAGTGTGTAGATACATCCTTCCCCCTTGTTTTCAAACTTAGTTCAACCAGTTCCCGTGAGTGGCGCCGTCACAGCATGTCTTTAAGGTGGCTGCTACACTTGACGTCCGTCAGAAGCGACGTGCTGTCATAGACTTCCTGTGCTGTGAAAACAAGACAGTGGGAAACATCCACAAGAGGTTGAAAAAGGAATATGGAAAGGCTGCCGTCGATCGCAGTACAGTTAGTCGGTCGGCAACCAGCTTAGGTGATGAAAGCAGGCACGGCAATATTTCGGCAGGCCTCGTACTGCACACACTCCAGACAATGTGCAGAGAGTTAACGAATTGGTGACTGCTGACAGACGCATCACAGTGAACGAATTGTCACGCTACGTTAGGATACTGGAAGGAATTATATGCAGGATTCTGAAAGCGATCGCCGTAAAAAAGGTTTGTGCCAGGTGGATTCCCAGGATGTTGATAGTGACTCACAAAGAAACAAGAAAAACAGTATGCAGTGAACTTTTGGAAAAGTACGAGAATGATGGAGATGAATTTCTTGGAAGAATTACGACAGGTGATGAAACATGGCTCCACCATTTTTCACCAGAGACGAAGAGGCAATCAATGGAGTGGCATCATGCAAATTCACCCAAGAAAAAAAAATTCAAAACCCACACCTTCTGCTGGGAAAGTTATGGCTACGGTGTTTTTCGATTCTGAAGAACTCTTGCTTGTGGACATCATGCCAAGTGGAACCACCATAAATTATGTAGTATATGTGACAATGAAGAAACTTCAAGCTCGACTGAGTCGTGTTCGACCACATCGGCAAAAGCAGGATGTTTTGCTACTGCACGAAAATGCATGGCCACATGTCAGTCAAAAAACCATGGAAGCGATCACAAAACTCGGATGGACAACACTGAAACACCCGCCTTACAGTCCTGACCTGGCTCCATTTGACTACCAGCTCTTTGGGAAACTGAAAGACTCTCTTCGTGGAACAAGGTTTGTAGATGATGACTCCCTTGTGCACGCTGCCAAACAGTGGCCCCAACAGGTTGGTCCAGAATTTTACCGTGCAGGGATACAAGCGATGGTTCCAAAATGGCGTAAGACAGTTGAGTAGGGTGGAAATTATGTGGATAAATTACAATATTGTTCCTAAAGGATGTATCTACACACTGTAAAACTTTCAGACATGTAGAATAAAAGACGGATTGAAAAAAAATAGTGTGCATTTCTTTTGGAGTGACCCTCGTATATGACTCCCTTGTTGGTTTTCCGCATTGATACTTTCTTCATTGAGTATTCTGTTGTCCCAACTGGAGCAGTAGTTCAGTAAGTTATGAAGTTCAAACGGCCGCCTGCGTAACGGAGCGGCGAAAGCAGCGGCGTTACGTGTCTGCCGGCGGTTGCACGGATCAGATCGTGCAGGTATCGGGGAGAAAGGTAATTACACGGACTGTTGCGTCACATCCGCGCCAGCTGCGAAATGCTCGCGGGTCCCGCAGTCGTCCGAAAGCTTCCTAGTGCACGCCTCGTCTTTCCTAATCTCGCTGGCCTAGTTCTGCTGCGGCGAGGTGCGCGCTCGCTCGGGCGCCCTTCGCGTAGCGCAAAGTGGCCGCTTTCGGCGCGCGCGCGACTCGACCGTCCTTCGAGGTTCTGCAGGTGAGTGGGAGACCACAAAGGACGGGGATCCCCGCTGGTGAAACTAAGCCGCAGAGATTCGGAAATAGGAGGCGTTGTAAACGCTGGCTGTTTCGGTAAGAACTTCACAAACTTAGAAGCGCACGAACACTTGCAGGGACTGGCAGTCGCCGCTCAGCGTAAACAAATGTGACGAACTGTCCGCAAAGAGGCAGAAACACCTGCTATTGTACGATTAAACGACATCCGACTAGTAATTGTAAGCATCCTTTAAAAATACTGCTCAGAACAATTGTATTGTACTGTCCGTTAGCCAGGGGCCAACGGTCCTGCCGCAGTGGCTACACCGGTTCCAGTGAGTTCACCGAAGTTAAGTGCTGTCGGGCGTGGTCGGCACTTGGGTGGGTGACCATCCAGGCTACCATGCGCTGTTGCCATTTTTCGAGGTGCACTCAGCCTCGTGATGCCAATTGAGGAGCCTCTCGATCGAATAGTAGCGGCGTCGGTCAAGAATACCATCATAACGACCGGGAGAGCGGTGTGCTGACCCCACGCCCCTCCTATACGCATCCTCCGCTGAGGACGACACGGCGGTCGGATGGTCCCGGTAGGCCACTCCTGGCCTGAAGACGGGGTACTTTTTAAAATGTTAGCCGGGGGCCTAGAAACGACTGAGATGCTCCGTCCCCGCCGCAGCCGCAGTGGTACACAACTCCACGACGACTACCGCAGTCCACTTCACCCCTCCGCCGCCACACACCGAACCACTTTTTCAGCGTTATTGTGCGTTTCGGCCCCCGGTGAACCCCCTCCCCCCCCCCCCCCTCCCCAGGGAACGTCTCACACGAGCACGAGTGTAACCCCTACATTTGCGTGATAGAGTAATAGTGGTGTACGCGTACGTGGAGAACAACTTGTTTGCACAGCAATCGCAGACATAGTGTAGCTGAGGCGGAATAAGGGGAACCAGCCTGAATTCGCCGAGGCAGACGGAAAACCGCCTAAAAACTATCCGCAGACTGGCCGGGTCACCGGACCTCGACACAAGTCCACCTGGCGAATTCGTGCCGGGGACCAGGCGCTCCTTCCCGTCCGGAAAACCGTCTGTTAGATCGTACGGCTAACCGGGCGGGCCACTCAGAACAGTTAGTGGAACATGACTTCTTTCGTCTGCCATGCTCTACCGAGCAATTATTGACGACTAGATATGTTACCAAATTATACCTTTATCTTTCACGAATTAAGTACACAACAAAACATCATTACATCCTCGGTGGACCGAGGGAGGTGGCGCAGTGGTTAGCACAGTGGACTCGCATTCGGGAGGACGACGGTTCTATCCCGCGTCCGGTCATCCTGATTTAGGTTTTCCGTGATTTCCCTAAATCGCACCAGGCAAATACCGGGATGGTTCCTCTGACAGGGCACGGCCGACTTCCTTCCACGTCCTTCTCTCATCCGATGAGACCGATGACCTCGCTGTCTGGTCTCCTCACCCAAACAACCCAACCAACCAACCATCCTCGATCGTTTACAAAAAGGGAACTGAAATTTCCAACAGGTGTCCAAAACAAAATGGAAATATTCATTCAATCTATCATCCTGGGAAATTTTCATTGGCCTTCGAAAGCTTCAATAACCTGTGTGCCCTCCATGAGTGTTTATCACTGCCTGACACCTCCTTGTAAGTCTATGGACGTTACCCACTGATTTCCGTTCCCAGTCTTCAATGAGAGCCGATGAGAGGTCTTTGAGAGTCTGTAGTGGAACAAGACGTTCACGAACAAGTATGTTAAGGATGTCCCACACATTCGCAATGGGACTTAAGTCGATCAGTCCACTACCTCAATGTCCAAGCTTCGCAAGACATCCTGCTGACACCCGCCACGTAGGCCCAGGCATCAGAAGGTATTCAGAGCCACCACCGTATGCAGCAGCCGTCACATGGTCCAACAAGATCTGTTCGGCGTACTATCTGGTGGTAAGGCCACCATGGACAACGACAAGATTCGTATGATATAATCCTAAGCTTCCGCGGCCATTGTCACAACCACTAAAATTTTTCTGTGTGTGACCGCATGTCAAAATGTAAATCTACGGACGTTTTGGTCACTGTTACAAGTGACCTTCTTCAGGGTGTTTTTGTTTACTGCTGAATGAGAAAACTTTGTTTCTTATATACCTGCAGACGTGGCTGTTATCTAATTCCGAAAGACTGTTAAGGATGAGTGGAAGGATGCTGGACGTTCTTTATTGGTGTTTTTATTATTTGTTTCCATTTGGGGAAACTCGACCTTTTCATTGGTGTTTACATTACTGCTTGTGATTGGTGGAAACCGGTGACTGGAAAACCAGGCGGCAGATCTGGCGTGGCGTTGTTTTCCTGCTTCCTAGAACCGGCTGAGGCGCGTCAGTACTCTAGTACCTGGGGCCGCGACAGTCTCTCGCGCACCTGTGTATTGCTTCACGCGAGCTGTCGCCCCGTATAGCTGTTACCGCTAGCAGTCAAGACGTCAACACTGAATCCTTCCCACAAAGTCATAGGACCTTGGAAATCTCCCTATTTTCTGGACGACATTTGGCAGGTACCGCTCACCACGGCTCACCACGCACGAACACGGCCATCACTTTGCATTGGAGGACATCTAAAACAGTCTGCGAATAACCCTTTTCGCCAGTGACGAAGTTGCCAGTTGATATGGGAACGGCAGAATTGAAAGCGAGCTGGAAGATGTCATGTCGAGCGGGGTACTCACCGTAACGCAGAGATGGCCAGTTACTGCTATTCATATGGGATTGTAACGCAACAGCGACCTAGTCCAACTCGCTTTGTGTATTGACCTGTCTTCCTGTAGCGTCTCCCCAACCTATAGATGACACATAGAAATGCATTGGGATCTGCAGCAACACGAGCGGAAGTCCATCCTTTTTTGTTCAAATAGACGGCTCTTGGAGCTGGCTCTAAGATGTACTGCATATGCTTCGTTTAATACGTCAACAAATGGAAACTGCCGTCTGTGTACTTCTAGTGAACACTGGGACACCAGTACTCACTCCCGTCTGAGGGGTCACCTGACATTGTAGTGCATAACACAGCCAATAGATGGCGGATGATTTTAGTTGTTGCCTACGCTGAAAGCGAATATTGAAACATTCCCTTAGAAAAAATTTATAAATTACAGTGCTGGAAAACCTCTACGTTATTTGATTTTCAAACATCTGAGCAAAACTGAACGTACTCAGACATAACTCTCTTTACTTACTCTGATCAACAATAAACTGACACACAATATTTTTAGCGCAACGCAGTCTGACTTTCAATAATCCCTACAAAAGAATGGCCCTGACTAACAATAACCTACACCTTTCATGAATCACTTACCTCACAAAAATCTTCGTTACTCAAACTACTGCAATACGGCGTCCGCCAATACTGCCAGCTGAATTCTAACTACTGAAGGCACTAACTACTGATAGGCATAGTTAGCAAATGAAAGATTTTTGATAGAGAACAAACAATGTATTTACCTTAATAGTGTTCAAAAGTCATAATATACCGGGTGATCAAAAAGTCAGTATAAATTTGAAAACTTAATAAATCACGGAATAATGCAGATAGAGAGGTACAAATTAACACACATGCTTGGAATAATATGGGGTTTTATTAGAACCAAAAAAATACAAATGTTCCAAAAATGTCCGACAGATGGTGCTTCATCTGATCAGAATAGCAATAATTAGCATAACACAGTAAGACAAAACAAAGATGATGTTCTTTACAGGAAATGCTCAATATGTCCACCATCACTGCTCAAAAATAGCTGCAGCCGAGGAATAATGTTGTGAACAGCACTGTAAAGCATGTCCGGAGTTATGATGAGGCATTGGCGTCGGATGTTGTCTTTCAGCATCCCTAGAGATGTCGGTCGATCACGATACACTTGCGACTTCAGGTAACCCCAAAGCCAATAATCGCACAGACTGAGGACGGGGGACCTGGGAGGCCAAGCACGGCGAAAGTGGCGGCTGAGCACACGATCATCACCAAACGACGCGCGCAAGAGATCTTTCACGCGTCTAGCAATATGGGGTGAAGCGCCATCCTGCATCTTGGTTCTAATAAAACCCCAAGTCATTCCAAGCATGTGTATCAATTTTTACTTCTCTATCTACATTATTCCGTGGTTTATTAAGTTTTCAAATTTATACTGATTTTTGATCACCCGGTATATATCAGTTCATGACATCCAGTCTTACAAATTTCCTTTTTCTGGCGGACACACGTCCAGATCGTCCGCGTGGCTATGTAAGTAGGCTGTTTAGGTTTTTATGTTGGTAACGCCACGTAGCGCTCTTATGTAAGTAGGCTGTTTAGATTTTTTATGTTGGTAACGAAGATTTTTGTGAGGTAAGTGATTCATGAAAGGTATAGATTACTGTTAGTCAGGGCCAATCTTTTGTGGGGATTATTGCAACTCAGATTGCGTTGCGCTAAAAATATTGTGTGTCAATGTTTAGTGTTGATCAGAATAAGTAAAGAGAGAAATGTGTTAGTACGTTCAGTTTTGCTCAGCTATTTGAAAATCAAATAACATAGAGGTTTTCGAGCACTGTCATTCATAAATTTTTCTAAGGGGAAGTTTCAATATCTCAAGTCATCCAATAACACCACAAGTACCGCATGAAATTTAGACGCCAGACTGAGATTCATAGGAAAAATCCTGAGTAATTTTAGTCTATCCGTGAAGGTGATACGTTACAAAACCCTCGAAAAAGACTTCAGCGTTGATCGTCAGAAAGGGATCGTTACCAGAGAGGACTGTTAGAGGAAACATCGAAGATCCAAAGAAGAGCAACACGTTTCATCATACGTTCGTTTAGGTAGCGTTATTGGGTCTCAGAGATACGAATCCAATTCCAGTGGCAGTCGCTGCAAGAGAGGCTTTGTGCACCGCAGTACTACTTACTATCAAAATTCCGAGAAGGTACGTTCCTAGAAAAGTAACATATTATTCGTGCAGCGTACATCTTCTGAAAAGATCATAAAGGCAAAATTAGAGACGTTAGAGCCACATATAGGCTTATCAACAATCGTCTTTCTTGCAAAGTATTGGCGACTGGAACAGGAAAGTAAGGAGGCGACAACGGCACACAAAATACCCTTCTCCTCACAACACAAGGTGGCTCATGTACTATAGATGTAGATGTTGTCACATGCTTTTTATAGTCATCAGAAGCGTTATTTGAAAGAATAATGTCTTGCCTTGTAAATAAACGTAATGTGATGCCTTGTAAATAAGCATCAACAGGATAATAGTGGCAGTGGTAGGCAAAGTTGAGAACGTAAAGTCTATAATGAGAACTTTCAATGTAAACACGAAGATGAAGGATTAACATTTGACTAGAGGAGGTCTAAGGCGCTGCAGTCCTGGACTATGCGGCTGGTCCCGGCGGAGGTTCGAGTCCTCCCTCGGGCATGGGTGTGTGTGTGTTTGTCCTTAGGATAATTTAGGTTAAGTAGTGTGTAAGCTTAGGGACTGACGACCTTAGCAGTTAAGTCCCATAAGATTTCACACACATTTGAAATTTTTTTTTTTTTTGACTAGAGGAGATGGACAACCACATGTTCTCCTTTTCTTGTGCCTTTGTCCTGCATCGGTGCAGGGTCGACAGGGTTGTTAACGGATTTAGCGGTTAATTTTAAACGATGTTCCAATGACCTCTCTGTCGGTAACCTATTACCCCCCGTGACGGAATTTGCGTGTCCCAACTGCCTGCTTGTAGTGATTTTGATGCGAAAGCTTTTCTAAGTGTTTGTGAATCGTGTAAACGAGGTGTGACTTAAATACCAACCCTGTATTTATCTAGTGAGATGTGGAAAACAGCGTAAAAACTACGTTCGAGCTGGCCGGCACACTGACACCTATCGGGGATCCGCCGCGTGGGTTCGATTCGGGAATGGGGCACCCCGCCGTCCCGAAAACGACGATTTAACACTCACGGCTGTCCGGGCGTGACAGATGGAAAACATTATCAAATTAGGACAAAACATTCCTGTCAGCGCTGTTTATATAGACAAACGTGAACTTTTGATAACGAAGGAAGAAACGTCGAAACTCCATGAGCTCTGAGAAATAAAGCAAAAATTTAAAAAAACCGTTAATAATTTCAGATCCCAGGTTATTTGGATCTAGAACTGCGTTTTATGCTTACAGTAAATAGTAACTGAACGGAATAAAAATGTGACTCACGAAACTTCAGCGTATGTTACACGCAGCAAGCAGTTAGACTTTGGATGACACGTAACGACGGATAATGCCACGCTCATTTATTTGCTGTCGGATGCACAGATACTGCAGAAGAGGAAATGAGTTCAAGGAATCGACACGAGGTCGGAATCGTGCTGGCATCAGAGCATGCTGGTTTCCCAAAACCAAGCAGCCGTGATGATGACGAGATCTCGAGTGACCTTGCATAACGCCAGAGTGCGGCGTCTGCCAAAATAATTTTGTCCGGACTACAGTGCAAGGCCGGGCTGCGGCCGCAGGAGGCCGGAGTGCCGCGTGCTTGCTGGGTTAGACTGACAGTCCCTGCAGACAGTGCGTTCATTCAGCCTCTGCCAGCACTGCGGCCGGTGATCTTGTCCGTGGAGAATGGAGCGCAAGACAGTGACGAGACTGAGGCAGAAGCTCAGAAAACTTGGTCCTCCTACCCGTTGTAGCACGACTGACTGACGTCGTTACTGCGGCAAACTGTTAGACAGCTAGTGTGCCATGATTTCCAGGCTGTAATGCCACAGTGCCTCCCGAAATTGAGTAAGTTCACCTTAGCACCTTAAATAGTACTGTTACAGTGGACTCCTGGTATTAGCCGGCCGTGGTGGTCGAGCGGTTCTAGGGGCTTGAGTCCGGAACCGCGCTGCTGCTACTGTCGCAGGTTCGAATCCTGCCTAGGGCGTGGATGTGTGTGATGTCCTTAGGTTAGTTAGGTTTAAGTAGTTCTAAGTCTAGGGGACTGATGACCTCAGATGTTAAGTCCTATAGTGCTTAGAGCCATTTGAA
Source organism: Schistocerca americana (assembly GCF_021461395.2). NCBI lineage: Eukaryota > Metazoa > Arthropoda > Insecta > Orthoptera > Acrididae > Schistocerca > Schistocerca americana. Next base: position 363,375,435 of record NC_060121.1, read on the forward strand.
CCAACTCCTGGTATTCCAAGAGCACATTCCTCAGTGCCTCTTCAAACACTGTGAAGTTCTAGTATATGTAGTGTGGGCGACGGCTCCCTCTTTCAAAATTTTGCAAAATCTCTCTCTTCCGAGAGAGCTTGATAATTTAGTTCCAGTCACAATTATTATATTTTTCCGGGCCCCAGGATGCACGAGAACTCGTAGAAGCAGGGTATCCACAGCTACTTAAGCTGTTTACTTTAGGTAGATAATTACTGTGTTTGAAGCTCAGAGTTTAACATGAGAATTGAAACTGATAAGAGCTCCGAATATGTAACATGAATAAAGTAATAGTGGCTGTTTCTGAACGGGTACATATCTGGGTGTTATATAAGGCAAAACCCCTTCCTCTCTCTTCTCCTATTCTCCCTTTCTCTTTATGCCTCTCTCTCTCTCTCTCTCTCTCTCTCTCTCTCTCTCTCTCGGTGTGTGTTCTCCTAATATTTTATTTCCATTTCCAAAATACGGTAACACTGCAGCTGGATCAACAGCCATCGAAACAATATTTCTACAGTGTATCTGGCCTCCATCTTCAGATGATACAGCTGTTAGCTAAGCACGCCGGAACTGATGCATAGCATACTTTGCGTGTGTGTGTCTGTGTGTGTGAGTGTGTGTGTGTGTGTGTGTGTGTGTGTGTGTGTTGTGAGACTGAAGTGCTACCAACTTACTGGGTGGACATTTATGTGGCAGACAGAAATGTAACAATATCTTTATTTATATCTTACAGGGACTGTGGGCTCAAGGCCCTTAACCCCTTAAGATATATAAGTCACTGTGTTTGACGTTGTTGAGGGATTTCAATAATGGCACGAGGCACCCTAATGTGTTGTCAGCGCTGAAGCGTGACAGAGCCCGTGTATTCCAGATGTCTCGAATGCGGGCGCAGGAGATCGAACTTATCCAGCAACTCCTGTATGGTGAGCATGATCGACTCTTGAACAGTCGGGTCTTTCAGCTCAGCGTGTAGATCCAGGACTCGTACCCACTTGGGTGCCCCCAAGATGAGACTCAAGCACCGGTTCTGAAGTCGCTGAATGGGTTGGGGGTGGAAGGACACGTTGTTTCCCACGAAGAACAGCCATACAAGATCGCTGGGAGGACTTTTGCTCGGCAGAGGCGAAGTTCCGTGTGGACTTGTACGTCGCTGCTGGCAAGTAGAGGGTACAGTTGTAAGAAGCAGCGAAGGATCACCCGTTTCTCCTCATTTATACCGTGAACGTCGGCTCTTTCATACGCCATGAAAGACCACAGCGAATGCGTCAGAAATTGTGACTAGTGCTCCTTATGGCAAGTTGAAGTACAGCGCCCCAGAGACAAAAGCTAGAAACAACGATGAATCGCTATCGAATACCGCTGTCGACACATTCATCCAGCCGAGTCAGTGTCCTTGTTCTTTAATGTCAGGTAAAACAGGGTTCCAAATCTTACTTAAAGGGTAACACTTATCTGCATGTCTCACTTGCGTTAGGGAGCGATAACGACGGTTTCTGACGCAAGCGCTGTTGGTTTTCCGTGGCGCAAATAAAGAGGCCGCCCTTCACGGTATGAATGAATTCCAGCGAGATTAGCGTACGGTGTCCTCGCCTACAGATGGTGCCCATATGGATCGCGAAAATATTGTGTCTAGATCTTTGTATCATCCAACTGAAGACCCGACAAGAATATCATCATCAGTTAATACGCTGGGAATTTCTGCGTAATCACAATGAAATTCACTAACACATTTGGAATGTAGCGTAAAATATATTATGCGTTATGTATACAACTAGCTGGCAAACCCGGCATTGCCCTGGTATTCATTTGGCCAGTTTTCTGTCAGAAACGAACACAAAAAAATTTTACTGTGTTTGCAGTAATCAAAAAATTTCATTTCCATGTATTCGTGAAAACACCTCTGAATTACGAAACAGTCGCGCAAAGAAATATGAATAATGTACAAATATATAAGCACAATATCCAGATTAAGAAACATGATCCCGGATAGTTCATGGAAGCTGGAAGCAGCTGCGTTGCGTGTCTACAATGCTATTTTGTAAAAGGCTCTATGGCAATGCGTCTTCATAACTCTACAGACAGCTAATGTTTTCGCCTACAGCCGTTCGTGCTTCGCTATTGAAGGGTGTATAAAGCCCTGTCAGATGTCAGCCATAATCTTAATTTGACTCAACTGTACGAGTGTCGCAATAGTAAAGAATAAATGTATTAGAACTTCATGCACGATGCCGCAATTTTTCACGTACGTATCTCAGTTTCAATAATGTCACATCTCTTGAACTCCTTGTCGTACAATGATGTATTTGCGAAGGTACATTCAACGGCATATGTGGACACTGTCTGCAACATGTGTTGGCAATAGAGTTAGTAGAAAATAATTAAAAAATTTAAACGTAATGCATGATGCGGTAGTTTTTCACGCACACATTGTTATGACAAATCTCCTGAACTATGTTAGGTAGGTGATTCTTACTCCCACAGCGACTCTTGCCTGACAATGAAGGATATGTGTACCAAACTTGATTGAAATAGCTGCAGTGGTTTAGAAGGAGAAGTGGAATACACACACACACACACACACACACACACACACACACACACACACATACACACACATACATCCATACACACATTTTTTTAACATACACGATTTACAACGTATCGTCTGTTTAAAAATGTAGAGATTACACTCAAAGTAAAAAGTAACTTATTAGATGAATAAATAGTTGATATTTGCTACCTTCATTTCAGTTACATATTACCCGTTATCCTTTATTCACCTAGATCATAATTTTACCAGCTCTAATATTGTCCTCGCCCGTTGCTGTAGTATACAGGCCTGGAGATAAAATATAGAACCAACTATCGGAGGGCATAGCTAGGACCAAGGCGATAAAATTGTCTAAAAAAGTATAGCTTCTTCAATGCATAAGCCCTCAAACACTTAAGACAGGTCGACGACTCAAATCATGACAAATTTCATAAGAATATGTCTTTACCTTACCGGCCAAGAACTGAGGCTTATTTCGGAATAATATGTTACTGGCTCTCCACGGCCTATCCACAGGACATGCCATACACAATTTTAGTGCCGATATTGCGAAGAAAATAGACTGGTGCGAGATCTGATATACATGAACTACAATTCGCGTGCTCAATAGAACATTATTTAGAAAAATGATAAAACTGTAATTCTTCATCGTTCATAAATTTAGTTTCCTCTGTTGCGCGTTTTCATTGATAAATGTGACAGGCACCTGTTACGTGGGCCCTTTTAGTAGCCAGCATTGGTCCTTTTATTTAGCAGCATGTATGGTTCCCAAGACATTATGTTGTATCTTGACTGGTAATGATTTACTGATTTAGCTGCAACATTCAAGGATTTACGACAGAAAATAGTTTACCTCTGATCTGTCCTCAGTAACTTTAATGACTAGGAGGCGACACACGACATTTATATGTTACTTGTCTACGACTTACATGGTTACTGAATGATAATATTATATTCAGTAATAGTTGACTGCTTGCGTTAATTGCAACTGTAAACTCCAGAAGACACTGTAATATTTATAGTCTTTGTCGCTCTTATATTCATTGTTCACTTTATGTTCACTGCACATAGACATTGTTCTACTTAGCTCTAAGGAAGTCGTCAGTTTCCTCGAATCAGCTAAATATTGTGGCTTTCAACTGTAACATATTCTTAATCTTGGAAGTATCACAGAAATTCAGCAGACTGCTGAAGTATTTTTTATGAGACATAAACTTCGTCATAGCACGCCTCCATGTCTCAGAACGACACTGAGTTGGAACTCTTACGGTGTACTGCTAGTGTCCTTGCAATGGCGCATGGCATTTTGTATTGTAACAAAATACGTGATAACTCAGGAAAACTCATTAAGGACACTAATATGTATTTTACATTGATTTCTGTAAAGCTTAAGAACAAGTTTCTGGCACTGTTTTGTTGTATTCCACGTCCACCGAAAGAGACTACGGCTAGGCGAAGACAAAAATTAAAGTCGGTCTACGGATCTCATTGTTGCGTGAACGCATGGTGCGAGTCTGTGTTTTCAGTTAATACAGTAAACGTTGTATACTGAAAATGTGGATATACAATTACAGGGAAACATACATCTCCTTGAAGTTAGAAAGCCACAGTGATTTTCTTAATTAGGAGCATGTACAGGAATTGGGGAAAAATTTGGAAACACAGCGAGAAATGCACGCTTGAACGTAAATGCAGATGCGAGCCGAACGGGTGTAGATTGCGCTGTTGTCTTTGGGCACGAATGGCGCTAGTACGATGTCCTCAATAAGTAGCAAGATTAAGTAGTGGTCAGGAAGGTGATCTATGTAGTTGTGAATGTATTGTGTCGGAGCTAAGTGTCTTCGAACGTGGGAAAATGGTTGGTTTTCCTATAGTGGATGCCTCCATAAGCAAGGCAGAGGAAGTCCATTTTGGTGTTTCAAGAATCACCACAGCGAAGAATTATTCCGCGTACAAGAAAAGAGGAAAAACATCATCCGCTAAGTCAGAACGCTGAAGAAAATGTGTGTTGAGTGATTGCGAGAGACGGTCATTGAAGAAGATTATGACGAAAGACAAGGGGAAGAAAGCTGCAGAAGTCACTGGCGTACTCGCGAATCCTGTCGCCACCAAAACAACAGGAACTCGATAAGCTGCTACCGAGAGTGAAACATGGCGGCGTTTGGAGATGATTTGGACAGTCGATAGTGTGGTAACACATGGGACCCGGTCCCATAGCTACTCTGCAACGCTACACTATTGCCAAGGATTATGTGACCATTTTGGCTGCCAAGACCCATCACATGGTACACTATTCCCCAATGGTAAATACTGTGTTCCAAAATGACAAGGACCCTGTTCACAAAGCTCGCATCTTGCAGGACTGGTCCTGTGAGCACGAGGATGAAGCTCGGTTCTCTTCTGACCATCGTAGTCACCAGATCTCACTGTTATTCAGCGGTTGTGGTTTCGTTTGGAGAGAAGGATGCATGATTTTCTCCATCATAGTTGCCTAAATTTGACACTGTTGTGCAGGAAGAATAGTATAAGATTCCGCTGTAAACCACACCTGTATTTATCCATTCAATGGCGACTGGAAGCTTCAACGGTTTTCCTGCACTATATTAGGCACGATAACGTGTTGTGTTTTTTGGTGTTTTCGCCCGTTGTGTAGTTCTTTTTTTGTCATCTACAGAGATCTCTGCATTACATCCATATCAAATCTGACCACATAACAAAGGAATTTCGAAATTTGAATCTACACTGAAGCGGCAAAGAAACTGGTATAGGCATGCATATTCAAATATAAAGATATTTAAACAGGCAAAATACGGCGCTGTTGTCTGTGACGCTTATATAAGACAACAAGTGTCTGGTGCAGTTGTTAGATCGGTTACTGCTGCTACAATAGTACGTTATGAAAATTTAACTGAGTTTGAATGTGATGTTATAGTCGGCGCACGAGCGATGAGACACAGCATCAATGAGGTAGCGATGAAATGAGGATTTTCCTGTACGACCGTTTCACGAGGTTACTGTGAATATCAGGAATCCGGCAAAACATCAAATCTCCGACATCGCTGCGGCCGGAAAAAGATCCTCCAAGAACGGGACCAACGACGACTGAAGAGAATCGTTTAACGTGACAGAAGTACAACCCTTCCGCAAATTGCTGCAGATTTCTGTGCTGGGTCATCAACAAGTGTCAACCTGCGAACCGTTCAACGAAACGTCAACGATAAGGGCTTTCAGAGTCGAAGGACCATTCGTGTACCCTTGATGACTGCGCGACACAAAGCTTTACGCCTCGCCTGGGCCATCAACACCGACATTGGGCTGTTGGTGACTGGAAACATATTGCCTGGTCGGACGAGTCTCGTGCAAATTGTGTCGAGCGGATGGACATATACGGGTATGAAGACAACCTCATTAACCCATGGACCCTGCATGTCAGCAGGGGACTGTTCAAGCTAGCGGAGACTCTGTAATATTGTGGGGCGTGTGCACTGTATATACGACTCTGACAGGTGACAAGTACGTAAGCATCCTGTCTGACGACCTGCAGCCACTCATGTCCATTGTGCATTCCGACGGACTTGGGCAATTGCAGAAGGAAAATGCGGCACCCCACACGTCCAGAATTGCTCAGAAGTAGCTCCAGGAACACTCAGCTGAATTTAAGCACTTCCGCTGGCCGATACGTTCCACAGATGTGAACGTTACTGAGCGTATCTGGGATGCCTTGCAAAGTGCTGTTCAGAAGAGATCTCTACCCCCTTCTACTCTTACGGATTTCTGGACAGCCCTGCAGGATTCATGGTGTCAGTTCCCTCCAACACTACTTCAGGCATTAGTCGAGTCCATGCCATTTCGTGGTGCGGCACTTCTGCGCACTCGAGGGGGCCCTACATGATATTAGGAGGGTGTACCAATTTCTTTGGCTCTTCAATATATAAAAAGAAAAGTCTATTACAAGAATAAAATGATATTTAATAGCATCAACATCATCTCCTTCGACTATACACTGCCTGACAAAAGAAGTAATGCACCCAGAAGACATGGTCCAATGTCAATGTAACTTCATACATATGCGAAAACTTTCGGCGGTTACGTAAATGATTAGAGTTGCAATTCCTTGTGCCAGCCAGAACGGCCACAAAAGTGCATCAGTTCTGTTCTCGTTCAGTGTTGTTGTCAGGCTTGGTAACCCATATATTGGTAACCCATATAATCGGCGTGAAGAGTCAGATGTTGTGTGAGTCAGATGTTGAGTGGTCAATGTGAAGGCCACGGAGATGTCGCTTACTGCTGTGAGATGCGTTATCGCACGTGACCATATTGAAAGGGGCGTTATTGCGGGTATGGGTTTGGTTGGCTGGTCAAATGGTGCAGTTTCCAGATTTGTGGGGCATTCGGATAAGACAATGGCCCCAAGTTGGATTGCATGGAAAGGTGAGATCAGGCACATTCCCCGTCAAGGTTCCTATCGATCAGGTCTGGACACAATTAGGGAGGATCGCAATATTATAAGACCGTTGATATTTTTAAAAATATCTGAAGACCGATATATCGATATTTTGAGGTATACCGCTATCGATCATCAATATGTCGAAGAAATTTATCGATGTATACATGTATCGACGGATAAAATGTCGACGTACGTGCCTATGAAAATACAGGCTGCACATTATAAATACACCTCTAGATGTAGAGCTGTATATTTAGGTATTGATTTATTGTTAGATACTCTGTACATCAACAAGCTAGCAGCCTGTCTTTCTGACTTTGAGCAAGAATTGTAAGGAAAGCGATGCACGTTCACGCTTGATGATAACCATTTTACTAACAATGGTACCTATATGTAAGTGGCACATTAAAAGGTGTCCGATGAGTCACTCCTTCGGTTTCGTCACGTATCGGATTTTTCCGGAACACTTCATGTCGACTTCCCTATTTTTTCATTTCTGCCAACGCCAGCGACCTAGCAGTTGTAGTGTCAAAATTGCGTGGTATTGCGTGGTGAAACACAGTTTCTGTTGGTAGCGTCGAGCACCGACTGTGTCAGCATTCCCCTCACACGTCTCCGCCCACCGCAACGATTTTTGTTCATCATTTTGAGCAACTGTTTTTGAAGAACGCCAATGTGAGGAAATAGCACACTACTTTCGTGAGAAATTGTTTTTTAACGTCACTGGTGTGCTATTTCTTCACAAAAAATGTGTGTGAAATCTTATGGGACTTAACTGCTAAGGTCATCAGTCCCTAAGCTTACACACTACTTAACCTAAATTATCCTAAGGTCAAACACACACACCCATGCCCGAGGGAGGACTCGAACCTCCACCGGAACCAGCCGCACAGTCCATGACTGCAGCGCCTCAGACCGCTCGGTTTCTTCACATAAGAAATGTTGTTATTCCATTTACACCAACCGCCCCCTCCCCCTCCCACCCGCGCAATCTAACTTCTTCTTCTTCTGTGGCACACATACTTCCCTCACACAGTCGAAGTAAAAGACTGGATGCGATGAAAGCTCAAAAAGTAATAAGACTCCTTCACAAAGTGAAAGTAAAATTATGTTCCACTACTATCTCCAACTAACAACTTCAAATATTTACAGAAAACTGTGAAAAATATATAAAATTATAATATTGGCACTCGATATTGCCATTTTAATATCTATATATCGATTGTAATAGTGACAATTCGTCAATATATATCGATATCATTCGGGAAGACGTCGATATATCGATATTTTATCAACAGCCCTAATGTGAACCAAGCGCATCCTAACGCCGTCAAATCTGCGTCGGCCATACTAGAACAACTAATGGTCTCCCAGCAACATTCTGTGTTATCGCACAATATTGGCCGGGGACTAGCAGCAGCTGTACAAGGAAATTGCCGTCCCATGCGTAGGCTGCCGTGAACACAACACAAACTTCTGGAATGATTCCATGACTGGGAAGCATGGACTGTTGATGAATAACATCGCATTGAGTTCAGGGACAAAGCTGCACTACCCTGAATGACAATCGTCGGCGAGTTTGGCGGCGACCTCTGAAGAGGTCCCATTCTTCCAATGTTTTGGAGAGTCTCAGCAGTGTTACTCCTGCGGCCATCATGTAGTAGTCCCGTAGCCAACAAGATTTCTAGATCTTTCCCCAATAGAACGTATGTGGGATCAGCTCGGAAGCATGTCCCAGTGCGAGTATCCAGGATATCGAAGACTTTTGGCCTAGCTTGGCTCAAGAGACAACGCAACAACTTTGACACTCTATCCAAGCGAAATAGTGGTGCTTCCAAGCCAGAAGATGTTCAGTCATACTGACATGTGGACCCATACTGTCACATTCTTTGTAAAAATGACTCGATTCCGTAATAACTGGGCCCGCATCTCGTGGTCGTGCGGTAGCGTTCTCGCTTCCCACGCCCGGGTTCCCGGGTTCGATTCCCGGCGGGGTCAGGGATTTTCTCTGCCTCGTGATGGCTGGGTGTTGTGTGCTGTCCTTAGGATAGTTAGGTTTAATTAGTTCTAAGTTCTAGGGGACTGTTGACCGTAGATGTTAAGTCCCATAGTGCTCAGAGCCATTTGAACCATTTGAACGTAATAACTGGAATCACATAACCTGTCAATACGGAAGGTTTCATTTCGTTTCCTCCACGCCTTTTGGCTGATTCACTTTTGTGAGGCAGTGTAGAAAGTCGTTGGAAGAGAGATGTTCAAATGTGTGTGAAATCTTATGGGAGTTAACTGCTAAGGTCACCAGTCCCTAAGCTTACACACTACTTAACCTAAATTATCCTAAGGACAAACACACACCCATGCGCGAGGTAGGACTCGTACCTCCGCCGGGAGCAGCCGCACAGTCCATGACTGCAGCTTCTTAGACTGCTCGACTAATCACGCGCGGCGTTGGAAGAGAAAACACGGCATTGTTACTTCCGTAGAAAAATGCAAAAACAGTATTTGAGTAACAACATTTTTATCCTTGTTAATGCCAAAACGAACTGAATACATAACGGTTTTTAACGATGTCAACAAGAATATTATGCGAATTACCCGCCTAAATTTAGTTCGTAATATTCAGCATTATGATCTCTGAACAAGGATAGAATAGAGAAATTCATATCGCTTCAAATAAATCACTTAAGTATCATTTTCTTTTCTTCCTATGTGTATTGCGCTTGAAGAGTATTTTACTCCAGATTCACTTTGCTTTTATTTGCAAACCATTAACAGTGCACAGATAATATATTTCTTCATTTTGCTGTTTGTTCATGAATTTGCTGTACTATTTACTAATCGTGTTTATTGCTCCTTTTTTCACCTATTCCGAAGTCGAAAGGTTTTTTCTTCGTTGTTAACCGAATCCAGGTACCTTCTTCTTGGTCTACCCCGACTCCTCCTACCCTCTACTGCTGAACCCATGAGTCTCTTGGGTAAGCTTGCTTCTCCCATGCGTGTAACATGACCCCACCATCTAAGCCAGTCAGGGCGAACAGGCTTAGATGGTGGGGTCATATTACACGCATGGGAGAAGCAAGGTTACCCAAAAGACTCATGGGTTCAGCAGTAGAGGATAGGAGGAGTCGGGGTAGACCAAGGAGGAGGTACCTGGATTCGGTTAAGAATGATTTTGAAGTAATAGGCTTAACATCAGAAGAGGCACCAATGTTAGCACTGAATAGGGGATCATGGAGGAATTTTATAAGGGGGACTATTCTCCAGACTGAACGCTGAAAGGCATAATCAGTCTTAAATGATGATGATAATGATGATGATGTTAGCAGAGGCTGAGATCGAAAAAACTTTGTTTCAGTTTCACCCTTTAATTTTTCGGATTATAGGTATCCGCTTTTTCTTTCGTTGCATTTTCGTTTCTTGCTCTTTTCATTCGTAGAACTCTTTACTTCCTACCAAGGTCACAGGGCGAATATTATGACATATTGATGAAATTAATAGCTAACATGAAGTCAGTATCCCAAGAAGAAGCGCGCTAGCACCGCGCCCTGTGTTCTACATTTGCCTGTGTAGCTCCCCTTCCAGAAGGCAACCAGTTGGCTATAGACGGCGTTTCCTGGTGGCCTCTACAGCTGCGGTCCCGCGTATTTCCGGTAGCGTCTAGCCCACCAAAGCGCGTGCGGCGGACGCAGCCCGTTCTGCAACGGTCCCACGTCCCATTCAGCTCACACGTGCCGTCCACGTGAGGTTCCGCTAACTGCTGGCACACTGCCGTCTCGGCGGCTTCATTACCTCGTCGCCTCTCAGAACCTCATACACTAGGTCGCCCTGCGGACGTCAGCGTAGAAACGAGATCTTGGATTTATGCAAATATACCTTATCTGATACGCGCGAGGTTTTAATCATCACCTCGAAAAATTAAAATTACATAATTAATGTTTTGTGTGTTTGCAGGTTGAAACGCCATTCAACTTTCTTGTCTGGAACTTTCTAGTACACTCTCAGCTTCAAAATAAATTATTATACTTATCTTTCGTTGCGTTGGTCTCCTCCAAGTTTAAAATGCGTTGTGTATTTCCCAGGTCCTCTGAAATGTCGTGTAGGATGTAGCTAAAACTCTCAGTTGCCTCTCAAATAAAAATACTAGCTGTTTAATTTGTTGTATATCTACATTTATTCGCTCGTAGACTAACCTCTCCCAACGTAGTACACTGGAAAACTTCAGCACTTTGCGCAATAATTCTACAAACAGAGTATTTGAGAACTGAAGGGCTTATTTTAATAGTGATACAAGATCATTTTTGTTCATTCTGAGTCCTAAAGTTAAATAAGCGCTGAAAAATCTGCAGTTGAGTTACCAGAAATACGCAAGTATATATACTACTCAAGTATATATACTTGAATATTTCCGGTATCTCAACTGCAGATTTTTCAGCGCTCATTTAGCTTTAGGACTCCGAATTTCAGAATGAGCAAAAATGGACTTGTACCACTATTGAAATAAGGCCTTCAATTACACCTGTGCGTTAAAACATCCACAATGCACGTGCTCTTCGCTTCAGAAATGTCCAGGGTCACAGACAATACTCTCAGTATTACTCCCCACTTCTACAAAGTGACCTACTTATACAGGTCTTTATCAGAAAACAGTATTAACGTAAAAATAGATATTAATGATTCTCTTGAACAAGTTGTATATTGCTGTGATGGTGATTAACTACACAAATATGTTTTTACAATTTCGGTCGTAAATATTGCAGGTAATATGGCTAGAAAGTAGTTTTGACATTTCTTCGTCAAAAGTGTAATTTACAGTTAGCCTTAATCAAATATAAAATTATAAAAATTTTAGAAGCTTTCGATAAGACTTGGTAAAATTCTCACACATTCTCTATTTATTGTTTTAGTTGCACTGAACATTCACTTTTGTTTCCTTTTTATACAAAACGATGACCAGTTTTGGTACCTTCACTAACCACTATCTTCGGATCACATGTAGTATTATAAATGCAACTACCAGTGTATAACACCAGTACATCGTCGATAACATTCTTATTTTAAATCTTGCTGCCACAGAGAATGGGGATAAACATAACAGATTTTAAATCTTCAACTAAAATCTGTTATATTCGTCAACACTCTCTGTGGCAGCAACAGAAACAAAGAGAGCCGGTAATATATCGTACAAATTTTATTACACATTGACGCGTCTATGTAATTATTTTGGTCACCGCAAACAGTAATTTGCCGTGTAAGCTGTGCTTGAAGTCAAAACTGAAACATAAAGAAAATTATAAAAAGTTTTTAAAATTTTTAAAACTTTATATTTTATTACCTGCTATCGATTGCTTTTAGTCTGACAATGTCAGATGTATTTAAAGTTAGTTTTATTTGCAATTTAAATTTTCTAGAGTTGTTAATTAATTTTACAGTCTAAAAGTACAAATATAATTTTACTATTGACAACGATATAAATGGGTTGTTTTGAATTGTAAATTACTATGCAATATAAATATTTATTTCAATAGATCGTCAATCCTGGAAGTTTGTCCAGTTGTGGAAAGTTACTGGTTCTCCATCACCTAACCTTTGTATTGAGACATAAATTCTTAAAAAGGCAAATACTTCGTGCAATACCAAATTTAACAAATTGTGTTTCATAAATTTCAATGTTGCTTCGATTATGTGATGATGTTGAAGGTTAGTTAGGAGCAGTGGTCCATAACAGACTAGTTTGAGAAATATTGCGCTGTAAATTACCTCGCTATTTATATTTTTTTGTTTATTGGGTATTTTCAGATATAGTGGTAATTTTGGCTTGCAAACAAATATTGCTAATCGGCAGAAAATAAATCGACTGATATGCTATAAAGTAAATACAAGTATTCCGAATAGTAGATAAAAGGTTGGTATTCCTGTTATAAATATGAACGTAAAATTGTGAACTGAAAGTACCGATTGCCAGCGTCTTTTGACCTGGTAACCAGCAAAATACAGCAGACAACAGACCTGGCTCCAAAGTGAAAAATCAACTTCAAACGGCTCCAAGCACTATGGGACTTAACATCTGAGGTCATCAGTCTCCTAGACTTAGAACTACTTAAACCTAACTTACCTAAGGACATTATACACAATTATGCCCGAGGCATAACATGCGACCGTAGCAGCAGCACGGTTCCGGACTGAAACGCCTGGAACCACTCGGCCACAGCGGCCGACTACAAAGGGAAATGAGCGATACCAGGCGTAAAGTGTTCCAACGTCCACACTGAAGTTCCCGCCCCATAGCACGCCGAAAGAAGGGAAAAACGAAAAGGAACAGCCAGTTAATGAAGCGGCGTATCCCGTGGTAATTCCTTAACTGCAACAGTGATACAGCAATGCATGTTAAGTTGGTGGAAGCGTAGGGTAACAATGCTACATGCCACAGTAGTTAAATCTGAAGAACAACGGAGTGGCAGGCCTTTGTTTCTGTGAAGAATCGTGGATCGCGAGACAAGTGGTCGTCTGTTGCCGGCAGACCTGCGTGTGACAATCGAGGAGATAGTGGAAAAAATGAGTATTAGTCAACTATCAGTTTTCAGCAGCTTGCGCTAAATTTTGAACACGACTCAGTTCGCCGCCCGCTGGATTTTGCGCCAGCTCACACCCATCGATAAAACCCGACGAATCGATAAAGCAGCCTAAATGGTGCACTTGTGTCACACCAGTTAATATGACTTATTAGTCACATTAACTGGTGTGACACAAGCAGCCTTGGTGAGTGCTTGGTGTATCACGATGAGTCCTACACAGAGGAGCAATGGAAGCAAACATGTGTAATCACCACCACCGAAAAAGCGAAGGCACAACCACCATCTAACAAGCTAATGCTGAGTGCTTTATGATGCTACAATGGCGTGGTGACAACAGATTATAGCCCGTAAAGGGCAAAACTTCCCAGGGTCGTACTACCTAAATTTCCTGACCACGTTATTGGGAGGCAGTCAAGACGAAATGTCTTGGGAAGCTGACGAAGGGAGAGTTTTTTGCTCACCGTCATATCCACAGCTCCTTTTGCACAGGACACAGTTGTTCATGATGCTTCTTGCCTTCGCCTCTGCTCCCATCCCCCCCTCCCCCCTCTCACTTCCGATCACCCCTTATTCTCCTGACAAGCCACACAGTGTATTCTTCCTTGTTCCTCGGTTGTAGAAACGATAGATAAGCATTTGTGCAATTAAAACGTCATGATTATCGAGGTGTATATTTCTCTAAACAAACAAAACGCAGACGGCTACTAGCAAGATCTACGCCAAGTCCTCCGTCGTTGAAAATAAGGTGTCGTGTTGAAAGGTGAACATGTACAGAAGAGCTGACACCAGCTCCAAGTCTCGTGGTCGCAGTTTGATTATTTCGAGGTGACAATTACGAAAACTGTGACTGTCTACACTGATGGCGCCCACATCACTTTGTCGTTGATTAGTAACCCTATTTTGCTCGCTTCTGGCATAAATCAAAATGTATCTGGTGTGCCCTCATTTCGAGTTTCGCACACAAGCATCACATCATTTGCAAATGCAGGGATCGTCCCACTTCCCATCATCTCCAGCATCCTATTACGGTCAACTGTAAGTTCCGCCTTTTTCTGTGCAATCTTGAATAGAACTGGCGACAGAGGATTGCCCTGTCTCAAACGATTCTTAACCGTGAAGCGTGCCGACAACTGACATGTAAAGCACACTTGAGAACTTGACCCGTTGTAACAAGTTGCAGTCAGCCTAATGTACTTCATTGGTATGCTAAATTCCTGCATTGTCTTCCAGACGGCTGTTGTATGCCTGCCGGAAGTCAATGAATAAATGTGAAATAGAGGAAGAACTCTGACAAAGATTAATAAATGCGAACCGGGTATTCTACCGTTTAACCAACCTGTACATGTAATGCATTGTGTCCCAGGGAAAGGAACATTCAGAACTACATGTTACTAGTACGACCGGTTATATTGTATGGTCGTGAGACATGGGCAAGTACACCGACAACGGAAGAGCGCATCCGTGAATTTGAAAGAAAGATTTTAAAGAAATTTTATGGTCCGGTATACTGTACAGAAAGTGGCAGGTGAGACAGAAGGCACAATGAATATCTGTATCTGCGGTTTATGAAAGCTAATATTAGGACAGTCATTGCAGAAAGATGATACGAGTGAGCAGAGCATGTTCTCCAAGCAGAGCGTACCCTCCATAATAAAGTATTTGTACGTCAGCTAACTGGTAGACGTCCAAGAGGGCCTCCACGAACGACATAACTTTAGTGACCCCGGGAGAAGCAGATTGAATAGCCAGCAAGGAGGATGTCCGGGACAGAAGTAAATGGGCAGACATATGTAATCAATTTCTGTGATGTCACAGTTCTATTTAGTCATGATTCGTGAACTGGATATGTGGATCATATCATTATGTTTTATGGTTATGTATTTGTATAGTTTTTTCTTTATCCATGGGCCTAAATGTCCTGTTTGTGAGTAATAAATGATGATGATGATGATGATGATGATGTTGATGATGATTAGGTGACTGTTGAAACCTTATCTGCCCTTAGCAGAATTACACATCATTTTCCTAAGAAAGACTGGTAATGCTTGCTCACTATAGTTACTGATCATCATTCCATTGATAGGTGGTGGTGGGGTTATAATCTCATATTTGTGCCATCAAAAGACATCAAGCAGCCGCCACACGTTAAAATCCGCGCCATTGTGTGGCATACACAGTTGAGTACAGGGTGCGGCGCTTAAATCCGGAGAAATGAAAATTTTTAAAGCAAATTTATTAAAATAAAATACAAATGAAAATGACAATCCTTTTACATATGGGTAGTGGTATCTTTCAAGAGTAACATTACTCGGTGTAACCCCCTTCAGCAGCAAAGGCCGCCTCCAGTCTTGTCCTGAAAGGATCGCACACGCTCTTTAAAACAGCCCTGTCCATATTTGCGAATGCTACTTCGACAGCGGTGCGTGGAGATGCAACATCAGGGCGGGGTTGGGTTGATTTGAGGGAGGAGACCGAACTGCGAGGATATCGTTCTCATCGGATTAGGGAAGGATGGGTAAGGAAGTCGGCCGTGCCCTTTCAAAGGAACCATCCCGGCATTTGCTTGAAGCGATTTAGGGAAATCACGGAAAACTTAAACAAGGATGGCCGGACACGGGAATGAACCGTCGTCCTTCCGAAGGCGAGTCCAGTGTGACGTCAGGGTGCCTAGTCTTACCGGTAGCCGGCCGCTGTGACAGAGCGGTTCTAGGCTCTTCAGTCCGGAACCGCGGGCTGCTACGGTCTCAGTTCGAATCCTGCCTCGGACATAGATGTGTGTGTAGAATGAAGGCTTTCACGACCGGGTGACATGGCTGTTGATATACTTTCCGGGATGTGAGGTCGTGGTCCAAGAACTTTTCTGCTCCTTACGTTTCGTCCAGAACTGCGCTGGACTTCCTCAGAGGCGCTGCTCCGCTGAGTCTTGCCGGCAAGACCGATGAGTCTTGCCGGCAAGAGTCAGCGGAGCAGCGCCTCTGAGGAAGTCCAGCGCAGTTCTGGACGAAACGTAAGGAGCAGAAAAGTTCTTGGACCACGACCTCACATCCCGGAAAGTATATCAACAGCCATGGATGTGTGCGATGTCCTTAGGTTAGTTAGGTTTAAGAAGTTCTAAGTCTAAGGGACTGATGACCTCAGATGTTAAGTCCCATAGTGCTTAGAGCCATTTGAACCATCTTATTGGCAACTCTTTCGATTACGCTCCAAATTTTGTTGTCGAGAGTGTTCATATCCGGGCTATCGGGGGCCATAACTCGTTTGACCAGAACATGTCAATGTTATCCGAGAGCCAGTTTTGGACCAAATGGCTCGTATGAGACGGTGCACCGTCCTGTTGAAAGACATATTGTCTCTCCGAGGCCACAGCTACCATCCACGGTTTCACGACATTCATCAAAACTTGCAGCATTATACTTGACCGCAATATCGTAAACAGTTGATCTCGGGCACCCGAAGACAAATTATTTCAGTGGACGAACGCCCAGCTCGAAGACATTCGATAATCGTGACTCTTCGGTTGTACTCGGCACTTGTTCGTAACATGTCGGCCATTTTGAGGTTCTGACTGTTTACTAGATGCCTATGGCTTTCAAGAACGCCAATCGCGACTTCCGGCGGAACTACGAAATGGCGGCAAATTCAAACTGAAATTTGTCCGAATTTAAACGCTGCACCCTGTAGCTCTGTTTCGGCGCTGCGCCGCGTGCGTAGCAACACAGGCACCACTGAGCAGACCTTCGCTAAACAGCCAGCAGGGCGAGGTTTCTGCTATTGGACGTCGTGCGAGTACCTACCAGGGCCAGAGATCAGCAGTGGAAGCGGCCATTGTATTTAACCGCACGCCGTGGCTCCCGTGGTGGACAACAAGGAAGAGGGCGCTGGCCAGAGACTTTTGATACTGCGAGACAGAGCGCAGTTTGCTTCAAGGCTGTTACCGAATCAGAACCTGGAGACAGTGGAATTACCTGTGTGAGTCCTTTATAGTCAGGGCTGTTCTCTTTGTTCTCTTGTGTTGGAGGTCTGCAGATGTTAATAAGTAGTGTGCGTTGCTGTGTGTACTGAGCGAATTCAGCCTGTAAGCACACATTATAAAACCAGTGCTTGCGTGCTAACTGTGCTTCGTATCTGTCACTTATCGATTCTCTAAGTTTTTCAGATGTGTGTTCTTTTGGTCACTGGATTTGATGTCATTTGATTTTTCGTTATGTTCTATGCAATAAATCCGCTCCTTATTTAACTGTCACGTTGCAGATATTCCGTACTTATGTTGTATTTTCTTTATAAAAATTATCTTAATTATTTGAAGTATGCTGGCCGGTGTGGCCGAGCGGTTCTAGGCGCTTCAGTCTGGAAACGCGCGCCCGCTACGGTCGCAGATTTGAATCTTGCCTCGGGTATGGATGTGTGTGATGTCCTTAGGTTAGTTAGGTTTAAGTAGTTCTAAGTTCTAGGGGACTGATGACCTCAGATGTTAAGTCCCATAGTGCTCAGAGACATTTGAGCCATTTGAAGTAGAATTTTCTCCATGCATAACGGTTTCGTGTGTAACTTTTAATACGTATGTATTTTAAAACAATTTTTTCATTACGAAGCAGTATTGCTACTTAATGTGTTTTCACTGTTGTGGAATTTCATATTGTTACGTGATATTTTAGTACTGAGAAAATTCTTCTTGTTCTGTAGCTGCAAAGCTGTTTTGTTTGCCCATACGTAATAATTTTGGTCTGTAAAAAGTAAGTGTCTTTTAAATCTCTGAATTGTGCTATTTTTATGAGAAAATAAATATTCCGAAATTGTTTGGATAATATAAAAAATATTTTAGCAAGGAGCAAGTACCACTGCAACTCACTTCCTCTAGAGGCATAATGCCGATAGTTCCTTGTTACGAGAAGTAATATAAACCAGAAATCCGAGGAACTTGTGTGTTGGTGTTTGTATGTGTGTCTGTTTTACTTTCTACCTATGAGGGCAGGGTGGTGTGTTGTAAGGTTTGATTCCTTACAGCCAAGTCGCAAAACCATAAGAATGAAGCAAAGGAACTCCCAATTGGAGATATTTGGGAAAGGATTTTAAGATCTGGTAGTAAAGGAAACATCACGGAAACCTAGATCTAAATGCACTGATTTGAACTACACTCAGCTGTTTTTGTTACAGTGTTGCAAATGTTTTTGTTCTGGTTCATATTTGTTCTGTGGCGAGACTAGCCGCAATGTGCTAGCTACACCACAGCAATACAACTACTATTTTCTGTGCTGAGGGGTTCACTTCCTGCTACCTTTATGCTGGGTGGCAGAATCGTGTAGCACCACTGAAAAATCGTGCCAAAGTTCCAGTTTTTCCAATACATTCGACGGCCTTCGGAAGACAAGATGATCTTAACCTTCAGAACGTAGATTGGCTCTCTGCGGCCGCGCTTCAGGAAACTCTTGGAAATGTTCAAGTTCGCAGTTTCGTCGAAAATGACGTATATTTCACCGCTTGTTTGCTCTCTCACTCTCAGTGGATGTCACTGTAGAAGTTACTATTGAAAAAATTCTTGTGACACTGAGTACGTAAGAAGAGGTGTTTGAAGGTTGCACACATAAATTTCCCCTGAAGAGTACTTCCAATAGATGGGCGTAACACTAGTAGTTCGAAATGTGGAGTGTTTGTTCCTGCAGAATTCCATGTACTGTTTAGCATACGCAGCTGGAAGAAAAGCTGGCACAAGTGCGTATCGACATTTGCATTGGCCTCGCGTTAGCTGGCAGGCGGGTGAAGCGTTGCCAGGAGACGACGCAGGAGCCGGTGGTGTTCCGGGAACCGCAGGCCCGCCACGAGGCAGAGCCGGGGAGCGCCAGGTGGGCCCGCTTGCTGTTGCCTCAGCGCTGTTAGTCACGGGTCGTGGCCTGCTCCACCTACCAGCCTGCCCCGTGTTTGCTGCCGCTGCTCCAGCGTGCGTTTTGCTCGTTACACACAAGCGACTGATTCACCCGCCTTCTGATGCAACCACTGGTGGCCGCAGTATGCTCATAGCCAGAATATTAAAACAGTATTCACATCCACAACAGCAGAAAACTAATAATCAATCGGGAATCAACGAATCCAAGAATACGAAAATCTACCAACTTGCCCCCATTACTAATACGAGGGTCACTCCAAAAGAAATGCACACTATTTTTTTTAATCCACCTTTTATTCTACATGTTTGAAAGTTTTACAGTGGGTAGATACATCTTTTAGGAACAATATTTTCATTTCTCCACATAATTTCCATCCCTCTCAACTGCCTTACGCCATCTTGGAAAAAGTGCCTGTATACCCGCACGGTAAAATTCTGGACCAACCTGTTGGAGCCACTGTTTGGCAGCGTGCACAAGGGAGTCATCATCCTCAAACCTTGTTCCACGAAGAGAGTCTTTCAGTTTCCCAAAGAGATAATAGTCTCATGGAGCCATGTCGGGACTGTAAGGTGGGTGTTTCAGTGTTGTCCATCTGAGTTTTGTGATCGCTTGCATGGTTTTTTGACTGACATGTGGCCGTGCCTTGTCGTGCAATAGCAAAACATCCTGCTTTTGCCGATGTGGTCGAACATGACTCAAACGAGCTTGAAGTTTTTTCAGTGTCGTCACATATGCATCAGAATTTATATTTGTTCTACTTCGAATGATGTCCACAAGCAAGAGTCCTTCAAAATCGAAAAATACCGTAGCCATAACTTTTCCAGCAGAAGGCGTGGTTTTGAATTTTTTTTTCTTGGATGAATTTGCATGATGCCACTCCATTGACTGCCTCTTCGTCCCTGGTGAAAAATGATGGAGCCATGTTTCATCACCTGTCGTAATTCTACCAAGAAATTCATCTCCACCATTCTCGTACTGCTCCAAAAGTTCGCTGCATACCGTTTTTCTTGTTTCTTTGTGAGCCACTATCAACATCCTGGGATCTCACGTGGCAGAAACCTTTTTTAAAGCCAACACTTTCGGTATCCCGCAAACACTTCCTTCCCCTATCCCAACGTAGCGTGACAATTCGTTCACTGTGATGCACCTGTCAGCAGTCACCAATTCGTTAACTCCCTGCACATTGTCTGGACTGTGTGCAGTGCGAGGCCTGCCGCTACGAGGACAATCCTCAATATTGCCGTGCCCGCTTTCATCACGTAACCTGCTTGCCCACCGACTAACTGTACTGCGATCGACAGCAGTATCTCCATACACCTTTTTCAACCTCTTGCGGATGTTTCCCACTGTCTCGTTTTCACAGCACAGAAATTCTATGACAGCACGTTGCTTCTGACGAACGTCAAGTGTAGCAGCCATCTTGAAGACCTGCTGTGACGGCTCCACTCACGGGAACAGGTTGAACTAAGTTTGAAAACAAGCAGGAAGGGTGTATGTACACACTGTAAAACTTTCACACGTGCAGAATGAAAACTGTATTTTTACACAAATTGTGTGCATTTCTTTTGGAGTGACCCTCGTGCAATAACAAAGAGTGCCCCAATATGCAATCTCACTGCAAAGTACCACTTCCACTATATCCCATATGATATATAAGTGCAAGACTAATCGCCTCCCCTCTTTCACGGCAGCCCTCTTTCCAGGTGCAGTAATAAATTTTCGAAGCTATTGCGCGACATAGACAGTAAAAGAACCAACTCAGACCGGGCGTCACAACAGTAACCTAAAGCACGTGAAGAGTGCCGTTACTACAAAAGCAAAGCAAACGTACGTACCTCATTTCTACACAGCAAGAAGCGCAAACGTTCCAGTATGACGGCATCCAGAACGTCGTTCTGCAAGCTCAATAATACCGACTAATAACATGCAACATCCGAGCTCCGCTGTTCCAGTGCGTGCTAGTACTAATCAGAAATATTACGTAAATTGGGTTTGGAGAGGGGAGAAAGGAAATAAAAGGGAAGAATCTGTTGATGCCAGCCGCATCGGAACTTTATGCGGGATCAGCGGTGACGTGTAAAAATGTGTGACGGACTGGAACTCGAACCCGGGATCTCCCGCTTACTAGGCAGTTTCGGTAACCATTGCAGTCCTTATCGCCACTACACTTAGGCCGTGTGGTTCTAGGCGCTAGTCTGGAGTCGAGCGACCGCTACGGTCGTAGGTTCGAATCCTGCCTCGGGCAGGGATGTGTGCGTTGTCCTTAGGTTAGTTAGGTTTAATTAGTTCTAGGCGACTGATGACCTCAGAAGTTAAGTCGCATAGTGCTCAGAGCCATTTGAACCATTTTTGAACTACGCTTACTATCGTGCTAAGCCTCCAGGCGGATCCACATTACCATCTAGTACCACCTATCCGAAGTCCCTGTCCATGTCCCCCATGTTCACTACTTCGAGATTCCCGCAGGAGGTCGAACGTTACTGTGCATCCGCACTGGTGGTTGTGGATTCATTAGCTCACCGAGGCAAATCAGTCATATGAAAAAGTGATGTCCGTTCTTTCGGACATGTCCAAAAGAATAGACACCACATACTCATGTAACTGACGAGAATTGTAGATGAGCAAAAGCTGTCCGTACTTGAGACCAACAATGTGAACAGGATCGTTGTCACCACTGTTTAAAGTGAGAAAGTGGCTGAGGCCTCCTAACCTGCTGCAGTGATGTGATATCTGGTTTTAAATACCCCTGTTTCGTACAGCATTTTTTTAATGTATCTGGATCACCGACCTCAACTGAATGACAGTTTCGCTAGTTAGAGGTTGGCGCTGCTGGCAAACCACGATACGCTGCTTGCCACCTGTCTCGAGACTTCAACTACGAGACTGCAGCCTACCGGCAGAGGGTGGACTTCATCGCTGCACGTTGTTCGCTCCTGCTGGCTCGCAGAAGATTCAGACCTAGTGGGCCTTCCTCTGGAGAAGGGCCTAGCTGACTGACTGCAAGCTGCCGTCCTCTGGTTGCTGGGTGGGCGTTTGAGTGCCACCTCCCATGCTACTATCCGATGTGTGACCGTTACACGCCTACAATACCTGAAATGTCTCACCACATACGTCTCATACACACATTGTTGCGCCATGGTTCCACCTGACGAAGCTTACCGCTCTTGTGGCATACTCAGCAAAACTACGTCATAAGGGTGGTATCGTAAGACCCCTCAGCGTTTTGGTCTATTGGCGCACACACCACCCAATCCTAGCTACTCGCCGGCCGGAGTGGCCGAGCGGTTCTAGGCGCTACAGTCTGGTACCGCGCGACCACTACGGTCGCAGGTTCGAATCCTGCCTCGGGCATGGATGTGTGTGATGTCCATAGGTTAGTTAGGTTTCAGTAGTTCTAAGTTCTAGGGGACAGATGACCTCAGCAGTTAAGTCCCATAGTGCTCAGAGCCATTTGAACCTAGCAATTCCCTAAGCGCAGAAGTTATAATCCATTTCATTACAACGTACTAAATATCCATCCCTTCGTGATCTGTTCATACGAGCTGTTCGCTCCATATTTCACCTAAATGTCACCGTCACAATCAGTCCCACTCCCATTTCACATTATCTCATCTAGACGCCTTTGTCTAATTCCGCTCCAACCATACCATGTGATATCATATGCAATCCTTTTTTTATTTTGTTAACAGAATGTTCCATCGGTTCTTGGTAGAACAACATTATAATAAATGAAAAGCAAATTTGTAGAATATTCTACAATATTGTAGAACAAAAGCAAACTGCTCTTTTTATTTATTTACAAGGGTGAGTCAAATGAAAACCTTAAATTTGCAATAACAACTCGAAATTTCGCACCGTTATCCTGTAAGCGTGCTACAAACAGCATGCAGAATGGCCTGTAGGTGGCAGCATAGTGCAGATGCACACATACCGTCGCAGTGTCAGTATAAAGATGGCTGCCCCACTTGCGAGTCGCACCAGGGAAGACCAACGTTCTGTTCTTCGGTTTTTGCGTGGTGAAGGTGCGAAACCTATTGAAATTCATTGACGAATGAGGGTTCAGTACGGTGATGCATGTTTGTCACAGTAGCAAGCCTATGAATGGATTAGGAAGTTCGCAAATGGTGTGACTCCAGTGGAAGATGCTCTTCGTCCAGGTCAGGCATAACGAGTTGTGACTCCACAGAACATTGCAGTAGTTGAAGCCATAGCGAAGGAAAACCGCCGAGTGACACTGAATGACATTGCAGCATGTTTACAGGTTAGCCATGGGTCAGCACACCACATTGTGCATGATGTGCTCCAGTTTCACAAAGTGTCTGCAAGATGAGTGCCACGGCAGCTGACTGCTGAAATGAGAGAACGACGTGTTGATGCTTGTGAAGAACTTCTTCGGCGCTTTAAAACGAGAATGTGATGGCTTTATCGCAAGAATCGTTACTGGGGACGAAACATGGGTTCACTTCCACCAACCGGAAACGAAGAGAGCGAGCAAGTAATGGCGCCATTCCTCATCACCAAGTGATTTCCATATGTTTGGACCACTCAGAGACGCAATGGGAGGAAAGAAGTTCCTTTCTGATGAAGAGGTACGCCACGCGGTGCATGAGTGGTCGCGCAAACTACCAAAAGAATTTTTTTTTTTCTAAAGGAATTTATGCCCTTTGTAAGCGCTGGAGGATTTCCATTGAGCGTGGGGGAGATTATGTTGAAAAGTAATACAGCTTTGTATCACTTCTGCCCAATAATAACATTTAAAACAATATTTAAGGTTTTCATTTGACTCACCCTCGTATTTATTTTTCAATGTCAGTTTTCTTACTGGTTTATGAGGCCAGCCGCGAATTCCGCATTTGTGCAGATTCTTCATCTCAGAGTCGCACTTTTTCCCAATGTCCTCAATTATTTGTTGGATGTATTCCAATCTCTGTCATCCCTTGCAGTTTTTACGCTTTCCAGCTCCCTCTAGTACCATGAACGTTGTCCCCTGATGTCTTCACGCATGTCCTTCTTCTTGTCAGTGTCTCAGATACGATACATTTTTCACCGTTTCTGTAGGGAAGCTCCTTAATTATCCTACCAGTCCATTTAATTTTCAAATCTTTGTTCAGCACTACATCTAAAACGCTTAATTTCTCTTCTATTCTCGCCTTCTCACTGCCCATGATTTACTTCCGTAAAATTCTATGTCCCAAAATTATATTCTCACAAATTTTTCTCTCGAATGAGGGACTGCCTTTAAGGAGCATTTATTCCTTTTGCGCAGGAATTCCTTCTGCCAGCGCTAATCAATCTTTTATGTGCTCCTTGCTTCGTCCGTCATCTGTTATTGCTTAACTTTGTCTACCACGTGGTAGCCAATTTTGATGTTAAGTTTCTCTCTATTCTCATTTCTGCTATTCGTCATTACTTATGCCCGTGTTCGGCTTGCTCTCAATACACAGTCTGAGCTTATGGGACTGTTGCTTCCATTCAACTAGTCGTGCAATTCTTCTTCACTTTCACTGAGAATATAAATGGTTTCGTTAGCGAAGCTTATCATTGATATCCCTTCACGCTGAATTTAATCTCTAGTCTTTAACTTATTTCTGTTAGTGCTTCTTCGGGGTGTTGATTGACCACTAGAGGCGAAAGAGTCGATCTCTGCCCAACGCCCTATCCAAACCAACCACTTCGTTCTTGGTCTTCCAATCTTATTGTTCCTCTTCGTTCTTGTACATATTATTTATAATACATCTTTCTTTACAGTTCACTCCAATTTTTCTCAGAATTTCGAGCATTTTGCATTTTACAATGTTTTTTCTGTATCGAGAAGTCAGTAGGTCTTTACTTTTTTTGAGCGTTTCCTTCATTATCAAGCACAAGGTCAGAACTAATTCTCTGGTGAGTTTCCTTCGCTGAAGTCAAACTGATCACGATGTAACAGCTACTCGATTTTCCTTCCCATTCTTCTCTATGTTATTCTTGTCAGCAACTTTGATGCATGAGACTTCAAGCTGGTTGTGCGAAAGGCCTCACACTTACCTGCTCTTGATGTCTTTGGGATTTTGTGGATTATATTTTCCCGAATGTCTGACTCTATGTCTCCAGACTCATATAGGTTGCCACTCCCCCCAATAGTTTCATAAATTGCCAAGGAATCTTATCTATCCTGCCGAATAATTTGATCTTAAGTCTTCCACAGCTCTGTTAAACTCTGTCTGTGATACAGCCTGCCACATCGATTCCCATTTCGTCTCGTACAACGTCTACAGTTCCTCCCCGACATATTTTGTCTTCAACACACTCTTCCCACTTACCCGTTCTCTCCTCTGTGTTTCACGGTGGAATTTCCATTGCGCTCTTAATGTGCTTTTAATTTCACTGAAGATTATTTTGACATTTCTATATGCTGCAAAAGTCTTTTCTATGATTACTTCTTTTTCGGTTTCTTCACATGTTGCTTGCAGCCAGTTCAGCTTGACTTCCCTGTACTCCCTATTTTTTTCGTTCGTAAGTGATTTATATTGCTATATTCCCGTCTAATCACGAACATTTTTGTATTTCCTTATTTCGTCTATCAAATGAAGTGTTTCTTCTGTAACCTAAACTCTCTTCCCATTACCTTCCCAATACCCAAGTCTGTCTGTTCAACTTGGTGATTGTCATTTTTAGAGGTGGTCATACCTCTTCAGTTGAACTGCCTACTAGTATTTATTATCACCGTATCTACAGTTTACAACATTTCCAAATCATCTAACCTTTTTCAGCAGTTCTGTATCTATCTTCTTCCCACATTGTTTCGTCCTGTCGATTGTTTTAAACTTCACTCTCCTCTTCATCTCTACTAAATTGTGATCCGAATCTAAATTTTCACCTGCGTATGCTTTACATTCTAATATCAGATTGGGAATCTGACCATGATGTAATTCATCTGGCATCTTCCAGATATATCTACTCCTCTTCTGATTTTCGAACAATCTACATCTACGTCTACGTGATTAGTCAGCTATTCACAATAAAGTGTCTGGCAGAGGGTTCAATGAACCACCTTCAAGCAGTCGCTCTACCGTTCCACTCTCGAAAGGCACGCGGGAAAAACGAGCACTTAAATTTTTCTGTACGAGCCCTGATTTCTCTTATTTTATCGCGATGATCATTTCTCCCAATGTAAGTGGGTGCCAACAGAATGTTTTCGCAATCGGAGGAGAAAACTGGTGATAGAAATTTCATGGGAAGATCCTGTCGCAACGAAAAACGCCTTTGTTTTAATGATTGCCACTCCAATTCACGTATCATGTCTGTGACACTATCTACCCTATTTCGTGATAATACAAAACGAGCTGCCCTTCTTTGTACTTTTTCGATGTCATCCGTCAGTCCCATCTGATGCGGATCCCACACCGCACAGCAATACTCCAGAATAGGGCGGACAAGCGTGGTGTAATCAGTCTGTTTAGTAGACCTGCTGCACCTTCTAAGTGTTATGCCACTGAATCGCAGTCTTTGGTTTCCTCTACCCACAATATTATCTATGTGATCATCTGGTGGAGTATTGCTTATTTCCTGATCTCAAGAGCACATGCCAGTTGCGTAGAATAATCTCCAGGTCTCTTTACAGTAACTCACGAACTAATAAGTGCACTTGACACTGTGGGTGATCCGTTCGTCGTGAGGGTGTTCATCGTGGGTGCCTCGTTAGAGTTGCCTATGCTGCGTCAGTAGGGCACTCCTGTCCTTCCATTTTCATAACAGATATATACGACGTGGTTCTCACCGCTGCAGCTGATAGTTTCTCTGCAATAGCAGAAAGAAAGTACACTGGTCGTGACATGTGTGGATGAGGCTTCGCTCCATTCAAATAATCGAGCATTGCTGACCATTAAAAGTGCGACACCATAAAAACGTGATGCAATAAACGTCAAACTCGCATGAGAGTATTAGACGCTTGGATATGCAAATGATTAGCATTCCAGTGCAGCAGCACGAAGTGCGAGGGTGAGTCATTAGAAAAGTCGCAAACTGGGATAGAGACATCAGAACGACGTGTAGCATCCTGACATTTATTTTCCCTTTAAAAATACTCCGTTTTTAAACTTAAAAACTTACCAAATCGTTCGACAAGACGTTAAAAGCCTGCAGCACAGAGTTCTTCTCACAGTATTCGAATCTAACAAGTGACCTCTCTGGACATAACAAGTTTACTTGGTTTTCTTAAATTGCTGCAACCCACAAGACGAACGTGTCCTGGGGGTTGCGAAATACCCCTGGACGGAGAACAATGTGCCATCACTGGGTAATAACCAGTGCGTACAGGACGTTCCTTGTATTCGTTGCTTTTTTTTTCTTTTCCTGAATTTTTGTATCCAATTGAACACAAATTTCCATGAAATACAGTTCTGACCATATATGGCCCAAATTTCTCCACGGACGTGCTTACGAACAGTCCTCTGCTCACAATAATCGAGTTGTTGTAGTCAGGTATACATTCATAGCACAAAACTGCCATCTTGGTCTGACAGCAAATCATTTAACTATTGGCTGCGGAATACTGTGTATCGCCTATCTTCTAAATACGTAAAGGCGCTAAATTTAAAACGATATGTAGTATTCTTGAGTTTACGATTTATTTACTGACTCACCCTTGTAGATATAACTAACGCCACGTAGATAAAGAAAAACTGGCAGCGGATCATCGGTTACCGAGAGATTGTCACGACAGAGCTGAAAAATGGAATGACGTGACCCTATCTCTCACCGAAGTTTCTTCAATTCGATGCCCAATCAGATTACAGCTATCGTTGCTACTACATGGATCATCACTGTCTACTAAATGTATAGCCCCCGTATCACCTAGAAATTTAATTATGCATTCTTCTTATTGCACTGTATATCCACAATAAATAAAATAAAGTCAATTATTTTCCTCCCAAGTGTTGCAATTTAATGTCTGCTGTGATGTATGAGATACTGTTTTAGCCAGTTTCAGTATATTGATATAAGCTCATTACCAACCTCTTTGCCGTTCACTGTGACTAACTTAGGTCTTTGATGAGTCGGTTTTGCTCTCGATCAAAACAAGCGTTCGCCGGAGCGGAACATGTGGTTCTGATTATTTGAGAGTACTTCGCAATTATTCGCGGTTTTTTCTTGTCTGAAGTTGGTATTGTACAGACAAAGAGGCAATGTGTTCTTTATTTCTGATGTAGAGAAGGAAACTGTTTTTGTGTGGCCGGGGCCCACGCCACTGAGCACACAGACCAATACTGATAGATTCGGTGAAACCAGCTCAGTTTACTTTCCTGTAAGGAAGGTCATTTTTTCGTGGCGAGATTAGTTTGGAATGCTTGCGTGTATTACTCCGCCCTTAGGCAGCCAGTCGTAATATTCTGCACAATCCAATACGCGCTCTAAGATTGTTATGATTAGATGCGTGGAAGTTGGTTGCTGCATCACTGATTTAGTCTTAATCAATGATGGTGGATTATGCTGCAGTGCAAATGTAGCTGAAACCATGAGCAGAAAATTGTTTAATAAAGTGATGACTCTTGACCTCGTGGAAGAATGTGAGTCCATATAGAGATGAACGAGATAAAATACAAAAATTTCTTATTAATTTTACTTATGAGATATTAATGAGAGGGATTAATCATTAACATTCAAGCAATAAGGCACAACAGTGACAGAATTAATCGAGGAAATGGTAATTATACTGATCACATTTCCATGTAGCAGAAAAGTTCACTTACTTGCGATGTCTTAATAGTTCTGATTTCAGGGAGATGATGTTAGGTATCTATCTGTTTACTCTGATTGCTCACTAAATTTTCCGGAAGAAGGTTTGCAATGGGGGTACAGTCAATAATTTACAATGTCGCAGTAGTTCAGATGTGTTTTATGAATAATGTATTATTCTAAGAAGGTTTGCAGTGGGGGTTCAGTCAATAATTTAGAATTTCGCACTAGTTCAAATGTGTTTTATGAATAATGTATTATTCTTCCAGCAAGTCTTTTGAGCTGCAAGGGTCGTTTCAAAAGATGATAGCAGTCCCCTGCTTATTGTGGACGACCAATCGCAGTCATCTTAATCGATGCAGCCATGCTTTACGAGCTGGATTTGCCCGCAGTTCTGGATGGAGTTTCCAAAACAGCGTCGTCTAAGATTGCACGTCCTTCTTCGCTGGATCGCGCTGAAGACCCCTGCTGACTGCAGCTGGCGTCCCGTATCTCGCCCACTCACTGTGTTGAGCGTCCGCTTCTGGGAACCTACTGCTTCCTTCCGTCACAAAGGACCTCTTCTTGGGTCTCTTCCTCCACTCGGCTGTCACCACCATGGGAAGGTTTCATTGGTCTTTTTTCACCCTACCTTTTTCCATTACTTTATATCCCTGTGTGGTTCACAATAGTCAAAATGTTACTAGTATTTTCTTTGTTTAAAACACAACATTTTCAATCTTATTTAGTAATAAATAGTAGTCCAGGAATTTATACAGGGTGATCTAGCTCCCCCTGCCGCTGGGTTTTATGCAACCCGCAACATCTTCAATCACCATGCACAAGATTTTCCTCGAGCACGCAGAAGTGCCGCAACACGACATGACGTGGTCTCGACTAATGTCTCAAGTGGTGCTGGAGGGAATCAACACCATGAAGCCTTCAGTGCTGTCCATAAATCCGTAAGCGTACGAGGGAGTGGAGATCTCTTCTGAACAGCATGTTGCGAGGCAGCCCATATATGCTCAATAATGTTCATGTCTGGGGAGTTTGGTGGCCATCGCGAATGTTTAAACTCAGAAGAGCGTTCCTGGAGCCACTATTGCAATTCTGGACGTGTGGTGTGTGGCATTGTCCTGCTACAATTGCCCAAGTCCTTTGGAATGCACAATGGACATGAATGGATGCAGAGGATCAGACAGGATGCTTACGTACGTGTCACCTGTCAGAGTCGTATCTAGGTGTTTCAGGGGTCCCACATCACTCCAACTGCAGACGCCCCACACCATTTAAGAGCCTTCCCCTGTTAACTACAGGGTCCATGGATTCATGAGGTTGTCTCCGTACCCATACACGTCCATTCGCTCGATACGATTTGAAAAGAGACTCGTCCAATCGGGCAACATGTTTCCAGTCATCAACAGTCCAATGTCGGTGTTGACAGGTTCAGGCGAGACGTAAAGCTTTGTGTAGCACAGCCATCAAGGGTACACGAGTGGGCCTTCGGATGCGGAAGCCCATATCGATGATGTTTCGTTCAATGGTTCGCACGCTGACACTTGCTGATGGACCAGCATTGAAATCGGCAGCAATTTGCGAAAGGGTTGCTCTTCTGTCACGTTGAACGATTCTCTTCACTCGTCGTTGGTGCAGTTCTCACACGATCTTTTTCCGATCACTGTGATGTCGGAGATTTGATGTTTTACCGAATTCCTGATATTCACGGTAGACTCGTGAAATGGTCGTACGGGAAAATCCCCACTTCATCGCTACCACGGTGATACTGTGTCCCGCCGCTCGTGCACCGACTATAACACCACGTTCAAGCTCCCTTACATCTTGAAAACCTGCCATTATAGCAGCAGTAATCGACCTAAAACGCGGCAGACACTTATTATATAGACGTTGCCGACCGCAGTACCGTATTCTGTCAGTTTACGTGTCACTTTATTTGAATACGCATGCTTATACCAGTTTATTTGGAGCTTCAGTGTAGTTTGCATGCAGTGAGCGAAAGAATATGAAAATCTTGCATGTGATATTTGAAGGTATTACAATGAAATGAATACCTCTAGCTGCATGCAGGCGTTGATAGAAGTCAACGGGGACAGTTGAAAATGTGTGCCCCGACTGGGACTCGAAGCCGGGATCTCCTGCTTACATGGCAGACGCTCTATCCATCTGAGCCACCGAGAACACATATGATAGCGCGACTGCAGGGATTTATCTCTGGCACGCCTCTCGTGAGAGCCACAATCGCAACTTATTGTCCCTCACTATATTCATAGTGCCCCTGCCCATTATACTCATTACTCGCGGCTTTAATGCCGATTCCCGTAAGAATTTGGGCACTGTTTGTGCATCCGCACAGAAGAAGATGGTCAAATGGCCGGTGAGCCTATCTGTTCTTTGGGACATGTTGCACAAAACCCAGCGGTAGGGCACCTGTATCACTGTGTATAAAGTAACAGGAAAGGTTTCTGCTTGAGTTTGCCTCTTAGGTCTTCCTCCAGCGACAGGCGTATCGTCTGATCTTAACGACGCTCATTCCAACATCTCTTTCTCTGCTGCATAACAGTACTGCGCCATATTTCATAACTTCTGAGGAAATAATAAAATGTCAAAATATAGCAAAACCAATACACTGTGCCGACTGTAATCGTAATTGATGATATCGACATGGGAACATATGGATTCGTCTGTTGCTGAGCCCCGTGTCCAGCAATGTACGCAGAATGGTCTTCCAAAACACTTTTGCCTGCACCAACGTTGCACTGTGTCGTCAGATATGTATACTACTTTTCAAAAGCGAACAAGCTTCCGCACTCCACGTTCTGTGATGAGACGTGGAGACCAACACAACATCTTGTCGCCTACTGGGTGCGTGGTTTGAGCCTCCTTCAACCACTTCCCATACGTTCTGACGACGTTCTGAGACAAAGCGGCAAAGTGAGGAGTGGCACACAGACATCTCCTCGACCGAAAACAGCTCCAATGAACAAATCAAAGATAAGAACAATGCGGATTTGCTTTATTGACAGTAGAGGTATCGTGCATGAAGAATTTGTTCTCCAGGACAAAATGTTAACCAAATGTTTAGAAATATGTCCTTGAACGGGTTAGGAAAAGAGTGAACCGTGTGAGACGGGACACTGCAGGAAAGTGGATGACAACGCTCCATGTCAAACGGCCATTTCCATCACGGAAGCCTCCCTGTTCTCCTGATCTGGGTCCTTGTGTCTTAGTTCTTTTCCTGTAATTGAAAAATTTGTTAAAATGACGTCATTTTGGGACTGTGGAGAACATTTAAAAGAATGTGACCAATATGTTAAAGGCTCTACCACTTGAAACATTTCAGCACTGCTGCGAAAACTGGGACAACGGCTCTGCCGATGTGTAGCTGCCGAAATATTGTGGTCTGAAAAATTATGAAAACTTTGGTAGATAAAAAATGTCACATTATCTCTATCAGGCACCTCGTATGACATTATTAATTCGGAACTCGTCTAAGCATGGAAGCATTGGCCATATCGACCTGCTGATTGGTAGATCCTTCGGTCCTGTGCTCACTCTCGCCGTGAAAGAGTTTTTTGACAACTTCACTCCATCAGTCACTTACTAATAAGGTTACAACGGTGTACAGACAGTTGTTTTTTTTTATGAAAGCCTCGTGAACTTACCAGTGGTCGTCACTTCGAGGTGGGAACTCGGTAAATCTATTACACCACTGGCCATTAAAATTGCTACACCACAAAGATGACGTGCTGCAGACGCGAAATTTAAGCGGCAGGAAGTAGACGCTGTTATATGCAAATGATTAGCTTTTCAGAGCATTCACACAAGGTTGACGCCGGTGGCGACATCTGCAACGTGCTGACATGAGGAATGTTTCCGACCGATTTCTCATACACAAACAGCAGTTGACCGGCGTTGCCTGGTGAAACGTTGTTGTGACGCCTCGTGCAAGGAGGAGAAATGCGTACCATCACGTGTCCGACTGTGATAAAGGTCGGATTGTAGCCTATCACGATTGCGGTCTATCGTATCGCGACATTGCTGCTCGCGTTGGTCGAGATCCAATGATTGTTAGCAGAATATGGAATCGGTGGGTTCAGGAGGGTAATACGGAACGCCGTGCTGGATCCCAACAGCCTCGTATCACTAACAGTCGAGATGATGGGCATCTTATCCGCATGGCTGTAAAGGATCGTGCACCCACGTCTCGATCCCTGAGTCAGCAGACGGGGACGTTTGCAAGACACCAACCATCTGCACGAACAGTGCGACGACGTTAGCAGCAGCATGGACTATCAGCTCGGAGATCATGGCTGCGGTTACCCTTGACGCTGGATCACAGACAGGAGCGCCTGCGATGGTGTACTCAACGACGAACCAGGGTGCTTGAATCGCAAAATGTCATTTTTTCGGATGAATCCGGGTTCTGTTTACAGCATCATAATGGTCGCATCCATGTTTGGCGACATCGCGGTGAACGGACATTGGAAGCGTGTATTCGTCATCGCCATACTGGCGTACCACCCGGCGTGATGGTATGGGGTGCCATTGGTTACACGTCTCGGTCACCTCTTGTTCGCATTGACGGCACTTTGAACAGTGAACGTTACATTTCCGATGTGGCTCTACCCTTCATTCGATCCCTGCGAAACCCTACATTTCAGTAGGATAATGCACGACCGCACGTTGCAGGTCCTGTACGGGCCTTTTTGGATACAGAAAATGTTCCACTGCGGCCCTGGTCAGCACATTCTCCAGATCTCTCGCCAATCGAAAACGTCTGGTCAATGGTGGCCGAGCAACTGGCTCGTGACAATACGCCAGTCACTACTCTTGATGAACTGTGGTATCGTGTTGAAGCTGCATGGGCAGCTGTACCTGTACTCGCCATCCAATCTCTGTTTGACTCAATGCCCAGGCGTATGAAGGCCGCTGTTACAGCCAGAGGTTGTTGTTCTGGGCACTGGTTTCTCAGGATCTATGCACCCAAATTGCGTGAAAATGTAATCACATGTCAATTCCAGTATAATTTATTTGTCCAATGAATACCCGTTTATCATCTGCATTTCTGCTTGGAGCAGCAATTTTAATGGCCAGTAGTGTAATACATCTGTAATGAGGGTGCATCCAAGAGTAAATTTTTCAGTCATCATCTATACACGTGAAAGCAAGCAGACTGCTGCATCTTTGCTTTCAGCAGAAAGCAGAGGCATGCGAACACCGTTGTGTTTGCCATCCTCTTTACACTGTGCATGTAGCACATTCGTGGGACTAACCCAGAATCTTGCCCGCTGGCGCCGCCCAATGCGACCGTTAACACGTTCTCATTCGGGGACGTGTGAGGGCGTGCGCTGGGTAATCCCAGAGACGCACGTCGCGCCGCGTCCTTGGCGAGTGAGTCAGGCCGCGAGGTCCGCATGCCACCCGCGTTCCACGACTGCCGCTGCGCGCTGCCCCGCCTCCAGCCCACCAAGGTCGTCGCGCTGACATCTGCTTCGGGATGGGGGCAATGTCCAACAACAAAATGGCATGACTCGAGCATTGCCTCCCGTCGACGACGATTTAATTAGAGATGGATCACAAGCTCGTATTGTGGAAGGAAACTACTCGTGATCGTTCCAAACGAACCATCCTGCCATTTAGAATCTTATTTGACTTTAAATGCGAATATTATAGGTTAGACTTTACCGTGACTCTTATTTACATAGAATGAAACAACAAGTTTACTGTTACCATCACCGTTTATTTATCTCCACGACGCGCATCAAATGATTAAACCTATATCATCAGGTGGATTTACTTTTATTAGTATGACATTTGTGTGTGCTGTGTTACGATTTCTGGAGGAATTTGTTGCATTATCTCCAGTGGTCACAGGTTCCTTTCACTGTCGTAACGTATCACGTATATACTGTGCCTTAAGTTCCTCCAAAAATGCCGGCCAGGGTGGCCGAGCGGTTCTAGCCGTTACAGTCTGGAACCGCTACGGTCGCAGGTTCGAATCCTGCCCCGGGCATGGATGTGTGTGATGTCAAAAAACTGGCTCCGAGCACTATGGGACTTAACTGCTGAGGTCAGCAGTCACCTAGAACTTAGAACTAATTAAACCCAACTAACCTAAGGACATCACACACATCCATGCCCGAGGCAGGATTCGAACCTGCGACCGTAGCAGTCGCGCGGTTCCAGACTGTAGCGCCTAGAACCGCTCGGTAACTCCGGCTGGCTGTGTGATGTCCTTAGGTTAGTTAGGTTTAAGTAGTTCTAAGTTCAAGGGGACTGATGACCTCAGAAGTAAAGTCCCATAGTGCTCAGAGCCATTTTTTTCCTCCAAAAATCGTAACACAAAACACACACACACACACATATGTCGTACTAACAAATGTAAATCCACCTAATTGTAGAGGTTTATACCTTTGAAACGCGTCGTAGAGATAAACAGGTCTGATAACAGTACATTTGTTGTTTCGTTCTGTATCTCATTTGAACCACAGTAAACTTAAATGTAGATGACCAGACAGGGATTGAGCCATTCTCTCGAATGTCAGTGTCACTGTCATGTCATATCCAACGAGAAAGGTCACAGCGTGTTTGCTTCCTTCTCCGTGGTTTGTTTATAGTTCCACAAACTACTACTTTCTAATTCATGGCCAGCTTTACTGAATGCCCAGAAACGGTAAGCAATAATCTGTAAAGACAGTGACGTCTCAAGTGCTTTCATTTATTAATCAAGGTACTTGACTGCAACTGACACATGAAGAACCTGTTTCTCATTGCTGTGTAGATACTTTCCATACTACTTCGTACTCACAATCAACTGAATTAATGGTTCTCTGTTGATGAGGCACAATCAGCAAAGGCGATAAAGAATGGTTCAGCTACTCTATTCGAAATGGAGAGAAGCGGCTCCAAGCAGCCTCTTCATAAAACACGCTACCTGAAAAACAGCTTTTCTGCACTCACCATTCCGTTTGAACTCAAACTGTTGAAAAACATGAGAAACGTCAGTTGTATGTTTTGTAAAATAATTTGTCTAAAACGAAGAAATGATACAGATTATCGAAACATTTCACGCACCTCATTTGCTGTACATGATTTCTGACATCGTTCACAGGTGCCTGAAATGTTCCTCTAGTCTATTTTATTTCTTACTTTTTCCTAAATCGTTTTTCAAAACATTGAACTAATTTTTTTCGTTTTATTCGTGTGCAGGTTTTGTTCAGAAAGCGTGTTCTTATTGGCACCTCATTTGTTTTCCTAGCGTTCTTCTGTACACTAAATATCCTGAATTTAATATTTTATCGAAGGAAACTATTTCAATAGTTAAACATCACACCAATTTAACTTTTTATCATAAAATAGCTAGACTTCTAAAACATAAACTTTTTGACACCTTATTTTCCTTCTTAGTGTCTACTGTTCTCGAAATGTCCTACACTTAGAAATTGATTCCAAGGAAGCATTTTTAAAATCGCCAACAGCCTTGCCCCAATGGTAACGTCAGTTCCCGTCATATCACCGAAGTCGGGATTGGCTAGCAGTTGGCTGGGTGATCGTCCGGGCTGCCGAGCGCTGTTGGCATGCGGAGTGTAGTCAGCCATTGTGAGGCCAACTCAGGAGCTACAGTACTAGACTGAGAAGTAGCGGCTCCGGTCACGAAAACCGACAACCGCCGGGAGAGCGGTGTGCTGACTACAAGCCCCTTCGTAGCCTCATCCAGAGACGCCTATCAGCTGAGAAAGAGGCTGCTGTCCGTCGTCACCGTTGGACTTTCCGAGGCCTATTCGGGCGGATAATAGGAGAACGGAATCAGAATATTAAAAATCAAGTATCTCACTAACGCAATTATTTGTACTGAAAATCGCTACACTTCGAAGAGATAAGCTTCTCGACACTTCATTTGCCTTCCTAGTGTCTTGTGTTCTCGAAATGTCCCAAATATCATAACTGATTCGAAGGAAGCGTTTTTGGAATCTAAATATCACACTGCTGGAACTTTTGGCGAAAAAGTATTGGGCCTATAAGAGTGAATTTGTTGACAATTGTTTTGTATAGATAGCAGTAGTTGTTTGCGAAATATGTCAATTTTTCCTCAAACTGATAATTAGGCTTTAATTAATTACCCTCATTAATTTCAAGCAATTTACTTGTTCAAAACTAGACCTCGCGCCCGTCAGTTTGAATCCCCTCTGTCCGTTTGTCACTCTTCGTTTCGCTAAGAAAATTCGGACAAGAACCCAAAAACGTCGATCAGTTGTAGAATTTTGGAACACGTATTACGTTCGAGTATAATGATTTTTCTGGAGACTAGAAATCTACTCTGTGGGAATCAGCATGGGTTTCGAAAAAGACGGTCGTGTGAAACCCAGCTCGCGCTATTCGTCCACGAGACTCAGAGGGCCATAGACACGGGTTCGCAGGTAGATGCCGTGTTTCTTGACTTCAGCAGGTCCCCACAGTCGTTTAATGAACAAAGTAAGAGCATATGGACTATCAGACCAATTGTGTGATTGGATTGAAGAGTTCCTAGATAACAGAACGCAGCATGTCATTCTCAATGGAGAGAAATCTTCCGAAGTAAGAGTGATTTCAGGTGTGCCGCAGGGGAGTGTCGTAGGACCACTGCTATTCACAATATATATAAATGACCTTATGGATAACATCGGAAGTTCACTGAGGCTTTTTTCGGATGATGCTGTGGTATACCGAGAGGTTGTAACAATGGAAAATTGTACTGAAATGCAGGAGGATCTGCAGCGAATTGACGCACGGTGCAGGGAATGACAATTGAATCTCAATGTAGGAAAGTGTAATGTGCTGCGAATACATAGAAAGGAAGATTCCCTATCATTTAGCTACAAAATAGCAGGTCAGCAACTGGGAGCAGTTAATTCCATAAATTATCTGGGAGTACGCATTAGGAGTGATTTTAAATGGAATGATCATATAATGTTGATCGTCGGTAAAGCAGATGCCAGACTGAGATTCATTGGAATAATCCTAAGGAAATGCAATCCGAAAACAAAGGAAGTAGGTTACAGTACGCTTGTTCGCCCACCGCTTGAATACTGCTCAGCAGTGTGGGATCCGTACCAGATAAGGTTGATAGAAGAGATAGAGAAGATCCAATGGAGAGCAGCGCGCTTCGTTACAGGATCATTTAGTAATCGCGAAAGCGTTACGGAGATGATACATAAAATCCGGTGGAATACTCTGCAGGAGAGACGCTCTGTAGCTCGGTACGGGCTTTTGTTAAAGTTTCGAGAACATACCTTCACCGAGGAGTCAAGCAGTATATTGCTCCCTCCTACGTATATCTCGCGAAGAGACCATGAGGATAAAATCAGAGAATAGATCCCACACAGAAGCATACCGACAATCCTTCTTTCCACGAACAATACGAGACTGGAATAGAAGAGAGAACCGATAGAGGTACTCAGGATACCCTCCGCCACACACCGTCAGGTGGCTTGCGGAGTGTGGATGTGGATGTGGATCTCTAACCCACAGTGCAATTTGTGTAATTTATAGGGGTCTTATTTTCGCTGTAATCCTACATACCGGTAAGAATGCGCGCAGAGGGAGTTGAAGCTAAGAACGAATCGTCCGAGGCTTCCTCAGTCACTACCACAAACAGTTGGTTTCCACTTATCAATCTACGTCAGCTCCGTTTCCTTTCTTGTCGTCTGACTTTGTATGAAAGCAAAAAAAATTGATGGCTTCTGCTAGCAAAGTCAACGAACTTACGAATGAAGAACACAAGCTGACCTTAGGGTATTAAATTTATTGGCATCACGTCCTGCGCGGGCGTCTGTAAAAGTTCAAACACTACCGGCAACATTCCCCACATGAATACACAGTACGTTCAAAACTATTACAAGACAGTAAATGACGTTCAGAAAGTACAAGTCTGTGCTTGCTGCGAAGCTCGTGAACTTATACGTTTCTATCAAGGTTAAATACAAGAAGATCGTGTTGATAAAACCGCTTATAGTATAAGTCTTATCTTTTCTTAACATATTGTATTCTTCAAACTTTGTTGTCAAGAGCCTGATCAGTCATGATCATTACATAGTACAAGTGTAAATTATTTTAGTGAAATCTAACAACAAAAGTTTTCTTTTCACTTTTGAACTACATTATATAGAGAAAGAGAGTAGCTCCGTATCATCTTCTGCCAAATGACGTCATATGAATACGGCGTAGTGGACCACGTCGCCAACACATCGCTCTCACAGGCATTGTAACCTTTCCATGAAACCACTAATGCTCACCCATGTAGCTTATCAGTTGCCCTCACGAAACTGAGAGCCTTTCACTCCGGTCCTCCCACCAAGAAAAACTCGATGGCGGTACGGAGAACGGAAGACAGGTGAGGCACTTGGTAGTCAGATGCGCTCACTGGTGATTTACGGAGGCGAACTGCGTACCACAGTGGGATGATTAATAACCAGATATAATTGCAACTAAAGTCCAGAGTGTAAGGTGGTAAATAAAACAAGAGAATCTGTTAGACACTCGCACTGCTTTTATCAACTATGTCGAGGCATTTAACAGGTTAAACAGGACAAAAATATTGTCAGTACTATAGAAAAATGGAATTCCGTGACACCTGATATAGGCCAAAAAAGCTTGTACAATAAAACTAAATTTGTAATAAAGAAAATAACTAGGTATGGAATTACACTATTGGCCATTAAAATTGCTATACCAAGAAGAAATGCATATGATAAACAGGCATTCATTATACAAATATATTATACTTGAACTGACATGTGATTACATTTTCACGCGATTTGGGGGTATACATCCTGAGAAATCAGTACCCAGAACAATCACCTCTGGCCGTAATAACGGCGTTGATACGCCTGGGCCTTGAATCAAACAGAGCTTGGATGGCGTGTGCAGGTACAGCTACCCATGCAGCTTCAACATGATACCACAGTTCATCAAGAATAGTGACTGGCGTATTGTGACGAGCCAGTTGCTCGGCCACCATTGACCAGACGTTTTCAATTGGTGAGAGATCTGGAGAATGTGCTGGCCAGGGCAGCAGTCGAACATTTTCTGTGTCCAGAAAGGCCCATACAGGACTTGCAACATGTGGTCGTGCATTATCCTGCAGATCCGTAGGGTTTCGCAGGGATCGAATGAAAGATAGAGCCAAGAGACGCAACACATCTGAAATGTAACGTCCACTGTTCAAAGTGCCGTCAATGCGAACAAGAGGTGACCGAGACGTGTAACCAATGGCACCCCATACCATCACGCCGGGTGACACGCCAGTATGGCGATGACGAATACACGCTTCCAATGTGCGTTCACCGCGATGTTGCCAAACACGGATGCGACCATCATGATGTTGTAAACAAAACCTGGATTCATCCGAAAAAATGACGTTTTGCCATTCGTGCACCCAGGTTCGTCTTTGAGTACACCATCGCAGGCGCTCCTGTCTGTGATGCAGTGACAAGGGCAACCACAGCCACGGTCTTCGAGCTGATAGTCCATGCTGCTGCAAACGTCGTCGAACTGTTCGTGCAGATGGCTGTTGTCTTGCAAACGTCCCCATCTGTTGACTCAGGGATCCAGACGTGGCTCCACGATCCGTTACAACCATGCGAATAAGATGCCTGTCATCTCGACTGCTAGTGATACGAGGCCGTTGGGATCCAACACGGCGTTCCGTATTACCTTCCTGAACCCACCGATTCCATATTCTGCTAACAGTCATTGGATCTCGACCAACATGAGCAGCAATGTCGCAATACGATAAACCGCAATCGCGATAGGCTACAATCCGACCTTTATCAAAGTCAGAAACATGATGGTACGCATTTCTCCTCCTTACACGAGGCATCACAACAACGTTTCACCAAGCAACGCCGGTCAACTGCTGTTTGTGTATGAGAAATCGGTTGGAAACTTTCCTCGTGTCAGCACGTTGTAGGTGTCGCCACCAGCGCCAACACTGAGTGAATGACCTGAAAATCTAATCATTTGCATATTACAGCCTCTTCTTTCTGTCGGTTAAATTTCACGTCTGTGACATATCATCTTCATGATGTAGCAACATTAATGGCCAGTAGTGTACATCAAGGAGTTAAACAACGCTGTATAGTCTATCCGCAGTTTTATTCAGATTATAGACTGATGAGCCATAATATAATGACCACCGACCTACTATCGATATAAACCAGTCCAGGTGACAGCAGCGTCATCTGGTGAGGAATGACGTCTAGTCAGCCACACGCACGGTACATGTAGTATCAGTGAGCGGGCTATCCGTGTGTACTCTTAGAACCGGGAAGACGCACGATCTATCTCAGTTTGGAGAAGCACAGATAGTGATGACCCAGAGGATCGGCACGAGAATTTCGGAAACTGCAGGACATGTCGGGTGTTCGAGGAGTGCTGTGGTGATCGTCTCCAACGTTAAATAACGTCCGCCCGTCTTGGACTTACGCGATCAGTCCTCATTGCAGATGTCGGACGTCGTGGGCTGGGCAGACTAGTAAAACAGGACAGGCAGCGAACTGTGGCGGGACTACCATCAGATTTTAATACTGGACAAAGTAAAATTGTTTATGAACACACAGTGCACCAAACTCTCCTAACCATGGGCCTCCGCAGCCAACGGCCCATGAGTGTTCCACTGTTATCACCACATCGATACCTTTAATCGAAATGGGCACATGACCCTTGGCACTGGGCGTTGGTGCAATGGCAGAGTACTGTATGGTCTGATGAATCCCGATACCTTCTTCATCAAACCGTTGGGAAGGCCCGAATCCGCCGTCTTCCAAGGAATCTGCCCCTTGGCTACGCTGCGGGACGAATACAAGCTGGCGGCGACTCCATTATGGAGAACATTCACATGGGCATCTATGGGTCCAGTGGAGCTCGTGAGAGGCACCATGGTGGCGGATGGACCACTATATAAAAACATTACTGATGCTGACGACCAGACTATAACAGACACTTCAGAAGAAGAATTGCAAAGAAAGATTTTTTAAGTAAACAAAGTTTGACAGATTTATAAATGTCTATAGAAAGGGCAAAAGCAATGGCATTTCGACAGGAACAACAGGAATGATCAAAATCAGTGATAGAAAACAAAATAATCGGGCAACTAATTCATTTTAACTATCTGGGCGGCGATATTTCTTTCTATCGAAACACCAAAATTTCAGTGTGTCAGTGGAAAAACAGAAAGAACCTCAAACAAAAGACAACTAAAGAAATGCAACTGAAATTCTATCAAACGCTGACTGTTTCATTGCTACTACACGGATCTTAGGCTTTGATGGCAAACAAGGAAGATATAAATGGAATAGTCACATCAGAAATCAAATTCCTTATATCAGTTAAGGGAAGTAAAACAAAAGGTAGATTAGGAAACGTAGCTATTAAAAATGAACTTAAAACATTTGCAATGACAAAAAAACTACACATAAATCGGAGGAATATGTAAACAGAACGCAACAAGCCAGACAGCTTTAAAAACTTTAACAATATACACTCAAAGATGTAAGGAGCGTACATCGCCCCAGCAAATGATTGAGCTAGGAATTTGAAGTGACACACTTTGCTCGAACCTAATCCTTGAATATAGGTGATGATGAGTTTCCGTGTATTGGCGGCTTGACCCCGATATCTTTAGCCCTTCCTCGCCAAGCGTCGTTATCCACAGCTGGTTCGCATATTTCAGTGGCTATCCCTTCATGTCGGAAAGTTGGGCTGTTTCTGAAGAGAAGTCATCCCATGTCATCAAATAAAACGTTGTTCATTGTGCTGAGCAATTACCAGTGGTCTCCTCTGACACTTGCCGATGCTCCGCCATCGTACCTGCTCATCACCTAGTGAGACATGATCTGAAGATGATTTTTGAGGAGATCGAAACCGGTTACCATCCGACGTGCTATTTTTAGTTTTTAGTAAATCCTTCAGATCAAGATGGACAAGTGTTTTAATTAGTTAATTTTTAATCTTTGCTAATTTGAAATAGTTACTTACATACGTAGCACATAATACTACACATTGACTTCTAGATCCATTTATTATGGCAACCGGAAGGTAATGGCGTTTGTTTACGAGTTTATTGACTTCAAATAGATAAACTGTTAGCATCTTTTTGTTTCTAATCAGTGACGTTATCACCCTCGTTATCAACAACTTTTTACCATTTTGTGTGTAAATTTTCAATGCTGGATCGATAAAAATCATTTCGTTTTTGCGCAAAAATCTAGGGACAGCATTTAGGCCTTCATAATATTTTCAAATATTTTGCCACTAAAAAATGTTGTAGTGATCGGAATAAATGGATATCCGATGCCGCAATATCGCTCGAGTATGAAGGGTGACGCCTGCCACACCAATTTATTAA
This sequence comes from Schistocerca americana, assembly GCF_021461395.2. NCBI lineage: Eukaryota > Metazoa > Arthropoda > Insecta > Orthoptera > Acrididae > Schistocerca > Schistocerca americana. Next base: position 363,419,008 of record NC_060121.1, read on the forward strand.
TTTCTTCCAGTGTTCGTCTTGCGCATTGCGGTCTTCTTTCACCATGCTGTAGGATAACGCCTTTTCTGTTGACAATCACGTGACACCTTTGAATTAAAAATTTGTTTACTTGATCCACCTGTTCAGAGTAGAAGTCTGCATTCACAATTGATGAGAGTTTAAGCACGAATTCTCCACTCCTTTTTGGGTTTAAATCTGGCTTAGCTGTAATTCGTGGCGATCCATTCGGAGAGAGCCACTGCGTTTTATGTTTTGGATTATCGTACTATCTCCAGTAATCAAGCGACCAAAAGCCGCTTCTATGTTATGCCGCTGAACCAATAAGTTGCATTTGAGGGATCTGGTAGCTCTATTTGCCTTTACTAATCTCTTGAAAATGTTCTTAGATCCACGACCAAGATTGGTTAAAAGTGTTAAACAGTTCCTCGATTATCTGACACATATGCTCCCACTTCCGCCCTTGAAATCCCATAATCCAAAGTTGTTGGTTCTCCTGATCGGTACAGATAGGAAAAATCAGAATTACAGATATGATCAGGAAGCCACCTTTTACATTTGCCAATATCTAATGCACTTGCACGTCTGTTGGCGGCAGTAGATTAGTTTCGCAGTGAGCTTCGAATGCCGCTTCTCTAAATTTTGCAAACAGTGTCTCGCTTAAAGACCGCGAAGATAAGAGAAATTTGGGCTCGTACGGAGGGATATAAACAATCGTTTATCCCTCGCTCCATTTGCAAGTGGAACAGGAAAGGGAATGACTAATGGTGGCACATATCCAGCATCATATGCTTTTTGACTTTCGCGGGGGTGGTGAAAAGAAACAGTTGCTACAAGAAAACTTTGGCGATGTTTATGAGATATCAGTTTTTTTACAAGTCTTTCAAGTGGTATACTATATATTGTAGTACCTAGCGTCAGATATGTGGTATTTTGAAAAGTTGTAAGACAAAGCCCTACAATAGACGGCTACTACTTTTATGCAAAGTATTTTAAATAGCGATTAAGTGGATGACATATACCAGGTAGAGTCAACGACTCTCACAGTGGCTATAGATAATTTGATTCTACACATAACATCTTCTGAAGAAGACGGTTTTAAAACCGTCGAAACCGTCGTCAAGGTTTAATAAACCTGTATTTTCCAACTGGTTGACTGTTATTTCCAATCCATCGAAGTCGTTAGCTAATGCACAATAATGCAGATATACAAAGCACTCACAGTGACATGTTTAATAATTCACTGCCGTCTCACAACTGGCACCGTTCTGATGAATGCGTGCTACACTAGATCACGTTTGTACATATCTGTGCACGTCTGTGGATGCAAGGGTAACATCTGAGTTAGTCCATTCGGTTCGATTACTTACAGTGCTCTACGAGGTTTTATTGGACAATGGACGAAAGAAAGTTTCTTTTAAAAGTTGAAAATGAAATTTTAAAATATGTGGGTGATTGACGACCTGATGAAAGGTGTAACTCTGATCCATCATTGGTTCAAATGGCTCTGAGCACTATGGGACTTAACTTCTGAGGTCATCAGTCCCCGAGAACTTAGAACTACTCAAACCTAACTAACCTAAGGACATCACACACATCCATGCCCGAGGCAGGATTCGACCCTGCGACCGTAGCGGTCGCGCGGTTCCAGACTGTAGATCCTAGAACTTCTCGGCCACTCCGGCCGACGATCCCTCATTGTCACTGCGGCGAACAGCAAATATCACGAAGTACGGTTTAGAGGAAGAGGCAAGCAGCTGTCTAGCAGATCCGCAACAATGCTTGTCCACGCAGGTATCAGCGCACAACACTTTCTCTGTGGTTGCGTTTGACCACATATGCGGAAGTGATAAAATTGCTCTTACCGTATTCATTTCCCGCTGATGAAATATGACGTCTAGTCACTTTATCTTTTTTTTTTTAACAGTTATTGTTACAAGTTGTCTGACCCAATCTATGTCCTATAGTGCCAGGCCACCTGATACATTTCCCAGTTTTGTTCAGGATGTTTAAATTTCTTTTTCCCTTTGCGTGTGTGTGTCTTTGTGTGTGTGTGTGTGTGTGTGTGTGTGTGTGTGTGTGTGTGTGTGTGTGTGTGTGTGTGAGAGAGAGAGAGAGAGATTATGCATCAAACAACAACGATCTTGTCCGCTGACACTTGTTTACCAATACTATAAGGTGAGCAGGATGAATTGTAGCAAAGCACGAGGAAAAGTAAGCTCCGAGGAAACTTACTACAGAGATAGCCTTAGCACAACGAAGGAGTAAAGAAATGACATTACAGCAAAACATATATTAATTCCGAGAGGTCTTTCCAGTAGCACCTCACAATGGCACACAATTAAGTCTAAAGTTTCTTTCAGGGAAAGTATATCAAAGTAAAGGTATTACTTGTTGCAAGAAGAAGAAAAAAATAGTGCATGAGAAATGCCGCCTTATGCAACATTCCCTTGGAATTTTGCAACACCACAAGATGATGAGAGAAAAATACGTCTCTACTATACATTAAACACCTACGTTAGCAAACAAATGTGTTGATGTACATGATTTTGTAGAAGCTGTCACAAAAACTTTTGATCGTGACGTCATCAGCATGTACTTATTTTTCTTCAGTCTAACTTCTATTCTGCACTAAACATAAAAGAAAAAAAACACAAATGGTGTTGTAACACCACGGTCACACGTAAAAGTAAACGTGGAAAAGAGGTAACTTCTCAGTGCGTACTCTCAGAATACATATTTCAGTGATAATCAAAGTACCGACACAGAGAACATTAAGTGTAATCTTTAGTAATAAGAGGTCACTAACTGACAACTTGAGTGTAGATAAATGTCCGTTTTATAGGTACCCTTCTTAGTGGATGAAGAGGAACTTGGAGACCGGTCCAGAAATCACCTAATGCGTACATTTACCTTAGAATCAGGCTCCGAATGGCAAAGTTCCAGGTTTTACTTAATAGTTGCACCGTATATCACTCTCTTGTCCTCCAAACACGCAGTCTAGTAAAACGTAAATTCTATATAGCCACAAGAAGGCCTTGCCAGTTCTGTGGAACTGCTCTAGGAAAAGACTGTAAGTAATGCGACGAGCAGGGTGCGTCAACATATTCATTTGCTAGAAAGTTTACGTAGCTAGTATCTCACTCTGTCTCCACTTATCGTGCAGTATTTATAGTGCCTTTATTACTAAACGATTTATGCACATTGATTGTGGGTTTTCGCATACAGAAATAATTACGTACCACGAAGTAAACTCGAATTCACTCACACGAGTATGCTGTAATAGCGCATGGGATGTATTGCTATAATTTAATTCAACAATCATTTAGTGTATAAGAATTTGTATATTAACGAGGTGTTTAATTCAATATTACATCGTTCGAATCACTATGTAAGCTACTGAGAAGACGCAGTGTATTACGCTGAACGCTTGTTTTCTAGGAGAGGATTCGATTTTGATAGCAGTGTTATTCGCCAGCAAGAGAAAAGAATGCCAGCTTTTCTTTTTACTTTAGTAATTATGGACATTATCCTTCCAAGTTAGTTGTACTGTATTATACACAACTGATTTCATGACGAGACGTATGCACTATAAATCTTCATGTACATTCCCATGCTGAAAACTACTGCGGAGTGCATGACAGTGGATACATTCCATTGTATCACAAATTACGGCTTCTTTCCATTCCAATCGCGAATGGAGCACGTAAAGAGTGATTGCTTAACCATCCTAGCACCACTGGAGCCAATATGACCCCAGTTCGTTTGTTTGTTTCATGAATGTAACATTTATGAAAACAGAGTGATGATCATTACGTTGAACAGCTGTAATGTAAGTTTTGTGTTAGTTCATTAAAATACTGCTAATATATCACATGTAAATTTCTTGGGATCTCTATCACCCAGTGGTATTCGGTGAAACCAAAAGTTCTGGTAGTAGGAGGCTTAAACGCCGCTGTGAACGCTGTAATATTATCTCCGTGGTTCCTACGTCAGCGAAACATAGGGGAACTGTAGCATATTGCTAAAAAATACTGATTCTTCAACATTTTTAAAAAGGTGCTCGAGAAATAGCTGATATCTATCTTCAAGCGTGTGCATACGATATACCGCCCACTAAATTCCGCACTCATTTGTGTACGTTCAATATTCCGAGTTAGCTCCATTTGGTATGGATCAAAAACATTGGAACAATGTTCTAAGATGGGTAGCATTGAGCATTTTGTAAGCACTCTCCTTTGTAGAACGACTACTTTTTGCTAGTCAATACCAATAAAGAAGTAAGATATCTAGTTTCCACTGAGCGTGCGTGACCAATTCATTTGCTATCGTCACAGTTTGTTACAACTCATTGATCTATATGGGACATTCCAGTTACGGATCACTCATATTGTAGCCATAAGATACTACTTCTCCGCGTCTTGCGGAGAAATAATTAGAAATAATAATGTTACAAGCAAATTAGACATTTGGTCAGACTTCACATCTGAAGGTGGTGTACACCACGTGTTCATGTATATGACGTACACAATCTGATCAAAAGTATATAAACAACTATCAGCGGACAATAAGGGTGTGTCCATCCCACGTCTATATGACAGTTATAACTCTTGTGGGTTTGTTGATTTGGGGGAGGGAACCAAACAGTGAGATCATCGGTCCCATTGGAGTGGGGAATGATGGTCAAGGGAGTCTGCCGTACCCTACCAAAGGAATCATCCCGGCATTTGCCTGAAGCGATTTAAGGAAATCACGGAAAACCTAAGTCAGGATGGCCGGACGCGGTTTTGAACCGTCATCCTTCCGAATGCGAGTCCAGTGTGCTAACCACTGTGCCACCTCACTCGGTCTATAGCTCCGCTTAGGACACTTTTAATGAGGTGTCTGTATGTCTGTGGGCGAATGGCAGCCAATTTTTCCTGAATAGCAGAAATCAGACAAGGACGTTGGGGTCTGCAACAAAGTCGACGCTGTAACTCATTCCATAAGTGTACCGCTCGGTTAAGGTCAGCACTGAGCGCAAATCAGTCAATTTCAGGAATGTCATTGTCCACATATCATTGTCTCGCTGATGCTGCTTTATGACAGAGTGCACTGTCATACTGATACATGATCTAGTGACATTAATGTGACCATCGCCTATGTTCGACGTAACGCGCAATAACTATCACTGGTGGAGGTGTGCCGGGGGGTGGGGAGGTGGACACGGGAAACGAGTAGACATTGTAATGCGATACGGAAATGAAGCGACTGATCTGACGTCCAAACGGACATAATCGTTGGCTTTCGGGGAAATGGTGAAGCACTTCCGAAACGGCCGAAACGCTTGCCGCCGTGGTTAAAGTACACCGCGCATGGCAAAATGGCGCTATCCAAACTCGGCACCGATGCAACGGTAGTGCACCACAGGCGATAGGTGACAAGAGTCGAACGATGGCTGCGGAAAAGTGTGTGGGAGAACAGACGTGCAACTCTTGAGCACCTTACCGCCAAACTGAATCACGGGGCCACAAACAGAGTCTGATCAACGACTGTACAGCGAACGTCCCTGCGTATGGGCCTCCGCAGCAGATGTGCGCTTCATGCACCCTTGCTGACTGCCGTTCATCGGTGACGAAGCCTGGGATTTGCACGCCAGTACCGTAACTGGACTCCACTGAGTGGCAACAGGCGGCCATTTCATATGAGTCACGTTTTATGCTCCGTCGGACAGATGGCCGTTGGCGTGTTCGACGTGAAACGTCTGAAAGAAAACATCCTGCAACCAGGAGGGAGCGTTATGCTCTGGGGAATGTTTTTGTGACATTCCTTGGGTGATCTCGTCATTCTGGAAGGCACAGTCGATCAACATAGTCAGTGAATCGACACAGTTAGGCATCTATCCGTGGGGACCATGTACACGTCACGATGGCATCTATCAACAGCACAATGAAATGTGTCATCCAGCTCGCAGTCCACGTGCGTGTTTCGAGGAGCGCCACGAGGTATTTATCGTATTCCGTTGCTCACCAAACTCCTCAGATTTGAGCCCAATGGAGAATCTCTCGGACCACTTCGATCGGCCTGTTCGCGCCATGCGTTCACGACCAAGAAACCTGGAGCAGCCGGCCACGGTACTTCAGTGCGCATGGCTTTACAACGCGGTCGGTGCCCTCCAGAACCTCAATGACTCTCTTCCGCATGTCTCGAGCTGCAAAAGGTGGTTATTCAAGCTTTTGGCAAGTGGTCACAGTGATGTGACTGGACTCTGTATATACATTCATCGACTCCTATCTCTTCCTGTGCTGTGCGCACTACACAATACTGAAAAATGTGTTCACATATGGGACTACATCATAACCAAGAGAAATAGCCGCATACCGTAACACCACCTCCTCCGAACTTCGGTATTGACACTACACATGATGGAAAGTAACGTTCAGCAGCACCCACAGGGAATAGCATGGTTCATCGCTCCTAATCACTCGTTTTCTGCCAGCTCTTTAAATACCTCAATAGTTATGTAGCACTGACTACAGGAATGTCTGGCTTGTAAGCAGCTGACCGGTTCTTGTACCTCTTTTTTTTTTATCCGTAGGAACAGTTGTTCTGCTAGCTGGACTGATGTTATCACTTTGGAACTCATGAGTGAAACCTTCCGCTGATTTCATAAGATTTTTTGCAAGTACCGTCTGCAACATTCAACGGTCTATCTCCCTCGGTACATCAGATGCCCACTCTTGGTTTATCTGGGATTATTCTCTCGTTTTCAATTCACACTCAACTCACCAACAGTCGGCTTGGACAAGTTTGAAGGTTGAAAGGTCGCGGAGGATAGTTCATAGAAAGTGACACTGCAGGGCTATCCAACAGGTGTCTGCGGCGGGGACCGAGTAACTATTTCAGACGAGTTTAATTTTTATTGACTGCGCATTTAAATGCATGCAACAGCACACGACAAAGTTACGACCTTTAGTCGGTACTTTTTCATTGGCATATTGATTTCCCGTGAGCCTTCCACAGAGCCGAGCGTTGCCGAGGTATGGCAGAAAAGGCGACTAGCGTGACATGACAAGTCTCGTGAGCCCCGTACAGAGAACACATTACTGCCCCTCTCGTTTTATACTTGTTGGTCAGCCTCTTGTGACATCTAGTGATCTGTTCCGCTTTACACAAGGGCGTAGGGATACTTTTGAAGAGATGGCGTACAATCACAAGGCTTTGATTTCTTTTTATCTAGTTCGTATCGTCCATGAAATAAAAATAATTCCCACCCTCCCGTTGTGACCAAGGTTTTTGTCAATTTCCCTTGATTGTAAGGTAATTATTGGAACCGGATATCTTCTCCCAAATATTCCCAGTTAGGAGTACCTCTGCCCCATAGATGGCTTGCCACGGCTGAGAACCCCTGGCTTTCCAGTGGCTCATTTCCCGAACACCCTGCTGTACTTTCAGGAGGAGCGAATGAAAAAGCAAGAGAAAGTACATCATATCGAGCTGTTGAGCACAATTGCAAAGAATTTTTAATGCGTCTTTCCATGTGTAAAAGACATAAAATTACAAGAAGATATCCACGTAACGGATAGATAAACACTGTGACACTGGCTTAGACAAAGGAGGAGTCTCGCTTTAACAGCGCGTGGCGAGTCACGTGGGCCGGGCCGCCTCTATCGCGGTCTGGATCTAGGTGGGTGCCGAAGCCAAACACCTTCCCGCCCACTCATCAGACTGCAGGCTCATATTCCGACGGAGGCTCAGCGACTGCCCACCAGGACTCCACTGTCGCTTCAGTTTCATTCATAGCTTCCTGGTCCGGCCGGGGGACAGGGCCGCGTGCTCTGTTGTACTCACGCCCCCTGGTCGCGATTCCGTATAGATCGGAAAACGGACCCATCCACTGTATTGGAAGCCGGTTGTTTTATTCTATGATATACCGCCTTTTAGCGCTGTTTCGATCTGACGGACAAAAATGTTCCCAGCCTTTCCGCTCTAATGTTTTAGTCATATCTTCACCTGCAGATGTGGCTTTTAGTGCCACGAAACTGGTATTGATACAATAATAAAGGACTAAAAACAGCTGAAACGGTTATTAACACCCAAGATGAAACAGAAGAAACCAGGGAAGATTTTATACGGATTTGATATGTATTCAGAAAAAAATTCCTCCCCCGCCCCCCTCCCCCCAATCTATTTTAAGTTTTCTGCCAGACCCTTAAACCATTTACTCAAAGTCGAACTGGCTATGTCCGTTGGAAAAATAAATGAAAAAGGGATAAAATGACGACAACGGTGAATATCGAAATGGACGAGGGTAATGAGATGTATTTAAAAACTGTAGTTTAATAAATGAACGTAAAGGCATTTGCTGTATCCATCACCTCAGCTAAAATGATCTGTCTCTCTCTCTCTCTCTCTCTCACACACACACACACACACACACACACACACACACACACACACACACTCATGCGTGTGAAAGTCACTGCGCGGAGCCCAGTCGACTATTATAGGAATTCGACCGTTCAAAATGCATATAAGAATGGTCTAGTTGACGCCAAAAACTGCGTGAGGCATTTCGCCAACGATGATCTCATATACTACGTCACACTACGTGACAAAAAATATCAGTTATCAAATTTCTCTGGCCAATGTGAACTTGTTGACTCTTCATCTAGATAGGGTCAAATAACCGTCGTAATAAGATAGGGGATATCAGAGATAGCACAGAATGATTAAGGTGTTCATTTTCAAAGGTCTAACGGCCGAGAAAAAGCGTGAAAGTGTTTCTGTGAGCACTGTGTCAAGCATCTGTGTGAATTACAGATGGTGATGCAGATGATCGATGGTTGGGGCAGTGACTGACACTGAGGCTTCGACATAAGTACAAGTAACTTTAGCATAGATAGGCAGAAAGGCCGATGACTGTTTTCTAACACTATTGTCAGTCAATCACAGAAGCACAGTCTTTAGAAATCTAATAGTCTGTATCTGGATCAACGTTTAATGTAATAAAAATGTCATACGCGCACGAAGATGGCAGCTCACAAAACCCGCTTTGTCCGGTTCCTGCGTGTCGGTCATCAATCAAAAATGGTTCAAATGGCTCTGAGCACTATGGGACTTAACATCTGTGGTCATCAGTCCCCTAGAACTTAGAACTACTTAAACCTAACTAACCTAAAGACATCACACACATCCATGCCCGAGGCAGGATTCGAACTTGCGACCGTAGCAGTCAAGCGGTTCTGGACTGAAGTGCCTAGAACCGCACGGCCACCGCGGCCGGCGTTGTTACGGCCAGAGGTGTTTGTTCAGGGTACTGATTTATCAGGATGTTTGCACCCAAATTGCTTGAAAATATAATCACATGTCAGTTCTAGTATAATATATTTGTCCAATGAATACCCGTTTGTCATCTGCATTTCTTGTTGTTGTAGCAATTTTAATGGCTAGTAGTGTACATGTCTTACTGTGCCAAATTTTTAATATAAAGATTACGTCTCGTAAAGAGTAGATTATGAGAGCGTTTTAAATTTTTAAATTTAGTCAATAATTGTGCCGACCGGAGTGGCCTTGCGGTACTAGGCTCTACAGTCTGGAGTCGAGCGACCGCTACGGTCGCAGATTCGAATCCTGCCTCGGGCGTGGATGTGTGTGATGTCCTTAGGTTAGTTAGGTTTAATTAGTTCTAAGTTATAGGAGACTGATGACCTCAGAAGTTAAGTCGCATAGTACTCAGAGCCAGTCAATAATTGTGCAAAATCAAATTTTTGTTGCGCTGGAAGCATGAACCGTGAACCATGAACTGGGATACCTGTTCAATGCTACAGATTTCTGACAGAGATGCGTGTTATAGCGCTTGATAGTGTGGAAGGCGAGTGAGCCAGGTCAAAGCTTTATGACGCGTAGGGAGGACAACATGCGAAGCTGAGACGAGACACGGCTTAGATTTGCGTAGCGAGATGTCTGTAAATGAGGAGAAGCTGGTGACAGAGGTCAGTTTGGATGGCTACTCGTCGAACCTAAGAAGGAGGAAAGGAGGTCAATGTTTAAACCCTCATCGATGACAATGTCATTACAAAAAAATGACTCTGAGCACTATGGGGCTTAACTTCTGAAGTCATCAGTCCCCTAGAACTTACAACTACTTAAACCTAACTAACCTAAGGACATCACACACACCCATGCCCGAGGCAGGATTCGAACCTGCGACCGTAGCAGCAGCGCGGCTCCGGACTGGAGCGCCTAGAACCGCACGGCCACCGCGGTCGGCCTTAAGCGATTATGGAAGCCACAGTAAACATAAGTAAGAATTTTTGGGTGGGAGATCTCAACTAGTGTTTTCCCGCATGCGAGTCCAGTGTCTTCCACTGTGCCACGGCGCTAGGTGCGGGACCCACGAGTGGAACCACTGTCCGGGCACGGGTTTAGGATGGCGCCGTCGGCGCGATGCCGACATTGAAATCCGAGTTCAAAGGCGAGGTGAGCGCTGAGTCAGCACAGCTGTAGCAGTACCGCCGTGTTTCGCATTCCTGGCCGCTGACTCAACGCGAGCCGACGCAACGGGCGCGGGCGCCGCGGCGCGCGGTGCACAGTGCACGGCACCAGGGAACTCCGCGGGCCGATGCGCTCTGTTTACCCACGCCCAGCCACAGGGCTGCCTGCCTCGCATTACGGATGTTTGTAGCACTCCCGGTGCGGTACCACAGGCCGGCTGCCGGCATCCTGACGCCTTACGCACCCTGGTGCTAATCCTTCACACTGACCGCTTTCCAGGCTCTGTCTTTCTTTGTCTCTCTCTCTCTCTCTCTCTCTCTCTCTCTCTCTCTCTCTCTGTCTGTGTCTCCATCTCTCTCTATCTCCGTATCTCTCTCTCTCTCATTTTAGGGTTGAACGTCCTCCACAGTGGTTGGAGGAGAACTTGTTCGGTGTTTCGAGGTACAGGAGGAGAAACGGCACACACCGCTGTACTGCAAAGTAGCTCACCATTATGCGTGCAGAGGAGGAACTAATCATTGACGCTACGAATGAAAACACACACGTCACTGGTGTCATATTCCACAAAATGTATTATTCCACGACGGCCGCGGTGGCCGAGCGGTTCTATGCGGTTCAGTCCGAAACCGCACGACTGCTACGGTGGCAGGTTCAAGTCCTGCCTCGGGCATGGATGAGTGTGATGTCCTTAGGTTCGTTAGGTTTAAGTAGTTCTAAGTTCTAGGGGACTGATGACCTCAGATGTTAAGTCCCATAGTGCTCAGAGCCATAGAATCATTTTATTATTCCACGATACAAACCGGCTTTCGTCTCTTACGCCATCATCAGATAAAACTTCGAAACTGATTTTAATTCGATTAAACCAAGAGCATCAAACAATGGAAATGTTGCATGATTCCATACTCAGAGACAGTCTCCCTGAATGTGTCCAAATACCATAAATCGAGGAACTCCAATACATGATTTTATGTCCGCAACATTATTGGTCTCTGTTTGCCCAAAGGTAAAGACAGTATTCCAGTAATGAAAAAGAAGTTGAATATACAAAATCGATTGTAACTGTCGAAAATTCTGTGTAGGTCACATTTGGCAGGGCAATATTCACTGTAAATACCCAAAACCTGCAACCAGTCACTTTTTTCAATAATTATTCATTTTTCCATGAACCGGTTTTCCAATCTTTTCAGGTTCATCTTCAAATGGTTCAAATGGCTCTGAGCTCCATGGGACTCAACTTCTGAGGTCATCAGTCCCCTATAACTTTGAACAACTTAAACCTAACGAACCTCAGGACATCACATACATCCATCCCCGAGGCAGGATTCGAACCTGCGACCGTAGCGGTCACGCGGTTCAAGACTGTTGCGCCTAGAAGCGCACGGCCACACCGGCCGGCTCAGGTTCATCTTCAGATGGTTCTGGAGTTACATCACTATTTCTAACATAATGCTGGGTCCTGGGTCTCTGACAAGAAGATGGAACATGATTTAATGCATCGCTTTCATTATTGTTTATCTGTCGATATGGATGCAAATTTAGTTTTTTACTTACTGCGACAGTATGGCCGGCTTTTTTCGTTAGTCTCCATCTTTCTACTTCCATTCTGATGGCCAGTTGGTATATCACTTCCACACTTTTACACAGTGTACACTATGTGGTCAAAAGTATCCGGACATTTGGCTGAAAATGACTTAGAAGTTGGTGAAAAGCGATTTTTTTTGTTGCTTCTGACAGGAACGGCATTGATACTGATGGCCAGCCGGAGCGGCCAAGCGGCTCTAGGTGCTACAATCTGGAACCGCGCGACCGCTACGGTCGCAGGTTCGAATCCTGCCTCGGGCATGGATGTGTGTGATGTCCTTAGGTTAGTTAGGTTTAAATAGTTCTAAGTTCTAGGGGACTGATGACCTCAGAGGTTAAGTCCCATAGTGCTCAGAGCCATTTGAACCATTTGATACTGGTGGAAAATGAAATGACTGTACAGCGTTGTTGGGCAGGAGACATCGTTTGGGGTTGTTCGATCGCCTGCTGCAAGTCTTTTTATTAGAGGTCACTTGGTGACTTGCGCGTCGACAGAGATGAGATGAAATGATTAGGACAACAAACATATAGTCCCTGAGCGAAGAAAATTCCCGATCAGAGCTGCCATCGAACCCGGGACCCCGCAGTCTAGAAACAACCAAGCTAACCACTAGTCCACGACTTGCCACCGACAGTAGTAATATAATACACTATGTGATCAAAAGTATCCGCACACCTGGCTGAAAATGACTTACAAGTTCTTGGAGCCCTCCATCAGTAATGCTGGAATTCAATATGATATTGGCCCACACTTAGCCTTGCTGTCAGCTTCCACTCTCGCAGGCATACGTTCAGTCAAGTGCTGGAAGGTTTCTTGGGGAATGGCAGACCATTCTTCACGGAGTGCTGCATTGGGGAGAGGTATCGATGTCGGTCGGTGAGGCCTTCCAAAACATCCCAAATGTGTTCTACAGGATTCAGGTCAGAACTTTGTGCAGGCCACTCCATTACATTGTCGTGTAACCACTTCGCCACAGGCCATGCATTATGAACAGGTGCTCGATTGTACTGAAAGATGCAATCGTCAACCCTGTATTGCTCTCCAACAGTGAGAAGCAAGAAGCTGCTTAAAACATCAACATAGGCCTGTGCTGAGATAGTGCCACGAAAAACAACAAGGGTTGCAAGCCCCCTCCATAAAAAACACGACCACACCATAACACCACCGCCTCCGAATTTTACTGTTGGCAATACACACAAATGGCAGATGACGTTCACCGGGCATTCGCCATACGCACACCCTGCCGTCGGATCGCCTCATTGTCAATCATCCTATGTTTACGCTCCTTACACCAAGCGAGGTACCGTTTGGCATTTACCGGCGTGACGTGTGTCTTATGAGCAGCCGCTCGACCACGAAATTCAAGTTTTCTCACCTCCAACATAACTGTCATAGTACTTGCAGTCGATCCTGATGCAATTTGGAATTCCTGTGTGATGGTCTGGATAGATGTCTACCTATTACACATTATGACCCTCTTCAACTGTCGGCAGTCTCTGTCAGTCAACAGATGAGGTCGGCCTGTAAGCTTTTGTGCTCTACGTGTCCCTTCACGTTTCCACTTCACTATCACATCGGAAACGTTGGACTTAGGGATGTTTAGGAGTGCGGAAACCGCGCGTACAGACGCATGACACAAGTGACACCGTCACCTGACCTTGTTGGAAGTCCGTGAGTTCCGCGGACCGTCCCATTCTGCTATTTCACGATGTGTAATGACTACTGAGGTCGCTGATATGGAGTACCTGGCAGTAGGTGGCAGCACAATGCATCTTATACGAAAAACATATATTTTTGGGGGTGTCCGGATACTTTACATCACTTAGTGTATACTCATTTACATTGCTACAGCGAAACTTTGCCAGCATCCAGCATATGCTATGCAACTGTTGCTTGTGACAAAGATTTTGACAAAAACATATGACTCAGGCCTACTTTGCTCAGAGATGTAACTTGTTCCTGTTTACATGTATTAAGGTCGATATAAGAACATTCATGTTAATGACAATGTTGATTATATATTTGCTCATTAACTGACTGTATTATACATTAATATACAAAGAGAAATAATTCGTCAGATCACTTGAAGTTTGTTCTTGTAGTAAATCATTTATTTACCAATTTTATTTTGTTCGCTCATGCTATAGCCAGTTTGATTAAAACATTTACCCTTAGATCGACTTTAATACATGTAAACAAGAACAAATTACATCTCTCAGCAAGGTACGCCTATGCCATATCTTTTGTCAAAATCTTTGTTACAAGTAAGAGTTGTATAGCACATGCTGGATGCTGGCAAAGTTTCGCTGTCATAGTGTAAATGAATACAGATTGTGTAAAAGTGTGTGAAGTGATATACCAACTGGCCATCAAAATGGAAGCAGACACATGGGCATTAACGAAAAAAGCCGGCGATACAGTCGCAGTAAGTAAAAAACTATATTTGCATCCATATCGTAAGATAAACATTAGTCACAGCGATACACTGAATCATGTTCCATCTTCTTGTCATAGACCCAGCACCCAGCATTATGCTAGAAATAGTGATGTAACTTCCACAACCATCTGAAAATTAACCTGAAAAGGTTCGAAAACCGGTCCATGTAATTATAAATAATTATGGAAATAGTGACTGATTGTCGTTTTATGTATTTTCATTCAATTAACTGTCTCGAATTCTAAAATATCCGCAATGGATAAGCTTAATATACATTGTGACTGAAAGAATGTCGTAGAAGTTAGAAACCTAGGAAAGTAGACTACTTTTGGAGACCACCTGCTTAAAGAAGACTGTAATTGCTAGGTGCAAACCGAGCGAGGTGGCGCAGTGGTAACCACACTGGAGTCGCATTCGGGAGGACGACGGTTCAAACCCGCGCCCGGCCATCCTGATTTAGGTTTTCCGTGATTTCCCTAAATCACTTCGGGCAGATGTCGGGGTGCTTCCTTTGATAGGGCGCGGCCGATTTTCTTCCCCATCCTTCTCCTGTCGGATGGGACCGAAGATCTCGCTGTCTGGACCCGTCCCCCAGACCAACAAATCAACCAACCAACAAGGTGTAACATGAAGTGTTATGTCACATACAGAAAGAGAGAAAGAAAACTACCTACAGAAAATTTAAATTGATAAACATGTGTCAATTTTTCCAAATGGTTCAAAATAGCTCTGAGCAATATGGGACTTAACCTCTGAGGTCATCAGTCTCCTAGAACTTAGAACTAGTTAAACCTAACTAACCTAATGACATCTCACACATCCATGCCCGAGACAGGATTCGAACCAGTGACCGTAACGGTCGCGCGGTTCCAGACTGAAGCGCCTAGAACCGCTCGGCCACACTGGACGGTCAATTTTCCCAAGCTTTGTACTGAATGATCAGTTAAAGTTCCCTTACTAACCACTTCAGACAGTAGATACTATTCATAATCCCATCCAAATCGTGTTGTAAATTGCCGCCCCCACTCTCACGTCCCATTTTTTCTTTTATCCAGTTATTATAGTTTCACTTGCCCTTGTACAAAAAAAGTTTTGATTTGTGTAATCATAGCTGCTTCACTTACCTGCTTAATGTCACACTATATCGTACCTGTTACTACTGCTGGACCTGTCAAATACAGGATCATTTTGTTCAGCCGTTTTTCTGGAACATGTCAACAGAGTAATTGTTCAATTTATTTTAGAACACTTGGTGTAATTAAGTATGTAGTTCATTATCTAATGGGTTACACACTTCATTTGAGTTGAATACCTTTACGTCGCATTTTCACTGAAATAATTCCTCTCCTTTCAGTCGTGATTAAACATTAGCAGTTGTCATATTTGTGAACTAATTGAGATACTCTGCACATGTACTAGTTTCAAATGTTTGATCCTACAAAAAATTCACAGCGACACATACTTAGTTTTGATTCTGATTGTAGCGTAACAGCGGAAATTCAGTTTGTATCATAAAGTAATAGACATTGTACAATATTACACCAGTATTACGTATGTTTTCATTCATAATGCATAATATATTTAACCGAGAACCAACGGAATAGTCAATCAATGTAATCATTCACGAATTCGTCAGAAGTGGTTTCATGACAACTCCAAGAACAGCGTTTATGTCTGTATCCCAGGACAAAGCTCTTGTGCTACTTTAAGAAATGCAACAACCAACCACTATTTATGTGGATTTATTTATGGAAAGATGCATTTTTGACTGTAACCCGTATTAGGTAGCTGTAATGCATCTATATCCCGGTATTCATGAATAGCTATTGGTCTTGCTTAAGGTACAATAAATTAAAGTTATGGACGTGATGGGGGAGATATACGTTTACACCCATCTGTGGGACCGATTCGACAGAGTTCTAAATGAACAAAAATACGTGCGCCACGGGAAACTTCTGGACTATCTTGCGCCCGTTCTGCGACGATGCGTTGCAGGTTCGCTCAGTTGTCGTTGTCGTGATAGACATACCGTAGGTAGCCACTGGGGACCATGCAGCATGTAAGAACATGTTGGGTACATGTTTAATTTATTACACAGGGTGTTACAAAAAGGTACGGCCAAACTTTCAGGAAACATTCCTCACACACAAATAAAGAAAAGATGTTATGTGGACATGTGTCCGGAAACGCTTAATTTCCATGTTAGAGCTCATTTTAGTTTCGTCAGTATGTACTGTACTTCTTAGATTCACCGCCAGTTGGCCCAATTGAAGGAAGGTAATGTTGGCTTCGGTGCTTGTGTTGACATGCGACTCATTGCTCTATAGTACTAGCATCAAGCACATCAGTACGTAGCATCAACAGGTTAGTGTTCATCACGAACGTGGTTTTGGAGTCAGTGCAATGCTTAGAAATGCGGAGTTGGCAGATGCCCATTAGATGTATGGATTAGCACGGGGCAATAGCCGTGGCGCGGTACGTTTGTATCGAGACAGATTTCCAGAACGAAGGTGTCCCGACAGGAAGACGTTGGAAGCAATTGATCGGCGTCTTAGGGAGCACGGAACATTCCAGCCTATGACTTACACCTGGGAAAGACCTAGAACGACGAGGACACCTGCAATGGACGAGGCAATTCTTTGTGCAGTTGACGATAACCGTAATGTCAGCGTCAGAGAAGTTGTTGCTGTACAAGGTAACGTTGACCTTGTTACTGTATGGAGAGTGCCACGGAGGAACCAGTTGTTTCCGTAATATGTACAGCATGTGCAGGCACTGTCACCAGCTGATTGGTCTCTACGGGTACACTTCTGCGAATGGTTCATCCAACAATGTGTCAATCCTCGTTTCAGTGCAAATGTTCTCTTTACGGATGAGGCTTCATTCCAACGTGATCAAATTGTAAATTTTCACAATCAACATGTGTGGGCTGACGAGAATCCGCACGCAATTGTGCAATTACGTCATCAACACAGATTTTCTGTGAACGTTTGGTCAGGCATTGTTGGTGATGTCTTGATTGGGCCCCATGTTCTTCCACCTATGCTCAATGGAGCACGTTATCATGATTTCATACCGGATACTCTACCTGTGCTGCTAGAACATGTGCCTTTACAAGTACGACACAACAAGTGGTTCATGCAAGATGGAGCTCCTGCACATTTCAGTCGAAGTGTTCTTACGCTTCTCAACAACAAATTCGGTGACCGATGGATTTGTAGAGGCGGACCAATTCCATGGCCTCCACGCTCTCCTGACCTCAACCCTCTTGACTTTCATTTATGGGGGCATTTGAAAGCTCTTGTCTACACATCCCCGGTACCAAATGTAGAGACTCTTCGTGCTCGTATTGTGGACGGCTGTGACACAATACGCCATTCTCCAGGGCTGCATCAGCGCATCAGGGACTCCATGTGACGGAGGGTGGATGCATGTATCCTCGCTAACGGAGGACATTTTGAACATTTCCTGTTACAAAGTGTTTGAAGTCACGCTGGTACGTTCTGTTGCTGTGTGTTTCCATTCCATAATTATGTGATTTGAAGAGAAGTAATAAAATGAGCTCTAACATGGAAAGTAAGCGTTTCCGGACACATGTCCACATAACATATTTTCTTTCTTTGTGTGTGAGGAATGTTTCCTGAAAGTTTGGCCGTACCTTTTTGAAACACCCTGTATACACACACCAAAAAAAAAAGGTTTTGCATCACCCCGGTCCCCAGAACTCCTGAAGATAGACGTTGACGGTGGACCTTGTATGAAGGACAAAGTCCCTTTGACTGTTGAGAGATGTCACTAATCCCGCCCAAAGATGCAAACAACCATGCATGAGCAGCGCGTATTAGGGAGTCCTACAGCCGATCAGTTACAGTCATTCCACCAGGGAAGGAGGTACACGTCTCGTGTTGTCTGTAGTTCAACCATGCCTAGACAGTCAATACTGCTGTTCGATCACGTCCGCATTGTTATTTTGTGGCTGGAAGAGCTCTCAACAAGGGTAGTGTCCAGGCGTCTCGGAGTGAACGAAAGTGATGTTGTTCGGACATGGAGGAAATACAGAGAGTCAGAAACTGTCGACGACATGTCTCGCTCAGGCCGCCCAAGGGCTACTACTGCAGTGGATGGCCGCTGCCTACGGATTATGGCTCGGAGGAACCCTGACAGCAACGCCACCACATTGAATAATGCTTTTTGTGCAGCCACAGGACGTCGTGTTACGACTCAAACTGAGCACAATAGACTGCATGATGCGCAACTTCACTGCCTATATCCATGACGACATCCATCTTTGCAACCACGACACCATGCAGCGCGGTACAGATGGGCCCAACAACGTGCCGAATGGACTGCCCAGGAGTGGCATCACATTCTCTTCAGCGATGAGTGTCGCATATGCCTTCAACCAGACAATCGCCGGAGACCTGTTTGGAGGCAACCTGGTCAGGCTGAACGCCTTAGACAAACTGTCCAGCGAGTCCAGCGAAGTGGAGGTTCCCTGCTGTTTTGAGGTGGCATTATGTGGGGACGATGTACGCCGGTAGTGGTCATGGAAGGCACCGTAACGGCTGCACGATACGTGAATGCCATCCTCCGACCGTTAGTGCAATCATAAGGCGGCATATTGGCGAGTCATTCGTCTTCATGGACGACAATTCGCGCCACCATCGTGCACATCTTGTGAATGACGTCATTCAGCATAATAACATCGCTCGACTAGAGTGGGTAGCATGTTCTGAAGACATGAACCCAATCTAATATGTCTGGGATAGATTGAAAAGGGCTGTTTATGGACGACGTGACCCACCATCCACTCTGAGGGCTCTACGGCGTATTGCCATTGAGGAGTGGGACAATCTGAGTCGACAGTGCCACGACGAATGGGGGCATGCATCAATGCAAGAGGACGTGCTACTGGCTATTAAAGCTGCTGGTGTGTACAGCAATCTGGAACACTATGTCTGAAGGTCTCGCTCGCTGTATGGTAGTACAGCACGCAAGGTGTGGTTTTCATGAGCAATAAAAATGGAGGAAATGATGTTTATGTTGATCTCTATTCGAATTTTCTGTACAGATTCCGGAACTCTCGGAACCGAGGTGATGCAAAACATTTTTTAATGTGTGTAACTGTAAGGACATAATTTACAGCTTTTTAGATATTCGACTGGTAAATTATATACCTTGGCTCTTACTTTAAGGTAACCTGTCTTACAATTTTTAAGAAATAACAACCATTGCGTCATCTACGTATGTTGAGTACATCAACTTTTTGTTTCTGTGTATGATTAAAAATACCTGTGCAACAGCTTTTTGGTAGTCACATGCACAAATTATGCATCTACATTTGCATCTATACTCCGCAACCCACCTTGCAGTGTGTGGCGGAGTGTACTTTACGTACCACTGTCACTTCCCGCCTGTCCTGTTTCAGACATGCATGGTTCGCGGCAAGAACGATCGCCGGTGGACCTCCATTTGGACTCAAATCTCTCCCTAATTTTGTTTCATGGTTCTTTCGTGAGATCTACACTACTGCCCATTAAAATTGCTACACCAGGAAGAAATACAGATGATAAACGGGTATTCATTGGACAAATATATTATACTAGAACTGACAGGTGATTACATTTTCACACAATTTGGGTGCATAGATCCTGAGAAATCAGTACGCAGAACAACCACCTCTGGCCGTAATAATGGCCTTGATACGCCTAGGCATTGAGTCGAACAGAGCTTGGATGGCGTGTACAGGTACAGTTGCCCATGAAGCTTCAACACAATACCACAGTTCATCAAGAGTAGTGACTGGTGTATTGTGACGAGCCAGTTGCTCGGCCATCATTGACCAGACGTTTTCAGTTGGTGAGAGATCTGGAGAATGTGCTGGCCAGGGCAGCAGTCGAACATTTTCTGTATCCAGAAATGCCCGTACAGGACCTGCAACATGCGGTCGTGCATCATCCTGCTGAAATGTAGGGTTTCGCAGGGATCGAATGAAGGGTAGAATACATCTGAAATGTAACGTCCACTGTTCAAAGTGCCGTCCATGCGAACAAGAGGTGACCGAGACGTGTAACCAGTGGCACCCCATACCGTCACGCCGGGTGATACACCAGTATGGCGATGACGAATACACGCTTCCAATGTGCGTTCACCGCGATGTCGCCAAACACGGATGCGACCATCACGATGCTGTAAACAGAACCTGGATTCATCCGAAATAATGACGTTTTGCCATTCGTGCACCCAGGTTCGTCGTTGAGTACACCATCGCAGGCGCTGTTGTCTGTGATGCAGCGTCAAGGGTAACCGCAGCCATGCTCTCCGAGCTGATAGTCCAAGCTGATGCAAACGTCGTCGAACTGTTCGTGCAGATTGTTGTTGTCTTGGGAATGTCCCCATCTGTTGACTCAGGGTTCGAGACGTGGCTGCACGATCCGTTACAGCCATGCGGATGAGATGCCTGTCATCTCGACTGCTAGTGATACGAGGCCATTGGGATCCAGCACGGCGTTCCGTATTACCCTCCTGAACCCACCGATTCCATATTCTGCAAACAGTCATTGGATCTCTACCAACGCGAGCAGTAATGTTGCGATACGATAAACCGCAATCGCGATAGGCTAAAATCCGACCTTTATCAAAGTCGGAAACGTGATGGTACGCATTTTTCCTCCTTACACGCGGCATCACAACAACATTTCACCAGGCTACGCCGGTCAACTGCTGTTTGTATATGACAAAACGGCTGGAAACTTTCCTCGTATCAGCTCGTTGAAGGTGTCGCCACCGGCGCCAACCTTGTATGAATGCTCTGAAAAGCTAATCATTTGCGTATCACAGCATCTTCTTCCTGTCGGTTAAATATCGCGTCTGTAGCACGTCATCTTCGTGGTGTAGCAATTTTAATGGCCCGTAGTGAAAGTAGAAAGAAGTAATACATTTTTGGCTTTTCTAGGAACATACGCTCTCGGAAGTTTAACAGTAATCCAGACCCTGATGGAGAACACCTCTCTTGCAGCGTCTGTCACTGGAATTGGCTGATCATTTCCCAGACGTTTTCGTCCTTTCTAAATGAACCTGTAACGAAACGCGCTGCTCTTCTTTGGATCTTCTTTATTTCCTCTATTAACCCTATCTGTTACGGATCCAATACTGACGAGTAATATTCAAGTATTAGCCGAACGAGGGTTTCGTAAGCTACTTCCTTCGTTGACGATCCTTCCAATGGATCTCCGTCTGGCACCTGCCTTTCTTGCATTTAGTTTTACGTGGTCGTCTCATTTTAAATGCCCCGTGTGCATACTCTTTTATATCTTACGAAAGTAACTGCTTTCAGTGATTTCTACACAATCGCGTAATAATACATTTCTGGACCTTTCTGTCTTAGGTACACGTAATATGTTACATTTATTTATATTCTGGGTTAATTGCCACTGCCTGCAGCAAGCTTCGATCCTGTGCAGGTTTTCCTGCATGTCGCTATAATTATCTAGCGCAGCGTCTTCTCTGTTTAGTTTAGTTTAGTTAGTTACTTGTTCCATTGATAAATAGCTCGGAAAACAGTTATAATGTGGAACGAGTCAAATGCACAAGAAATGCGCACAGGAAACAATTTTTTTTTTACATTACAGTGTTATACCTAAATATTAGAATTATCTGTCCCATTCCCTTAAGTGGTGCAAGATGCATACCGGTATATTATATCTCCAGATTTATTTACTAATATTCAAGAATTCATCTATGGTATAGAAGGAGTTGTCAAGGAGGTGTGATTTCAATTTGTTTTTGAAACTATTACTGCTGTCTGTCGTACATTTTATTTCATCTGGTAATTTATCAAAAAGTTTTATAGCAGCATATTTTACCCCTTTCTGTGCCAAAGATAGGTTAAGCAAAGGATAGTGTAGGTCTTTCTTTTTTCTGGTATTGTAATCATGAATGTCCCTGTTTATTTTAAACTGGTCCATGTTGCTGAGGAAAAAACTCATTACTGAGTAAATGTACTGTGAAGCAGTTGTAAGAATTCCTAACCTTTTAAATAGATGCGTACAAGATGTAAGACTATGAACTCCACACATTATTCTAACTACTTTCTTTTGAGCAGTGAATACCTTTTGCTTAAGTGTTGAGTTGCTCCAGAATATTATTCCGTATGACATTAGAGAGTGGAAGTATGCAAAGTATTTTAGCTTACTAATTTCTACATCCTCAAAATTGGCAATTATTCTGATTGCAAAAGTTGCTGATCCTAGTCACTTTAGGAGATCCAAAATATGAATTTTCCAATTAAGATTCTCATCTATATGTACATCCAAAAACGTAGTATGCTCTACACTGGCTTCTGTCTTCTTTTGATGTGCTATGTTTATTGAAGGAATTATACTTTTGCAGCAGAAAATTGGATTTACTGTGTTTTTTCAAAGTTCAGAGCAAGCCTATCCGCAGAAAACCAATTAATAACTTTTCCAAAGACCTTATTTCTATTATTTTCTGTCAGACTTTCTTTTACTGGATTAATAATTATGCTTGTATCATCAGCATACAGTGTCAGTTCAGCATCTTGTTTCACATAAGAAGGGGGGTCATTCACATATATCAAGAACATGAGGGGACCCATGATCGAACCTTGTGGAACACCTAATGTAATTTTACCCCAGTTAGATGAAGTGGCAAACTCCTTTGAATCACTTGAAGCATATAAAGAGACTTTTTGCTTCCTGTTCTGTAGATATGACTTAAACCACCCATATGCTGTTCCATTTATACCATAGAATTGTAATTTCTCATCATAATGTCATGGTTCACACAATCAAATGCTTTGGATAAGTCACAGAATATTCCTACTGGTGACCTTTTTACTATTTAAAGACTCTATTACGTGGACAGTGAAATTGTATATTGCTGTCTCAGTGGAACAGCATTTCTGAAATCCGAACTGTGATTTACTAAGTATCCCATTACTGTTGAGTTGGCTAACCATGTATGGAACAGCGTCATCCGCTCGAGCCGCATTAAACTTCCGATTTTGTCTACTACGTCGTTCATGCAGGATGTACAAAGAGGAATAGTCAGTGTTCAGGCATATGACAGAAACGAACATCTGAAGCAAAAAAAAATCTAGTAAACATGGTCTCCAACATGCTTGCATAAAGACGTGTGAGTACTAGATCATCAGAAGAGGTGTTTCCCAGTAGCGATGATGAACAAGTGCTCACAGCTCTTAATGTATGCATTTTGGAGCCAATGTGTACTGGACGTCTAGCTTCGAATGATCGTTCCTGTCATATCAGAGAATACTGATCATTCCTCCTGGGACACCCGGTGTATGTCGTCGAGGATAGTGACCTATAACACTCCCTTGGGAGACGCCCGAAGCTAATTTTACGTCTGAAAAATAATGACATGCTGTGTTCTGGTTCTTCGACGCTTCAGTCCAATAACGCAGTTGGTGTGGTGTTTGGCGCGCGTATTCTCAAAGTTGTGCGGCCATAACTTTTATGTTGAGTGCAATCAGACGTGAAATGTAGTTTTAAAAACAGGCGTGCTAGTATTTTCAATTCTGTGACGATTACCGCACCTGCTGTCGGGGGCACAGTAACGATGGACGCTATTTAAATATAAACTGCCGGCCGGAGTGGCCGAGCGGTTCTAGGCGCTACAGTCTGGAACCGCGCGACCGCTAAGGTCGCAGGTTCGAATCCTGCCTCGGGCATGCATGTGTGTGATGTCCTTAGGTTAGTGAGGTTTAAGTAGTTCTAAGTTCTAGGAGACTGATGACCTCAGAAGTTAAGTCCCATAGTGCTCAGAGCCAACCAAATATAAACTAGTGCAGAAACTTTTATGGCATAATGCACCATCGATGAATTATGTGCATAGTAAGTTATATTTTTCCTAGCTTATCTTAATATCTGACCTGTTTTTATATTTAATTCTTAATCGATTATTAACTGGTGTATCGCGCTTCCATTTTGTAGATGCTTGATAATGGCCTAGGACCGAAATTGTACCATCGTACAACCAATGACGGAAAAATGTTAGCGCAGATGGCACTAGCGTCGTCACTACAACGTTTTTGCCGACTGCATTACTTACACGCTACAGCTGCCCCGCACAAACTAACGACTCCTCTAGCTACTACGTATACTTAGTTTTAATTTAATGTTATTATGTAACTTATATCTTCTCGTCTTTCCATTCATAAGCATAATTTAACACTTTTAGACTCGCTGCATCATTGAAGTTAAAAGTGATTAAGTTACGTATGTAAAGGCTTAAAAAAAGGAAAAAATAACTACAACTTACAAAATAAAAGACAGTTTCATAGTTCAAAATACAGCCGATGGAAGCGTTGCATTGATGAAGATGTAATTATTTACGCCAACTGAAGAAGGGAGAAAGCTAAGTAAACAGTGGCTGGTTGCTGTATTTCTTCAGGCAATTAAATCCACGACCGTGAAGCTCAAATTAAAGCCATGCTGCACCTTAGACGACGAATTTTCCGTTTTACCAATTTATATTTTCCTTCATCTGTTTTTTAGCGTTAAACTTCAAGTCCTCGCCTGTTCCACATCACTTCCATGCCCTAAAAAAACCTACTTGAATGAACTGAGTCACTAACTAGCAGGGACATAACATATTCACCCTCACCACTTTCAGAAGACAAATTGATTCATTGCTCTCCAGTAAGTTGTAGTGGGTCATATTAACGACCAATATTGGTTCTGATCGCAGCAACGAAAATTGTATTGACTTACAAGAAATATATAGAGCGCGATTATAATCACCCGCTATTTGATAGCCACTGCTAGATGTCAGTGGCAAAGTCTGATTTCATCATTTTCGTTAAATCTAGGATATTAAGATACGCATAAATAGAATGAAACAACGTATTATGAACCGTGAAAAGTTATATTACAGGACATACACATATGATTTGATGCTACTTAATTATAGTAGGATGACAAATATGACACAGAAAACGTAGTGCAAAATATGAATTCTCAGTGTCCGAAGACAAGATTCACTGTGGACTTTGACGATGATAATTGCATAAATTACGATGGTCTTTCAATAAGTAATGCCGCACATTTTTTCTCAGAGCATATTTATTGTAAGAGACAGAACTTGGTGACAATATACATCAACATGTCTTGTCCATGTCCTATTTTTCTACGTAGTCTCCATTACGTTCTATGGCCGTACCCCAACGTTGTGATAGAGCATGTATTCCCTGCTGGTAAAAGCACTTGTCCTGTAGGTGTAGCCATGTTTTCACTGCACGACTGACACTCTCCTCATCTTCAAGGTGTGTTCTCTGTAGAGAACCCTTAAGCGGCCCAGAGAGATGGAAGTCCGCAGGTGCCAGGTCTGGAATATAGGGTGGAGGAGGCAATGATGTCCAACCCAATTTGGTAATCTGTTCCCGGGTTCTCAGACTTGTATGTGGGCTGGATTCTTGTCCGATCGAACACGTCGGAAACAGTTCTTGAGTTTATTCGGTCTTCACGTATGCCTCTGAACTGATGGTTGACCCTATTGGCATCACATCCACGAGAACGACGCCATCACAATCCCAGAAGACTGCCCCCGTGACTTTTCCGGCAGAGGGGGTTGTCTCGAATTTCTTTTTTTGTGGTGAATGAGAATGATGCGAATCCATGCACTGCCTTTTTGTTTCCGGCGCAAAGCGCTGTTCCCAGCTTTCATCCCCCGTAGCGATCCGTGACAGAAAGGCCTCTCCGTCGGTCTGAAACCGCTCCAACAATTCAAATGAAATGGGCTTTCTTTGAATTTTGTGCCCCGCTGTGAACATTCGTGGAATCCATTGTGAGCACCTCTTTGAATATCGGAGAGTCTCGATAATTGCAGACGCGCTTCCAATGCCGACCGACAGCTGTAGAACCAATTGTCGAGTTGTGATGCGCCGGTCGGCACGAATAAGGGCGTCCGCACGATTCAGCACGTCTGCAGAAGTGTCTGTGGCAGGACGTCCCGAGTGTGGCTGATCGTGGAGCTCTGTTTTCGCATTTCCTGAAGCTGTAACTTTCTTTACCCGTCACCTAACCGTACTCCTATTAACTGCAGCATCGCCATACACTGCACACAAACGTTTATGAGTGTTCACCACGATTTCTTTTCCTGCACACAAGAATTCAATAACAGCACGCTGCTTGTAACGTGACTGTACTACGGCTTTGCCAGAAGGTCCGAAACTTCACCGGCACACACAACAAACATCACCAGCAAGGATGGTTTCTCTATGTATAGTAATGGCTTTTTTTTAAAAAAAAATGTAGGGCATTACTAATTGAACGACAGGGAGGATTTAACACTAGAAACACAGAATACATGAATTTAGGCGTGCCACCCTGGACTATACAAGTGTGCTTACTTCAGTGCAATGCTGTGTATTTTATTAGGATTGCCACTAAGTCCGCATGAAGCTGAAAATAAATGAGCGTTCTTAAGCAAGTGGCCGTGGCGAATAGACGCAGAGGCAGCGACGTGATAAAAACTTATGATAAGATAAAGAAGAAACCACCATAACAAATAAGTGGAAATCACGTCGCAGTTAAGAATAAAATCAAGGTGATTTACAGCGGAAAGACTTCCGACAAAATTGAAAAAATAATTCGTAAAGCAAATGTAAGAGTAGGTTATCGTACAAATAACATGTAACAGTAGGAATAAGTTTCGGGATTCAGGTGTGTACAGCATAAAACGCAGTGACTGCAGTAAACAGTACACAGGGAAACTGGTAGGAACTTCGGAACTAAATTCAGGGACATCACATACGCTTAAAACAGAACAGTGTTTGAGGCACTTATGGCAACTTTAAAGTACAGTCACTAACACTGATCAAAATTCGGACGTACCACGTAGAGTTCAAAAGTGACGAATCGTTAACATCTTACAGATTTATGGTGATTTCTTAGGTGATGATTGTTGTGTATGGATATCGGAAGTAGTAGGGGAGAGAAAATGTGCGGTGGGACAGCTGGAACGTGTGTGCTCTGCCTGATATCGATGGTGGGAGCCTACTGCGCGACGTTCTCCCCACGGCAGAGTTTACTAGACGACTGACCGGACTCGGGACACAACGCCTAAGCAGCGAGCACATGAGAATACACGCCGCGACCAAGACAGACCTGTAGCAACCGCGTTATAAAACTACAAATTTTTTGACGTTTTTGTAATATATATCCTCTCCTCCCTCACACCTACCACCACCACCTAGAGAGAGGTGGTGGTGCACCTACCCTCCCCCCCCCCTACCCCCTATCCTTCAATCCTCCCAAGTCCTAACCCTTATTTTGGATTCATTGTCCTATGGTGCGTACAATATATATATATGTATATTTGTATAACTGGGCTTGGATGGATTAGTGAACGGTATGTGTAGGGTGTAAACAAAAAGATCGTCGTGTACAGGGGGCGAGCTCACCGGCTGTTGTCGTGTATTGAGCGCCTTGTAGTACATGATCACTGTCTATGAGGATTACATAAGTTTATTACCATTACGTTTATCCAAACATGTAATTTATATTGTCGACATGTGTCATATCTTTGAATATGAATCAGGTGTTAAGATTTATCTAGTATACAATATACTTTTAAAACTGCGCGAAATTTTAATGATGCTAATTTCAAAATACGAGTATTTCAATATATCACCAGTTAATACGACGGCGCCATCTGACGACTACACGGCAAGTCACAAGGGCTCTGCGGTGCCTCAGTTTAGTCCACGTGAGGTCTTCGACACGGGGTGTAGTTTTAACTCTGTTGGAGCTATGGATGCTGCACTTTTACCCATCTGGGAGAATTCGGTTTTATAAACGACAAACTATATGGATTTATAATGTACTTACACTTTGTTCCGAAAATGTCGACGACACATACACTATATGATCAAAAGTATCCGCACACTCCCCAAAATATACGTTTTTCATATTGGGTGCATTGTGCTGCCACCTACTGCCAAGTACACCATATGAGCGACCCCAGTAGCCACTAGACATCGTGAGCGAGGAGAATGGGGCGCTCCGCAGAACTCACGGAGTTCGAACGAGGTCAGGTGATTGGGTGTCACTTGTGTCATTCGTCTGTACGCGAGATTTCCACACTTCTGAATATCCCTAGGTACACTGTTTCCTATGTGATAGTGAAGTGGAAACGTGAAGTGACACGTACAGCACAAAAGCGTACAGGCTGACCTCGTTTGTTGACTGACAGAGACCACCAACAGTCGAAGAGGGCCGTAATGTGTAATAGGCACACATCTACCCAGACGATCACAGGAATTCCAAATTGCATCAGGATACACAGCAAGTACTATGACAGTCATGCGGGAGGTGAGAAAACGTGGATTTCATGGTCGAGCGTTTGCTCTGGAGCCACATATCACGCCGGTAAATGCCAAACGACGCCTTGCTTGGTGTAAGGAGCGTAAACATTGGACGACTCACCAGTGGGAAAACGTTGTGTGGAGTGACGAATCATGGTAGATAATGTGGCGATCCGTGGGCAGAGTGGGGTACGGCGAATGCCCTGTGAACGTCATATGCCATCGTGTGTATTGCCATTAGTAAAATTCGGAGGCGGTGGTGTTATGGTGTGGTCGTGCTTTCCATGGAGGGGGCTTGCACCCCTTGTTGTTTTCCGTGGCACTATCAAAGCACAGGTCTACATTGATGTTCTAGGCACCTTCTTGCTTCCCACTGTTAAAGAGCAATTAGGTGATGGCGATTGCATCTTTCAACACAATCGAGCACCTGTTCATAATGCACGGCCTGTGGTGGAGTGGTTACACGAGAATAACATCCCTGTAATGGATTGGCCTTCATAGAGTCCTGACCTGAATCCTACAGAACACCTCTGGGATGTTTTTGAAAGCCGACTTCGTGCCATGCCTCACCGACCGACATCGATACATCTCCCCAGTGCAGCACTCTGTGAAGAATGGGCTGCTATTCCTCAAAAAACCTTCCAGCACTTGACTGAACGTTTGTCTGCGAGAGCTGAGGGTGGGCCAACACAATTCCAGCATTGCCGGTGGAGGACGCCACGAACTTATAAGTCATTTTCAGCCAGGTGTCCGGATATTTTTGATCACGTAGTGCATACATATATGCAAAGATATGCAAAGACTCTTTTAAAATTTGGGTCATCCCGGAAAAAATGGGTGTATTTTGTGCCTTTACCTATTTTACTTTCATGTAGTGAAATGCCAGCCTGAAGGTTACAGCAGTATTCTTTCGAAACAAGTAATTGGAATAAAGGTTTTAAAATCAAGCATCTTGGATTTCTCAAAAAATAAACAGAGATCGCCCCAACAACATGTGTAAACTATAAACGTATTTGTAACATTTTATACACTTGAGAAACCACAAGTTTTAATCACTATTTCAGAAAATAGTATTCTCAAGAAAAAAACTTATTATTAATTCACTATGAGTATAAATGTTTTATTCACATGTGACAAATGTACCAGACGCAACCTGTTAGCAGTTGCCTTGTGGGCTATATTAATGACTTGGATTCCACCAAAGTAACATTTTATCCTGTGACGTAAGATACAAGGTTTACTGATAAGTTGGGCGGGTTGTTCTGGTAAGCGATAAGGTCAGCTATGTTCCGGAAGACGGACAGTAAAAAATCTGTTGTTCAACACGGCATTTCTAAAAGTGCGAAATCGAGAAAATCTAGTTCGTGGTGAAAAGAGACAGGATTGTAAGTTATCGCCACAGCCGGTTAAATTGTGAATAATAGAAGTAAAGAAAGTAAAAATAAATCAAAACGTGAATAAAAGTGCAAGGTGGGTACACACCAAAGATGATAATTTCACACTACTTACTCCTTCTTTCTGAAAGCAAGAAATACATAGAAGAACTAGTGAATGAAACGGACAAGAGACTCATAACACGATATGGGTTAAGTATAAAAAAAAGTCTGAAGTAGTGAAGGAGCCTGAATATTAGGACAGCGATTTTCTAAGCGTCGAAGTTGAGGAATAAATTAAAGAATTCAGGAATGAGGCAAGATTACGTGGGGTTGAAGTTGTGAGGAAGATATCATTGATCCAGGAGAGAACACTGATGCAGGAGAAAACAAACGCCTTCATTTCGTTGAGATGTTTCACTGATATCAAATATTGAGGAAGATGTTCGTGATAACAGGAAGGATTAAAGTCACGTCAACGACGATGTCATTAGAGACTGATCATAAGCTCGATCTTGGGAAGGATAGGGAAGGAAATGAGTTTTCATTGCGAAAGGAACCATTCTGGTATTCGCCTTCGGTGCTTTAATGATATCACGATGTTCCTGTAGCTCTAGTTCTGCGTCGATGCGTTGTTACAATGGGACAATGAACCACACAAAACAGTAACGTATAATTATAAATTGGAATATTTTCAAATCTAGTGCTACAGATATAGACCGACAATAAGATCAGAATATGCAAAACTTATCTCCAGAACAATGGAGATAGAAGATACGCCAACGTGACTAGATAGGAAAAGTTGAAGGAAGACATGAAACTAACGGAAATAAAAACTAAAATTTAAAAAACCTCGTACAGACGCGCAAATTCACCTATTCCCTTAAACATCCAGTTCTAAATATATGAAGTATTCTTCCTTAATTTGTTTAACTTAATTTTCCCAATTTTATCACCAAAGAACATAGGAACAAAGAACCCATTTGCCATTGCAGAACCCTGCGTCACTGCTTAGACCTCCGCTAAGCCAGTGTCGAAGTAGCTCACGCGGCCATAGCTTGTGCTGGAGGCTGCGTAGGCGCCGCTGGCATTTCCTTCCTCGTGTCGCTGTCGCCGTCTGCACCTCTTAGCGTTGCTGCCAGCACATTTAGTATCTAGTCTATAAGCCTTGTCGGGTCTTCATTTATTATTCCTCCGTGACCATTCATTTCACAATACCATCATTTATCTGAAGCGAGGAAAGCCGTATTATCCATCAACAAAATGTGTAAATTTGGGTCTCTATCATTAGTATACAGATTTTTTTGTGTTGGGTATCTTTTTAATGTTTTTATAAGTCAGAACCGCCTCAGCCTATGTTCAGTAAAGTCTAAAAAACAAGTAAAAACGAAAACATAGAGGCACAACGTTTTTCAGTGCAATGTCGTCAACCCAAAGCTCGGATACATTCAATACTTTACTGTCCTACTGACTCAGCAGTGCGTGCTCCGCGAGTTACAGAAAAAGTATACCTTCTATCAGCTACCTTCCAATCAGATATTTTTATTGCGTATGGCTGATGACATAAGAACCTCTCGATTAATGAGCAATAGATTTGGGCCATTTGTTACTGTCTGAGTGATAAAAACCAATATTTTTGTTAATGACGCGCGCACACACACACACACACACAGAGAGAGAGAGAGAGAGAGAGAGAGAGAGAGAGAGAGAGACAGAGAGAGAGAGAGAGGTGTATACTGAAGTGACAAGAGTCATGCGATACCTCCTAATGTTGTGTCGAACCTCCTTTAGCTCGGCACAGTGCAGCAACTTGACGTGGCGTGGACTCAATCAGTCGTTGGAAGTCCCCTGCAGAAATACTGAGTCATGCTGCCCCTATAGCGAACATGTAGCCGGTGCACGAATTTTGTGAACGAACTGACCTCACGATTATATCCCATAAATGTTCGATGGCATACATATCGGGCGACCTAGGTGGCCAAATAAAAAAAAAAAAAATGTTCCAAAAGGCTCTGAGCACTAAGGGACTTAACTTAGAACTACTTAAACCTAACTAACCTAAGGACATCGCACACATCCATGTCCGAGGCAGGATTCGAACTTGCGACCGTAGCGGTCGCGCGGTTCCGGACTGTAGCGCCTAGAACCGCTCGGCCACTCCGGCCGGTCCAGCACGCTCTTGAAACCAATCGCGAACAATTGTGACCCGATGACACGGCGCATAGTCATTCAGAAAAATTCCGTCATTGTTTGGGAATAGATAGCCGAACTTAACCATTTATAGTCCACGATAGGTTCAGTTGGACCAAACGACCCAGTCCATTCTATGTGAATTCAGTCCACGCCATTATGGAGCCACCATCAGCTTGCACAATGCCTTGTTGACAACATGGGTCCATGACATCGTGGGGTCTGCGTCAGGCTCGCACCGTACCACCAGCTCTTACCAACTGAAATCTGGACTCATCTGACTACGCCACAGTTTTTTAGTCGTCTACGGGCCAACCGATATGGTCACGATTCAGGAGGGGCGCTCGTCGGTCGTCTGCTGCCAATAGCCCATTAATGCCAAGTTTCGTCGTACTGTCGTAACGGATCCGTTCGTCGTACGTCCCACATATATTTCACGTAGTGCTGCTTGTCTGTTAGCACTGACAACTCTATGCAAGCGCCACTGCTCTCAGTCGTTAAGTGAAGACCATCGGCCACTGCACTGACCGTGGTGAGAGGTAATGCCTGCAATGTGGCATTCTCGGCGCACTCTTGACACTGTGGATCGCGGAATATTGAACTCCCTAACGATTCCCGAAATTGAATGTCTAGCTCCAACTAACATTCTGCGTTCAAAGTCTTAATATCCGTCGGCGTACATAGTCACATCGGAAACTTTTTCAATTTAAATCTTCTCAGTACAAGTGAGAGCTCCACCAGTGCCCTTTTATACCTTGTGTACGCGATACTAGCGACATCTGTCCATGTTCATATGTGCGTATCGCTATTCCATGACTTGTCATCTCATATATATATATAGCCAACAACAATGCTAGTGACAACCAAAGATCACATTCCTTCTACTCAACACCTCTGTGGCGTATCGTATCGACTATTGACTACTCCTGTTTGAAAAATATCCATTTTCTAAATATGAAGTATATCGAATGAAAATATAGAGCTCACATAACACTCCTCGAATATCAAAAATAAACTAGAAACCGTACAAGGTACAGACCAATCCACATACATACACTATAAGCCATTAAAAATGCTACACCACGAAGATGACGTGCTACAGACGCGAAATTTAACCGACAGGAAGAAGGTGCTGTGATATGCAAATGGTTAGCTTTTCACAGCATTCACACAAGGTTGGCGCCGGTGGCGACACCTACAACGTGCTGACATGAGGAATGTTTCCAACCGATTTCTCATACACAAACAGCAGTTGACTGGCGTTGACTGGTGTAACGTTGTTGTGATGCCTCGTGTAAGGAGCAGAAATGCGTACCATCACGTTTCCGACTTTGATAAAGGTCGGATTACAGCCTATCGCGATTGCGGTTTATCGTATCCCGACATTGCTGCTCGCGTTGATGGAGATCCAATAACTGTTAGCAGAATATGGAATCAGTGGGTTCAGGAGGGTAATATGGAACGCCGTGCTGGATACGAACGGCCTCGTATCACTAGCAGTCGAGATGACAGGCATCTCATCCGCATGGCTGTAACGGATCGTGCAGCCACGTCTCGATCCCTGAGTCAACAGATGGGGACGTTTGCAAGACAACAACCATCTGCACGAACAGTTCGACGACGTTTGCAGCATCTTGGACTATCAGCTCGGAGACCATGGCTGCGGTTACCCTTGACGCAGCATCACAGACAGGAGCGCCTGCGATGGTGTACTCGACGACGAACCTGGGTGCACGAATGGCAAACGTCATTTGTTCGGATGAATCCAGGTTCTGTTTACAGCATCATGATGGTCGCATCCGTGTTTGGCGACATCGCGGTGAACGCAAATTGGAAGCGTCTATTCGTCATCACCGTACTGGCGTATCACCATCGCGTGATGGATGGGGTGCCATTGGTTACACGTCTCGGTCACCTCTTGTTCGCTTTGACGGCACTTTGAACAGTGGACGTTACATTTCAGATGTGTTACGACCCGTGGCTCTACCCTTCATTCGATCCCTGCGAAACCCTACATTTCAGCAGGATAATGCACGACCGCATGTTGCAGGTCCTGTGCGGGCATTTCTGGATACAGAAAATGGTCGACTGCTGCCCTGACCAGCACATTCTCCAGATCTCTCACCAACTGAAAACGTCTGGTCAATGGTGGCCGAGCAACTGGCTCGTCAGAATACGCCAGTCACTGTTCTTGATGAACTGTGGTATCGTGTTGAAGCTGCACACGCCATCCAAGCTCTGTTTGACTCAATGGCCAGGCGTATCAAGGCCGTTATTACGACCAGAGGTGGTTGTTCTGTGTACTGATTTCTCAGGATCTATACACCCAAACTGCGTGAGAATGTAATCACATGTGAGTTCTAGTATAATATATTTGTCAAATGAAACCCGTTTATCATCTGGATTTCTTCTTGGTGTAGCAATTTTAATGGCCAGTAGTGTATTATTTTATCGACTGAACACAAAATCCTCACGGAACACAAGTAACTGTGTCAATGCTGCATTTACAGTGTGTGCTATTGTTCACATCCAGTGATGACTTTCCGTATTACTGTCGATCGCTTTTCTGTTTAGATAACACATGTCAGGTCAGTTTTATTTTGATGATTTCTTAAACCTAGGTTCTTCAGTCTTTACAAAATTATTTGGCTAAATTAGGCGGAAGTCTATTTGTCTCAGAAAGTCAGCAAATTTTGGCCTGTATTATCAGTTTAAAAGATCAGTGCATGTAATGTTCTAATCACACGTACATCTGTAGACAGATGTATCAGCTGTCAGCAGACATACTGTCATACTGTGTGAAAATCACTGAGTAAGGGAATACACTATTAACTGCCAAATCAGTTCTGGAATATCTGCGAAGAGTCTGATAAATTTATGTTAGAGGAACATATAATTTAGAGTTAACGTGACATTTCCTGAGTAAGTTAACCGTCCATATTGAAACCATGAAAACGTCTTAGATGCCGAAATTAGCTGACGGCGTGACACGTACACACTTTTGTCTAATAATTACAACCAAATAAAAGAGAAAGGACTTCAATTTTCTGGGACAACCTTCTCATTTCGACATTTTTAACGATTCTGGGAATATCTGAAATTAACAGTTTAACTTTTTCATGGACTTCCATGCAACGAGAAACATAACGGATAATGGTGTACTATTGAGGAAAAAGAATAAAAATCGAACGTTCGAGTCATGATTATCTGTTATATATTTCACTGTTGGCAGGACTCCACTGAAGGACGAAACCACTGAACGAAGAAACCTTTGTACCACACGTGACTATGCGTGCGCAAATTACAATTCAAACCTAGACACTATGCTTTTCTGACCTGTGGACTTTCTTATAGTGCTGCACGAATTCATCAAATTCCAAACTGCTGTATCCAGTAATTACCACTTTATTCTGATGATGTTCCCTCCAGCTTGAAAATTAAGAAATGAGACCATAAACGATACGCTCGGTCTTTACCGTCGTTGTAACTGTACAAGTAATTACATTTGCTGCCTCCACGACACAGTAAAGTGTTGGTTATCGTTAAAGATGAAAGCCCGTGTACGCCACGGCTCTTCATTTCCATCCATAACAGTCCATCCCACTAGATGATGAGCTCTCCGACGAACCGACACGGCACGGCCGTCCAGCTGGGGGCCATTTTCGCCAGTCAGAACTTTTTCCCTCCCCAATACGACAGCAAGAAGCTAAAATGCGCACATAAAATTTTATTGCTCCTTAGGCCTTAGGCCTTCCTCATTATCTTAGAGTCGCTTGCCGGAGAGATAGCGAAATTCCTTCTTCGTGCTATCTCTCCGTCACAAGCAATTCCGTTACATAGGCAAGTCGTAAATTGTAGCCCTTCGCGGTCTTCTCTTTATGTCTTATCGAATACATGACGCATAGTTTTTCTCTGACGTCATGCAGCTGGATTCTGCTTCTCCAGTTCGGCATGCGTGTAGAGTCGACTCAGACCAGCTGTTTAAGCGCGCGACCCTACATCTGGTGCACTGGAAGTTTTTCTACCGAATAAAGAGTAAGGAGGTCCACACTCCGCATAGGAACGACATCGGTAGATGTGAATTTCAATTTCACTGTAATTCTGAATCGTCCCTGATAATTGCTACAAAACGAAGGACGCAGAGCGCAGATGAATATAGTACTTTGCAGATACTAAGTTCCTTACCTGAACATCATTAATGAAACATTTTATTTCTTTCGAAATTACCAACTCATATTTGTGTGTGTGAGTGAAAGGAACTTGAACTACTCTCACTAGCAACGAAACTAAACCCCTGAGCCTTTAACCTACGCAATAAGTTGAAAGCCTTCTACTTACGTTTGAAATATAGACTTTAATAATAAAATGGGAAGGTACTGTTAATCAGAACACAGGGACAAGTTGTGATCTAAATGACAGTAGATTTATTCACCCTTAACATCACAAGACAACAAAATTACTAAAGAAACGTGACACAAACATTTTTATTTGACAAACTCTTTCACTATCATGCGGTCTATGGTGGACAAAGTGATCAGCTAGGGATCGACACACGACACTAACCGGAACACTAATCGCTTTATCTGATTTTATACACGTGAATCCGGATTATGGCACAGAAACTACGCCGCCATCACGCATCTATATTCTACCATTCCAAAAAAGAAAACTATGATTCGAAAGGACAGGGTGCTGAGAATCATATACTGGAGCCCAACGCCGTAGCAGCGAATACCTTACCCTCCTGCTGGTCAGGGCGCCACACCATAATGCGTTTGGCGACTAAAAGTCATGGACGGCGGCAATCTGTTATTAATAGCGCGCGCCCGAAAAATGCAACAAGTATGCGCTCTCGCATTCTGTTAATTCGGAATGCAGGTACTTTCCTATGAGCCTCTGAAACCCCGGTGGATTCCAATGTGCAGGTGGACCCATTTGCTGGTCTGCCAAACCAATTTTACTCCGTGCCACGACTATGCGTGACAGAATATGTCAAATGTTTAGACGGCTGACTCAAGACAAATAAGTACAACCACGCATCACTCATTGTGTGCGTTATGCTAGAAGCAGTACCTCTGACGGTTCAGAAGGTGATTGACATAGGCTCTAAGTGACACACTAGCAAAGGACACAATTCTCACTGTTTAGGTAGAGACCTGCAGTTCTTTAGTAGAAACGGCAGTACAAGAGTGATCTTCTCTTTCTGTCTGCTTTCCTCCTCAGCTCGGTGGCAAAAGCCTATTTACATCTTAGACTTCCCCCACTTTAGCACAAGCCAATCATGAGCTATAGCATGGCATTCGAAGCTCGGAGAGCGCCAGTTGCTCAGCATACATCGATTTGACCAATCAGAGAATTTAAAGTTAATTGGGAGAAAAGGTAAAAGATTCAGCTTCGTGACCTGTTTCCGCACAATTACGCCGTGTCTTGTGCTAACAACATGACCATGATGGAACCACACCCCTCCATAAAAAGCTTGTTATCTCCACTGTTGCGTCCATTTCAAAGTTTCCAAGGAACGGCCACAAACTCTCTAAAACAGGCGTGCTTTCACAAATATGTTTTGTAACATAGTCTGGACGTCTGGGTGCCAGTGACCTATCCCACAGAAATTCGCAGAACGCTCACAGTTCTTTTGTCAGCTTCCTGTCTAACAAGGGCCCAATCCCTGCTTTATTGCCGGTCTACAATCCGCTGGCCATTGCAGTGGCGACTTCTGGGGGTTAGTCAGTCTACCTGAACGCAGCTGCTTCCTGACCAGCACCAACCAATGTGCCTGCACAATGAGACCGCGGAACTCGGCCATCCGGAAATGTTTCCACGCAGGTTCTGCAGAAAAAACGCACTTCCCTCAGGTCACCGTCGCCATGCTCTTTTGGTGCAGTCGTTTCAATCGGCACCCTATTCCTCTGAACACAGGTAAAGCTTACCATTATTCCTTCCCTAGAGCACGCAAGCAAGAGCATTAACTTCTGCCCACCATTTCATCAAGATGTATGAAGTCAAATCGCAATAAAGATTATATTCCATAAGAACATGAAGTGGCATAACTCCGAATTAGAAGTTGGAGTGCCCTGCTATCTCTCAAAGTATGGATCTTTATGTTGCAGAAGATAGTTTGGAAACACAATCTGACCTCCTATTTCACAATGAACACAGACACACACGCTAACACAATCTAAGCGCAATGAAAAAAGGATTATACTTAGATTCTGTTCAAACATCAAATGAAAAATTCTTCACCAAGATATTGATTAAGAATTGTATAGTTTTGTAAGATGGCAAGAACTATGCCCCTTACATGAAGCCATTAAAGATCACCTAACTCACGTTGAGCGAACAGTAGGGCTGAACAAAAATGACTGACAAGGCACAATGCATCTTGTGGAGGGTATAATATGGACGTATTGGAATAATTAATGTTGGGTGATGGTTTTAAAGTAATTCACACGACATGAAAACTTTGTGGAAACGCGTCGAGTTACTGGAGGCTAGTTTATCCCAGGGAAGGATCAGAGTTGACCACGGCGCGCGGCTGGGGAGCGGCGAAGGGAAGCGACAATAGGCAGCTTAGGGCGGCTCAAACTCTTGAGAAAGCGGTAACGGGGCGCGGCCTCCAGTTGCCTTAAGATGAGTGACAGTGAGGGTGGGGTCGTTGACCCCATGCTGGTGTACCGGGAAGCAGACGGAGAACTTGTACACCTGTTGATAAATGTCTGTCGGCCCGTTTTCATTGAAACATGCGAGAAAGCCGCGCAAAGCTACGGTGGAGCGGTAAACAGAGGCCAAAATATGCGTGTTCGTGACTATAGCAACTTCACGCTGAATTCACGGGCCACAGATTCTGAAGTAAATCAGGTGAAGAGCGACAGAATGAAATACGCCGGCCTCCGATGGGAACATAGGACCAAGGAATCTGAAGTACTCTCCTGGGAGCCAGAATTCCGGAAAAATTGGTGTTTTGTGCAGACGATAACCTTGATGGATGGCCTGGGAGGAGCGAAAGAGCAGAAGTTGAGAGGAAGGGAAATTTTGTGGGAATTTGTTCACTTCCCAGAGCAGGCATTGGTCGGCGCTGGGAAGTGATGCATAATTAATGCGAATTGCGCTGCAATTGGCGTAAGTGATTTTGCTGGAGGGGAAACCGAGGCGAAGAGCGGACTGGGAGAAGTCTCCATAGTGATCTTCCGTTCCCAGCTTGCCTAGAGTGCGGACGTGGCGTTCTTTACTCAGCTTGCCTGAGAGAGAGTGAACATCTCTGCAGTTTAGGACTTAGCAAACGGAACGACTGAGCTTGGAGATAGAAAGTTTTCGTTCAGCTATGTACTGAGCAAGATAGCTAGAAGTGAATAGACGAGCGCAGCCTTGCAGCACCACGAAGTCGGCCGACGTCCGCACAACGACGCCGCGCCGCCACGCTGAATCAGTGATACTGCACCCGCTCCGGCCACTGATTAATGTGTTGGATCACGTCGGCAAAGTTTCCACGAGGGTTTAATGGCCGTGTATTGTAGAATTCTTCTCGCACTTCACATTACGCCTGGGTCAGTCGACAGGAATTACTCTTGATTTATCGCGCTTTACTCTACGAAAACGCAATTTATTACCACTGCCTGTTAGGAGAGTCATGTAATGTGATGATTGAAGGTCGTGAGTTAAAATAAATCTGTGTTAATCGACTGCATCTGTTTTCAATCAAGTAGTTGAAATCCCAAGTCACTTTCTTAATTAATTTTATGTTCAACATTTGCATCTGGTGTTCAATAGCTGAATATAACATCAATGTGCACCCCTTTTTAATTAGAAGGGATCAATTCTGAATCAATTAGTGTCAACACTGTCACCGCAGTTCAATCAGGAGTCACAGGGCCTTATTACTTTCTTTGCGTTATGCGACATTGCGGCAGTTTTGCACTCTCTGTTGATCTGTTAGCCAATTACCTGGGGTGAACACACACCAAAACCAGATAAGTGACGGGCGGGGTGTTACAGCGTATTTGCTTTCAGCTTACAGCTCCATGGAGCATGGATGCGGATGTTCCCACAGTTGTCCTGCATTCATTCTAAGCACAAAGGAATAAGTAAACCTGGTCTTAAGATCAGCAATATACACTGAAGCCCCTAAGAAACTGGTATAGGCGAGCATATTCAAATACAGAGATATGCAAACAGGCTGAATACGCCGCTGTGTCGACAACGCCTGTGTAAGACAACAGGTGTCTGGCGCAATTGTTAGATCAGTTACTGCTGCTACAATGGCAGGTTATCAAGATTTAAGTGAGTTTGAACGTGGTGCTATAATCAGCGCACGAACGATGGGGCACCGCATGTCCGAGGTAGCGATGAAGTAGGGAGTGTATCGTGAATATCAGGAATCCGGTAAAACATCAAATCTCCGACATCACAGCAGCCGGAAAAAAATCCTGCAAAAATGGGACCAACGATGAGTGAAGTGAATCGTTCAACGAGACAACAGTGCAACCATTCCGCAAATTGCTGCAGATTTCAATGCTGGGCCATCAACAAGTGTCAGCACACGAACCGTTCAGCGAAACATCATCGATATGGGCTTTCGGAGCCGGAAGCCCAGTCGTGTACCAGTGATGATCGCTCGACACAAAGCTTTACGCCTCGCGTGTGCCTGTCAACACCGACATTGGACTGTTGATGACTGGAAACATGTTGCCTGGTCAGACGAGTCTCGTTTCAAATTGAATCAAACGGATGGACGTGGACGGGTATGGAGACAACCTCGTGAATCCGTGGACCCTACAGTTCAGTAGGGGACTGTTCAAGCTGGTGAAGGCTTTCTAATGGTGTGGGGCGTGTGCAGTTGGAGTGATATGGGACCTCTGATACGTTCAGGTACGACGCTGACAGATGACAAGTACATAAGCATCCTGTCTGATCATCTGCATCCATTCATGTCCATTGTGCGTTCCGACGGACTTGGGCAATTCCAACAGGACAATGCGACACCCTACACGTCCAGGATTGAAAGAGAGTGGCTCCGGGAACATTCTTCTGAGTTTAAACACTTCCGCTAGCCACCAGATTCCCCAGACATGAACACTATTGAGCATGTCTGGGATGCGTTGCAACGTGCTGTTCAGAAGTGATCTCCACTCGTTCGTACTCATACGGGTTTACGGACAAAACTGCAGGATTCAGGGTTTCAGTTCCCTCCACCACTACTTCAGACATTATTCGAGTTCTTGCTACTTCATGTTGCGACACTTCTGCGTGCTCGCGGGGGCCTTGCACATATTAGACGGGTGTACCAGTTTCGTTGGCTCTTCAGTGTGACCTGAAAGTGCCAGGTTACTCCGTAGTATACTGAGAAAGTAGAGCTCGTCCGTAAAAGCAGCCGTAGACTTTCCTTTCTGCATCTGAAATTTGATTTCGTATAAAGAGAGAACATTTATTCAGAACACATGTTCCTATTGTTTTGCAGTTTGCAGACTTAATTCAGTGTGTTGCTGCCGATGCATCAGAATATTCAGCTGTCGCAGTTGGCATAAAGAAGCTATAGCAATATGGCAGCTTTGTAGTGTGGCGCTGGATCACGTACCGATAACAAAGAAATAACTTTGTTGGGGAGGGAATAATCCAGAAAAAAACTTATTAACAAATAGATACATAGTTATCAAAAGAGTGCTGTTAATTTACGAGCCCATATGGGTCCTCCGAAAAGAAAATGCAAAAGTGAATCTCACAAAGCATTTTCGTCAACAGCACGACAAATTGAAGAGATAACATTTATTCCTATATTCAGCTTACATTTAATAAAAAAAATGAGGGACCTGTGAGAATTCACTTCTCTATGCCGAAAAACACATTTCTAAGAGATTATGGATGCACCCTTGTCTTCAGGTATTTGCTGGATGTGTTCTGGTCTCTGTCTTCCATACAGATTTTTCCCCCTTCAGGTCCCATGGAGGTTGTTCCATAATGTCTTAACAGATGTCCCATTGTTCTGTCCCTTACAATTGCCAGCGTTTTTCATATTTTCCTTTCCATACCGATTCTGTGGAGAACCTCCTCATTTGAGTCTTCCCAATTTTCAAGATTTTCCTTAAACCCTTCGGTTCTCTTCTTTTCCGGTTTTGCAACTGTCCATGATTTGGGAACACACAATCCTGGGTTCCAAATGAACATCCTCAGATATTTCGTCCTCAAATTAAGGCCTAGTTTAATACCAGTAGACTTCTCTTCGCCACGAGTGAGCTCTTTGCCTCTGTTAGTCCACTTTTTGGTTCCCGCTCAGTTGTCCGTCATGTACTCTTTTTATTTTGCTTCCATGGCAGCAGAATTCCTTAACTTCACCTACTTTGTGATCTCGCTATTCTCATTTCCTCTGTTTCTCCTTCATTTGGTATTTTTCCAGGTTACTCTCAATCCTTGTTTTCTACTCATTAGGCTCTTCATTCCATTCTACAGATCCTGTAATTCTTCTTCGCTGTCATTGAGGATTTCAATGTCTGCAGTGAATCTTATCGTTTATAAACTTTCAGTCTGAATTTTAATGTCACTTTTGAACCTTACTTTTATTTCCGTCATTGCTTCTTTGATGTACAGACTGAACAGTAGGTCTGTTTCCCTGTCTTGCACACTTATTAATCCGAACACTTCTTTCCGCTCTTCCAGTTTTATTGTTCTTTCTTGGTTGTTGTACATGCTGTATATCCCTCGTCCTTCCCTATTTCTCTCACATTTTCGATCTTGCACCATTTTACATTGTCGGAAGCTTGTTCTGTGTCGAAAAAATCTACGAGCGTGTTTTGATTTTTCTTCAGTCTTGTTTCTGTTATGAAACGCAACGTTACAACCGCTTTTCTGTTGCCTTTACTGATGAGGTAGGGAGCGGGGCATCAGATTCTGGAGCGGAATGCTGAGCCACAATTTGAGGATACAGTAAAAAAAGAGTTATTTTTCAAAAAAACAAGACGCAAACACTTGTAACAACACAGTTGCAGAATAATACTATCATAAGCAACTGGTATTATGGTTACAGAATTAATTACAAAAAAATTGAAACTTACGGCCCAGAACATTGCTGCTAAATAGAATTAATTTCATAGTTAAAATTTAAAAAAATACTTAACTATTGATGTAAGTTGAATGAACAAATTTTGACCCAGGCAAAATAATAGCCCCTTACGACTGTCATTACGGTAACACAGTTCATAGCAAGCTAGAAGGTTACAAACTATTCACATGTAAATTGTCTTGATAGCAAAAGTGTCTATCCCAATTGAGCAACCTGATTAATAAA
The DNA here is from genome assembly GCF_021461395.2 of Schistocerca americana. NCBI lineage: Eukaryota > Metazoa > Arthropoda > Insecta > Orthoptera > Acrididae > Schistocerca > Schistocerca americana. The sequence goes on from NC_060121.1 coordinate 363,462,685, forward strand.
CCAAGCATCTGATTCTTACAGAGAAAACCATAACAATCGAGTGATGATTACTTAATGTAGTAGGCTGAAAAAGTAAACACATATTAGCGCACCACTGATGGTAGGCGTTCAACTTCAGCCGCGCGTCTGAATTTCGTACGCGAGACCCGACCGAAAACAACCATTAGCACGGGCTGTACACTGACTGCAGCTCGTATAACACACAGGAAACTAACATTAATGTACAATTCACTCAAAAGAAATCACAACAACGGAAAAATACAGGATCATCGCCGTAGAAAACAAATGCAGATGAGATTCAGCTCGAAATTTCTTAAAATTCAATAACTGCAGCTACAGTTTATGTTAATTTTGCCGTTAAGACAGCTTCAATCAAATTAACATTCATAAAAGATAATGTGCAGAGTCACTCAGGACTTTGACCTTGTAAAGAACGAAAATCGGCAGACAATTTTAACTACTAAGTATACCGTCCTTTGAAGGCACAAGATCTTCAACAGGTCAGAACCGCCCACAGGCAGAAACTGGCACAGGAAGATCCAACTTAAGCTGAAGAGTTACAGGAGAGGAAGTCATTGATAAATCGTGAAAGTAACTGTTCACTCGGGTAAGATAGAAATTCACAGAATATCGGCCAGAACTGGCAATAATCAAGAACTGGTAGCAAAATCAAGCAAGGCACTAGTCAGTTAATTCCACTCACGAATAACAATGATGCAAATTCACCACTCAAACGATTTACAAGAACACCCCCGAAAAAACACAGTGGTTACAGGGAGCAACCACGGTTTGAAAACGATCCACCAGGGAAATAGCTCACCATCTGAAAATTAATCCACGGAGCTCTCGTAGACGTACAAGCCAGGCCAAACTCCTGGGGTCTCGTCGCAACACAAAGGCGGAACGACTGTTTAACAGAGCCCATGCTTACTGGTCACTGCAGCCACACTCCAGTTCCTCTCGCCAGCCGCTGCGGGCGGCGCAATGACAACACCAGTGCGGCACGGCGGTACACATGACACCAACTAGACCCTGTGAAGTCCCTTCAGACTCGCTCCTTACTCTTTCCCTCTGCAGAGCGCCGGGCCCCACATATCAAGGGGGCACTCACCAACCAGCGCGCCGCGAAGCATATTGTTTGGACAGAGAAAAATGCGCGAAAACAAGAGCATTGCAGGAGGTCACGGCACATTTACCTCTCATAAACCGAAACGGATCTTCATGTAACAGATCCTCAATATTCTTTTCCATTCTTCTGTATATTATTGTTGTCAGCAGCTTGGATGCATGAGCTGTTGAGCTGATTGTGTGGTAGTTCATGCGTTTATCAGCCCTTCCTATCTCTGGAATTGTGTGGATGATATTTCTTCGAAAGCCTGATGGCACGCCGCCAGTCTCATATATTCTACGCACCAGCTTGAGTAGTCGTTCGGTTGCCACTTCCCGCAATGATTTTAGAAATTCGGAAACTATATTATCTACTTCTCCCTCCTTATTTGACCTCAAGTTTTCCAAAGCTCTTTTAAACTCTGATTATAATACTGGATCCCCTGTGTCTTCCATATCGACCCCCATTTCTTCTTCTATCACGTAATCAGACAAGTCCTTCTCCTCACAGAGGCCTTACCACATATCTGCCCTCTCCTCTGCATTTAATACAGGAAATCTCGTTACAACCTTAATGCTACCACCCTTGCTTTTAATTTTACCGAATATTCTTTTCACTTTTCTATAGACTGAGTCAGGCATTCCGACAACCATTTCATTTTCGATTTCTTCACGTTTTTCCTGTAGCTATTTCGCCTTAGGTTCCACGCACTTCCTTTTTATTTCATTCCTAAGTGACTTGTGTCTGTATTCCTGAATTTCCCTAAACACTCCAGTACTTTCTTCTTTCGTCGATCAGTTGAAGTATTTCTTCTTTTAACTTCTTTTATCTATAGTTTCCTCGGAGTTACCTTCACTGTACCCCTGTTGTTCATCCCTGCTTCTGCGATTGTCCTTTTCGTAGACGTCCACTCCTCTTGAACTGAACTGTCTATTCTGATTTTCCTTATCGCAGTATTCACATCCTTAACGAACTTCAAACGCGTCTCACCATTCCTCCGTACTTCTGTATCCCACTGCCTACCACATCGTTTCTTCCTGATGATTCTCTTGAGCTTCAGTCTACTCTTCATCTTTACCAAATTGCGATCTGAGCCTATGTTTGTGGGTAGGCGTTACAATCCAGTATCTGCTTTCGAAGTCTCTGTCTCAGCATGATGAAATCGGATCGGAATCGTCCCAGTCTCCAGGTCTTTTCCAAGTATGTCTCTTCTTCTTGTAATTCTTGAACTGAGTATTAGTACTACCATCTTAAATGTACTGCAGATCTCAGTTATTCTTCTCCTCTCTCACCCCTAGCGCCAAGCCCATATTCTCCGGCAGGCCTTTCTTCTACTCCTTCCCCTACAGCCAAATTCCAATCCCCGTTACAGATTTTCATCTTCTTTTACTTTGTGAATTACCCCTTCAGTACCCTCATATACGTCATCTATCTCTTCGTCTTCTGCTTACCTGAATTATAGTTGTCGGTGTTCTTTTTCTGTCGAATCTGATGAGGACAGTCCTATCACTGAACTGCTCAGAATACCTCACTCTCTGTTCTACCAGCCTGTTCGTAAGGAATCATACTCGAGTTATACAATTTTCTGCTGTTGTTGATATTACCCTACACTCGTCTGATTAGATATCCTTATTTTCTTTCCGTTTCACTTCACTGACCCGCACTATATCTAGATTTCGTCTTTCTATTTCCCATCTCTGATTTTCTAGCTTTCTTGCTACGTTCAAACTTCTGACATTCCATGCTTCGAAAAATAGAATTTTATCTAGTTCTTGGTTAATCCATCTTTTTCTCATGGTCACCTCATCCTTGGCAGTCCCCTCCCAGAGATCCGAAAGGGCTTTTAATTCAGAATCTTTTGCCAGTGGAAGGATCATCATTTCACTTTTTAAATTACGGACTGCATACTCTCTGGATACCCGTTACGTTTCTTTAATGCAGTCATTTCCACTGCCTTCTGCAGCCTCATGCCGTTGATCAGTGCTGATTCTTCCGCCTTTAGGAGCAGTTTCCCATCCCAAGGGCAAATCAAATGCCCTGAAATTCTATCTCCCCCCCTACTCACTCACTCCCCTCCCCCCTCCTACCTCGCCGGCCCGTCTATGACAGGCTGCGAAAAAAGTCGGAAGTCGTCGGCCGCCTTTGTTGATTATCTTTATTCAACCTTTAAGCAGTGGCGCTGTTGGAACCCGGGACGTTTTGATTGTACAGCAGCTATCTAATCCTAACATGCAGCTTGAAGAGCTGCGTAATCTTCGTGCCCTGATTTGTGGTGCACATCAGTGTGGTACGCTTTTTTCTGTAGCGTAAAGTGTAAAACTTGATTTTGGCACGTCAAATGCGTTGCTTAGAAGACGAGTTGATGGATTCTGACGTCTTTCAATTGATACTACCCGTAGTTGTAACTTTAGAAAATATCAGCCACGCTATCGCTCAGAAACGTCATCCACAGTTCTAGCATATGCTTTCTTTTTGTAAAAAAAAAAAAAAGCAATAGGCCCAGGTCATCACTGAAATGGATAATAATTATGTGTAACATTGATTCACCCATTACTTCTTATAATGGATCGAGTTTTTATGATCATCCTTCATTGCCGCAAGCAATTGCGTGAAGTAGTTGCGAATTAAACTGCGCAAAAATTTTGAAAACACACTCCCGAAATAACCTAACCAGTCGCTTAATACTGACCACGACAAGTAACTGAAATGATCTCACCCGATTTATTCATCATTGTAGAACCTGCGAGACAGATCCCACCAGCTAGATAAAGCCAGACTTCCTTATAACCCAAACAGAATTTAACGTGGCGAAAAACATCACCAGAATCAGGAATGTACATTAAAACAAGGAACACCTCGTGGCACCCAAATTGCCAAAGGTTCCCCGTTGGCCGATAGACAAACCGACCTCCCAAAGATGCGAAAATGCCTCAGGAGGCACTCAAAGCGCTTATTTCGATCAAACGAAGCTGAATATAGGAGAAGAACACAATATAGCGAAGGTACTGCAGTGGCTTATGAGAAGCAAAAATATTGGGTCATATAAGATGATCAAATGAACAGGAAACTTTCAATAGCAACAACAATTTTCATATTTAACATTTAGAAAAAAAATATTTGTAACTTCCGAGAGTGCAATCAGATAACGTCCTCGACCTGCCAGGACATTTTCTCTCGTTCTTGTGATGCCAATTGAAGAAATACTTGAGTGACAAGTAGTGGCTGCAAGCTCTGAGAAGCTGGCAGCGACCGGAAAGACGATGTGCTGGCACCGCCCCCATCTATATTGAGCCCGAATTACCCCATTGGCAGAGGATGATTGTACTGAATGGCCAGACAGGACCAGTCTGCAGAGCTTTGCTTTTAACATCCTCGAGAACCGCTGATATTTTGGCAGGTGAACATCCTGTCATTACTAAGGCGTAAATGCCTTGTGACTTGATAATTACGTCGAATTCACTTGCCGAAATATCGGATACTCTGCAAATAGCAGTTAAGTGCCTGGCAGAGGGTTCATCGAACCACCTTCAGAATTTTCTATTATTCCTATCTCGTATAGCGCGCGGAAAGAGCGAACACCTATATCTTTCCGTACAAGCTCTGATTTCCCTTATTTTATCGTGGTGATCGATTCTCCCTACGTAAGTCGGTGTCAACAAAATATTTTCGCACTCGGAGGAAAACGTTGGTCGTTGGAATTTCGTGAGAAGGTTCCGTCGCAACGAAAAATGCCTTTCTTTTAATGGTGTCCATCCGAAATCCTGTATAATTTCATTGACACTCTCCCATATTTCGGGATAATACAAAACGCGCTGCCCTTCTTTGAACTTTTTCGATGTACTCCGTCAGTTCAATCTGGTAAGGATCCCACACCGCGCAGCAGTATTCTAATAAGAGGACGGACGCGCGTAGTGTAGGCAATCTCGTTAGTAGATCTGTTACATTTTCTAAGCGTCCTGCCAATAAAATGCAGTCTTTGGTTAGCCTTCCCCACAACATTTTCTATGTGTTTCTTCCAATTTACGTTGTTCGTTATTGCAATTCCTAAGTATTTAATTGAATTTGCGGTCTTTATATTTGACTGATTTATAGTATAACTGAAGTTTAACGAATTCATTTTAGCACTCATGTGGATGACCTCACACTTTCCGTTATTTAGGGTCAACAGCCAATTTACGCACCATTCAGACATCTTTTCTAAATCGTTTTGCAATTAGTTTTGATCTTTTGATGAGTTTATTAGTCGATAAACGACAGCGTCATCTGCAAACAACCAAAGACGGCTGCTCAGATTGTCTCCCGAATCGTTTATGTAGATAAGGAACAGAAAGGGCCTATAACACTACCTTGTGGAGCGCCAGAAATCACTTATGTTTTGCCCGATGACTTTCCGTCTATTACTTCGAACTGTGACCTCTCTGACAGGAAGTCACAAATTCAGTCACATAACTGAGACGATATTCCATAAGCACGCAATTTCACTACAACCCGCTTGTATGGAACGGTGTCAAAAGACTTCCGGAAATCCAGGAATACGGAATCGATCTGAAATCCCTTGTCAATGGCACTCAACACTTCATACGAATAAAGAGCTAGTGGTGTTTGACAAGAGCGATGTTTTCTAAACCCATGTTGACTGTGTGTCACTAGACCGTTCTCTTCAGGGTAATTCATAATGTTCGAACACAATATATGTTCCAGAATCCTGCTGCATATCGACATTAATGATACTGGCCTGTAATTAAGTGGATTACTCCTGCTACCTTTCTTGAATAGGTGTGACCTGTGCAACTTTCGACTCTTTGGATACGGATCTTTCGTCGAGCGAACAGTTGTATATTACTGTTAAGTATGGAGCTATTGCATCAGCATACTCTGGAAGGAACCTACGAGGCCTGTTCAGAAAGTAAGCTCCGATTGATTGCCAAATTGAAACCACAGTGAACATCAGAAATGTTTTACTTGTAACAATTAGCTACACCTTTCAGCTACTTCTCTACGTAGTCGCCGTTCTGACTTAGACTTTTGTCATAGCGTTGTACCAACTTTTCAATAGCCTCATCATAGAAGGCAGCCGCTAGTGCTTTCCGCCAATTCTCCACGCTGCCCTACACCTCGTTGTCTGTGTCAAAATGTTGTCTTCAAAGACAGCGGTTCATGTGACCAGAGATGAAACTCAGGGGGAGACAATTGCGGACTGTATTGTGGGTAATCTCACATTTCCATTTGAAAACGATGCAGGAGCATCTTCATTGCCCCTGCAGAATGCGGCTGAGAATTGTCTTGAAGAAGAAACAGCACGACAGTTATGTAATGTTAGCTGCATAGCTTCAGGCGAAATTTCTCACCAGGCCCTCGTACTTGGCGGCAGACACTATTTTCTAGACATCTTTACGCACTCACTGCGAGCTCAGAAATGAGAAGAGCGACGTGATGCTAACTGGGGTTATACTAGAGACACTACCCAACACATCTGTGCAAAGCTTTATCGGATTTTCATAGTCGTTTCCATTTCGCGACCGATCGGAGCTTACTTTCTGAACGCCCCTCGTAATTGGTATACAGTCTGGACCAGAAAACTTGCTTTTGTTAAGTGATTTAAGTTGCTTCACTACTCCGAGCATATTTGCTTCTACGTTACTCATGTTGGCAGCTGTTTTTGATTCGAATTCTGGAATATTTACTTTGTATTATTTTGTGAAGGCATTTCGGAAGGCTGTGTTTAGTTGCTGTGCGTTGGCAGCACTGTCTTCGATAGTATCAACATTGATATCGCGCAGAGAAGTTATTGATTGTTTCTTGCCGCTAACATACTTCACAAACGACCAGAATCTCTTTGGATTTTCTGCCAGGTTTGGAGACAAAGTTTCATTGTGGAAACTGTTATAAGCATCTCGCATTGAAGTCCGCGCTAAATTTCGAGCTTTTGTAAAAAATCGCCAATCTTGGGGATTTTGCGTCTGTTTAAATTTGGCATGTGTGTTTCGCTGTTTCTGCAACAGTGTTCTAACATATTTTGTGTACCAAGGAGTATCAGCTCCGTCGTTTGTTAATTTATTTGGTGTAAATCTCTCAATTGCTGCCGATACTGTTTCTTTGAATTCAAGCCACATCAGGACTAGACTTTTATTATTAATTTGGAAGGAGTGGAGATTGTCTCTCAGGAAGGCGTCAAGTGAATTTTTATCTGTTTTTCTTTTTTTTGAATAGGTATGTTTTCGTTTATTTTTGGAGGATCTGGGGGTTACAATATTCAATCTCGCTATGACAATCCTGTGTTCACTAATCCCTGTAGCCGTTTTGATGCTCGTTATTAACTCAGGATTATTTGTTGCTAAGAGGTCAACTGTGTTTTCACAACCGTTTACTATTCGCGTGGCCTCATGAACTAACTGCTCGAAAAATTTTCAGAGAATGCGGTTAGCACAATTTCGGATGATGTTTTATACACAGGGTTTCTACAAAAAACATGGAAAGACCAAGAGAAATGCAAACTTCAACATAAAGGCAAATGATAGACAACCCAACAGGTTATACGTTTGTACCTGACCACGACGGGCGCCAATGCACTGTGTTCAATACGTTGCAAGTGTCTGTCGTGGCCATAACAGTGTTCTGTGTAGTTGTGAGTGCACTACGCTGGAGCTAAGTGAACTCTAGGGTCGGCAAATTGTTGTTGCTCGGATGATGGGTGGGTATCCGTATCCAAGGAGGCCAGAGTGTCTGGTGTTTCAAAAGGCATTACGCCGAAGATTTACACCGCGTACAGGGAAGAACATCATTCGCTGAGTCACAACGCGGGAAAAGTATGTGTTGAGTGATCGTGGCAAGCCGTTGTGGCCGAGCGGTTCTAGGGTCGTCAGTCCGAAACCGTGCTGCTGCTACGGTCGCAGGTTCGAGTCCTGCCTCGGGCATAGATGTGTGTCATGTCCTTAGGTTAGCTAGGTTTAAGTAGTTCTAAGTCTAGGGGACTGATGACCTCAGATGTTAAGTCCCATGGTTCTCAGAGCCATGTGAATTTTTGAGTGATCGTGACCCGTGGTCATTGAGGAGAGTCGTAACGAAAAACAATAGAATGGCAGTGCCAAAAGTCATTGCAAAACTAAATGTCGCACTCACGAACACTGTCAACACCAAAATGAATGTTAAAGCTAGACAGTCAACTGAAAACAAATATACATATATATACATATATACATATACATATAGATATATGTTTACGTGAAAACTGGTAACTGGCAAAAGCTGGTCACATGCTGAAGCACAGCAACACTGATAATATAAATGAGGTGGACATGAGCCCATATAGGTGTTTTTTATCTACCAAGTCATTTGCCGTCCTCACAAAGTTGTAATGATACTGGCAAATCTCAAAAATTTTATTTCTTTCCGCTTGAATATTCCCCTTTACAAGTTCCTCCTTGGTTTCCTTTAGCGCTTGCTCAGTGTGCAGGTTGAATAACATCGGGAGTAGGCACAATCCTGTTTCACTCTGTTCCCAACTACTAATTTCCTTTCACGTCCTTCGACTTTTGTAACTGCAGTCTGTAACTGCACAACTTTTACATAACATTTTGGTGCTTATATTTTATCCCTAGTGATTTCTGAATTTAAAACAGTGGATTCCAGTCAACAATGGCGAAAGTATTCTCTAAACCTACATGGGAACTCGAATATTTTCCATTTTTCTGTCACGTTCATGCGGGAGAAAAATAATATTTATCTTGGCTGCTCTCGGAACCATGATCCCGTCATTTTAAAAGCATGCCACTCAGTGATGAAGAATGCTTTTCATGTAGCGTCAACCCCATGCGTTTTATAATACTCTCGGTATTATTAAACGAATACATACGTAACGCGCTGCACGTATATGCACTTGTACTCAAAACTCGATCAATGAGTGTTTTGCAAGCTACTTCTTTCGTGACTGATATAAATCTCTTTGGAAATCTGCGGATTAATCTGACTAAAGTCTGTTTTCTACAGTTAAAAAATTTATTGTTTCCCGTGAGTGGTAGTGAATCGCGTAATAGAACAATAATGGGCCTTTCTCCATATTTTATGCGCTACATGATATATGTTTCTTGTTCTGAGTATCAACTGTCAGTCCTTGTACCATGCGTCAGTCCTTTGTAGTTTTCCGTAGATTACGTCATAATTTTCTTTTCCTTGGGACTTTCCCGTATACATATTATGCGTGAACAGCCGAACAGAGCTTCCCACGTTATATACATAATAAACCGTCTGATAAAAGAACGTTACCCGAAACTATTTATACATCTGACGGTTTCCGTTTCGCTGAGTACTGCGCTTTATTTGCTAGGATGTTCTGAATCCAGTTCCTAAGTAGGTAAGATATTCTTCAAGTTCGTATTTTGTTCATTAGGTGATAGCGCAGAACTGCATCAATTGCTTTCCGCGATCTCAGTCTCACAAGATCGCTATTGCTGTAAACCCACTTTGACCCGTTTCGGTCTCCAAAATGCTCTTAATATGTGAGTGTGTGAGGGTGAAACGATTTTCACAATTCAGCAATAGACTGATATAAGCGGTAGAGGTCTATAGATATATGCATTCATAGACAACACTTCTTGAAAACGGAAATGGTCTGCTACTTTTCCAGTCTCTCGGAACGTTGCTTGACAAAAACGTATACTGTCGGTGTATTTGCCGGTATATCTGTTCTGTGTAGGGTTTGGTTCACCTTTCATCTACTGACTACAAAATCATGACTCTATAGCCTGAACGAGAGCCTCCAATATGATCGCTGGCGCCAAAGACCCTAGCGGGAAGTCTTTGTTCAGCACGAAATTCCGGTCATGTTGGTGGATCTGTGACTTTTTGGATAGGACAGACGGATTAGAACCAGTCACGCGTAAGGGAAAGTTGGTGTTCGTTTCACAATATTCTTACCTTCTCCCAGGGTCATGTTTTGTACTTGAAAGCGTTGTTAAAGAGGCTACGGTTATCGAAAGGCGGAATGTGTCATAAATAGTGGACGGGTCCATTCTTTTATTTTATGAACAAATATTTGCATGAATACTGGTTTACATCACACGGCGTGGCCGTTCAGATCGTGTACTGGGCAGGGTATTTATTAGATTTATGTTGTACATAAATGTCTAAGTTTCTGGTATACTTTTTTTAGATTTTGCCCCCCCCCCCCCCCCCCTCCCTCACCACACCCCAGCACCTCCAGCTAGGCTTTAGTTTATTGTGATGTCTGTATGTGTGTGATTAAAGCCAACGTAAGTATGTTTCAGGCATCGGCCAGCATCGGCAGCCCTCCAGCAGTCAAGAAGCGAGATGAGCCCATTCGAAAATAGTACCCACAGTATGATACCGTTTGCGCACACGAGAAGAGTAGACAGCTTGCATCAGATTCATTTTCAGAACATTTTCAGTCATGCACCGTTTCTGCACAGGAAGAGACAGCAGTACACCGTCCTTCCAAAAATTTCCGAGACTGATTTTATTCTGGCGTATAAGCGACGTCAGCGCGAGATCTTCCGTGGGAACTTGAAGTAACAACTGTAAACAACAGACGGACATTTGATCTGTCGGTTGTGAGCAGGCAGTGTTAAGTAGTGGACGTCTGGCCGCAGTTCACACAAATCGCTCTGAAGCGACATCTATAAAGCACGTCTTCAGGTTTGTTTCCATCAGGAAAAGCTTGCTCCACGAACGTATTAATGAGGTCCAAGATACAAGGAAGGGTAGCATTAGCCATAAACTTTTTTAATGTGTTTAGCGCAGATCGATTTCAACTGCTGTGTAGTTATCCTCATTGGAATTATATCCAGCAAACGCAGTTTCACTGTTTGTTATCTGTAGTGCCAGTATGGAATGATGTGCGATTTTATTTACGGTGAATCGTGAATCGGAAATAACTGCACAGAAGGCAGCTGCACAGTTGTTGTTGTTGTGGTCTTCAGTGCTGAGACTGGTTTGATGCAGTTCTCCATGCTACTCTATCCTGTGCAAGCTGCTTCATCTCCCAGTACGTACTGCAGCCTACATCCTTCTGAACCTGCTTAGTGTATTCATCTCTTGGTCTCCCTATACGATTTTTACCCTCCACGCTGCCCTACAATACTAAATTGGTGATCCCTTGATGTCTCAGAATATGTCCTACCAACCGATCCCTTCTTCTAGTCAAGCTGTGCCACAAACTCCTCTTCTCCCCAATTCTATTCAGTACATCCTCATTAGTTATGACATCTACCCATCTAATCTTCAGCATTCTTCTGTAGCACCACATTTCGGAAGCTTCTATTCTCTTCTTGTCCAAACTATATATCGTCCATGTTTCACTTCCATACATGGCTACACTAAATACAAATACTTTCAGAAACGGCTTAATGACACTTAAATCTATACTCGACGTTAACAAATTTCTCTTCATCAGAAACGCTTTCCTTGCCATTGCCTCTCCTTGGGAGAGCCAGTCCTCACAAAACTCTACCATCTGGTGAGCAAGATGTATGAGACAGGCGAAATACCCACAGACTTCAAGAAGAATATAATAATTCCAATCCCAAAGATAGCAGGTGTTGACAGATGTGAAATTTATCGAAGTATCAGTTTAATAAGCCACGGCTGCAAAATACTAACGCGAATTCTCTACAGACGAATGGAAACACTGGTAGCAGCCGACCTCGGGGAAGATCAGTTTGGATTCCGTAGAAATGTTGAAACACGTGAGGCAATACTGACCCTACGGCTTATCTTAGAAGCTACAAAAGAAAAGGCAAACCTACGTTTCTAGCATTCGTAGACTTAGAGAAAGCTTTTGACAATGTGGACTGGAATATTCTCTTTCAAATTATGAAGGTGGCATGGGTAAAATACAGGGAGCGAGGGGCTATTTACAATTTGTAAAGAAAACAGATGGCAGTTATAAGAGTCGAGAGACATGAAAAAGAATCAGTGGTTGAGAAGGGAGTGAGACAGGGGTGTAGCCTCTCCCCGATGTTATTCAATCTTTATATTGAGCAAGCAGTAAAGGAAACAAAAGAAAAATTCGGAGTATCAATTAAAATCCATGGAGAAGAAATAAAAACTTTGAGGTTCGCCGATGACATTGTAATTCTGTCAGAAACAGCGAAGGACCTGGAAGAGAAGCTGAACGGAATGGACAGTGTCTTTAAAGGAGGATATAAGATGAACATCAACAAAAGCAAAACGAGGATGATGGAATGAAGTCGAATTAACTCAGGTGATGCTGAGGGAATTAGATTAGGAAATGAGACACTTAAAATAGTAAAGGAGTTTTGCTATTTTGGGAGCAAAATAACTGATGATGGTCGAAGTAGAGAATACCGTATTGAAATATACCATTCATGTCAAGGGAAGCATTTTGAACACCTACGAAAACACATAAAAAAACTTTCTGAGTTCCCCGTTAAACAAAAAAGAAAATTCATTGTACGAGGGTCATTCAGTAAGTAACGCCCCACATTTTTTTTTTTTTTTTAAATCCGTTAATGTACATAGACAAATGTCCTTGTTGATGCTTGACATTTTATGTTTGTTCTGTGCCCGGTGAAGTTTCGAACCGTTGTGGCCGATGGAAGAGCCGTAGTACAGCGTCAACATGGCGTCTACACGAGACTCACGTTACAAGCAGCGTGCTGTTATTGGATCCTTGTGTGCAGAAACACGAACTGGGGTGAACATCCATAAACCATTATGTACAGTCCATGGCGATGATGCAGTTGATAGGAATACAGTTGGTCGATGGGTAAAGAAGGTTACAGCCTCAGGAAATGCAGAAACAGAACTCCAGGATCAGCCACGCTCGGGACGTCCTGGCACATTATCTAAAGTCAATCTTTAATAGACAGATTTAAAAAATTTACTATCGCGATTTTCAGAGACGCTGCTGAAGCTGCGGCCAGTACGTTGCGAATTTGTGCGTACGGGAGTAAAATATTGGATCACGAATGAGAGTTAGGTAACAGACTTCCCCGACTTTCCCGACAAAGTAGACCCTGGAGTCTGTTACAGCATCGAGCTCCGGTGCTGGGGTCCTGGGAGTCGCGTGGGCAGCACGACCTCCGACTGCCGGCCGCGATATTTCACTGCTGGCTCGTTATCTGCGGCCTCTAATTGATTTAAGGAGCTGCACTTGAACCCCGCGCCGGCCGCGCTGTCGCAACTGGAGGCGGCTGGTTGCGTCGCCCGACCGGGAGATCACCGCTGTAGAGCGGCCAGTCGCCAGACGGTTGCACGTGCAACTACCCTAGATCTGGAGCAGCTGCTTCACGTTCCAAACCACAGTGCTGCTCTCATCGTGTTGATGTAACTGCGATGACTAGGTAGCGAAAGCTCTCAGAGCTAGTTTATCTTGTACAGGATTCTACATCTCTTTGTTACTACTGCATACTATATCCATTGAAACCTGGTTACTGTCGAAGGCTACCCGCAGTTGCGGTGTATATGTGTGAAGACTGTCAGCGTCGTGCTTGCAACGGTGTGGTCCTGCCTATTAAAGTTAATTAAATTAGCCCTGTCATTGACACTCTGTAACCGGGAATAACATGTGGATTGGTTCCTCAAATTGTGACAGTAATCGACTGTAACTTAATCAGGATCGGCACTTGGAGTCTAATAATAGGAAAAGTAGAACAACTTGGTACTGATAAGATATTTGTTACAAAAACTCTCTAAGAAAAACATGAACAAATATAGTCATAGACCGTTAATCCCTACTCATTCAATTTGAGATTGACAAAACATCTATAACTTGACTCGAACTCACGCCTGCCTTCATACGACGAAAACACTTGATACGTGATTACTTAATCGTACCACACTTAGACACCATATCTTAAATACCATAAAAGAGGAGGCGGGATGAAATCATGGTTAGTAGTCACCGTTTATAATTAAGACAGTTTATTGACATTACCCCTTTAAAAAAATTGAAAACTACAATTGTGAACGAGACACTAGATAAAGCTTTGCAAATACAGTTAGAAAACCAATGTATTCAGTACTCTAACAAACAATTCCAAATTAAGAAAACAGGGTTACTAACAAACTTGGGAACTTCAAACTTCCATATATGACTTCCCTCAAAATTTATATAATGAAAATAATTACCATTAAAGGGTGACTTAATAACACTTGAACACTAGTGCCAAGCCATTACATAACATGATAGAACCACTTAAATAAAAAAAACTACAACAGAAACACTGGTCTTTAAAAAATAAATGTTCATGTGCTCAGACGTCTTAATAAAAAAATTACTAAAAAAAACTGCACAGGGAACTCAGCAGCTTCTATGCAGTTTAAGGTTTAGCCAGTTGCCAGTCCATAATATTTAACAAAACAAGTTCATATACAAACAAGTTACATACAATATACATAGACCTCGGATGACACTTCACACCCGCCAAGGCGCTGGAACAACCAAAAGTATCTGCCCGAATCACAAAGACATTCCAATAACTCTGAAACATAAAAACATTCGATAGAAGCTTTGACTCACTTACACATGAACAACTGTATTAACAGAGTGCAGGCTTTAAAAACGGCAACAAAATCATTTGATTGCAAGAGACACAAAGCACTAGTAACGCTGAGAAAATTTTCAACTAACGCCCTCTGTTTAACTGGGCCAACTGAACTCTTCCACACCGTCGTAAGGTTCGACTATGAAAGTCTCATCATAATAATAAAATTTAAAATCTCTGAGCGCGTCGGTGAACAAACAATTACGACGACTTAGTCCATATCAGGTACACAATACGAGGGAGCGGCTTCCACAGCTTCACCGCTTCCCTTCAAATGTTGTTCCCACCGAAGTCACAGAACTTGTATCTCCAAGCTGCCCATGTCGGCAAAACGCCCAACCAATTTCACACCACAACGTGTATCGATCCTCATGCGTGTTCGGCAGCCGTTGACACTCGTCTCCCCGCGAATGTCACGAGATCTCCAGGGTTACCCGTCGAAGACTAACAACCAACCCGCTTCGCCTGCCAAGCTGCAAGGTAAGATGCACGAAAAGCAAAGATAGCTAACCTCAACCACAATCGATCTCAACGATACATGAACAAAATAAGACTGGCGCCAGCTCGCCACGGCTCACACTAATTGGTTGATACTGGTTAGCAATGAAGTTAAGAAAGCTTCCACCCTGACTACCACTGACAGTAAAGAGTTCTGCGATTAGACAAATGAAACTTCAGACATTTACTTCTAAAGACTCCCTGTCTGGGGAGCCGTGGTGCGTATATTACCGAATTCAGTGCTGGGAAGAGAAATTCTGCAGTACCGAACTGCTCGGTGCTGTCGGTAGTCGTGCAAACGAAGTGCGTTGCGGAGTTAAAAATTCTGACTACACAGAGTACGTGAAACAGCGTCCGCAGTCTCCTAGGCTCCAAGCTACTTCCTTACAATGCTCAACACGAATAAAGAATTCTGCTCGCACATAAGATAGGCTCAGAGCCTTGACTCAACTGTGCGGTTAGAAAGAAGCACGTCGTAATGCCTTAATGCCTCAATCTTCACAAAGAAGCACAAGTTCGCTTCTTCACTCACACAGAGCGAAATCAGCACTGTCGAATCTAATGGTGAGGCTTTTCACTGACATCTTGCCAGCATTGTCTGAAACCGCTATCTGACGAAGTGTATCCTATCGAGACATGCTAGTGAGACCCCCACTGTGCAGTGCCCAGTTTACAGCAGACCTCACCTTTAGAATGAACTCTCCTTGTGATCAATCACCGTGCCCATTGCAAGCGGAATACCTATCATTGAGTCGGCCGTTGTGGCCGAGCGGTTCTAGGCACTTCAGTCTGGAACTGCGTGACCGCTACGGTCGCAGGTTCGAATCCTGCCTCGGGCATGGATGTGTGTGATGTCCTTAGGTTAGTTAGGTTTAAGTAGTTCTAAGTTCTAGGGGACTGATGACCTCAGACGTTAGGTCCTATAGTGCTCAGAGCCATTTGAACCATTTGAACCGATCACTGAATGAGTCATGAAGCTGCCAGGCAACCGCCTCCAGCTCATACTCAGTTTGGTAGAAACTTCTAGAACAAATTGTGGCCCTCCTCTACCTGCTATTCAGCAAACCAGATGCGTTTCTGTGTCTTTTGGCGGGAATTCGCCTAGGCGTCTCGAGTGGGAAATTCTGCGATAGTTAGCTCGCATCTGCAGCAGGCATTCGTCGTTCATTCCTCCGTGCTAAAAAAGACTGATGGCAGTCCTTATAAGACACTATCTCTACAATCTTATGCTTTCAGCATCATCTCGCCCCCGCCTCCTTAGCAACTGCAGGGCCGCAGTGAGGAGCTCCTTTCCAGCTGCTTCTTGGTGTGCAGCAGAGCTACGCCTGTAAACGCCCAGTGTCCTGTTTTCAGAGCCATAAACTGCCCTGCCTGCAGCCCCTGTTTGTGTCGCTTTTGGAGACTGCGAAAGCCAACATACGTCCTGCTTTCAGAGACGGCACGAAAATACAAAGAAAGCACATGTACAGAAATTTTAGTATGAGGCTACCCAGTAGCTACCAGTAAATGATTCATCATCATCAGCAGCAGCAGCCAATTCAGTTACTAAATGACGTGGCCTCTTCGAGTCGTGGATTCAGGTAGGCTTTCAGCAGTTCTCTCCAAGTGGAACAGTCTTGGGCAGTTCTCTGCCAGGTGCTGCCAGCGATCTTCTTGATATCTTTGTCCCATCTGTCCGGTGTTCTTCCTCTAGGCCTCCGACGCTCTCTCGTACTCCACTAGCTTCGTCCATCTGCTGTCTTTTCTTCTCGCGACGTGGCCAGCCCACTGCCGTTTCAAGGAGCCTATTGTTTCTGAGATATCCTTAACCTTCGTCACAGACCGGATATCATCTACCCTTTTCCTGCCTATTCTTGTAAGCCCAGCATTGATGTTTCCATGGCTCTCTGTGTTGTCCTAAGTTTCCCTTTTGTAAAGGAGCTCAGTGTCCATGTCTCCAAACCGTACGTCAGCTCAGGAAGAATGCATTGATCAAATACTGTTTTCTACAGATTTACTGGCATTTTTGATCTGAATACTGTTGAATTCCTCCCAAATGCTTGCTAGCCAAGCTTGATGCACCGATGGATTTCTGGCCTTACATCTCCCTTCATATTTATAATCTGACCTCTTCCAATGGACTTTTCTTGACTTTCACATTTGCAGCTGAGATGCGTTTGTTGGACATTACTTACGTTTTGGAAAGGTTCATATTCAAGCCAACCAACTGACTTTCCGATGCAAGATCTGTAACTAAGTTTTGGAACGCTGTGAAGTCGTTGGCCAGTAAGGCAATACCATCAGCAAATCTCAAGTTGGTAAGCTTTCTTCCATTAATTATAATTCCCTTACCTTCCCAGCTCAGCTTTGACCTAGCCATTTCCAGTACAGCCGACAACAGTTTTGGGGAGATGGGATCGCCTTGCTTGACACCCCTCATGATGCGGAATTCTTGAGATGATTCGCCGATATTAACATAAGCTAAAGAAGTCTCGTAGACATTGCTGAGCACTTCAATGCACACTGCTTCAACTCATTGCTCACTCAAAGGTTAGACGACAGCTATATGGCTAAAGGAGTACAACGTCATTTCAAAATCAACAAAGGAAATGCAGAGAGGCAGCAGGTATCCATTTGCTGTGCTTATCACTTCACTAACGGACAGAATGTGATCAATAGTGCTAAAATTGCTTAGGAATGATTATCAATTCGATAATCCCACCTAAAATGAGATCCCATACTAAGTATATGAAATGGGAAGTATCAAAATTATTCGTGTATGGTGGTGAAATCTGTAACCATACTTGGTCTCCCTTTATAATTTTCACCCCTTTCACCCACCAAACACATTCTTCCAATACCAAAGTGACGATTCCTTAATGCCTCAGGATGTGTCTTGTCAACAGATCGCACCATCTATTAGTCAAGCTGTGTCGTAAATTTCTTTTCTTCCTAATTACGAGACCTTTCCATTAGTTTTCATATCTGCGTATCTAATATTCAGTATCCTCTGTGACACCACACTTGGGAAGTTTCTATCCTCTTCTCAACCGATTGTCGTCCATGTTCCATTTCACTATAAGGCCGTAGTCCAAATACGTCCAGAAAAGACATCTTAATACTTAATTTTCTATTCGATGTAAAAAAATTTCTCGTTATCACAAACATTTTACTTGCTATTTCCAGTACGCATTTTATAGCCTCTGTGCTTTGCCCATCGTCACATATTTTACTTCCCAAACACATTGTCGAAAAAATAATTCGTAATCCTTTTGGAAGTTTCCATTTCACTCAAGTTTTTTTGTTGCAACAATGCGTATGGAGCACATGATATGACTACATTTACAGATCAATAGCACAAGCGGTTCTAAGGTACCAGGTATCAAATGGTTCAAATGACTCTGAGCACTATGGGACTTAACTTCCGAAGTCATCAGTCACCTAGAACTTAGAACTACTTAAACCTAACCAACCTAAGGACATCACACACATCCATGCCCAAGGCAGGATTCGAACCTGCTACCGTAGCGGTCGCGCGGTTCAAGACTGAAGCGCCTAGAACCGCTCGGCCACTCCGGCCGGCGTACCAGGTATCGACCATACTCAAACACCCATATTAGTACATTGTGTAGCCTCCATGGGTGGCAAGGCAGGAATTGACTTTGGCGTCTAGTTGATCGTCGGATGGCGAATACTGTCCTAGGATATATTACGTCACGCCTGCTCAACCTGTTCACGTAGTTCTGTAAGAGTTGTTGATCGACGAGTAGCACGAGTCACATCTCGTCCCATCCCAGACGTGCCCGATTCGAGACAAGTTCAGAGATCATGCTGCCCAGGGACGTCGTTTGCACTCCTTGCAGAGCACGTTGTGTTTCAGGGGCAGGGTGTGGACGACCGTTATCTTGTTCAGTACGTCACCTTCTTGTGACAAAAGAAATTGTCTAACAATGTTCTGCACGTACCGATTACTGGTTAGCGTCGTCTCCAGAAATACCAAAGGTGAACGAGAGTTGTAGCTTACAGCAGCCGAGACCACAAGGCCTGGGGTGAGGCCAGAGGGTCTTGGGTGAATGCCCTCTACGAGGCAGCGCTCACCAGGTCTACGTCGTGTGCACGAACGTCTTTCATTTTCGTGCAGGCAGAATCTGGTTTCATCGCTGAAGACCACGGCGCGCCATTCTGTCTTACAGTTGATCCTCTAGCGGCACCAGTCGAGCCGTGTACATCGATGCTGCGACGTGAGTGGAAGACGGGTTACAGGTGTGCATGCCTGTGATCACACTATTAATAGCCGGTTCGCCATAGCTCGTATTGACACGTTTGAGCTCACAAACCCTCATATCTGTGCTGCGGTGGCTCTACGATCTGCCAATACGACGATCCAGGCGGGCTTTTGTGCTGCGTGGACGTCCAGAACCTCGTCTACGGGTGAAATAGGTTTCACGTGACCGCTGATACCGGCATCTTTCCACAACTGACGCAGCACGTCCAGCTTGGTTGGCAATTCTCCGAAAGGACCATTTCGCCACTCGGAATGCCACGGTTTGAACCTTTTCGAACTCGCTCAGTTGGGTGTAGGAAGTATGAGTATGTCTCCGTGGCATGGTTGCCTTCTTGCTCCACCCGTTTGCACCACACTGAGCCATCTGGCTCTGAGCATTCCGTATTAAAGAGTAGACACACACGGCGTCATCAGATCAAAATCGACGTAGTCTTTCCAGGTGTACTATTTTTCCCAGCAGTGTAGCAAAAGTCACGTACAATTTTTAGCGACTCATTTTATAATCTAATTCCGTCAGTACTGCCTTACTTAATTCCACTATACTCCATTACCCTTATTTTACTCTACTTGTTGCTTATCTTATAGCCTCTTGTCAAGACATCACTGAACTGATCTTCCAACCGCTTTTCCGCATTGACAGAATTTCTTGTTATCCATACATTTCAAAATTTCAATTTCTCATCCTTGAATCTCAGTTGCCTTTCCAAAATTCTTTTCATTTTCTAACTAAGCCGGCCGCTGTGGCGGAGCGGTTGTAGGCTCTTCAGTCCGGAACCAGGCTGCTGCTAGGGTCGCAGGTTCGAATCCTGCCTCGGGTATGGATGTGCGTGATGTCCTTAGGCTAGTTAGGTTTAAGTAGTTCTAAGTCTACGGGACTGATGACCTCTGATGTTAAGTCCCATAGTGCTTAGAGACATTCGAACCTGCGACCGTAGCAGCAGCGCGGTTCCGGACTGAAGCGCCTAGAACCGCTCGGCCACCGTAGTCGCATGCTGACCTCGAAGTGCTAGTGGTTCTACTTTATTGCGAAAATTAAGCTATATTACTAGAAGAATTTTGAGGTAGGAACGTATCTACTTGCAAAGAATGATAATGCATGGACCAAGGGAACAGAAAAATCAAACACACTAGTCAGTACACGAGAAGGCCATATGTGGTGGCCGGTGGGAATTGGTGCAACTTGCAATTCCAAATAACTGGGCTGAGCGGGTTCCGCGGGTGACTGCAGTGACCCATTGGCCGAGTCCCTGAAGGAATGATATCAGTCGTGACGAGTGACGCATTGTTGGACTCTCAGTGGGCGCCCCACACCCTGCGGCAGCTCCATGCAGGGCCCCACAGCAAATTACCGCCGCCAACGCCGCCTCCGAGGCTCGGTACTCGGGTGCCCGCGGCCGCTAGTTACGTTAATGGCGGTCGAGAGCGTGCAGCTCGTCCTAAGTGGTTGCGGGGTGGAGTGTGGAAGCGCTCCGTGCCCCGTTTGCATAACGAGCTCTTCCCCTCGCGCTTGCTACTACGCTTTTTCGAGGTGCCAGGCCTGTGGAGGCTGCAGCAGCGACCGAGCGATTATTCTACAAATACCGTCAGTATGGAGGGTTGTACCCCCAGGTCACACAAATCTTATATATTGCTTAAGATGGGGTCGGTAATATGTAGGCTATTCGGAAAGTAAACTTCGATCGGGCGTCGAATGGAAACTACAGCGAAAATCCAATGAAGATTTGGATATACGTCATGAACAGTGCTCTAGTATGCCCGTCGATCGCATCACGTCACTCTTTTCGGTTCTGACGTCACAGTGAACACATAAAGATGTGTAGATAAATAGTGTCTCCAGTCAAGCATGGGGACTTGGTGAAAGACTTCGCCTGATGTCATGCTGCCCACATAACATAACTGTCACACCTTTCCTTCTTCATGACGATTCTCGCCCCTTTCTGCAGGAGCAATGAAGATGTTCCTGCAGCGTTTCCCACGGAAAGTGTTTCATCATCCACAATGAGACACGTAACTGGTTTCCCCTGAGTTTCATCTCTGCTCACATGAACCGCTGGCTATGAAGACATTATTTTGGGGCATACAACGAGCTATAGACTAGCATAGAGAATTAGCAGAAAGCAGAGGCGGTCAGCTCCTATGACAAGAGTATTGGAAAGATGGTACAACAGATAAGCTCAAGTACTGTGGTATGAATGGCACAACGCTCAAATGGTTTAAATAATACCTAACTGGAAGAGTGCAGAAAGTTGAAATAAGCAGTTCACATAATATGCAAAAAGCTGGTGATTTCTCAGATTGGGGAACAATCAAGAATGGGTTGCCGCAAGGTTCGGTCTTGGGTCCTCCGCTGTTCTTAATATATATTAATGGCTTGTTATTCTATATTCACGAAGATGCAAAGCTGATACTTTTTGCCGATGATACAAGTGTAGCTATCACACCCAACAGACAAGATTCAACTGGTGGTTGTAAAAGATGTTTTTCAGAAAGTCATTAAGTGGTTCTCTGCAAATGGGCTCTCATTAAACTTTGACAAAACACAGTACATACAGTTCCACACAGTAAAAGGAATGACACCATTAATAAATATAGACTTCGATCAGAATTAGGCAGTTAAGGTAGGATATCCAAAATTTCTAGATGTATGAATTGATGAGGGGCTGAACTGGAAAAAACACACTGAAGATCTGCTGAAACGTTTGAGGTCATTGCAAATTTTGGCGATATACATCTCAGTAAATTAGCTTACTACGCCTATTTTCATTCTCTGCTTTCGTATGGCATCATATTCTGTGGTAACTCATCACTGAGTAAAAGAGTATTCATTGCACAAAAGCGTGTAATCAGAATAATTACTGGAGCTCATCCAAGATCATCCTGCAGACACTTATTTAAAGAGCTAGAGATCTTCACTGTATCCTCACAATATATATATTCACTTATAAATTTGTTATTAACAATCCGAACGAATTCAAAAGTAATAGCAGTGTACATGGCTACAACACTAGGAGAATGGATGATCTTCGCTACTCAAAGTTAAATCTAACTTTGGCTCAGAAGGGGGTAAATTATGCTGCCACAAAAGTCTTTGGTCACTTACCTAATAGCATCAAATGTCTGACAGATAGCCATATAGCATTTAAAAGGAAATTAAAAGAATTTCTCAATGGCATCTCCTTCTATTCATTAAATGAATTTTTGGATATAGTAAGTGGGTAATTTCCCCAACCCCACAAAAAAAAAAAAAAATATTAAATGTCATGCAATGTATTATCTTGTATAGACACCTTTTATTAACCTTACACGTTCCACATCATTACGAAGTGTCGTATTCATGATCTATGGAACAAGTACTAAACTAATCTAATCTACGACAAACGTCTCAGACAGAGCGGCGACTACGTAAAGAAGCAGGTAGAAGGTATAGCTAATTATTGCAAATAAAACATTTTTGATTTTTAGAGTTGTTTGCATTTCGCGACCAATCTGACTTTAATTTTCGAATAACCATAGTATTTCCGTCCGAAATTATCTGTAAGAAAGTGCACTATGCATACTATTGGCGAAGAAAATAATAAAGAAAAAAATTTATTTTTTATTTAATAATGAATTTTGGAACAGACTGATGGTATCGCCTGGAGTAGTCCCTTGTGACCCTTTTAGGCCAATTTGCTTATGAAGGACTTCCAGGAAAAGGCACTGGAATCTGCTAGTCTGCAGCCCATAGTATTTTGACTATATATTGACGACACTTTTTTAGTGAGGCCTAAAGGTAATATACGTTACAGACAATTTTAAACATTTTGAATTCCATCAATGTACAAATACAGTTGACAATGGAAATCGGAAAGGAGGGATGCCTTCCATTTTTAAATGTTTTAGTTCGGTGCAAAGATGATGCCACATTGTAAAAAAATGAAATGAGCGTATGGCATTAGCCGGCAGTCCCATCCGGGGAAGTTCGGCCGCCGAGTGCAAGCCTTATTTCAGTCGACGCCACATCGGGCTTTTCTGCCGTATCTCGGAAGTCTATCATCGAAATTGGGGGGGAATGCAGTGGGGAAGCCAGTGAGTATTCTAGTGGCATCTTCTGGGAATGTAGAATCTCTAGTAGAAATATGTTGATAGAGGAGCAGAAGCGTAAGATCTGTGCCCTTCAGGTGCAGTTAGACGCGCAAACGACGAACTAGGTAGGCTGAGGAGGGTGAAAGGTGGTGGGGAATGGGAACTGGCAGTTGGAAAGAAGGCAGCTAGGAGGAGGAGGTATTCAGACAGTTATACTTTGCGTATACGCAATACATTTGACCAACTGTCAGAGTTGAGTGGAGAGGAGCCTCTTGTAGCTGTAGATGTAGGGAATATGCAGGATTCCTCAGCAGTTAGGAGGCCTAGGTCAGTTGCAAAGTCTATCAGAAAGGAGGTGGTTCTACTGCTAGGTAGTTAGCATGGTAGAGGTGTGGGCCAGCAGTTGCAAGAAGTGTTGGGGAGTGAGTATCAGGTCACCAGCATTGTGAGGCCTAGTGCAGGGTTGGATCAAATGACTGACAGCATAGGGGAGTTATCTAGGAATTTTACCAAGGAGGATCAGGTAGTGATAGTGGGTGTAACAGGGAACGGTCTTGATAGGGATGAGGAATATGGTGTAGGTGGTGACCTGGTAAACATAGCTACTCAAGCTGGTGGCACTAATGTGCAACTCGTCCACCTGTTTCAGCGTCATGATCGGCCTCACCTTAATGCGGCTGTTAGGCATGTTAACATGGGGATGGAGATGGCGCTGGTGGCAGAGGGTACGGCACATATTTTAGTGGTGCCAATTGGGTCTATCAGCAGGTCGGGTTTCAGGCAAAGCTTATAGGTGACTGTGTAGTGGGTGGTGGTGGGATCACTCATGGAAAAATTCCTGTAGTAGTTGGTGTTAGAGATGCATCTTTTTTTAGATTCAAGTCAGCTGATAGGTATAGCTACTTAAAGGAAGTCCCTCTAACTAAGGGCTCACCTTCAGGTGATGTTATGTTTCCGAGTAGAGAAGGTATTATATTTCATCAAAATATAAGAGGTATTAGAAATAAAGTTAGTGAACTGCTTATAGATGTCGACTCTGAAATTATTGGTATATCGGAGAACCACTTAAATAACTTGACAATTCAAAAGCTTCCTTTGCCAGGATACAGATTAGATGGCAGTTCTTCAAGGAGTTCCTTGCGGGGTGGGGAAGTGGCTACGTACGTAAAAAACAGTATTCCATTTGAGTCCATAGACGTATCACGACACTGCACTGAACAGACATTTGAATGTTGTGCAGGGGCAGTTGAATTTAGTGAAACTAAACTTCTAATTGTTGTTGTTTAAAGGTCCCCTAACTCTGACTTCAGCGAGTTTTTTTTTTTTTTTGGGGGGGGGGGGGGGGTTCTTGATTCACTTCGTAGGAAGTACCAAAAACTAGTTATATGTGGTGACTTAAATATAAATTTTCTACATGATGGTGCAAGAAAAAGGATGTTGATAGATCTCCTAAATTCATACGATCTGATACAGACTGCGTTTTTTCCAACTAGAGTGCAGGGGAACAGTAGCACAGCCACAGACAATATTTTCATTCATTCCTCATTACTAGATGGGCATTCTGTTAGTAAAAGAGTGAATGGTCTTTCAAACCATGATGCACAAATTTTAAGACTAAAAGTCTTTTGTACTCAAACAAATGTCACATATAATTACAAACTATGTAGGAAAGTTAATCCTACAGCAATAGAGAGTTTTTTAAACCTTGTCAAGTAACAAGAATGGCAGGATGTTTATAGTGCCGATAACATATATGACAAATATAATGCTTTCCTTAACACATTTCTCATGCTCTTTGAGAGTTTCTTTCCGTTAGAACGTTTTAAACGCTGTACTAGCATTAACAGGCACCCCGGGTGGCTGACTAGTGAGATAAGAATATAACGTTCAATAAAGTGGGAATTATATCAAAATGTTAGAAGTAGTCAGAATCAAGCTACAGTAGCCCATTACAAATAGTATGGTAAGGTGCTTAAAAATGTTATTAGGAAGACAAAGAGTACGTGGTATGCAAATAAAATAGCTAATTCACAGGATAAAATTAAAACCATATGGTCAGTTTTGAAGAAAGTGTCTGGTCGAAGATATAAAGTCAGTTCGTATTAAAAATATTTCTTTTATTTATAAATCAGATATATATATACGGTATTTAACAATCATTTTCTGAGCATTGCTGGTGAATTAAACAAAAATTTAGTTTTTACAGGGAATCATACAACTTTCTTGACAACTGCCTTTCCGAGATTGATGTCTTAAATACTCCTCTGTGATACAGACAAGGAGGAGACTGAGTCAATAATTAAATCACTAAAGACTAAGGACTCTCATTTATTTGATGGAGTGACTAGCAGAATGTTAAAGTACTGGGCTGCACATACCAGCCCTGTATTTACCCATATTTGTAATTTTTCCTTTAGGAATGGTCAGTTTCCTCAACGATTAAAGTATTCATAGTCAAGCCGCTTTATAAAAAGGGAGAAAGGGATACTGTAGACAATTTTAGACCTGTTTCTATGTCATCAGTGTTTGCTAAGGTTATTGAAAAAGCCTTTTAGGTAAGGATAATTGATCATTTCATATCACACTATTTGCAATTAAATGTACAGTTCGGCTTTAGAAATCTATATTCTCTTTTCTCTGTGAAGTACTGGATGGGTTAGACAAAAGGTTTTGAGCGCTAGGCTTACTTTTTTGATTTAACTAAGTCATTTGATTGTGTTGATCACAAAATATTGCTCCAGAAGTTGGACCATTACGGAATACGTGGAGTAGCTCACAATTGGTTCAACTTTTACTTTAGCAACAGACAGCAAAATGTCATTATTCACGATCTTGAGAATGGCTGAGATGTGGGGTCTGAGTGGGGTACAGGCAAGTGGAGGGTGCCCTAGGGATCTGTGTTGGGGCCACCCCTGTTCAATTGAAGACATAAAGTCTGAAAATGAGTCCGTGATCATATTTTTGGCACTTTGTTTCACAGGTCCGTCTCGATCACAAAAATTTTTACACTACAATATTACCAGTTTCGGCTACTGCCATCATTAGATCATAAAATATTCTGATGTAGTATCAATGTCAAGCTAGGGATGTAGGTACATAGTAAGTGCTCCTGTTCCTTATTTATATGAATCATATGCCCTCTACTATCACGGGTAACTCTAAAATATTTCTGTTTGCTGATGACACTAGCGTCAGAGTAAGGGATGTTGTGCACAACATTGGCTCGGTTTCAAATACTGCAGTTCATGACCTAAGTTCATGGCTTGTAGAAAATAAATTAACGCTAAATCACATTAAGACTCAGTTTTTTTACAGTTCCTAATACACAATTCAACAAAACATGACTTTTTAATTTCACAGAATGGGCATATGATTGGTGAAACTGAACTGTTCAAATTTCTAGGTGTTCATATAGATAGTAAACTGTCGTGGAAAGCCCACGTTCAGGATCTTATTCAAAGACTTAATGCAGCCATTTTTACTATTCGACCGGTATCTGAAGTGAGTGATCGTTCGACACGAAAATTAGTCTAATTTGCTTATTTTATTCGTCTTATGGTATTATATGTTGGGGTAACTGTTCCCATTGTAAAAGGATATTCTTGGCTCAGTAACGGACAGGTCGGGCAATAAGTGGTGTAAGTTCACGAACCTCTTGTCGGCCCCTGTTCACGAGCCTGGGCATTTTGACATTGGCCTCTCAATATATATATATATATATATATATATATATATATATATATATATATATATATATATATATTCCTTACTGTCATTTCTTGTAGCTTTCAATCAGTTAATACTCGGCAATATCAAACCTGCATTTGGATCGGACTGCCTTAACTCTTGTTCAGAAAGGTGTGCAGTATACTCCTGCATCCATTTTCAATAAGCTACCACTCGAATTCAAAAACTTAGCAGTAATCTGCGCGCTTTCAAATCGAAACCGAAGAGTTTCCTCATAAGTCACTCCTTCTATTCTCTCGAGGAGTTCCTTGAAAAATTAAGCTGATTCTTGTTGTATTGTTGATTGCGTTTACTTAAACTTCTGGACTGACTTTTTTCAGGTTCATGAACATTTTATTTTTATCTATTATTAATTTTATGTTGTAATTTCATGTACTGACACGTTCCATGACCTTGGAGATTTGCTCCTCAATTTGGTATTACGGAACTTGACGCGTAAATAAAAAATAAGACAGATACTCAGCAGGCATAAAGTAAAAGTGATTTTTTTAATCACCACCGGAGATAGGAAGGCTCTTGGTTTCCGTTAAAGATTATTTGATACGCCGGAAGGTTGGGGTTTGCAAGATACCTTGTGACTGTGGCCTTTCATACACCGGACCGATAACTCTACAGTTCATGGAAGACGCACAGTATACCTCGCAGAGCACTATATTGATATTGATCACCGTATGTTCGAGAACTTAGAAATTCTAGCTTAGACTTCAACGTTTTGATGCTCGATTGTAAAAGAAGTGGTTGAAATTCGCTTGGCGACGTACTGAAGATAGATAGCGGTTCCAACTTCTTTTATTAAATTGTAAATGCATCGCCGCTCTGCAGCTCACAGTGTTGCATCGCATTCCCAACATGAAACGACCATGTAGCGACAGATCTAATTTATGCATACATGTACTTCTTTGCTGCCGATCTACGCCACACGCATCTGTGTATCGGTGGTCGCATACGCAGTGGCGCCGTCTGCTTGTTTAAAAAGATGGAGCGAGTGCTGATGCGTCAGTCATTCGGCGTACTATGAAGATGGCCGAACGGTGCAGAGTTGGAATATTAGAAGAAGAAGAAGTGGCTCCACGGCCGAAATTTAATGGAGCAGACACCGCACCGCTAATACGTCAATATGTACGGATGCTTTCTGATTTTAAAAAATTCTTCGAGACATGTTAGGATCAGCTGTAGGATGAAGAAAAGCAGTCTAACAATATGGCTACGGACAGAGCAAGGTAAATCGATCAAAATTTTCCAGTTAAGCATAGGCCGAAAATGTACAGTTGTGGCACCACGACGGCCAATCAGCGACTAGCGTGTAGAAATTTGTGCATTTGAACTACTTGACCCAGCTAATACCTATTATGTTAAATAGCAAGTTACTATTGAATTAACAAAAGATATTAGTTTCAACTGAACAGCCAAATCTAGGCAAATGACCAGCCAGGATAGCCGCGCGCATTAGCATGCAGCTTCCGGGATTCGGAGAGATGCGCTAGCCACATATTCGTTTGGCGGACTAACGAGAAGGGCCGGTGTGCCGCCTAGCCTGAATGTGTTTTTAGGGCGGTTTCTCGCATCTGACTACGTGAATACCGGGCCGATACCCACTTCCAGCCTCAGTTACACGATTCGCAAACATTTCAAAAAACGTTCACACTCACGACGCAGACTGATGGAAAGACGCGGCAATAGTAAGGACATCCGGCTAACCTCTATCACTAAAACTGCCAAATCCAGCGTGCCATGTCGATCTCGTTGAGATACAGCATAAAGCCTGGAAAAAGAAGAAAGAGTCAAAGGTAGACAAATCCATCCGCGGCCAATTTTCTGCGATGTTCACTGAGTAGAGTTAAAATTTTTAATCAAGTCCGCTAAAAGCTGCGTAATATCATGAATGTATTAAGATAATTAGCTATACTGCAGGAACGACACAGCAGTAAGATAGTTGATATGTGGTACATTATAATGCATTATTATATTAAGAATGAACTCTAAATGTAACGTAGTTTAATTTTTGTTAATAGAGAACATCAACAAACCTTTATCCTAACAAGTACAAGCTTATTCGGAAAGAAACCGCACTGCAAGACGCAATCAGACACATTCGCTTATCGCACAAACCTTCTGAGCGCTTGGATTTGATTGGCTATCGTTTAATAACCGTGGCTCCACAACAGTGCATTTCGACCTATGCTTAACAGGACACCCTGCTCTGACATCAACAGGTTATTTTTGTGCGTACTGTAGGCTACTGTAGACTGCCATAAGTAAGTGCAGATTACGGTGTTTTTCCTTGCACTTTTGGTCAGTTTAGCCTGTATCCGCGTCACCTGCATGTTGGGTGCCTTGTACTTATCGGCCGTTACCTCATAACGACCGCTTTCTTTATACAGGGTGTTACAAAAAGGTACGGCCAAACTTTCAGGAAACATTCCTCACACACAAATAAAGAAAAGATGTTATGTGGACATGTGTCCGGAAACGCTTAATTTCCATGTTAGAGCTCATTTTAGTTTCGTCCACCTACGATCAATGGAGCACGTTATCATTATTTCATACGGCATACTCTACCTGTGCTGCTAGAACATGTGCCTTTACAAGTACGACACAACATGTGGTTCATGCGCGATGGAGCTCCTGCACATTTGAGTCGAAGTGTTCGTACGCTTCTCAACAACAGATTCGGTGACCGATGGATTGGTAGAGGCGGACCAATACCATGGCCTCCACGCTCTCCTGACCTCACCCCTCTTGACTTTCATTTATGGGGGCATTTGAAAGCTCTTGTCTACGCAACCCCGGTACCAAATGTAAAGACTCTTCGTGCTCGTATTGTGGACGGCTGTGATACAATACGCCATTTTCGGGGCTGCATCAGCGCATCAGGGATTCCGTGCGACGGAGGGTGGATGCTTGTATCCTCGCTGACGGAGGACATTTTGAACATTTCCTGTAACAAAGTGTTTGAAGTTACGCTGGTATGTTCTGTTGCTGTGTGTTTCCATTCCATGATTAATGTGATTTGAAGAGAAGTAATAAAACGAGCTCTAACAGGGAAAGTAAGCGTTTCCGGACACATGTCCACATAACATATTTTCTTTCTTTGTGTGTGAGGAATGTTTCCTGAAAGTTTGGCCGTACCTTTTTGTAATACCCTGTATATGAAATCAGTGTCTTACTAGAATCCCCTAAAAACCGAAAGTGGACAACGGTCTAGAAACTGAGAGAGGATATATGAAAGGCCAAGGTAACATAAGGAACATTTTTGTTCTACTATTACTTACGAACAACCAGTATTTACAGCAAAACTGAAATTCTCGATATTTAATTCAGGTTTTATTCAAAAATTTTTGGTTCGTGATATGAAACAGAGGGATGTTGTAGTAAAAAAATAAAGATAACAGATTTATCATATACCACTAGAAAATGCAATTTACTTCGTAACGGTAACACCGAGCACCTGGACGTGAAATGGCTGAAATTTTTGAAAAAATTTTTTTTTGTCGCCATCTGAAAGATAGTTTTATCTCGTTTCAAAAAATGTATTTTTTATTTACTTTTCAGTTGTTGTTTTGGTCTTAAACGCTCTTTGAACAAATGTCTGCAAACCAGCCACGCTCATGCGACAGGTAAGGAATATCACCATAAACATTTCTTGCCTGCCACAGTCATGGAAAATAAGCCAATATACAGGGACCTTGCAGATATAAAATTACTTAGCAAATGTCTACATGGCCGTACACAAAATCATAAAGAGAGTTTCAACAAATGTGTGTGAATTCCTAAGGGACCAAACTGCTGAGATCATCGGTCCCTAGGCTTACACACTAGTTAAATCAACTTAAACTAACTTATGCTAAGAACAACACACATACAAATGCCCGAGAGAGGACTCGAACCTCCGGCGGGAGGGAGGGTTTCAACAGCTGCGTGTGGCAATGAATTTCAAAAACAGTGTTTGTTGGCTGGACAGTAATGAAAATGGGTGTAATGGATGCTGTCATCTGTAATCAGCAGGACAAAAGTAATGGACAAATTAGGCATTCAACCAGAAATAATATGATAGCTGCTCTGACTGCCATAGATCGTCAGCGACTAGTTGAAGATGAAAGGGCTGTGGAAGCCACCACTAAAGAGTCCGGAGTAAGGAAAAGGCTGCTGAAGAAGTCTACAGAGGATAAAGAAGCAGCTGGCCAGCAAGATTAGGCTGCTGAAATATTCTGAAAGAGGCATACGGTGAGTCAAAAACACTGTGAACATTCTTTTCTCATTTTCTCGAAACTACATTTTCAGAACATTAGGTACATATAACTTCACAGTGGTTTTGTCCATGTTCACTACATTTCCCGAAAGTGGAGAATGGGATAGTATCTTTGTATTATGCCTAATAAAGATCGCAGAAATGATCTATGTTTGTAATTCTGTATACAATTTTAGCGGTATTTTTTAGACAAAATAGTAATGTGGTATAATAAGGCTTTTCCTATTTCCTCAGATATGCTCCAAACAACAAAAAGAGAGGCATAATGTGTTTCTATGAATGTTTGCAGCGGCCTGCCACCGTTTTAATGTTATTATACTGATGATCGACCAGAAAATGGTACCAGAACGGGAACATGTATTATAAAAACATCTATTAGGCAAAATACTGTAATTCTTAAACTATAACAGATATTTCAATAAACTTACTTTTACAGCTTGAGTTAATGTCATTCATTGTTGGTAAAAAACCAAAACCTGCTCCGCATTGTAGATCAAGAGTAATGTGCACTGAGAGTGAGGTATAAAAATTGGGCCCGTTCACGTCCAGGTCCCCTTAAACGGCAGTCGATGCTAACGTTGAACCTCTGCAAGGAATTTTTGAGAAAGTTCTGACAGTGAGATAACTTAATGGGAACGGAACAATCAGATCGAGATTCGTTTCCGAAACACTCCAGCAAAAAAAATGGCTCTGAGCACTATGGGACCTAGCTTCTGAATTCATCAGTCCCCTAGAACTGAGAACTACTTAAACCTAACTAACCTAAGGACATCACACACATCCATGTCCGAGGCAGGATTCGAACCTGCGACCGTAGCGGTCGCGTGGTTCCAGACTGAAGCTCCTAGGCCGGCCGAAGTGGCCGTGCGGTTAAAGGCGCTGCAGTCTGGAACCGCAAGACCGCTACGGTCGCAGGTTCGAATCCTGCCTCGGGCGTGGATGTTTGTGATGTCCTTAGGTTAGTTAGGTTTAACTAGTTCTAAGTTCTAGGGGACTAATGACCTCAGCAGTTGAGTCCCATAGTGCTCAGAGCCATTTGAACCATTTTTTTGAAGCTCCTAGAACCGCTCGGCCACACCGGCCGGCCCAATGGAACACCTCTGGGCTGAGTTAGCATGTCGACTTCGCTCCAGGCCCCTGCGTCCTGCATCACTACCTTATTTGGTTTCGGCTAATGAGGGAGAATAAGCTGCAGATCCTTCTGAAACATTCAGATATCTCCCTGAACGTCTGCACAGCATTCGAGTCGTCATAATCCCACATTAATGCTCACTGATTGGTTTTCGGGTACTTGTGATCAGATAGTGCAATGCATTAGTTGAGATTTTAGCATTTCTCGGTCCACACTGACCATGTTAAGGGAGCAAATGCTTGAAGGCATAACTTTCCACTTGTAAGATCACCGCCACCGAGTATGCCTCCACATGACTGTAGTGCCTAGAACCGCTCGGCCACCACGGCCGGCAAACACTCCAGGAGAGTATAATCAACAGTAAACAGGTGGATGAGGATCAGACGTTCTCCCAGCACAAAAGAAGTTGTAACATTGCGTGTTAATATTGGTCGCCAGCATAATTAGGCATTCTTGCGTCAAGCAATATAATAAAGCAGAAGGCAGTGCTAAAGCTAACCTAACCTTCCTTGACTCACACACTGCACTCTTTCTTTATATCTGTTCACACTACAACACAACAACCTAACCTTGCAGATAAATGTACTACTAACTTGCAAGTCAGACAAACAAATGGCCAGTGAGATAGCAAACAGTTACATATGCCTCTTAACAATACGTATCTTAAATGAATTAGATGCAGCTGTTTATAGAACCAATCACCAACACACATGAAATTAATAGCAATACTAAACAGAGAAGAGCATGAAATGATTCTGATTAAAATCAGTGGGTCTATTAACGATCATACTCTATAATATCATTGCTTAGTACAGGGTCTCCATGACTGTGCATTAACCAACTTGCAATAGAATAGCTAACACAGCAAATATTTCTTTCTTAAGCTCAGTTTCAGGCAAATCTAATTGCACTGGCTCTGAAGGAGCCTTTGCTTTGCTTCATTAACTAACTAACCTAGTACATTACCATTCTCATCAATAATTATTAATCAAGTAAAGCATAACAAACTATAACTCTTTAAATAACAAATGTGCTTTGATAACCAGTCTTTTAACCTACTCAAAATATAGTTGGCGGTGCAAATGCCAACACAACATTAAATTCAATTTCGAACACTTTCTCATGAAATAAATACTGACAAAAATTTGTAGTTCTGATCGAAGTGCATAAATGCAACAATTTTTCACTTCAGATAAATATTAGTGTTCTTTTAACTAAAAACTTACTATTTTCAGGCAGCTTTTCAAGTGTTGTTGTTGTGATCTTCAGTCCTGAGACTTGTTTGATGCAGCTCTCCATGCCACTCTATCCTGTGCAAGCTTCTTCATCTCCCAGTACCTACTGCAACCTACATCCCTCTGAATCTGTTTAGTGTATTCATCTCTTGGTCTCCCTGTACGATTTTTACCCTCCACGCTGCCCTCCAATACTAAATTGGTGATCCCTTGATGCCTCAGAACATGTCATACCAACCGATCCCTTCTTCTAGTCAAGTTGTGCCACAAACTCCTCTCCAATTCTATTCAATACCTCCTCATTAGTTATGTGATGTACCCATCCAATCTTCAGCATTCTTCTGTAGCACCACATTTCGAAAGCTTCTATTCTCTTCTTGTCCAAACTATTTATCGTCCATGTCTCACTTCCATACATGACTATACTCCATACAAACACTTTCAGAAAATACTTCCTGACACTAAAATCTATACTCGATGTTAACAAATTTTTCTTCTTCAGAAACGCTTTCCTTGCCATTGCCAGTCCACATTTTATATCCTCTCTACTTCGACCATCATCAGTTATTTTGCTTCCCAAATAGCAAAACTCCTTTACTACTTTAAGTGTCTCATTTCCTAATCTAATTCCCTCAGCATCACCCGACTTAATTCGACTACATTCCATTATACTCGTTTTGCTTTTGTTGATGTTCATCTTATGCCCTCCTTTCAAGACACTGTTCATTTCGTTCAACTGCTCTTCCAAGACCAAATGATTTAAGAAAATGACTGCAGATTGATTTAAAATACACTGAAAATGAGGTATTTCTCAAACTATAAAACTGAGCTTTAAACACAATAACTCCTCACATTAGAAAACAATCACAACTATTTGTACAGCAGCCCAATAAGTTTTTCCATAATAAATTTGGATCCTCGGAATTAAATTCACTAGTATAGGATTTTGTCCAGGTTTTGTGATTTGGGATAATCATGGGTGTAAAACAGAGTTTTTAGCAACACCACGATTATTATTCAAATCAACCAAATTTCACAAATACCTGGTCCATTTACAGTGTGCCAAACATAAACAATTTAGTGGAAGGCTGGTGGCACAATTTGCAGTATCTCTTAACATGGCGGCGATGCAGTCGTGGCAGTAGTGTTGGCCTCGTCCTGTTACAGATCTTCTTGGCGCCGGAATTATATTTCTCCAGGACAAAAGTCATGCCATGATAACTGTATCAGCAAATGCAGCATCAGAGGCCGTAAATACTGTTCCTCTGGCCTCAAAACTCCAAGAATATGAGCCATAATGATCCGCTACTGCTCACAAGCACAGTTTAAACAACATCGTTCAAAAAGTTCACATAACTGAAAATTGCACTCGTAGTTAAAGAATTTACTTGACAGATACAACACTCTACATAAACAACACTACAAACATAGAAATATCAATACAGATACAAAATAGGTCGAAAACAGGTGTTACACCTTAACAAAAAAGAAAGAAAAGAATGAAAAAAATGCAAAACAAATATATCGAACATCGCTTCAACACTTCGACGAACTTATATAAAACATTTCTCTGTTATTCAAAGACAACTTTCGCGTTTATCAATAATAAGAGGAAACTCTTGTCTTTGATCATGACGAGGTCGCTCCATTGAGTACATAAAAACAATTATATATATAATTGTTTTTATGTACTCAATGGAGCGTATATATATATATATATATATATATATATATATATATATATATATATATATATATATATGTTTGTGCATGTAAACAGTAATTGATCAAAAGTATTTATTTTGGTTGCATAAAAGCGCAGAAGATAAGCAATAAAGTAATTTTTATTACTTGTAAAATGCAGTGAGTGTTGTGTAAGGATATAAAATACACACTGCACTAACACTGAATGATGAGCGGTTCTAATTATGTGCAAAAGAAACAAGCAAACAAAAAAAAAGAGAAGTCGTCGGCTCCCAGTTTCTCTCTCACACATTCATCATTCATTTACATTTCATTCCCTACCATTACCAACAGTACTAGTGATAAAACCTATCTTTTAACACATTATTTATGTTGCGTATCAAAACTACCGAACCATCCTTTCGGAAGAGAGCAACTCTAGTAGTGACTCGCAAATGTATTTGACACTAGCAGAACAGTACAAAAAGAGCACAAATGGGTGATTACTGCCGTTGTTCCCATCTCCTGTCAGTAATTCAGACTGCTCAGTATACGAGTATTGATGGTGAGGAAGCTGAATGGACAACATCGCTGCTGATAATCAGTCACTCACAAGTAACCATTTAGTTTCTGATGTCTAGTGCGTTACACAGGATAATTTCGTGTGTTATAGATTTTTAGGGATGATGCAGAAGGACAAATGTATGAGCCTGAGGTAAAGGACCCTGGTCCGTAAGCGGCCGAGTCGAAAATCGTTGTGATACCTCTGACTGAGATGGATGTACCGGTACTGTCGTTGCTAAGTCTGTAGGGTAGGTAACTGTCAGAGGCGATAGTATGGACCAAAACAAGAAACATGGGCTGTAAGATGCATACTTCAAGAGCTATGAGCACGTGTTCATCCTCGTTACTGTGCAACACATCTCTTTTACTGAGCTAGTGCTCATAGCTGTTAAGCTATGCATTTTAGGTCCCATATTTATTGGACTTTTTTCTTGTTATGGCCCATACCACTTCCTTCAAAAATATGAAAACCAAAGATTTTGTGATAGAACAGACTTTTTTCACAGGAGGGAAGTTGAAGAAGTGCCCTTAACTATTAAGTTTTGAATTTTAGAGTTCATGTTTTGTAAAAATTTTTTCTTCTTTTGGTCCGTACTATCACCTCTAAAAGTTGCCTACCCTACAATCTTAGCAATAATAGTGCCGGTGTATGTATTCCACTGTCAGAAGTAAAAGAACGATTTCGCTTGTAACCATCGACTTGGTCGCTTCCGGACCAGGGCCCGTTACCTCAAATTGGTACATTTACCCTTCTCATCATCCCTGACAGTTTGTAACATCATCATGGAATTAGCCTCCACAACTACTTTTCAATATTGAGCACAATCTCGAGATGGCTGTACATGTCAGAAAACGAGGTTATCGGCGCCCATGGCTTAAAGTAGTGTATCGAGTATAGTCACTAATTGTGGTCGTGATTCATGAAGTATTTTGTTCCTGACGTATCGTTCAGAGCTGTGTTGGATATCTCTGAAGAGTTTCATGGACTACAAGCTACGACCCAGAAGATTTACATGCAACTAAGACAACCAGGCGTCACAAGCTTTGTTGTGTAATCACTTTGTGTAAGATAATATTCCAATCAGTAAAATCATTTCTCTCAAATGTATTAATTATTTAGAGAAACTCATATGTCTAAAGCTAAGAGAGTAAAAAATATTGAGAGAATGTCGAAGGTACCTTTAAGAGTCTTCGGTTTTTCATAAGGCTGCACGCTTCAATTTACGGCCCCTCTCTTCGCCCACTACGGTGTATTTTTCACAGTGATTTAGAAGTTCGTCCGTGTAAAACTGCGCATACTCGTTATTATTTACTGCATACTGGACAGGAAGGTAGCTATTCAACAAACCGACTACACTGTCGGAAAAGATTGGAACGACAAGAACAAATAACGTACAGTAATTAATTTTAGGAAATACATTTGTCTAGGGAAAATATTTAAGTGATTAACATTGCAAGGTCACAGGTTAATATAAACGCAGGTTAAGCCATTGCAGTTGTGAAATTCTGGTACATTAATAACCACTGTAACCGCCAGAATGTTGAATGAAGCATCCAAACGTGCATGCGTTGTGTTGTACAGGTGACGGATGTCAATTTGTGGAATGGAGTTCCACGCCTTTTGCAGTTGGTCGGTGAATACAGGGACGGTTAATGCTGTCTATGGATGACTCTGGAGTTGTCGTCCGATGATGTCCTATATGTGCTCGATTGGAGACAGTTCTGGTGATGGAGTAGGCCAAGGCAACAAGTCAACACTCTGTAGAGTGGGTTGGGTTACAGCACCGTTATCTGGCCGAACGTTATCCTGTTGGAAAACACCCCCTGGAGTGCTACTCATGAATGGCAGCACAGCAGGTCGAATCACCAGACTGACGAGCAAATTTGCAGTCATGGAGCGTGGGATAACCACGAGAGTGCTCCTGCTGTCACACGAAATCTCATCACAACCCACAACTACCGGTGTAGGTCCAGGGTGTCTAGCACGAAGACAGGTTGGTTGCACACCCTCAACTGGCGTCGTTATAACCAACACACGCTCATCACTGGCACCAAGGCAGAACCAGCTTTCACCAGAAAACAAAATACACTCCTGGAAATGGAAAAAAGAACACATTGACAACGGTGTGTCACACCCACCATACTTGCTCCGGACACTGCGAGAGGGCTGTACAAGCAATGATCACACGCACGGCACAGCGGACACACCAGGAACCGCGGTGTTGGCCGTCGAATGGCGCTAGCTGCGCAGCATTTGTGCACCGCCGCCGTCAGTGTCAGCCAGTTTGCCGTGGCATACGGAGCTCCATCGCAGTCTTTAACACTGGTAGCATGCCGCGACAGCGTGGACGTGAACCGTATGTGCAGTTGACGGACTTTGAGCGAGGGCGTATAGTGGGCATGTGGGAGGCTAGGTGGACGTACCGCCGAATTGCTCAACACGTGGGGCGTGAGGTCTCCACAGTACATCGATGTTGTCGCCAGTGGTCGGCGGAAGGTGCACGTGCCCGTCGACCTGGGACCGGACCGCAGCGACGCACGGATGCACGCCAAGACCGTAGGATCCTACGCAGTGCCGTAGGGGACCGCACCGCCACTTCCCAGCAAATTAGGGACACTGTTGCTCCTGGCGTATCGGCGAGGACCATTCGCAACCGTCTCCATGAAGCTGGGCTACGGTCCCGCACACCGTTAGCCCGTCTTCCGCTCACGCCCCAACATCGTGCAGCCCGCCTCCAGTCGTGTCGCGACAGGCGTGAATGGAGGGACGAATGGAGACGTGTCGTCTTCAGCGATGAGAGTCGCTTCTGCCTTGGTGCCAATGATGGTCGTATGCGTGTTTGGCGCCGTGCAGGTGAGCGCCACAATCAGGACTGCATACGACCGAAGCACACAGGGCCAACACCCGGCATCATGGTGTGGGGAGCGATCTCCTACACTGGCCGTACACCACTGGTGATCGTCGAGGGGACACTGAATAGTGCACGGTACATCCAAACCGTCATCGAACCCATCATTCTACCATTCCTAGACCGGCAAGGGAACTTGCTGTTCCAACAGGACAATGCATGTCCGCATGTATCCTGTGCCACCCAACGTGATCTAGAAGGTGTAAGTCAACTACCCTGGCCAGCAAGATCTCCGTATCTGTCCCCCATTGAGCATGTTTGGGACTGGATGAAGCGTCGTCTCACGCGGTCTGCACGTCCAGCACGAACGCTGGTCCAACTGAGGCGCCAGGTGGAAATGGCATGGCAAGCCGTTCCACAGGACTACATCCAGCATCTCTACGATCGTCTCCATGGGAGAATAGCAGCCTGCATTGCTGCGAAAGGTGGATATACACTGTACTAGTGCCGACATTGTGCATGCTGTGTTGCCTGTGTCTATGTGCCTGTGGTTCTGTCAGTGTGATCATGTGATGTATCTGACCCCAGGAATGTGTCAATAAAGTTTCCCCTTCCTGGGACAATGAATTCACGGTGTTCTTATTTCAATTTCCAGGAGTGTAGATCTCCGTCCTGCCCTCCAACGAGCTCTCGCCTGACACCACTGAAGTCGCAGATGACGTTAGTTTGAGTTCAGTGAAATGCACACTACAAGGCGTCTGGCTCGAAGCTGTTCTTGAAGTAACCGATTTGTAGCAGTTCGTTCTGTCACTGTGGTTCCAACTCCTGCTGACATTGATGCTGTAGATACAGTACTATGCGCCAGAGCCATACGCAGAACTGGATGGTCTTCCCTCTCGGTGGTGCCACGTGGCCGTCCAGCGCCCGGTCTTAGTGAGACATCACATTCCCGTGACTACCGCTGGCAGCAATCATGCGGAGTGGCTACATCCCTGCCAAGTTTTTCTGCAGTATCGCAGGGGGAATATACAACTTCTCGTAACCGTATTACACGACCTCGTACAAACTCAGTGAAGTGCTGATAATGGCGTCTTAGTCGCCTTAAAGGCATTACTGACTAACAGCAACTAACCATGTCCAATCTCAAAGATAATCTCACGACCGTTACAGCGTGTATTTGATTCAAACCTGATTTCCATTCCCATAGTAACGCTACTAGTGCCACTCTTATGCAACTGGCGCAAAATTGGAATAGACATAATCTTTGAGATGTAGAATCGCGCCAACCATATTACGTTTATCTCTTGATGCACGCCTGAAGATGTCATCAATGTAATGCCGAAACTCGTAGCACATAAGAAGTTCATAAAATAAATTTCTACAATACATACGGCTGTTGGTAAATTATTGCATCAAGAAATACATGCCAGCCGTTGTCCCATGGTCCATAATGGATCAACGAAGATTAAATTAAGTTTATGTTGGCCAACTCCTTCTCGGTGTTTCGATTTTTTTTCCGTGAATGTGCATGCACGTGCACTCGAAGTACATGACAATATGCCTCAATCAATTTACTTGCACTGAGCAGCCCATGTGTTTGACAATGAGCTTTTAGCAGTTGTTTGTGTCGGTATCATACGTCGAAATAAGTACCCACACGTCGAGTGTGTGCACCAAATTTACCCCTACCAACTGTGGACCGCTTGCGTACAGCTGTTGGAAATGGAGTCATCCAGCAGATAAGTGAACATTCAGTCTCGTGGAAGGACTTGCGAGGTCCAAAATCAAGATTTATAAGAGGCTAACCAAAGACAAAGAATGGAGTGAAATGTAAGGCCTCTCTCTCTGAGTCCACTTTCACTGTACAGCCTCGGTTTTTCTCGGAGTACTATGTTGTTGGTAATCACAAACTGAAGTATGCTACTACGAATTGTTACCAAATACTGTCAAACAGGTTGCACCCATGTGCTGGAGCTGCTGTCTCCTATCTATGTACTTTACCAGAAACGTTAGGAAGCCTTAGGAGCAGCACGTCGGTGTTCCACGTCACCAAGAGTCAAATAATAAATACTGCAAAATCTTACACCAGTCTTGTATGTGTGTTCCATTCATAATGTATAAAATATTCTATAAAGAACCGATAGAACGGCCAATCAAAGTAGTCAAGAGAGCGTAGTTCCTAGTCCTTATACAATATTAACATTTTCTTAACATTAACCTAACACTTGAGTGAATATTTACAAGCATAAATAAACTGTTTACGAAATGTCACAAGGTACCAGTTCCCTTCACTGCCTCAACTGGGAATGTCGAGGATATTGCTGTAGCCTAGCTGAAGAGCCATGTTCCATCAATCCATACCAATAGAAGCTCATAACTGCATGGTTGTGCCAGCTGATGTAGTTAAGGCATGGATGGAACGCTACAGCGTATACTACTGATGATGCGTTGGAGTCATATGTTAATTCCATCTAATCTCTTCACTGAATTTATGAAGAACTGGAAACTAATCGCATCCTGACACATTTAAGGGCATGTTGTCATCCTGGAAAACAGAGCACATGAAGTCTACACAGGAGTATACGATGCAACACTGAAACTGATTTTCCACCACCGACTCAGAGGTTTTAGTTTCATCAGGGTCTCCTAATATTACATGCCTTTTTTTTTTTTTTTTTTTTTTTTTTTTTTTTTTTTTTTTTTTTTTTTTTTTTTTGAGTCTTGAGTCCTTAGTCTTCTGACTGGTTTGATGCAGCCTGCCACGAATTCCTCTCCTATGCCAGTCTCTTCATCTCAGAGTAGCACTTGCAGCCTATGTCCTCAGTCTTTGGCTGGATGCATTCCAACCTCTGTTTTCCTCTAGAGTTTTTACCGTCTCTGGCTCCCTCTAGTAGCATGGAAGTTATTCCGTGACGTCTTGACAGATGTCCTACCACCTTGTCCATTCTTCTCATCAATGTTTTTCATATATTCCGATACTCGCCGATTCTCCGAAGAACCTCCTCACTCCCTAATTTATCAATCCACCTAATTTTCAACATTATTCTGTAACATCACATCTCAAATGCTTCGATCCTCTTCTTTTCTGGTTCCCCCACAGTCCATGTTTCACTACGGTACAATACATTCACAGACATAGTCAAATTAAGGACTATGTTTCACGCTTTTTGTAAGTGCCAGGCTGCTTTTGAGGTCCTTGCTCCGATCTTCATAGGTTATTTTGCTGCCTAGGTAGCAGAATTCCTTAACTTCATCTACTTTCTGATCGACAAACCTGATGTTTAGGTTCTCACTGTTCTCATTTTTACTACTTCTCATTACTTTCGTCTTTCTTCGATTTACTCTCAATCAGTATCCTATACTCATTGGAGTGTTCATTCCATTCAACATATCATGTAATTCTTCTTAACTCCACTGATGATAACATTGTCATCATTGAATCTTATATCCTTTCACTTTCAATTACAATTCCACTCTTGAACCTTCCTTTTATTTTCACAATTGCTTCTTCCATGTATAGACTGAACACTAGCGGCGAAAGACTATATCCCTGCCTTATATCCTTCCTAATCCGAGCGCTTCGCCCTTTGTCTCCCACACTTATTGTTCCCTCCTGGTTCTTATACATATTGTATATTACCTATCTTTTCCTATAGGTTACTCCTATTTTTCTCTGAATTTTGAACATCTTGCACCATTTTACATTATCCAACACTTTCTCCAGGTCGACAAATTCTATGAACGTGTCTTTATTTTTTTTTTCTCAATCCTGCTTCCATTATCAACCGCAACGTCAGAATTGCGCCTTTACCTTTCCTAAAGCCAAACTTATCGTCGTCTAACACATTCTCAATTTTCTTTTTCATTCTTCTGCAAATTGGTCTTGTCAAAAACTTGGATGCATGAGGTGTTGAGTTACTGGTGCGATAATTCTCGTATGTGTTGGCTCTTGCAGTCTTCGGAACTGTATGGATGATGTTTTCAGAAAGTCAGATGATATATCTCCAGATTCATACATTCTACACATCAACATGAATAATCGGTTTCTTTCCAATTCCGCCAATGATATTAGAATTTCTGATGCAATGTTATCTACTGCTTGTGCCTTATTCAGTCGTCAGTCTTCCAAACCTATTTTAAATTCTGGTTCTAAACTGGATCCCCTGTCTCTTCTAAATCGACTCCTGTTTCTTCACATATCACATTAGACAAATCTTCCCCGAAATTAGAGGCCTTCAGTCTACTCTTTCCACCTATCTGGTTTCTCCTATGCATTTAACAGTGGAATTCCCTTCGCAGTTTTAATGTTACCACCCTTGCTTTTGATTTAATCGAAGGTTCTTCCGACTTTGCTCTATGCTAAGTCAGTCTTTCCGATAATTATTTGTTTTTCGACTTTTTCACATTTTTCCTGCAGCCATATCGTTTTAACTTCCGTTTACTTCCTATTTCTGCAACCTGAATTTCCCATAATACTTTTGTTTTACTTCCCTCTTTCATCGATCAACTGAAGTATTTCTCCTGTTGCCCATGGTTTCTTCACAGTTACCTTCTCTTTACCTACGTTTTTCTTTCCAACTTCTGTGATTGCTCTTTTTAGAGATGTCCATTCCTCTTCAACTGATCTTCCTACTGAGCTATTCCTTATCGCAGTATCTATAGTCTCAGAGAATTTCAAGCTTATGTCCTCATTCCTTAGTACTTCCGTAATTCAGTACTAAATTGTGATCTGAGTGTACATCTGCTCCTGGATACGCCTTAAAATACAATGTCTGATTTCGGAATCTCTGTATGACCGTGATATAACATAACTGAAATCTTCCAGTATCTCCCGGCCTTTTGCAAATATACCTCCTGCTCTGGTGACTCTTGAACAGAATATGCGTTATCACCAGTTGAAATTTA
Organism: Schistocerca americana; assembly: GCF_021461395.2. Taxonomy (NCBI): domain Eukaryota; kingdom Metazoa; phylum Arthropoda; class Insecta; order Orthoptera; family Acrididae; genus Schistocerca; species Schistocerca americana. The sequence continues at coordinate 363,506,507 of NC_060121.1, forward strand.
TCTCAGAACTCAATTAGTCTTTCTCCTTTTTCATTTCTAGTATCAAGCCCACATTGTCTCGTAACCCTTTCTTCTGCTTCTTCCCCTACAACGGCGTTCCAGTCCCCCATGGCTGTCAGATTTGTATCTCCGTTTACGTAATGAATTAAGCCTTGAATAGCCTCATATACTCGAGTTTCTTCCTCTTCGGGTTGACACGTCGATATGTATAGCTAAAGTATTGTTGACTGTGTTGATTTGCTGACGATTCTGATAACAGCTCTACTACTTAAGTGTTCACAGCAACTTACTCTCTGCCCTACTATATTCCTATTCATAACCATTACAACTACCGTTATACCATTTTCTGCTGCTATTGACATTACTCTATAATCACCTGACCAGAAATCCTTGTCTTCTTCCCATTACACTTCACTGACCTCTTCTGCCCTACTATATTCCTATTCATAACGATTACAACTACCGTTATACCATTTTCTGCTGCTATTGACATTACTCTATAATCACCTGACCAGAAATCCTTGTCTTCTTCCCATTACACTTCACTGACCTCCTCTGCCCTACTATATTCCTATTCATAACGATTACAACTACCGTTATACCATTTTCTGCTGCTATTGACATTACTCTATAATCACCTGACCAGAAATCCTTGTCTTCTTCCCATTACACTTCACTGACCTCTTCTGCCCTACTATATTCCTATTCATAACGATTACAACTACCGTTATACCATTTTATGCTGCTATTGACATTACTCTATAATCACCTGACCAGAAATCCTTGTCTTCTTCCCATTACACTTCACTGACCTCCTCTACATGTGATGGAGCCTTTGGATTTCCCTTTTCAAATTTTCTAATTTCCCTACTATGTGCAAACTTCTAACATTCCACGTCCCGACTCGTAGAACGTCATTCTCTCGTTGGTTATTCACTCTTTCGCTCATGGTCATCTTCCACATGGCAGTCCTCTGCCAGATATCCGAATATGGGACTATTTCAGAATCTTTTGTCAATAGACAGATCATCATGACAATTTTTCAGTTTCAGGCCACGTGTCCTGTGGATACAAGTTAAGTGTCTTTAATTCCATGGTTTCCATTGCCTTCTGCATCCTCATGCCGTTGATCATTGCTGATTCTCCTGCCTTTAGTGCCAGTTTCCCACCCCAAGGACAACAGATTGCCCTGAACCTCTGTCCGCTCCTGCCCCTCTTTGACAAGGCCGTTAGCAGAATGAGGGTGAGTTTTTATTCCGGAAGTCTCCGGCCGCCTTTGCTGATGATTTTTGTTCAGAACTTAATAGGTGGCGGGGTTCGATCCTAGGACCGAGAATGTTTTGATTAGCAAGCAAAGACGCTACCGCTAGACCACAGGTGCTGCTAATGGACGTTGTAGCTGGTACTAACTGACAGTGTTGGCATCTGGTTGCGCAGGACAAAGCGCATCAGGTTGTGGAAAGGGGCCAAAATCAGTTACTGTTAGTAACACAGGAACACAGAACTTTATTCCTCGAAAACACAATGCACAGTTTTCTTTTTAAAACAACAAGGATCAATTCACGGCTGAGGGCCCAAGTAACTTCTCAATAATAAAGTTTAAATAATTCTTTTAGAACACAAGGATTTAGAGAAACGACTGAAGGCCTTACTTAAGTAAAATTAAAATATCCATAAATAATTCCTTTTAAGGCACAAGAATTTAGGCGAAGGGCTGAAGGCCTTACTTTAACTAAAATTAAAATACCTTCTCGGCTAAAGGCCCAAATAATATTTGATATCTGCAAAGGAAATTCTTTAAAAGGCAAGCATTTACCAATTTCGGATAGAAGCCATATTAAGGAAAATTTAAATTAATTGGTTCAAATAGCTCTGAGCACCATGGGACTTAACATCTGAGGTCATCAGTCCCCTAGAACTTAGAACCACTTAAACCTAACTAACCTAAGGACATCACACTCATCCATGCCCGAGGCGGGATTCGAACCTGCGACCTTAGCGGTCGCGCGCTTCCAGACTAAAGCGCCTAGAACCGCTCGGCCACCAGCGGCCGGCTTAAATTAATTCCTCGGCTGAAAGCCCAATAATATTTCAACATAGTAAAAGGCAACCTTTAAAGACATGCATTTACGCAGTGCAACAGAAAACCTTCTTCAGAAAACTTGCAATTTATTGACGGCTGAAGGCCCAAACAATAATTCAAAATAATTAAAGACAAACCTTAAGATAAGCATTTACACAGTACGGCTCAAGGCTATTTTAAGAATTCAAGATAATCAAAGAGAAAACTTAGAGACGGGAATTTACACATTACGGCTGAAAGCCACAGATCTTAAAACAAATGCGGTTGAAGGCCTAAATATAGAGCAAACAAGTATTTTAAATAAAACCCGGCTGAAGGCCTAATCTTAAAATACTTCACATAAGGTTCAGCTGAAGGCCATATACTGACGAAAGAACAGACAAAATTAATACACGGCTAACGGCCTGGCACAGTACTTGTGACAAAAGAAAATCACAATCACAAAGAACAGAATAGTGGTGCTCAGAAGTGTTCCAAGGGTCATGCCTGGGGAGGAAACTCTAACAACGGTTTATATGAGACAGGCAGCCACGAGTAACACTAAACAATCGGGTGGCAGCACGACCTAGGGACGGCTCCAGAACCAACCAATAACCTAACCAATTCCCTTCCACCCGACCAACGGCACGAGAACCAAAATATCGGCGAGGATCGCAGCAGGACTATGTCTTAATAATTGGCGTCTGAACACAGTCAAAGCATAATAACCACTCAAAAATATGAAAAACACCAAAGGCTGTCAAACAACACGCGGCACGGACAGCATCAACACGGCGAGGAGAAACACACTGTGGAACACTACGCTAATGGCGTCGCCACGGAGACTTCCCCACCGCGCTGTCCCAGCCGACCGACTGCCTACTCCAGTACGCACACAGCATCAACATAACTTATAGTCGAAATTACACAAGCTAGACACAGTTCCTCGAAAGCACTTCCACAAGAACTCGAACAATCGTAAAATCAATCACTGTGGAACAACTAGGACGAATGAGAAGTCGACACACACAGAGAACCCGAAGCGGTCGGTGACCAAATATACGTCGACCGATGAGACGACCAACCGAACGACCAACCAACGGTAGTTCCCGCTCCAGTCTCCTTCCATCGGACAGCGCATGTGTGCCGCCAGCGGTTGGCGAGTACTGGCTGTCTGGACCCCACTGGCACTGCATCCCGACTGAACTTCTGACACACAACGACCCGGAAATACTAATGGTCGCTCCAGAGACAGTACGACAGTGCACTTATCGATAAGCGCTGCTGCTGCCACTTACGGGCAAGCAAATCAGCAACTTAGTGACGCCAAAAGAATTGAGTAAGAAAATGGCGACAGAATCATAAAAACAAGATGACGAGCAAGAAACGACACGACAGCGAGCCACACACGGCTCAAGTGTGTTACGCTTGATCACTTTTGTTTGTTTCCGCACATCATTTTGCTCTGACGCCGGAAACCGTAGTCACGTGGAGGCATACTCGATAGCTGTGTTCTCACAAGTGGCCGGCCGGTGTGGTCGAGCGGTTCTAGGCGCTACAGTCTGGAACCGCGCGACCACTGCGGTCGCAGGTTCGAATCCTGCCTCCGGCATGGATGTGTGTGATGTCCTTAGGTTAGGTAGGTTTAAGTAGTTCTAAGTTCTAGGGGACTGATGACCTCAGCAGTTAAGTCCCATAGTGCTCAAAGCCATTTGAACCATTTTCTCACAAGTGGTAAGTTATGCCTTCAAGCATTTACTCTCTTAACATGGTCAGTGTGGACCGAGAAATGCTAAAACCCCAACTACATGAAATGCACTATCGAATCACAAGTATCCAAACACCAGTTAGTGGGCATTAGCGTGGGCTTTAACCACTTGTGACGACTTGAATGCTGTGCACACATTCAGGGAGATATCTGAATGTTTCAGAAGGATCTGCAGCTCATTCTTCCTCATTAGCCGAAACCAGCGAAGGCAGTGGTGCTGGACGCAGGGGCCTGGAGCGAAGTCGACATGCTAACTCATCCCACAGGTGTTCCATTGGGTTCAGGTCAGGACACTGGGCAGGCCAGTCCTCTTCAATTGTGTCATTGTCCACTTACCGTTGCCTCAAAGATGCTGCTTTATGGCAGAATACATTGTCATGCTGATATAGTCATCGACTCCAAACTGGTCCACTACTGTACGCAGCTCGCAATGTTTTCACATCCTCCCGAATTTAGCGTCTTATTGACCGCAAGAAGGATACCGCGCTCTAGCCATGGAAACATCCCCTCCCGTGACACAACCTCCTCCGTAATTCACTGTTTGCAATTCACATGATGGCAATAAACGTTCTCCAGTTATTTAGCAAACCCAAATCCTTTCGACAGATTGCCGCAAGCTATAGTGTGCTTCATCACCTAAATCACTCGTTTAGAGCCACCCACTGCCCAGCAGCGTTGCTATTTGAACCACCTTATGCGTCGTTTAGCATGGCTACAGAAAATTATGGATGAGGAGGAGTTTCTCGACGATTGTACCCCACTTTCTTTAACTGTCTACGCACAGTCACTGTGCGAGCTGGACTGCAAATATCACATTAGAATTCACGAGTGATTTCTTCCGCTGATTTCATGTGATTTTTTACAATCACGCCACTCAATGCTCGGCGTAAAGTGGGTCTGCCTGGTCTTGGTTTGGCTGCGGTTGTTCCTTCGCGTTCCCAGTTCACAATCAATTAAAAGTTGACTTTGGCAACTTTATAAGGCCTGAAATATCTCTGATCGATTTGTTCCTCAAGTGACATCCAGTTACTAGTCCACGTTCAAAGTCACTGAACTCTACTGACCAAGCCATTCAGCTGTTACTCCCTCTACTGGCAGCACAATGCTCCACGTCTCCTTTTATAATGGCAAGTACGCCCCCGAATAATTTTGATCATATAGTGTATGTGAGCTCATTCTGTCCTTTATTCTCTGGTCGTGTGTGTGTGTGTGTGTGTGTGTGTGTGTGTGTGATTTACGGGAGCTCAACGGAGAGGTTATCAGCACCTTTCTGACTGTTCGAATCAGCACGAATTTAAATACAGTAGAAAGGTACTAGCTTGGCTTCTCCATGCTCCTTTTTTATGAAGGGAGCGACCTACGATCATATATTCTCAAAAATACCGTATTCTCGATGCTGAGGAACGGCGAAAGATGTAACTGATAAAACTATAATTCTGATATCTCTCGTAAAATGCTGACTAAATGAATAACAATAATTACGTTAAGAAATGTGAACGTACTTCTCGAAGATAGTTTCGGGGTACGAAATGGTAGCCTAGAAGCAACTCTGATCTGTTGTTGTTGTTGTTGTTGTTGTGGTCTTCAGTCCTGAGACTGGTTTGATGCAGCTCTCCATGCTACTCTATCCTGTACAAGCTTCTTCATCTCCCAGTACCTACTGCAACCTACATCCTTCTCAATCTGCTCAGTATATGCATCTCATGGTCTCCCTCTACGATTTTTACCCTCCACGCTGCCCTCCAATACTAAATTGGTCATCCCTTGATTCCTCAGAACATGTCCTACCAACCGATCCCTTCTTCTAGTCAAGTTGTGGCACAAACTCCTCTTCTCCCAAATTCTGATCTGTTAATGGGATCTAGGCGCTTCAGTTTGGATCCGCGCGACCGCTACGTTCGCAGGTTCGAATCCTGCCTCGAGCATGGATGTGTGTGATGTCCTTAGTTTAGTTAGGTTTAAGTAGTTCTAAGTTCTAGGGGACTGATGACCTCAGAAGTTAAGTCCCATAGTGCTCAGAGCCATTTGAACCATTTGTTAATGGGAGCAATAAAACGATTGACAAACTGTATGTTACTATAAGAGCGGCTTCGAAACCTTAAGATGAAATAACGCGTTCTACATCCTGAAAGTTGGATAGGGATGGACAGCTATTGACGAATTAGTCAAAATGTTGACAACCATTTACTTATTTGTAATTTCTGCTACCAGCCACTTTTATTTATGTTTAATTAACATAATACAACGCGTTTCTGGTATGTTCTATTCGTCATCAGCCGATTATATATACATACAGAGAAATGTATGTACGTCTGTATGTATAAACCCCTGATGATGAACATAACAGGTTCGAAACACGTTTATAATGTTATATTAAACATAAAACAAATAAAAGTAGCTGGTAGCAGAAATTACAAATAAGTAATTATCCCACACAGCCACGGTTCACAAACGTAGCCACTATGGCAAAAATAATTGATAACTATTATATTAGAACCAAGGCCGAGAACAAACTGTTTTTAGAAGTTGGTATTAGATGGTGAACCATCGGTTGTCTCTATGCAAATGACAGAAGGCAGCAGTGAATGAGCACCTCATCTGAGAGTTATCGATTTCGAGAAAGCTTTCTTACTCATGCGAAACATGGAACTGAATATACGTAAATGAGTTTGTTCCAGAATATAAGCAATGTAGGTTCAGAGTCATTTCAATAAAAGCACTACAGCCATATACCGACTGCTAAGTCGTTGTCGTAAACCCGTTACATAGCAGTTGTTAGTTAATACTGACACAATACATACGAGATAGAGCGCGGCGCTGAGAACACTCGAGGAATGCACCTTTGTTTGTCCACGAGTGCTCATTATCTTATCTGCAATTACACCGCGTGTTTTCTGTGGAGTATGCACCAGCAACCTATTTTTCGACTACGTTAGCATTCCCAAGAAGGCAGCGCGCTTTGAGCAGCATTATTCTGCCTAACAAAATGTTTCTAGAATTTCCCACAAAATACTGATGCAGCTTACACCCCAAGTGCAATCCTGGCACAAACATAATAGTTATAATAAATGAAAGATCATAATCTTCCGTTCTGCTTTTCAATATGACAGCTTTGTAACTGTGCATATTATATGGTGAAAGTCATTTGCTGCTTGCTTTATTTATAAAAATGTGGCTAGTTGCCATATTTCTTCAAATAGTTGCTGTTATTGTTCTTACCGTTGTCTTCAGTCCGAAGACTGATTTGATACATCTTTCTAAGCTAACCTGTCTATTGTGAGCATCTTTATCTCTGCATAACTACTGTAACCTACATTCATTTGAGCAAGGTCCGCCCCTGGTAGCTGAGTGGTCCGCGCGACGGAATGTCACACCTAATGGCCCGGGCTCAATTCCCGGCTGTGTCGGGGATTTTCTCCGCTCAGGGACTGGGTTTTGTGTTGTTCTTATCATCATCATTTCATCCCCATCGACACGCAAGTCGCCGAAATGGCGTCAACTCGAAAGACTTGCACCAGGCGAACGGCCTACCTGACTGAAGGCCCTAGCCACACGGCATTACCATTTGAGGAAGCTTACTGTTAAATCTCGGCCACCGTCCGCAATTTCTGTGCTCTCACCCTTTATCACTATACCCTTCATATTTTTCGCTTTTGGTCTAAGTATTTGTAAGTACCTTTTAAGTTAAGACCGATTTCATCGGAGAAAGGATAAAGCACTAAATATTAATGTACTTTTCGTTCGTGTTTTCAAAGAGCCCAGTGAAATTAGCTTCAGTATGTAGTCGCTGGCTATCAGCGACGATATGGCGGAGGCCGCTGGAATCGGCGAAATTACCAAATTTTGAAAAACTGACGTTCCTCTAATTTAGACATTAAAATTTATATTCAGGCCAAAGGTGAGATCTGTATATGGTTTCACTTAGGTTTTGTTTTTAGTAAATGGGCTCATATAAGCGTGCAATATGTTCTGTGTGGTGGTGGAATTTTGAAGTGACCAAACCAATACTGTTACCAGATATATCGCCAACTAAAATAAAGTTTTACGCAGTTGAAAATCTTAAAAAAATGGGATTTTGGAATGGGAGTTTCCACGAACTACCAGAAGAGAAAGTTACGTTCAGTTTGAGCTAAGAACTGAATATTTTTCTTATCACTCGACCCGCACTACATCGGAAAGTCCACAGCAGTTTCATTTACGTCTTATAACTCAAACTAAAAGACAAGAGTAGTACAGGGTGTCCGAAAAGACTTTCCCTGATTACATAAATTGATAACTCAGGCTAGAAGTAAGATACAAATTACAAATATGAAACTTGGATCGAAATGTTTACAACTATCAAAGTTTTTTTCTTTTTTAGGTTTGCAGTACGTAAGTAGTGGATGAGATGCAGTGCCCAAGAAGCCATGTTAACCAATCAGGAGAAGGCACAGTGTGTCCTGTGGTACCATGAGACACGATCAGTAACCACAGTGCAGAGACACTTCCAGACAACTTTTGGAAGGAATCCACCTGATGTTAAGAGCATTAAAGCCTGGTATGAGAAGTTCAAGAACACAGGATCGGTTGCTGACCTTCCGAGGTCTGGTTGACCAAGAACCTCAGCAGACAGGGTGGAAGCTGTAACGCTGTCTTTTCTGCGAAGTCCGAAGAAATCGGTGCTCAGGGCAACACGTGAATTACAGATGGCAAAAAGCTCTCTCCATGACATTTTACACAAACGTTTATTATTTCGTGCTTACAAAGTGCAAATTGTTCAGGCCTAGTTGCCCAATGACAGCACACGTCGATATGACTTTGCGGTCGAAATGCTATCACGTATTGAGGACGATGAAGGTTATCTCAGACGAATTGCCGACGAAGCGACCTTTTTTGTCAGTGGAGTAGTGAATCGCCATAATGTGCGTATTTGGGGTTCACAACCACCTGTCGAGATCATGGAGTGCACCAGAGGCAGTCCAAAGGTGAATGTTTGGTGCGCGCTATTGCACGATCGAATTATCGGGCCATTCTTCTTCGCTGAGGCTATCATCACATCTGCTGTGTATCTGGACATGTTGCAACTGTATGCTGTTACTCAGTATCACCTCGATGTCTTGTTTCAGCAAGACGGTGCACCGCCTCGTTGGGGTTTGGACGTCCGCGTCTATCTCGATATGTCCTTTCCTGGGCGATGGATTGGTCGTGATGGGCCAACGGTTTGGCCTCCACGCTCTCCTGACATAGCCCCATTAGACTTCTTTTTATGGGGTTATGTCAAGGACGAGGTCTACCTAACACGTGTACCAGATCTTGAAACCCTGCGGCAACAGATAACCACAGTCGTTGAATCGATCCCTCCAGTGATGTTGGCTAATGTGTGGACGGAAATTGAATATCGCCTAGATGTGCTACGTGCTACCAAGGGTGCTCATGTGGAAGGTTATTGAAGTGTGAAAAAAACTTTGATAGTTTGTAAACAATTAGACACCAGTTTCATATCTGTATTTTAGTTGTAGCCTGAGTTATCAATTTATGTAATCAGGGAAAGACTTTTCGGACAACCTGTACATTTCATGTTGTATAAAACAATCGCGCAACGTTTTCAGTACATCTCTTTAAATACGTCGTTAAAGTACACGTGGTCGCTTATTCCAAATATGGAAATATCGCAAGAATAGGATGCATGAATATAAAAGCAGAATCCGGCCAAGCCTGCAAGTTGCTCTGTTGTATCTGACCACGGTCTGCACTCGTGCAATGACCTTAACACGTTGCAAGCGTCGGTCGTTAACAGATCAGTGTTCTGTGTAGTTATGAGTGCACAGTATCGGAGGCAAGTTAATACGAACGGTGGGTCACATAGCGGGTGCTCCTGCAAGCAAGGGAGCCGAAGAGTTATGCCTTTGCCTATGACTGCTGGGATCGGCGAAATTACGAAGTATTGAAAAACTGATTTGTTTGCTAATTTTCACTTTAAAACATGGACGAAAGTGTGTGTTGAGTGATCGTGATGGACAGTCACTGAAGAGGTTTGTGGCGAAGAAAAGAGAGGACAACAACTTCAAAAGTCACTCCAGCGCTGAAAGTCGCACTGAACGAACCCTCTTAGCTCCAAAACAGCACCAAGGAATCTCCGTGATTAGGGAAATGCAGGGCAAAGTGGAATTCCAGAAACACTCAACAGTGATGCAAATGTTTTTAACAGGAAAATGTGGTGCTGAAGCCATGAAAACTGGACTATGGAGCAATGAAAGAGTGTCATTCGGTCAGATGAGTCTTATTTCACACTGGTTCCAGCTTTCGGCCTAGTCTGCGTCCCCAGAGTGAAACATGGCGGAGGTTCAATGATGATTTGGACATCTGCATTGTGATATTACATGGGCCCCATGGGTACACTGCAGGGTCGCATTACTGTCAAGGGTCAAGTGCTCATTTCGGCTGATAAGTTCCATCCCCTGGCACAACGTTTGTTTCCGAAAGGCAACACTGCGTTCCAAGGCGACAAGGCCCCTCTTCATAGAGCTCGCATCATCCCTGACTGGTGAGAACGAGTGCGAAATTTCGCATTTCCCCTGGTTACCACAGTCACGAGATCTCTGTGACCTACTATTGAGACGAAGAGTTGCGTGGTGGCTGTCCACTTCTATCATCGTTACCTGAAATTGGCACTATTTTGTAGGAAGAGTGTTACAAGATTCCCTCGAAAACTATACAGGACGTGAATATACACTACTGGCCGTTGAAATTGCTACACCACGAAGATGACGTGCTACAGACGCGAAATTTAACCGACAGGAAGAAGATACTGTGGTATGCAAATGATTAGCTTTTCAGAGCACTCAAACAAGGTTGGCACCGGTGGCGACACTTACAACGTCCTGACATGAGGAAAGTTTCCAACAGATTTCTCATACACAAACAGCAGTTGAACGGCGTTGCCTGGTGAAACGTGTTTGTGATGCCTCGTGTAAGGAGGAGAAATTCGTATCATCACGTTTCCGATTTTGGTAAAGGTCGGATTGTAGCCTATCGCGATTGCGGTTTATCGTATCGCGACATTGCTGCTCGCGTTGATCGGGATCCAATGACTGTTTGCAGAATATGAAATCGGTGGGTTCAGGAGGGTAATACGGAACGCCGTGCTGCATCCCAACGGCCTCGTATCACTAGCAGTCGAGATGACAGGCATCTTATCCGCATGGCTGTAACGGATCGTGCAGCCACGTCTGGATCCCTGAGTCAACAGATGGGGACGTTTGCAAGACAACAACCATCTGCACGAACAGTTACGACGTTTGCAGCAGCATGGACTATCAGCTTGGAGACCATGGCTGGGGTTACCCTTGACGCTGCATCACAGACAGGAGCGCCTGCGGTGGTGTACTCAACGACGAACCTGGGTGCACGAATGGCAAAACGTCATTTTTTCGGATGAATCCAGGTTCTGTGTACAGCATCATGATGGTCGCATCCGTATTTGGCGACATCGCGGTGAACGCACATTGGAAGCGTGTATTCGTCATTTCCATACTCGCGTATCACCCGGCATGATGGTATGGGGTGCCATTGGTTACACGTCTCGGTCAACTCTCGTTCGCATTGACGGCCCTTTGTACAGTGGACGTTACATTTCAGATGTGTTACGACCCGTGGCCCTACCCTTCATTCGATCCCTGCGAAATCAGGATAATGCACGACCGCATGTTGTAGGTCCTCTACGGGCCTTTCTGGATACAGAAGATGTTCGACTGCTGCCCTGTCCAGCACATTCTCCAGATCTCTCAGCAATTGACAACGTCTGGTCAATGGTAGCCGACCAAGTGGCTCGTCACAATACGCCAGTCACTACTCTTGATGAACTGTGGTATCGTGTTGAAGCTGCATGGGCAGCTGTACCTGTACACGCCATGCAAGCTCTGTTTGACTCAAAGCCCAGGCGTATCAAGGCCGTTATTACGGCCGGATGTAGTTGTTCTGGGTACTGATTTCTCAGGATCTATGCACCCAAATTGCGTGAAAATGTAATCACATGTCAGTTCTGGTTTAATATATTTGTCCGATGAAAACCCGTTTATCATCTGCATTTCTTGGTGGTGTAGCAGTTTTAATGGCCAGTATTCTATCCTTTCCGAGACGATTGGAAGCTGTTTTGAATCACAAAGATTTTCCTACACTGCTCTAGGCACGGTAATGTACTGCTGGCGTTTCCAGATTTTTATACACCTCATGTATTTGCCACTCATCTCTCTCATGTAGTCGCGCAAGCGAACTCCTCGCAGAAGGGAGCAAGGACCGCAGACCTTGAATGGAAGTCCCTTCTTGCGACTCGCGGGATGAGCACGCTGCGTCGTGAATGGAGTTCTTCGCACCGTGGGCCACCATTGAGGCAGCCCGTTATCAGCCTGCAGGGACGGAGCAGTGTTCCGCGGAGCCTGCAGGCACGCGTGCTGCAGTGTCGTTAGTTCCAGCTGCCGCCCCGTCTGCCGGCTTTTTGCACGCGCCTCCCTCCACACACGAGCCACAGGCCGGCGCGATAATGATGCGCTTCCTCTACGCAGCTGCCTTTCTCGCCGCGAGTTGTGTAGTAAAAACCATCTCGTGACACTGGGTCACATTTTCTGTCCCGCAGGCGTAAGCGGAGGTGAACTCTCTGAAAAGTCACTCCTTCCCCCATCAGGAGAAAACACGATCGGTTTCTCTATATCCACTGAAGATCGGTATGAATGAGTTGCTCTTTACAATATACAGAATAAAAATAACCAGGCATTAATGCCTGTGAGAAGGTCTTTGTACCGAATACGTGAGACGATACGGCAATATCTGCTAACGAAGAGGACTGCGTCCTGGTGCCAATTGGAGGTGCGATGGACACCGGAAAGTACCTTTGCTAAGATGTTTTCGGTTTCAGAATTACACTGTAAGACAAAAACGACCACGCACCACGAAAGAATTAGCCACAGGGGACAGAAGTTGCTAGATGTGATGTACATGGTTCAAATGGCTCTGAGCACTATGGGACTTAACATCTATGGTCATCAGTCCCCTAGACCTTAGAACTACTTAAACCTAACTAACCTAAGGACATCACACAACACAAAGTCAACACGAGGCAGAGAAAGTGATGTACATGTACTGACAAACAAATGACTACAATTCAGAAAAATTAGAAGTCTCGTTCCAGCCTCGGTTCCGTTTTCCGTTCCAGACTGTCTCGGTCTCGGTCGCGGCTTTCTGCTTACAGTCCCCGGGAACGGGAAACGGTCGGTCTCGTTCCCGAAACAGCACGTCGACCGGTCTCGTTCCTGCCTCGGTCCCTTTCCCGTCTGTCTCGGTCTCGGCCTCGCTCGGCCGGACTCGGCCTCCTTCGCGTGGCCACTCGGCGCAGTTCCACAGCCGTCTGCTCGTAGTTCAGTATCGAGTTGTTGTTCGTTTCGTTCGCTGCGCACGTCCATTCTAGATCAGTTTCAAACCTTTTTTGAACTCTGAACTTCTGGTTCTTTTCGTATTCTATTCAGCGACCATGGCCGGTAATTAAAATATATTTTATAATTACGTAAATTACATAAAAATTACGTGGTATGTAATACATACATTTTTTCAGGTAACAAAACGGCATATCAGCTTACTTCACTATTTCAATAAATAGCAGAAGAAATACTTGTAAAAAGGCAAGATTTTGTTTGTTATTACACATGCAAAGGAAGTCAGCACGGCACACAAGAGTGGCCATTTTCCGTCTTTTTTTGATCCAAGGTAAAAGGGCATGTTCATTGTTATGGATGGCAGACCGACTTACAACCGAATGAAGCCCGCGCTCCATAATCGAATGTATGGTGTCCCATTTTGTAAAGAGAATATGATTACTTCTACAATATTATTTCAGTGGTACAGGGTGGCGCACGAAAAATCGGCCCTGAGTACTAGACTCTCATTGTCACCCACCAGTCGTCATCTATCGCTTGTAGGTTGTTGTTTACATTAGCTTTTTTGTTATTTCTTCTCTGCCTAATTACTACATGTTTATCTATTGTGATCGTAGCGGTCAACAAATCGTGCGTAACTGGCGAGCAGTCTGTGCTCGCGGCCGGTTTTTCGTGCGGCACCTTATATTATTTCAGTGCGATCAGCCATATAACGCTACAGCTGGCTAAACGAGAGGTTTTGCAGAATCACGAAAATTACAAGTGTGTGAGAATTCTGTTATGAATAAAAATTCTGTACTCCAGGAGGGAGGCAAGTGCCCCCTCTTGGCGCCTTCCATCTCAGTTCTCTCTTCATGAGAAAGCGCTACGCAAATTGACCAAGTCCTGGTCCATATGCATGGCATAAACTGATAGAATTGTAGGATGTCTCCTGAGTGATATCTTGCCAAGTTCTATCTGATCGGCACATGATATCGTCAATATCCTGAGCTGGTTGGAAGACCCTGCCCGTAATGCTCCAAACGTTCACTAACTGGGGGGAGATCGGACGGTTTTGCCGGCCAAGGAATGGTTTGGAAAGCACGAAAACAAGCAGTAAAACTCTCACCATGTGTGGGCGGTAATTGTCTTGCCGAAATGCAAGTCCAGGTTGGCCTGCCACAAAGGGCAGCAAAACGTTCTGTAGCTATAGACGACGTACAGCTGCGATGTAACGGTGCCGCGATTGACAACTAAAGGGGTGCTCCTATGAAAAGAAATGTCGGACCGTATGGCAGGCGACAAGTCGGTATCCCACGTCTTCGTTCTGGAATTTCACTGTGAAGACGTCTCTGGAGACGCCCTGAGCAGCTATGGGATACCAACCTCACTGTCGCCCAACATACGGTCCGAGGATCAGGAGTGATGATTTGAAGTGCCATTTCTTTTCATAGAGGCTAACTTTGGTTGTCATCTGCTGCCCCCTTACAGCACAGCGGCACGTCGGGGGCAGTCTATGCGTCGTTTTGTTGACCTTCATGACAATCCTTCCTGGGCTAACACACCAGCAAGATAATGCCCGCCCGCCCAGACTTTCTACTGCTTTTCGTCGTGCTTATCAAACACTACCCTGACCAGCAAGATCGCCAGAACTCTCTCCAATTGAGAACGTTTAGAGCATTACGCGAAGGACCTTCGAACCAGTCAGGATTTTTACGTTTTAATGCGCCAATTGGCCGATATCTTTCAGGAGAACATCCAGCAATTCAGTCAACTAGAGTCAAGCCGAATAACTGCTTGCATAGGGGCCAGAGGAGGACCAAAGCGTTATTGACTTGCTTACTTTATGAAACTCTTTCTCTTGTATAAATCTCCGAGGTGCATTGCCGCTTTCTGTCTCTTGCTCTACAGTATGACAAGAACAATAACTTCATTTCCTCATGCAATATATCGTACACGATTTCTTAATAAGCGCTATCCCAACTCTCGGGTTGTCTGCCTTGTGGTCTTCGTCCATCTCTGAAGCTCCACTCAAGCAATGCCTTTGTGCATCTTCCGTCATCTCTTAGTGCGATATGTCCTATCCATTTCAGTTTTAGATCCTTTACCCTTTCGACAACATACTGTACTCTTCTTATTGCTGCATGATGGAAAAGACGTCTTCAACAGTATGACAAATCTTTACTTATCATATAGCTGAAGCGGTCTTTTTCACCACGGTGAATGTCCACAGCACAAAATTTGCTGCCTGTTATTACTTTTACGTTTCCAGTTCTATTCCGATCTTTCTCAGTGAGACCTAGGAGTGACCTTTCCATACCTCTCTCTGCTACTCGTAGTTATTTTTCGAAACACGCTTTCAAAATCCTAGTTTCATAGCCATATGCTAATATCCCGCACAGATCCTGCACTAGATACCTTAAATTCTCTGCTTTATCTTAAGTAATTCTGGTTTTTAACTCGTAATGTGAAATAAGAAAAAAACATGAAACATCATAAAAACTTCAATAATATCTAACATGAGGAATGAAGCGAAATTCATTTTTCTGGGTAGTATTTTGTATTAAATTGACAGCTGACAATATTTCACCTTTAGAACTATTAAAATAAGTGCATTTAAAGAAAGACGCAGAATTGTGTATACTGGGACAAATATTCGAACAAGAGTTCTGAATCTCACTTTTTCTCATCCTTATTAGATCCCTTCTCCGTTACTCTAAACGAAATAAGATGTTTGTATCATTCATTTGATGTGATTGTGCCACGTTTCCGAGGGTTGTATACTTCACAACAGTAGAAACTACACTTACTTGACCTCACCATAAGCAGAAAGAACAACACCCGTAATTTAACAATACATAAAATAAGAACCCACTAGCAGTCAGAACGAAGCGGCTAAAATTAAATAAGCTATGCAGCAAAATTAAGTCACTTCCTTGAAATCCCCTCATTTTATCCCATAGCAACTCAGGAGTTCGAAGTATGGCACGAAGTTGCCTACAACCTTCATCTCTAGTGGTGCAATAGCGTGGCGCTTCCCGACGTCTCCCTCGGGCTCGAGGACGCAAGGTATCGACATGTGCCAACTCAGAAGTTCGTGTGAGGGGCAAGTCAGGTTAGTGATGAAACATTGCCACCATATTTCACAACAGTCCTAAGCAATGCCACTTTGGACGTGCCACACGGGGAAGGTCGACACACCAACCCTTACCCACATCTCACCCCCTTCCTTGACGTCTTATTACTAAGAACGGAACCTCGACCCCCAACGTTGAAATCACGCGGAGTTATCAAGGGTGGCCAATTAAAACATTTCGGACTCATTACTGCTCAGAAAAGACACGAAAAGTCCTCAGGAGTTGTCATAAAGAATGTGAATAAAACCTCTACTTCGCCTGGGGCTTTCATTTCCACATGTTTCGCGGTCGAAACCGACAATTTACAGTGCAATATGCAATAGGACAACATTTTTGACAAGCTTCGACACCACTGAACCTTCCGGATGATGGAATCCTTCTCTGAAGATATCGTGCTGCTGAAAATTCATTGAACATCATCTCAAAGCTTTGGAGTGTAACGTGACCGCAATTTTTACTACGTACAGGGTGGAACCACTACGGACCGTTCAATCCCATTCGACGGAATTTAAACGTGATCTGTAGCAGATATATCTGCCTATGCTTTTTCATTCACCTTTCCTCGTGTCCTGCTGTCAACTGTGCACGGGGAGAGGGCGAGTGCGACGTAGACTCGTATGTGAATAAATGAATAAAATAGTGAATGGACCCTTTAAGAGCCTTCAGTTTGGAAACACCTTTGGGCCACGTGCGCACCGTTGTGGGCTCACTAAAAATGTGGGACAGGCATCTCTTTCAGCACCCCTCAGATTTCGCATGTGGCCTCAAGCACTACTGCAGCTGCGTAGCACCACTCAAATGGTTCAAAAGGCTCTGAGCACTATGGGACTTAACTTCTGAGGTCATCAGTCGCCTAGAACTTAGCAACTGCTTAAACCTAACTAACCTAAGGTCATCACACACACCTATGCCCGAGGCAGGATTCGAACCTGCGACCGTAGCGGTCGCGTGGTTCCAGACTGTAGCGCCTAGAACCGCTCGGCCACCCCGGCCGGCGTAGCGCCTCTCAGCTGTATCGTTTTGGTGAACAAACAAATAATTCTGCAGACAGCTCTTGCACAGTGTGGAGTGTCTTTTTCTCTTGTTATCACTGTTGTTTTCAGTGCACGGTAAAGGTTCTGTAAATAACGACTTTTGCTTTAAGCTCTGGCTCATATTCAACGCAGAGAAATTAGAATGTTTGTTTCGTTTTACAGAATTGCGGTAGAGAGATAGCTGTCTTCTACTGAAATTAGCCAAGCCGTTGTTCTGTCTGTAGATTGTAGGGCAAAGTTATAAACTGTGAACGTTTTAGATTTGTCGCAGAGGGTAGGAAGAATGCTGCAAAGATATCGGGAATCAGGCCCTGCTAGGCGACGTCCAGATCAGGACCATCGCTGTTACTTTACACAAATAGAGGAATACGCTATTGGACGGCAGGCCCCCGAGGACCCACGTCGGAGAGCACAGGCTCATACCAGTCGCCATGATGCCGCTGTTGGTCAAGTTTTATCAACACAGATATTCCGGCAACGGTTGAGGACACTCTGCATTCATCCGTGCAAGTCAATGAAGGTGCCCAACTTGATATGTGCACATCATGTAGCTGGAGTACAGTTTGGAAGACAGCATGTGCAATGGGGTATATAGTGTTGGCATTGACTCTTCACAGATGGGTCATGTTTCTCCAGGGATAGGCCCATGACGGAAGGATCCATGATTTCCATCGCAGTGTGGAGGACAAGAATCATCTGTATGTCAATTACCCACAGACAGACGTTGGAGGTGAATCTGACATGATTTGAGGAGGCTTGAGATTGAACAGAACACCTCTCGTCATCATATCACGTCCAGTGCCGAAAGCCCAGTCCTACCCGGATAAGACAACGGAGCCGTACGCCATTCTAGAAGTTAAAGTGTTTACTTTGCACTTCATGCACTTCACACCGATCAGTGCAGTGCAGTGTCTCAGATTGCCCAGGTCTCCACAATGGTGGTACAGTCGGTCAACAGCATTGACTTAAGGCCAATGCAACATGGGTGAGGTTTCATGGACTGATGGCGTGGGTGCCTAAAACCTCAGCCACCAATAATTGATGAATTGGTTGATGCGTAACAAAACTTTTCTTTTTTTGGAATCAGTCTTCTGACTGGTTAGAAGCCGCCCGCCACGAATTTCTCTCCTGTGCTAACCTCTTCACCTCAGAGTAGCACTTGCAACCTACGTCCTCAATTATTTGCTGGATGTATTACAATCTCTGTCTTCCTCCACAATTTTTGCCCTCTGCAGCTTCCTCTACTACCATGGAAGTCATTCCCTCGTGTCTTAACAGATGTCCTATCATCCTGTCCCTTCTCCTTATCAGTTTTCCTCATATTCCTTTCCTTTCCGATTCTGCGCAGAACCTCCTCATTCCTTACCTTATCAGTCCACCTAATTATCAACATTCGTCTGTAGCACCACACTCAAATTCTTTGATTCTCTCCTGTTCCGGTTTTCCCACAGTCCATGTTTCACCATACAGTGCTGTACTCCAGACGTACATTCTCAGAAATTTCTTCCTCAAATTAAGGCCGGTATTTGATATTAGTAGACTTCTCTTGGCCAGGAATGCCCTTTCTGCCATTGCTAGTCAGCTTTTGATGTCCTCCTTGCTGTGTCCGTCATTGGTTATTTTACTGCCTAGGTAGCAGAATTCCCTAACTTCTTCTACTTCGTGACCATCAATACTGATGTTAAGTTTCTCAGTCTTCTCATTTCTACTACTTCTCATTCGATTTATTTTCGTTCCATACTCCGTACTCGTTAGACTGTTCATTCCGTTCAGCAGATCATGTAATTCTTCTTCATTTTCACTCAGGATAGCAGTCTCATCAGCGAATCATATCATTGATATCCTTTCACCTGGAATTTTAATTCCTCTCCTGTTTCTTTATTTCAGTCATTTCTTCCTGGATGTACGGATTGAACAGTAGGAGCGAAGGCTACATTCTTGTCTTACACCCCTCTTATTATTCCCTCTTGGCTCGTATTGCATATGATTCGTCTCTCCCTTTAGCTTACCCCTACTTTTCTCAAAATTTCGAACATCTTGTAATGTTTTAAACTGTCGAACACTTTTTCCAGGTTGACAAATCCTATGAAGTGTCTTGATTTCCCTTTAGTCGTGCTTCCATTATCAACCGCAACGTCAGAATTGCCTCTCTCGTGCCTTTACCTTTCCTAAAGCCAAACTGATCGTCATCTAGCGCATCCTCAATTTTCTTTTCCATTCTTCTGTACATTATTCTTGTAAGCAACTTGTATGCATGAGCTAACAGCTGATTGTGCGGTAATTCTCGCACCTTTCAGCTCTTGCAGTCTTCGGAATTGTGTGGATGATACTTTTCCGAAAGTCAGATGGTATATCGCCAGACTCATACACACCAACGTGAATAGTCGTTTTGTTGCCATTTCCCCGAATGATTTTAGAAATTCTGATAGAATGTTATCCATCCCTTCTGCCTTATTTGATCTTAAGTCCTCCAAAGCTCTTTTAAATTCTGATTCTAATACTGGATCCCCTATCTCTTCTAAATCTTCCCCCTCGTAGAGGCTTTCAATGTATTCTTCCCACCTATCAGCTCTCTCCTCTGCATTTAACAATGGAATTCCCGTTGCGCTCTTAATGTTATCACCCTTGCTTTTAATGTCACCGAAGGCTGTTTTGACATTCCTATATACTGGGTTTTTCCTTCCAACTATAATTTCTTTTTCGATGCCTTTACATTTTTCCTGCAGCCATTTCGTCTTATGTTCCCTACAGTTCCTATTTATTTCATTCCTCGGCGACTTGTATTTCTCTATTCCTGAGTTTCCCGGAACATTTTTGTACTTCCACCTTCCATCGATCAATTGAAGTATTTCTTCTGTTATCCATGGCTTCTTCGCAGTTACCTTCTTTGTACCTATGTTTTCCTTTCCAACTTCTGTGATGGCTCTTTTTAGAGATGTTCATTTCTCTTCAACTGTACTGCCTACCGAGCTATTCCTTATTGCTGTATCTATAGCTTTAGAGAACTTCAACCGCATCTCGTCATTCCTTAGAACTTCCGTATCCCACTACTTTGCGCACTGCTTGTTCCTGGCTAATGTCTTAAACTTCGGCTTACTCTTCATCTTTACTATATTGTGATCTAAGTCTATGTCTGCTCCTGGATGCGCCTTACTATCCAATCTCTGTCTGACCCTGATGTAATCTAACTGAAACCTTCCCGTTATCACCCGGTCTTTTCCAAGTATACCTCCTCCTATTGTGATTCTTGAACAGAGTTCTCGTGTTTGCACCCATGGTCTAGGAATCGCGTCTTTGATTCATAATCAAAAAATCTTTGTTCCCGGGTTCGAATCCCCGGCTGCTTAAATTTTGATAAATAATCAGCATTGGCGGTCGAAGACTTCTGGCATAAGACGTCAGCCTCATTCTGCCAACGGCCTTGTCAAAGAGGGCGGAGGAGCGGACAGGGTTTCACGGCACTCTCCTGTCCTAGGGGTGGGAAAATACCCCTAAAGGTGGAAGAGTCAGCAATGATCAACGACATGTGGATGCACTGCATTAAAGGAACGTAACGTACCATTCGGATCTGCGGAAGGGGACTGTCAAGTAGGAAGTTACCATGAGAAAAAAATTGATAACCTTCTACGAGTTAGGGCGAGGAATGTCAGAAGTTTGAACGTGGTAGGGAATCTATAAAATCTGAAAAGGGAAATGCAAAGGCTCAATGTAGACATAGTAGGGGTCAGTGAACTGAAGTGGAAAGAAGACAAGCATCTCTGGTCAGATGAGTATAGGGTAATATCAACAGCAGCAGAAAATGGTGTAACGGGAGTTGGATTCGTTATGGATAGGAAGGTAGGGCAGAGAGTGTGTTACTGTGAACAGTTCAGTGATAGGGTTGTTCTTACCAGAATCGACAGCAAACCAACATCGGCAACGATAGTTCAGGTATACATGCCGACGTCGCAAGCTGAAGATGAAAGAGAAAGTGTATGAGGATACTGAAAGGGTAAATACAGTATGCAAATGGATACGAGAATCTAACAGTCATGGGGGACTGGAATACATTTGTAGGGAAAGGAGTAGAAGAAAAAGGTTACAGGAGAATATGCTCTTGGGACAAGTAATGAGAGAGGAGAAAGACTAATTGAGTTCTGTGACAAAACATCTACAACAATATCCGCCAAGCCCGTATAAATACCTTGACGTGCAGCTGTAGTTGCCAATGCTACGATGTCATTAAGGCTAGAGTCTGTGCCACCTGTTCTTGAAAATTCATTAAAATCATAAAAAGTCATTAAAATCAGAGCTTGTGATATTTTTTGCCCTGAAAATGATTTGATCGTACTTCGTAACAAAACAAGTGAATGGTGCTATAGCACAGCATTTATGCTTGATGTCCACATGCGAAGTTTGAGGGTTGTCGCAAAGTTTGCCTATCCTGATGGCCCCTAGCGGTCGGTGAACAGGCGTCTGTGTTCATAGACATTTTTAAAGTGCCCAACAGAGGTGCATGGGTGGCACCAAATGTGTTACACAACTGCGGAGTCTTAGTGGGGCCTTTCACACTGTGTCAGTGATTCTGTCTTGTATACCAAAACAAAAATTCCACGATATAACTTTGAGTGGATCGCGTGCTCAGTGATATCCTTAGAGAAGAAGTGGATCATCCGAGTACTGTCAGCAATGTCAGAGGCTGACAAAAGCGTCGTTCTTTTGTCAGTCATACCACAAACTGTCCTTATACACTGCGAAATGTGTGCAAATGAATGCCGAAGGGACATGCAAGTTTCATTCTCTTCCTTTATGACTCCTCCTGACACCTTTTCGTGTCGATTCTGAGCAGCAGGGTGTCTGAAATGTTTGCCTCGGCCACCCTTAATGATCTGAAAATTCAAATGGCTCTGAGCACTATGGGACTTAACATCGTAGGTCATCAGTCCCCTAGATCTTAGAACTACTTAAACCTAACTCTAAGGACAGCACACACATCCATACCTGAGGTATGACACTTTGACAACATAACCAGCATGCAAGCGAAAGTGATGCGCAAGTTGCAAAACCTCCCATAGAAGGCATTTTATGACTATTTCACATGACTGTATGAACAGTCTGAACACAGTACACAGTTGCAGGTGGACTGTGTAGAACATCTGACGCATTAAAACCACCACTTTAACCTCTCTCTGCTTTGAATACTCCAGTCTCCCACGAAAGTGTTTGGACTTACAGGATATCCTGAGGCATCAAGGAATCGTTAGTTTGGTAATGGAGGGAAGTGTGAACTGTGACAGAGATGAAGGCCTGATTACAGTAAGCGTGTTCAAGTTAATATTCGTTGAAACGGCTACGCAGAGATGATGAGCTTTGAGCACGATAGACTGTCGTGGGCAACTGCATCAAAACTGTTTCGTACGACTTTATACACAATGGTAAGGAGAGGTGGAGCACAAGTGGTGCAGCACCTGACATCATAGGAAAGCTGAACAGCAGCAGAAATGACTGAACAAAGAACGCAGCTAACAGAAGATTTATTTAACTTGTATTTCAACGAACATACGAAGACTCAACACAAAGAATGCAGCAAGAAACAGAGACTAGCTATTACAACAGAAACAACGGCTATGTGGCCCCTTTAACACGACCTTGCCTAATCCATACCACAACTATTATCGGGACGGGAAACGGGTTGGCGAATCATGCCTGCTGGTCATACCTTGATTTATACACTACTGGCCATTAAAATTGCTACACGACGAAGAAGACGTGCTACAGACGCAAAATTTAACCGACAGGAAGAAGATGCTGTGATATGCAAATGATTAGCTTTTCAGAGCATTCACAAAAGGTTGGTGCCGGTGGCGACACCTACAACGTGCTGACATGGGGAAAGTTTCCAACAGATTTCTCATACACAAACAGCAGTTGACCGGCGTTGCCTGGTGAAACGTTGTAGTGATGCCTCGTGCAAGGAGGAGAAATGCGTACCATCACGTTTCCGACTTTGATAAAGGACGGGTGTAGCCTATCGAGATTGCGGTTTATCGTATCGCGACATTGCTGCTCGCGTTGGTCGAGATCCTATGGAATCGGTGGGTTCAGGAGTGTAATACCGAACGCCGTGCTGGATCCCAACGGCCTCGTATCACTAGCAGTCGAGATGACAGGCATCTTATCCGCATGGCTGTAACGGATCGTGCAGCCACGACTCGATCCCTGAGTCAACATATGGGGACGTTTGCAAGACAAAAACCATCTGCACGAACAGTTTGAGACGTTTGCAGCAGCATGGACTATCAGCTCGGAGACCATGGCTGCGGTTATCCTTGACGCTGCAGCACAGACAGGAGCGCCTGAGATGGTGTACTCAACGACGAACCTGGGTGCACGAATGGCAAAAGTCATTTTTTAGGATGACTCCAGGTTCTGTTTACAGCATCATGATGGTCGCATCCGTGTTCGGCGACATTGCGGTGAACGCACATTGGAAGCGTGTATTCGTCATCGCCATACTGGCGTATCACCCGGCGTGATGGAATGGGGTGCCATTGGTTACAGGTGTCGGTCACCTCTTGTTCACATTGACGGCACTATGAACAGTGGACGTTACATTTCAGATGTGTTACGACCCGTAGCTCTACCCTTCATTCGACCTGTGAAACCTTACATTTCAGCAGGATAATGCACGACCGCATGTTGAAGGTCCTGTACGGGCCTTTCTGGGTACAGAAAATGTTCGATTAATGCCCTGGCCAGCACATCCTCCAGATCTCTCATCAATTGAAAACGTCTGGTCGATGGTGGCCGAGCAACTGGCTTGTCACAATACGCCTGTCAGTACTCTTCATGAACTGTGTTATCGTGTTGAAGCTGCATGGGCAGCTGTACCTGTACACGCCATCCAAGCGCTGTTTGACTCAGTGCCCAGGCGTATCACGGCCGTTATGACGGCCAGAGTTGGTTGTTCTGGGTACTGATTTCTTAGGATCTATGCAACCAAATTGCATGAAAATGTAATCACATGTCAGTTCTAGTATATATTTGTCCAATGAATACCCGTTTATCATCTGCATTTCTTCTTGGTGTAGCAATTTTATTGACCAGTAGCGTACATACTTAATTTATTAACATACGGTTCCTTCAGATAATTCACCATAATGTGCAGTACAATGCAGCAGTTACTTAGTATAAGCTCTTATTGAAACAAGACAGTTATGAGAACCCAACAAGTATAACCATACAATGCACATGAAATCAGTTAAGAAACAACTAGCAAACACAGTATTGCCGTGGCTTCGCCACACTTAACAAAAGCTTACAACTGACAGTAGAGTTCCTATCAGAGTGGGCCAGTCACTTAATTGCATTTGAGTTCTACACGGCCCAAAAACACTTAAAACTCACGTGGTTAACCACAATTCACTAGAACATGGATATGTAACAAAAGCAAGAAAGATTGCCGTGGAACAAACCCAGATTACATGTTACGTGACTACACACTGTAACTTAAATAAAGGTGTGACATCGACTAAACTAGCACTATGGGCTGTCTATTGCTACAGAGACAGATCACTGCAATTAGCCCAAAATTACATGACAATCGATAGAGAGAAATTAATTACTTTGCACCTATTTGCTAACGTTTACTTAGTTGCAGGTCTATCTTTATGTAACCCAAAAAGACATTTGTTTAAACATCAGAAAATCACAATCGAAATACAAAACGTGTTTTATCGGTCTTGAGGAAAAGGAAAGATATACTAAACTTTTGGTACTGGCTCTTCGCCCAAAGCAACCCAACAGTGGCAGGGTTACGTAAACACAGCAGGACATAGGTTTCGGGTTACCCTTCACTCTCCGCCAAGGCGTTAGCACTTACAGCAGCTTTTGACAAACACAGGAGAATTGCAACTCTCTGAAACACACACAAAAATACAGGGCAGAATCCTTGCACCAGACATACGTGCATCAGTCTACAAAATTTTCCGTCCACAGCAATCACTGACCTTTAAACTGAAACCATTTACGGACGGTTCACCGATAATATAGTAATATCACTTAGGTGCAGTTTCCAATCACTTAATACCCTCAATGATCCATTAGAGAACAAACAGCATAGTTATAACTAAGACTTCATTGCGAAGCCAACATTTAACAAGCTCACACGGAGCTCATCCACATACTTTTCGATTAACGGCTGAGTAATTTCCACAATCATCTAGTGAGCGAAAAGCCTCTTAACACGTCGCTCAGCCACAAACACTAACGGCCAACTTACTTGATGTCTGCACACACCACAACTCAGCGACTCATGCAGCTTAACCACTTTACTTCAGGGACCTTTCCCTTGATATAAATCACGAAACTTGGATCTCCGAGCTGCCCCAAAACACAGACTTGCCGACTCCGCGGCGTATCACGCTGATAAGTCATGGACTGTGCGGCTGATCCCGGCGGAGGTTCGAGTCCTCCCTTGGGCATGGGCGTGTGTGTTTGGCCTTAGAATAATTTAGGTTAAGTAGTGTGTAAGCTTAGGGACTGATGACCTTAGCAGTTAAGTCCCATAAGGTTTCACACACATTTGAACATATCACGCAGTCGACACGCCTTTCTCCGGAGACGTCCCAAGTCTCTCGATGTATTTCTTTCGAAAGCTGACGGCCGACTCTTGAAGCCCGCCAACCCGGAAGAAAGCCACTCGATATCCAAAGATCACATATAACCTCCAAAATCGATCGCAACGAT
Organism: Schistocerca americana; assembly: GCF_021461395.2. Taxonomy (NCBI): domain Eukaryota; kingdom Metazoa; phylum Arthropoda; class Insecta; order Orthoptera; family Acrididae; genus Schistocerca; species Schistocerca americana. The sequence continues at coordinate 363,532,618 of NC_060121.1, forward strand.
ATAACGAGCGTACCGGGTGCTGGCGCCAGTCCGCCACGGCTCACAAGGATGGTGACGGAGCCGCGACTAGGCAGCGTCTGTATAGCTTCCTGAAGTTATGTGGCTCGGAGCGCGAGTGGCTGAGCCGCTGTCGCCTCCTATAATGCGGCGGCAAATGGCGCTCGAGGCACCGAGTTGCCAGAGGTGTGGCTCAGCGGGCGCGCTCCATTGGGTCCGTCGGATCCGTCACGACCGCTATTGGCGTCTCACGGAAACTTGCAGTTCGGTTGCTATGACGCCTGTGGGGTAGTATCGATATGTGGTATCATAAAAACAGTCATCACACTGAAGACATCACCAACAACAAAGTAGAAAATAATATCTTTTATTAGCATTTGTTGAATATATGCTATAGTTGCTAGTGAAAGAGTGAAAAACACAATAGAAATTTCTTGTTTAGGATTTTTCCTTGTAGGGACAGAGGACTCAGTGTCATATTTTCATGTCAGCAGCAGTTTTCATATCCTTCCTTTCACGATGTAATTCCCTCCTTTAGTTTTCTTCTTTCCTTGGGTTATTCCTATTGTTCGCATCTATTCACGGTCGACTCTCCTTATCTGGAATGCCAAGATTCTGTTGATATCAAGCCCATTCACTGAAACCCATTTGTGCGTAAGTCCGTAACGTTTCGGTTTTGCATGTTGCTGTTCCAGTTGCTTCGGACTTGTTTGTCGATCGTCCTTTTTTTATTTGTAGCTCGCTATTACTTTCTGAGTTAACATACCGCCTTTTTGTCATTTGGAGACAGTCAGTGGAGCTTTGGACGCTAGAAATGGAATGCAAACTGGAGATATCGGAACACTGCTGACATATTCTTCTGTCTGAGTTCAGTAGAGGGCTGAAACCAATGAAGGCAGCTATAAACATTTTTGACGTGTAGGGACTAATGCCATTGAACAGAAAACGACAAGAAAATGTTTTCTGCTTTTAAGGAGGATATTTTCGACATCAGTGGCTCTCCACGTTCAGGAGACCTTCGTCGTTCGATGAACGTTGTTTAAACGCGTTAAACCACAATCATCCACGCCACTGTACTCGAGAACTGTCAAATGTAATGTACTGTGATCATTCCACCATCGTGCGACATTTGCAAGCAATGCGGAAGGTTCAAAAATCAGATGTGTGTGTACTGCATACTCTTAACCAAAATCACAAAAATCAGCAGGTGGTCATAAGTGCTTCATTTCTTGCTCGTCATCATTTGGTGCATGAACGATGTCGATCATTCCTGTCGTTTATTGTTACTAGTGACGAGATGTGGTGGCTTTATGCTAAAGTAAGGAAAAGAAACAAATTGATGAGCCCAAACAAAGCAGTACCTCCCCGCACAGAGTCCTGGGCGCATCCACACCAGATACAGTTATGCACCTGGTGGGACAGCTTCCTCGAGGTCTAACCATCACTGCTGATATTTAATGTCGACGACTGAGACGTCTTGCAGGCGCAGTCCAAGAACAACGACCACGAAGACAGCGTGAAGTGATGCTACTCCACCATAACGCCTGCGTGCATTCTGCTGGAGGAGCAGAAAACGCTATACAGGAGCTGTGTTGGGAAGTCATTCCGCACCCAGCTTATTCTCGTGATCTTGCGCCCTCAGAGTTTCACCTTTCCGCCCTCTATCGAACAACCTTCAAACAACTTCCGTTCTGATTGAAAATGCACTCCGAGCATGGTTCAACGAGTTTATTATTGATGACAAGTCTCTGTTGTATTTATTAATTTTTTGGGAAACGGCTACGAACTTATGCACCAACCCAACAGTTACGCGGAGATGAGTAGGCTTGTACACAAGAGACTATCGTGGACCGCGGAATCGAAACAGCCATCATAATGAACGAAAACAACGGCAAAAACACCAACAGAAACCCAAAAGATTAGAGTTTGAATCAGCATTCGTTGAAGGTATCCTGCAGTCGGTTGTGGAAGAGAGAGCAAAGCAAGAGGTAGTTATAATTTTTCTTTGCAGGGACAGAGAAATCAATATGATACTTTTCACGTCACCAGCAGCTTTCATACACTACTGGCCCTGAAAATTGCTACACCAAGAAAAAATACAGATGATAAACGGGTATTCATTGGGCAAATATATTATACTAGAACTGACATGTGATTACATTTTCACGCAGTTTGGGTGCATAGATCCTGAGAAATCAGTACCCAGAACAATGGCCATAATAACGGCCTTGATACGCCTGGGCATTGAGTGAAACAGAGCTAGGATGGCGTGTACAGGTACAGCTGCCCATGCAGCTTCAACACGATACCACAGTTCATCAAGAGTAGTGACTGGCGTATTGTGACGAGCCAGTTGCTCGGCCACCATTGACCAGACGTTTTCAATTGGTGAGAGGTCTGGAGAATGTGCTGGCCAGGGCAGCAGTCGAACATAGTCTGTATCCAGAAAGGCCCGTGCAGGACCTGCAACATGCGGTCGTGCATTATCCTGTTGAAATGTAGAGTTTCGCAGTGATCGAATGACGGGTAGAGCCACGGGTCGTAACACATCTGAAATGTAATGTCCACTGTTCAAAGTGCCGTCAATGCGAACAAGAGGCAACCGAGACGTGTAACCAATGGCACCCCATACCATCAAGCCGGGTGATACGCCAGTATGGCGATGACGAATACACGCTTCCAATGTGCGTTCACCGCGATGTCGCCAAAAACGGACGCGACCATCATCATGCTGTAAACAGAACCTGGATTCATCCGAAAAATGGCATTTTGCCATTCGTGCACCCAGGTTCGTCGTTGAGTGCACCATCGCAGCCGTTCCTGTCTGTGATGCAGCGTCAAGTGTTACCGCAGCAATGGTGTCCGTGCTGATAGTCCATGCTGCGGCAAACATCGTCGAACTGTTCGTGCAGATGGTTGACTCAGGGATCGAGACGTGGCTGCACGATCCCTTACAGCCATACGGATAAGATGCCTGTCATCTCGACTGCTAGTGATACGAGGCCATTGGGATCCAGCACGGAGTTCCATATTACCCTCCTGAACCCACTGATTCCATATTCTGCTAACAGTCATTTGATCCCGACCAACGCGAGCAGCAATGTCGCGATACGATAAACCGAAATCGCGATAGGCTACAATCCGACCTTTAACAAAGTCGGAAACGTGATAGTACGCATTTCTCCTCCTTACACGAGGCATCACGACAACGTTTCACCAGGCAACGCCGGTCAACTGCTGTTTGTGTATGAGAAATCGGTAGGAATCTTTCCTCATGTCAGCATGTTGTAGGTGTCGCCACCGGCGCCAACCTTATGTGAATGCTCTGAAAAGCTAATCATTTGCATAACACAGCATCTTCTTGCTGTCGCTTAAATTTCGCATCTGCAGGACGTCATCTTCGTCGTGTAGGAATTTTAATGGCCAGTAGTGTATATCAAACCAGTATATGATGAGGTTTCAAATAATGGGATAGCGATATGCACGTATACTAATGGCGTTAGGATTGGGCACACAAGGTATAAAAGGGCAGTGCATTGGCAGAGCTGATATTTGTACTCAGATGATCCATGTGACGGTTTCCGACGTAATTATGGCCGCACAATGGGAATTAACAGACTTTGAACCCGAAATGGTAGGTGGAGCTAGATTCATGGGGCACTACATTTCGGAAATCATTAGGAAATGAAATATTCCGAGATTCACAGTGGCAACGGTGTGTCGAGAATATCAAATTTCAGATATTACCTCTCACCACAGCAACTTAACGACCGAGAGCAGCGGCGTTTGTGTAGAGTTATCAGCAATAAGTGACAAGCAACACTGCGAGGAATAATCACAGAACTCAATGTGGGACGTACGATTAACGAATGCGTTAGCACAGTGCGGCGAAATTTGTAGTTAATGGGCTATGGCAGCAGGCGACCTTCGGAAGTGTCTTTGCTAACAGCGCTACATCGCCTGCAGCTCCTCTTCTGGGCTCGTGACCATATTGGTTGAACCCTAGACGACTGGGAAACCGTACCCTGGTTAGATGAGTCCCGATTTCAGTTGATAAGAACTGATGATAGGGTTCGATCGGGGTGCTGACCCCTCGACGCCATGGACCCAGATTGTCAACAAAGCATCGTGCAAGCTGGTGGTGGCTCGGTAATGGTGTGAGCTGTGTTTACGCGGAATGGACTTTGTCCTCTGGTCCAACTGAACAAATCATTGAATCGAAATGGTTATGTTCGGCTACTTGGAGATCATTCAAGACATTCGTGTATTTTGTGTTCCCAAACAACGATAGAAATTTTATGGATGGCAATGCGTTATGTCACGGGACAACAATTGTTCTCGACTAGTTCAAAGAACATTCTGGAAAATTCGAGAAAATGGTTTGGCCACCCAGATCGCTCGATGTGAATCCTCTCGAACATTTATGGAACATAATCGACAGGTCATTTCGTGCACAAATTTCTGCCCAGCAGCGCTTTCGCAGCTATGGACGGCTATAGAGGCAGCATGGGTCAGCATTTCTGCGTGGGACTTTCAATGATTGTTGAGTTCAAGCCGCGTCGAGCTGCTGCACTAAGCCGTGCGAAAGGAGGTCCGAGACGATATTAGGAGGCATCCCATGACTTTTGTCTCCTCAGTGTAGGTCGAAATAGTCATGCAGAGATGAAGAGTCTTGCTCGCCAATTGCTACATCAAAACAGCCATAAAAATGAAGACAACAATACCAACAACATACCAAAAGATTATAGTTTTTATTAGTATTCGTGCAATGTAAGCTGCAGTTGCTTGTGAAAGAGTGAAGAACGCAACAGACAGCTTCTTGTTTAGAATTTTTCTTTGTATAGACAGAGGACTCAGTGTGATGTTTTCACGTCAGCAGCAGCTTCGGTATGTGAAGCTATTGCACAGCTTACCTTGTTACGTCACTCTGCCTTTCGCGACGTAATGGCCTCCTTTAGTATTCCTCTTTTGTCGATATATTCCTGTTGTCCGCGTCTTATCACGCTCGACGTCTTCTTAGCGAGAACACCTAAATTCCGGTGATGTCAAGCCCGTTAACTGAATTACAAGATAAATTTGTGTTCATACCAATCTTTAGAATGTATAATCGGTGTCTCTCATCACTAAAATCCGTTCCCAGTATGCATTACTATTAGTTACAGTTGACGTAACTGCTATATGACGGTCCTCACAAAATCATTATATTAACGTTAAACTAAAAGTTATTGGAATTGTGCTTGTCTACTATTAGCTTTGACTACTTTTTGTCATTCTCAGCCCAACGTCCGTCTTCTCTTTCACATGATACACTTCGTCTGCCTTCCGTCAAAGACGTCAGACGAGCTGATAGGCACAGACATTCTTTGTGCAGCATTAACATTCTGCTTTCCTGCTGGCGGCTGCTCCAGGCTGCGTAATTCTTTGGCCAACTCCCAAGAGATACAGTTAATCTGTGAACACAGTGCACTGCATTCTGAAATGTCACGGCGATACTGAATGCTGCTACAGTTATGAAAGAAGGGAAAAATGCTAAATTGTGCTTTCTGTCCTGAAGTAAAAAAAAAAAAAGGAAACTCTTGACGCAATAATTAAAAATGTTGCCGAAACGAATTCAACTGAAAACCATCGATTACACATCAGTCTCCTTTAGAGCAACAAAACTATCACATTTTTGTTGATTTCTAGCACATTTTGTAGTAACATGGTGGACTTAGTGAAATGTATGTTACTTTTTTGCTAAATAGCTCATCAGGGAAAGAGATATTTGAGTTGAAATGAGAACGGTACATTGGCGAAAAAATAAAATATAGTCAGCTGTTGTATTGGAGACAGAGAGCTCTTAACGCCGCGGCGTAGTTTGTCACGTGACTTGAATGTTATCAAACCTTGCACTGGGCGTCGTATGGACTATCGAGAGTGCGATAGGCAACACTGGCGATAAACGCGCGCTCTTCAAACTGCAGTGGCTGGCACGCTGTGCGTCACGGAGACGTTTGTTACTAAAATCCTGAGAGTGTGTGTTGCAAGTAGAGTCAGGTGAGATACAGAGTGAGCATGAAGTCTTTCCCTGGTACCAAAACTTTATTTTTAAAGAACTATGTAAAGAACAGCTACGTAGTTTGATGCAAATGGTAGCTTAACTTGTGAACTTTGCAAATGGTAGCTTAACTTGTGAACTTAATTCTCTCTTTTTTTTTATATACACTTGCACATGAGCTCCGTTTGCTACCCTTAGAACGTCTAGCCAATACCCTTACTATCTTTGCCAACACCTCTCCCGTCACTGCCTCTACAGCATCTCTCATTCGTACCGTAAGAATCTGTTCATCAGGAACTCGGAAATCGACAACTTTATTGTCTTTCAATAAAAGTGTCGTTTCTGCTCGTCTGTTTGCGTATTGCTTTCAGTCACTTTCTGTACTAAACCGTAGCTGTATGGTCCAAGTGTATATATATATATATATATATATATATATATATATATATATATATATATGTGTGTGTGTGTGTGTGTGTGTGTGTGTGTGTGTGTATGGTCCAAGTTTGATAGAGCTAGTTTACTTGGCGGTGACACATTACGCCACACGAGTGTAAAATGGTCGAGCGGTTCTAGGCGCTTCAGTCTGGAACCGCGCGACCGCCACTGTCGGAGGTTCGAATCCTGCCTCGGGCATGGATGTGTGTGATGTTCTTAGGTTAGTTAGGTTTAAGTAGTTCTAAGTTCTAGGAAACTGATGACCTCAGTTGTTATGTCCCATAGTGCTCAGAGCCTTTTGGACCATTTTTTGTAAAATGGTGCCTGCAGAGATGTCGAACGATCTTCTAATACAGATTTTCTAACTCTACTCAGCAGGTTTTTGCAAGAGCTATGTCGTCTTTCTTCGAAGGATTCCCAGTTATCTTCGATCTTTTCTATTAAACTGTCCTATAAGCTATTAATCTATATAGAAATATTAAGATCAAAACAGCGTATCTCCACATTCGTTCAAAATCTGTTCTCATTGACAAGGAATCCAAACAACGGAACGGTACTGTAGAACTGATTACACTTGTGCTTTGTATCCAACAATGGTAAGTCCTTTCTCTGCCCCGTGATGACTGGGTGTTGTGTGCTGTCCTTACGTTAGTTAGGTTTAAGTAGTTCTAAGTTCTAGGGGACTGATGACCATAGATGTTAAGTCCCATAGTGATCATAGCCATTTTTTTGGTAAGTCCAAATAACTAAATTCATCGGCTGCTTTCCTAATGCAGTTCTATCAATATGGCCTATTGAATTCGACTACATTCCATTACCTTGTTTTACTTTTTGGTTCAAATGGCTCTGAGTAGTATGGGACTTAACATCTATGGTCATCAGTCCCCTATAACTTAGAACTACTTAAACCCAACTAACCTAAGGACATCACACAACACCCAGTCATCACGAGGCAGAGAAAATCCCTGACCCCGCCGGGAATCGAACCCGGGAACCCGGGCGCGCGAAGCGAGAACGCTACCGCACGACCACGAGCTGCTGACTGTTTTACTTTTGTAGATGTTAATTTATCATCATTTTTCGAGACGCTGTTCATCCTGCTCAAATGATCTTCCTGGCCCTTTACTGTCTCTAACAGAACTTCAATTTCATCGGCATATGTCACGAACGAATTCCAGTTTCTCTCTTTCCCTGCAGCTTTTACGCTCTCCAGCTTCCGCAAGTACCGTGGAAGTTATAACCTGTCTCTTTTTCTTGTCAGGGTTTTCTATACCTTTCATTCTTTGCCTATTCTGCCGAATACCTGCTCATCCCGTACCTCATCAGTCACCTAATTTTCATCATCCTTCTACAGTACCACATTTGAAACACTTCGATTCTCTTCTCCCACAGTCTACAATTCACTACCACACAACGCTCTGCTCCGTACATTCTCAGAATTGTTTTCCTCAAATTAAGCCACTATTGGCGAAGAATGCCCTTTTTATCTCTGCTAGCCTGGTTTTATGCCCTCCTTGCTTCATTCGTCATGTGTAGCTTTGCTTCTAAGGTGCGCATTTCGTAAGTGCAAGAATAAGTGTTGTTTTTTTTTTTTTTTTTTTTAATTTTCATGGACGATTTTAGCCTAAATCACACGCTGCGCGCTCTCGCTGCATGTTAGGTTGCTTTCTATGCCATTTTGAGGCTTTTTCCCGGTTGCATAGTTAACGGGCGTCCTTTATCAGTTTACCCCATTTGATTTCACTTACACTACTGTGGTACGTTGTAAACAATCGTCGTTTACATCCAGTATAGCAGACGGCTTTCAAGCTATAGTTTTGATACTAGTAATAATAATTATACACTAACAGCTGAGTAATGAGAAAAGAGATAAATAGCAGTTGAAGTAGCAGTAGTAACAATGAAATATGCTTGACAGAGGCCTACAGCAAGGAATTTGTTATCTATAACTGCACTGCTTCGCCGGACGGTGTGGCCGTGCGGTTCTAAGCGCGTCAGTTTGGAACCGCGTGACCGCTACGGTCGCAGGTTCGAATCCTGCCTCGGGCATGGATGTGTGTGATGTCCTTAGGTTAGTTAGGTTTAGGTAGTTCTAAGTTCTAGGGGACTGATGACCTCGGTAGTTAAGTCCCATAGTGCTCAGAGCCATTTGAACCATTTTTTTGCACTGCTTCATCTATGTGCTTGGATATTCTATTCCGAGGTGCGTTCATTAAGTAATGCAGATTATTTCTCGGCCAATTTCGGTTGAAAAAATGTGGAATTTTTTGTGAGACATCGTGGGTGGTTTCAAGAAGTTCCGATAGGTGATGGCACTATGCGTAGCCTTCAAGATGGCATCAGTAACGGTGGAGCGTTCCAATGAGAGAGCTGTCATTCAGTGTCTTTTGGCGGGAAACTAGAGCATCAGAGATATTCATAATCCCTTGCAGAATGTCTACGGAGACCTGACAGTGAACAAATGAACTGTGAGTCGTTGGGTGAGGCTTCTGCCTTCAAAGCAACAAGATCGCGCAAACTTGTACGATCTTCCGCGTGCCGGCAGACCGCACACAGCTATGACTCTTGCAATGTTGAAGCGTGTGGACACTCTCACTCGAGGTGATCAATGGATCACAACTAAAGAGCTCGTTGCATAACTGGACGTCACTGTTGATGGTGCTGACACACTCGTCCAGCAGTTGGGGTACTCAAAGGTATGTGACCGCAGGATTCCTCACCGGCTAACAGAATATAATTAAGAGTAACGAAGGAGCATCTGTGCGGAATTGCTTGCGCATTACAAGGCTCATCGTTATAATTTGCTGTCGAGCATTTTCACAGACGATGAAATATAGGTTCATCAACCGGAGACAAAACGGCAATCCATGGCGTGGCGCCATCCACCTCTCCTCCGAAGAAAAAGTTCAACGTCGCCCCTTCAGCCGGTAAAGTCATGGTAAGCGGCTACTGGTACTCTGAAAGGGTTATTCTGTTTGACGTCCTCCCTCATGATGCAACGATGAACTCTGATGTGTATAGTCCTACCCTCGAGAAATTGAAGAACCTTCAGCGTGTTCGTCGCCACAAAAATGCAAACTAACTTCTCCACGACAATGGAGGACGTCACACAAGTCAGGAATTTGATGAAATCACTTTAGCAAGACCGCGCACGCAAAAGAAGCTCACAAAACTTCACTGGACTGTTCTTCCTCATCCGCCCCATAGTCCTGATTGCGCACGTTCCAACGTCCTTCTGTTTGGCCCAATGAAGTAAGCACTCCAAGAGAAGCAGTACGTAAATGTTGGGGACGTGACTGATGCAAAAAGACGTTGGCTCTGACGTCGACCAGTAGAGTGGTACCGTTCGGGCATACCGGCTCTCCCAGCAAGGCAGCCTAAGGCTGCCGCATTGAACGGAGAATGTGTTGCAAAGTTTAGGGTTTTGTAGCCAACAGAGTAGGGAAAAATATGGTTTACTAGAATCCTGAAGACAACCAACCTACTTTGAGAAAAAAATTGTGTTGAATTACTTATTAATCGCCCTTCGTAATTATACATTTGCAACCGAGTAAAGAGAAAAATAACTAGTAGTAGTTGTAGTAAAACGTATTCTTGATAGACGTCTGTAGCTACACTTTCGTCAGGTAAGTGACTGGTTCAAATGGTTCAAATGGCTCTGAGCACTATGGGACTCAACTGCTGAGGTCATTAGTCCCCTAGAACTTAGAACTAGTTAAACCTAACTAACCTAAGGACATCACAAACATCCATGCCCGAGGCAGGATTCGAACCTGCGACCGTAGCGGCCTTGCGGTTCCAGACTGCAGCGCCTTTAACCGCACGGCCACTTCGGCCGGCTAGGTAAGTGACTGAATATCCTGTTGTGAGAGGGTAAATAATAATAAAAACTATAATAATAATAAATCCGAACCTCTTTGCAAATGAGATATTTTTGCCGCCTGATACCCACTGTACTCTCCGTTCAACTCATAGAATTCCCGTCGTCTCATCAGAAGCAGTCTATTTCACCCTCGCTGTCTGTAAACAAATAACTTACAGCTGAGCACTGGCCAGTTATGAAAGTATCAATGCTAGCACATTTGATGGCGTCATTCTAGCATTTTTTTTCCCTCTCTTCTCTCTTGTTCTGCCAGCGAACAGCCCATTTGGAGAAGGTTACCAGATGGCCTCCCACCCAGGGCTACGTTCCTCCATTCCTGTCTCCCTCTCTGTCCTCCATCTCCTATCTACGCCCCTTTCCACCCTGCCGCGATTCTGATGGAACTCGCTGTGTTTCGCAACAGGCGGCCGACAGGCACCAAAAGCTGGCGCCGCCGTTTGACCAGCAGTTCCGCTCCAGATACGCGCCTGACGTCAGCCACAAATGTTTGCCGCCTCCAGTCCACCCAAGGGATGTCCCTGAGGCATCTGTTAACTTCGGAACGGGAATCTCTCCGCAGTATCAAACTACACCACGACCCACAGTAATATACTGACTTACCCCACAAACGTATGTATACTCATTCCTTTCGTCTTAAATAAAGTCATGTGTACATATGTTCAGCTTCGATACCTGTAAAATAGTCAGTACTGCTGACTTCCAAGATTATTATTCAATTATTGGAACTCATTTTTATTTGATTACCAAAAAAGTACACCCTCTGTCGATCTCCACAACAGGAGCTAAGTATTATGTGGCACATCGCCGTTCTTTCTTTACTGGAAAATCAACGCATTTTAGTGAAACTGAGTGAAAAGCCTATCAATTTTTAAAAATATTTCATTTAGAGGCAAGATTTTGTTACATCTTTCCCGACTGTCATGTTTGTGCGTAATTGTATGTCACCGAAGATTCTTACGACGAAGCCCTTGTTTAAAATGTTCTCGGCTCTTTGAAGCATCATATTAGAGCAAAACTCGACCTTTCGATGAACACCTCCCCTACCTTCGTCAGCAGCAACTAGCTATCGTAAATGCTGCTGCGATCCCCTTTCTATAACAGTTACTCAGCTTGTGATTGGTTAACCTACGTTTTGTGACGTCATATCGCCAGAGATCCCGCCGGTGAAACTTCCTGGCAGATTAAAACTGTGTGCCCGACCGAGACTCGAACTCGGGACCTTTGCCTTTCGCAGGCAAGTGCTCTACCAACTGAGCTACCGAAGCACAACTCACGCCCGGTACTCACAGCATTACTTCTGCCAGTACCTCGTCTCTTACCTTCCAAACTTTACAGAAGCTCTCCTGCGAACCTTGCAGAACTAGCACTCCTGAAAGAAAGGATATTGCGGAGACATGGCTTAGCCACAGCCTGGGGGATGTTTCCAGAATGAGATTTTCACTCTGCAGCGGAGTGTGCGCTGATATGAATCTTTTGTGTGCCCGACCGAGACTCGAACTCGAGACCTTTGCGTTTCGCGGGCAAGTGCTCTACCATCTGAGCTACCGAAGCACGACTCACGCCCGGTACTCACAGCTTTACTTCTGCCAGTACCTCTTCTCCTACCTTCCAAACTTTACAGTTCGCGAAAGGCAAAGGTCCCGAGTTCGAGTCTCGGTCGGGCACACAGTTTTAATCTGCCAGGAAGTTTCATATAAGCGCACACTCCACTGCAGAGTGAAAATCTCATTCTGGAAACATCCCGCCGATGTCTGCGATGGACAATCGATAGCGGCGTCACTGCTTTCGTTGAAACGTAAGCTTCTCGGCGTATTTCTCTTTATGTTATAAATCAGTAATTCCGACAGCGGACCTAAGGCTATGTGGAATGTAGTGAAACTAAAGACAGGACAACAAGCAACAGTAACATAACAGGATAACGTCACTATTCATTTAAACGGCAGGACTCCAAACGACCAGTCACACGTAGCATACCTGTTTAATAACCATTTCTTAAATGTAGCAGAAAATATAAAGACTAACAGTTCAAGACAAATAGCGGAAGAGTATGTTGAACAAGCAACTTACATTAAATTCAATCATATGGAATAGCACCCGCTTCTTCTTCTGAAATTAAGAGATTTATTTATTATCTCAAAAACGAAGGATAATCTGTATTTGATGGTGGTTACTACAGAGCACTAAACAATTGTTCGCACATACGAAGCATTGTCTTTTCTGAAATATATAATGCGTTACTAACTCACGAGACATTTCTAAAGGGATTGAAATATGATTTTGTTAAACCTCTATAGCAAAGGTGATAGGAGAGGTGTCAATAACTACCGACCTGTTTCAGTAATGACACCATTTTCCAAAATTTTTGAGGAGATAATTTATTCTACAACAGTATTCCACCTGAGGAAAAATAATATACTCAGTAAATCACAGTTCGTATTTCAGAAGAGGTGCTCAATTGAGAATGCCATTCACACATTCACTCACCAAATTTTATAAGCACTAAATAACAAAATAGCACCAGTTGGTGTTTTCTGTGACCTATCTGAGTGAGGTATCGTGCAATTGATGGACTAGCGAATCAGTAGATAATGTTCTTTCTTACTAAAAGGAAGCACAAAATTATACTTAATAATTCAACCAATGTAAGTAGGGGAGATTGTTCTGACTGAGAAGAAATCGGCTACGGAATTCCACAAGGCTCAGTCTCGGGTCTACTATTGTGTTTCATGTACGTAAACAACCTTTCGCTAACGTACAACAAACAGAATTATTTCTTTTTGCGAATGACTAGCATCTTAATCAATCCAAACGTACTTAGCAACTGAGGAAACTGTAAATATTTTTCTTAAAAATATTATTGGGTGGTTTCCTGGAAATGATCTCACTCTCAATTTTAAAAAGGAATAACATATACAGTTCTGGGCATCTAGCGGTACTGAACTAGAGATAAGTGTAAGACTTGGTGAAGGAATAATAACTAGCTTGGAAAAGTCAAAAAGTTTAAGTGTTCATACTGACGACAATTTAAATTGAAAAAAACTACAGTTTGGCAGTCCTAAAACAACTTAGTTCAGCCACATTAGCACTTCGAACTTTTGCAAATCTTGAGGAGAGACAAAACAGTAAGTCGACTTATTTTCCGTATTTTCATTCATTACTATCATGTGGAATAATGCTCTGGGGTGACTTAACTTTAAGAAAAGATGCGTTCATTTCTCAAAATCCTGCTGTAAGAATAATGTGTGGTACTCACTCATGATCGTCTTGGGGGCATCTGTTTAAGATGTTAGGCATTTTGATTACTGCTTCAAAATATATTTTTATTCGCTCATTAAATTTATCGTAAATAATCCACTACCGTTCAACAAGAACAATAATGTTCACAATTATACTACCATAAGAAAAAGTGTCATTCATTACTCCACATTAAGGTTGTCTCTAGCACAAAAGAGGATGCACAATGCTGCCACCAAAATTTTTAGTCACATATCCAATAATGTAAAATGTCTGACAGAGAGCAAAGTAAAATTTGAAAATAAACTGGAAACGTTTCTCCTTGACAACTCCTCCTATTTCGTAGAAGAGTTTCTAATTTTGTAATGTGTAAAACGGGATGGGTAGGAATTATTAACTCATAACAGCACTAAAAAAAAAACAAAAAGAAAAATAATTGTAGATGCTCAACATGTAGCCATATAGTGTTATTTTGGGTGGTCAAGGTAAATGAGACACCACCTGTTGTACATGCTCCAGTAATGAAAGAAGTACTTCTACCTGGTTTGAAGATCATTGTCTCACTGAAGCGCAATTTCAGTGCAACACATCGAGTGAAGTGTTGCAGGTGTTGAAACACTGGACTCGCATTCATGAAGGGTGAGGTTTGATTACGACCATACAGGGTTAGGTTTCTCCGTGGTTTCTCTTATCTGGTTAAGGCGAATAGCTGGAAAAATCCTTTGAGATGGGTACCATTAAATACTGCTTTGAGAACTCAGCGCAGGGGCTAATAACGAAAGACTACGACTACACCACCTTGTCACGCTGCAGTACTTAATCGTTGCGTAATGGTTTTACAGTGATGTAAAGTGCCAAGACATACGGTGCATGATATTAATGTCTTGTCGTTTTCCTGATCTCAATATCTCACTCATGAGAGCGGAATGTTTACACAGTTTTCCAGGTGGACTGAAGAGATGGAGGTGTGCATTGTTTACGTAGTATGTTTATGGACTTTGAATCAGTTCTCTGGACAGACGGAAGATAGTACAAGGAGCATGGCAGCATGTTATTGAGCCTGGAGTCACCACCACTAGACCGTAGTGTTTGCAGTGATAGTGTAGTGAGATGTAAAGAAACAGAATCAAAACTGTATTTATGTTATTTGTAGCCTGGTGCAAATTGTGTATAATCAAAATAACATAGTGCAGTAGGGGACAAAGAATGAGGCATTGTAGGTGTTAAGACACTGGCTTCATATTCACAAGCATGGAGTTTGTTCCGTCCGACCACGGTGATTTAGGATTTTCGTGGTTATCCTAAATCATTTCACGCTAATGCAGGATAGCTCCTTCAGCAAGGCCCCGGCCGACCGCCCGTCCTATCCACATAAAAGCTGTACTCTAAGTGTATGTGTATTTGAGGTTTTTTCACTGTATTACGATCACAAATCAAATATTACTGTGTAATGACCCCCACATGAATAATTAACTAAATAAATTTACTAGTTTCTAGATGACATCTTTCTTTCCCCAGCTTTTACGAAGTATTATGGTATATATGTATGTATTACAATTTAGAAAGGAGCTTGTGACTACTGGAGGTCTTGTGGAAATAAATAAAAAATGACTAGTAACAGTATACTTGTTGTTTCTTACGAATAAATGAATGATTCCCTTCTCCATGCTTGTCTAATACAAGGATATGGTCCAGATCTAATGACCTCGCTGTCGACGGAATGTACGAGTGGCGCTCAAGAAATAATGCAACACTTTTCTCTCGACCAGTTTCGTTTGAAAAAATGAGGAATTTGTTGTGGATATCTTGGAATATCCAGAGTGAAATTTTCACTCTGCAGCGGAGTGTGCGCTGATGTGAAACGTTCAGACTCGAACTCAGGACCTTTGCCTTTCGCGGACAGTTGCTCGACCAACTGAGCTACCCAAGCACGACTCACGCCCGTCTTCACAACTCCTTTCTTCCAGGAGTGCTTGTTCTGCAAGGTCTGCAGGAGAGCTTTTGTGAAGTTTGGAAGATAGGAGACGAGGTACAGGCGGAATTGGAGCTGTGAAATCACGTCGCGACTCGTGCTTGGGTAGCTCAGTTCATGAACACTTGCGTGCGAAGGGAAAAGGTCACGAGTTCCAGTCTCGGTCCGGCACACATTTTAATCTGCCAGGGCGTTTCATCTTGGAATATTACCGCTTCAGCCTCCAAAGTTCCATGAAGTTCCGATAGCTGGCGGTGCTATACGCAGCCTTCAAAATAGCGTCTGTGACGAAGGCGCGTTCCGAGCCCTTCAGTTTCTTTGGCAGAAAATCAGAGGCTCACAGATATTCATAGACGCATGCAGACTGTCTACGGAGACCTGCCAGTGAACAAAAGCACGGTGAGTCGTTGGGCGAGGCGAGGCGTCAGTCACCACCGCAACAAGGTCGCGCAAACCTGTACGATCTCCCACTTCCCGGCAGGTTGTGACTCCTGCAATGTTGGAACATGTGGAAACTCTCATTCGACTTGATTGACGGATCACAATCCAACATCTTACTGCACAACTGGACTTCTCAATTGGTAGTGCTGACACGTTCATCCACCAATTGGGGTGTGTGTGTATTGTGTATGGAACAGGGGAACTAGAAACGACGGAGAGGTTTCGTCTCGCGATAGCCCTCAGTGGTTCATAACCCCACAACAGCCCACAGCAGCACACCCACCCCACCGCCGCCCCACACCGAACCCAGGGTTATTATGCGGTTCGGCCCCCAGTGGACCTACACGGGAACGTCTCATATCACACTAGTGTAGCTCCAAATGTTTACGTGGTAATTATGGTGTACGCCTACGTGGAGACAGTGCTCGCGCAGCAATCGCCGACATAGTGTAACTGAGGCGGAATAAGGCGAACCACCCCGCATTCAGCGAGGCAGAGGGAAAACCGCTGTCCGGCACAATGGACTTCGACACTAATCCACCGGGCGTATTCGTGCCGGGGACCGGTATGCCTTCCCGCTCAGGAAGCAGCGCGGTTAGACCGCACGGCTAGCCGGGTGGGCCCAGTTGGTATACTCAAACATGTGTGCCGGCAGGATTCCTCACCACCTAACAGAAGAGCATAGAGAGCATCTATCCGTTTTGTACGATGAAGGATGCACTCCACGGGAAGCAGTACGTGGATGACGAGGATGTTACTGATGTAGCAAGATGTTGGCCCTGATGTCGACCTGTAGAGTGGTACAACGCGGGCGTATAGGTCCTCCCGTTAAAGTGGTGTAAGGCCGTCACATTGAACGGAGGATATGTTGAAAAATAGGGATTTGTAGGCAGAGAAGTGGGGAACAGCATAGTGTATTGGAATATTCAATAAAACCAAACTGTTTTCAGAGAAAAAATGGGTTGGATTACTTGTTGAATGCCCATCGTGAAAACCTGTTCTCCTTTTCCAAAATGGCTCAGTGTGACGGAGATACCAGTCATCTGAGAAATCATAAATAAACGTCAATGAAGTCACTTCGCTTGCATCGGATTAGCTGTGGGCATTTAGCTACAACACAGCGGACAGAAAGACGAACGGCTATAAAGATAAAACGTCTCACTTACAGCACCCACCCGCTGCACGCAGTTAAGTAATGACGACACATACAAAGTCCCCACTAGAGTTGTCAGAGATAGTTGGTGACGCTGCCTTCTTTGGCTCGGAAATGCCCCAGAGTGGGGTGATTCCGTCGCCAGCACGCGCCTTGCAGTCTGCCGGCAGATAAGCTCGCTTCTGAGACAGCTCCTGTCGCGCCGCCTCTCAGAAACACGAACAGCTTCCAGAGAATTGCGTAACGGCTGCTGGCCGCGACCCCAAGTTCACTGGGCGGCTTCGCGTGAACTCGCAAACTGCGTTCCGACGTCCCTCCGCTGTCAGCTTTCGGGGTGTTCTTGATTTCGTCTGGAAAATTGTAGCCCTAGGCCACTTCCTCGTAATTCTTCTCCGGAGATCGATTACTCAAGATGAAACACAAGAGTGATGCAACGAGCTGTAGCATTGCTGTAAGGCTTCCATCTGTCTAATTCTCTATCCCTGTTATCACCCTGGAAAAGATAATGCCTTTAACAAAGAGAGAGAATGGTATAGTATGTGATGATAAGATCATTGGTGAACATCTTGAGCACGACACATCGTATAAGTATTGATGGGTAGTACTGTGAAGGATATGAAATTGGATAATCGCGCAAAATCGGCAACAGGGAAGACGAATGAAAGAATCAGATTTGTTGGAACGGTCCTCGGAAAGTTTAATGCATCTGTAATTGAACCACACAGAAGACGCTAGGTCGACCAGTTCTAGAGTACTCTTCCAGTATTTGACGTCTTTATCAAATAGACGTGACAACACGAGCATAACGAATTCAGACACGCGCTACTGAAACCTTAACAGGTCGGTACAACCCATGTGAAAGTGTAACCGAAATGCTCATGGGAATATAAATGGGAATTAATTTTAATTTTAATAACCAACAGCCTCAGTTGCACCGTTTACCTAGAATTTACCTAGGTTTCAGTCGGGATAACCCAACCTTCTTCAGAATAAAAGTAACTACCGTTTGTCCATAGTGGACATCGTCAAGCTAAAACTAAAAGTCTGTAAATTATCGTCAGACTGTGAAAACTTATCTGAAACTGCCTCAGCCCCACTTCGCGACCGCGACGCGGCCGCCACCAGTGCTGTGCTGGAACTCTGTGCTGTTCCAGATCGTACCTGCTGTACTGGAACTCTGTGCTGTTCCAGTTCGTACCTGCCGCGCCGCGGTCGCGAAGTGGGGCTGAGGCAGTTTCAGGTAAGTTTTTACAGTCTGACGATAATTTACAGATTTTTAGTTTTAGCTTGACGATGTCCACTATGGACAAACGGTAGTTACTTTTATTCTGAAGAAGGTTGGGTTATCCCGACTGAATCCTAGGTAAATTCTAGGTAAACGGAGCAACTAAGGCTGTTGGTTATTAAAATTAGTGTTAATACAGTTGCTGACAGGGCCGTGAAATGTTGAAAATATTTAAATGGGAATCCTCGGAAGAAAGACAACGTAGTTCTCGCGAAACCGTCTTCGGTATATTTAGAGAACCAAAGCTGGAAGATGACGTGGTTACCACTGTGCAGCCACCAATTACATCTATTGTAAGGATCATTAGAAGAAACCGAGACATTAGACGGTCCTTCCTCTCTCCCTCACTACGCAAATCGAGCAGGACAAAACATTAATAATATTGTTACGAGATATCCTCCGCCATGCACTGTATAGTGGCTTGCGGGGTATTTATGTAGACTTAAATTTAAAAGAAAGATAACACGTCTCTGCTCCCACTTAGTATCTGAAGCTTTCGTTCCCCAAACCACCAACTCTTATTCAGTTGCCACAAGTGAACAGCTATCTCTGACTGCACAAAACTAATGGATGTATGTTATGTAATATGTGTCAATTCTCAGTTTATTGTACACTACTGGCCATTAAAATTGCTACACCACGAAGATCACGTGCTACAGACGAGAAATTTAACCGCCAGGAAGAAGATGCTGTGATATGCAAATGATTAGTTTTTCAGAGCATTCACACAAGGTTGGCGCCGGTGGCGATACTTACAACGTGCTGACATGAGGAAAGTTTCCAACCGCTTTCTCATACACAAACAGCAGTTGACCGGCGTTGCCTGGTGAAACGTTGTTGTGATGCCTCGTGTAAGGAGGAGAAATGCGTACCAGCACGTTTCCGACTTTGATAAACGTCGAATTGTAGCCTCTCGAGATTGCGTTTATCGTATCGCGACATTGCTGCTCGCGTTGGTTGAGATCGAATGACTGCTAACAGAACATGGAATCGGTGGGTTCAGGAGGGTAATACGGAACGCCGTGATGGATCACAACGGCCTCGTATCACTAGCAGTCGAGATGACAGGCATCTTATCCGCATGCCTGTAATGGATCGTGCAGCCACGTCTCGATCCCTGAGTCAACAGATAGGGACGTTTGCAAGACAACAACCATCTGCACGAACAGTTCAACGACGTTTACAGCAGCATGGACTATAAGCTCGGAGACCATGGCTGCGATTACCCTTGACGCTGCATCACAGACACGAAAGCCTGTGATGGTGTACTCAACGACGAACCTAGGTGCACGAACGGAGAAACGTCACTTTTTCGTATGAATCCAGGTTCTGTCTACAGCGTCATGATGGTCACATCCGTGTTTGGCGACATCGCGGTGAACACACATTGGAAGCGTGTATTCATCATCGCCATACTGGCGTATCACCCGGCGTGATGGTATGGGATGCCATTGGTTACTCGTCTCGGTCACCTCTTGTCCGTGGTCTAGCGGTTCTAGGCGCTCAGTCCGGAACCGCGTGATTGCTACGGTCGCAGGTTCGAATCCTGCCTCGGGCATGGATGTGTGTCATGTCCTTAGGTTAGTTAGGTTTAAGTAGTTCTAAGTTCTAAGGGACTGATGACCACAGATGTTAAGTACCATAGTGCTCAGAGCCATTTGATCCTCTTGTTCGCATTGACGGCACTTTGATCGGAGGACGTTACATTTCAGATGTGTTACAACCCGTGGCTCTACCCTTCATTCGATCCCTGCGAAATCCTACATTTCAGCAGGATAATGCACGACCGCATGTTACAGGTCCTGTACGGGCCTTTCTGGATACAGAAAATGTTCAACCGCTGCCCTGGGCAGCACATTCTCCAGATCTCTCACCAATTGAAAACGCCTGGTCAATGGTGGCCGAGCAAAAGGCTCGTCACAATACGCCAGTCACTAGTCTTGATGAACTGTGGTATCGTGTTGAAACTGCATGGGCAGCTGTACCAGTACACGCTATCCAAGCTCTGTTTGACTCAATTCCCAGGCGTATCAAGGCCGTTATTACGGCCAGAGGTGGTTGTTCTGGGTACTGATTTCTCAGGATCCATGCACCCAAACTGCGTGAAAATGTAATGACATGTCAGTTCTAGTATAATATGTTTGTCCAATGAATACCCGTTTATCATCTGCATTTCTTCTTCGTGTAGCAATTTTAATGGCCAGTAGTGTATTTCTACAGTAAGATTAAAATATGGTGCTAATAAGATATAAATAAACAATTCCCGCTATAATCCATACAGTTTCATGGAATTCCGATAGGTGGCGGCGCTATACGTATCCTTCAAAATGGCGTCTGTAACCTGTAACGGAGGTGCGTTCCATGCAGAGATACGTCATTCAGTTTCTTTTAGCGGAAAACCAGAACATCGCAGATACTCTCATAGGCATTGCAGAATGTCTGCGGAGACCTGGCATTAAACAAAAGCACGGTGAGTCGTAGGGTGAGTCGTCCGTCATCAGCGCAACAGTGTCACACAAACCTGTCTAATCTCCCGCTTGCTGGCCTGCCTCTCACAGCTGTGACTCCTCCAGTGTTGAAACGTGCGGACATTCTCATTCGACGCGACTGATGGATCACAATCATTGCGGACACTCTCACTCGAGGTGATCGATGGATCATAATC
This sequence comes from Schistocerca americana, assembly GCF_021461395.2. NCBI lineage: Eukaryota > Metazoa > Arthropoda > Insecta > Orthoptera > Acrididae > Schistocerca > Schistocerca americana. The sequence continues at coordinate 363,553,723 of NC_060121.1, forward strand.
AAACACGTAGCTGTTCAATTGGATGTGTCTGTTGGTAGAGCTGACACACTGGTTCGTCCGCCACTTGGGGGACTCAAAGGTGTGAGACGTCTAGGTTCGTCACCGAACTTCCATCTGTTTGGCCCAATGAAGGTTGCACTCTCCTGGAAGCAGTACATGGCTGATGGGGAAGTTATTGCTGCAGCACGACCTTGCCTCCGACGTCGACCGAGCAGACTAAGGTGGCTTAAGACCGTCGCAGTGAACGTACATTATGTTAAAAACAGGGTTTTGCAGCCAAAAGAGTGGGGCGTAATATGTTGTAATTGAATCCTGCATAAAACCCACCTGCTTTAAGAAAATGAAAGTTAATATTGAGCGCCTCCTCGTAGTGTGCATGTTAAACAGCAGTATAGAAATGGGTAGGACAAGCAGCTAGGAGGCTTATCGTTCCAAGACATCCTTGTGATCTGGAAACATAATAATAACGCGGTTATAAGGCTCTATGGAAATTTCGTTAATTTCATTCATAAAAGAGTTCGGGCAGCAATGGAAATTACAAATGCGACATTGCGACAGAGTTGAATAAACTGTTCAACAAAAAGACCCATAAGAACTTCTTTGAAACCTGTTACAATGTTTTGTAAGGAAGATATAGGACGATATCTTGTAGGATTCGAGTGAAACAGCAGAAGTTAAGAATCAGCTTCTGACAACGATTCAAAACAAGAAGTTTAAAAATTGTTCAAATGGCTCTAAGCACTATGGAACTTAACGTCTAAGGTCATCAGTCCCCTAGACTTATAACTATTTAAACCTAACTAACCTAAGGACATCACGCACATCCATACCCGAGGCAGGATTCGAACCTGCGACCGTAGCAGCAGCGCGGTTCCGGACCGAAGCGCCTAGAACCGCACGGCCACAACGAGAAGTTTAAAGAAGGAAAAATGAACACTTGCAGAAAAAGTGAAATCCACATCCAAGAAGCCTCCAAGCAAGATTATAGCAGCAAGCCAGATTCAGTTTCCGATTCGGAAGAAGTACAAATAAGAAAATTTTTTGAAGGCTTTGTAAAAAATAACTTATGTAAAAGTATTTTAATAAAGACTGCTGAGACATGTAAACTGTTCGAAAGCATTACTGTAATTGACGTATACAGGGTGAAAAGTATTTAAACCGACAAACTCCGGCAGGTTGTAGGGGACATCAAAACAAATATTTTTCCCTAATGTCATTTTTTCCTATGAGGAGTATTTAAACTGGTAGAGGAAGATTTCTCTGGCGGCAAATTAATTAAACCAAGAAACACTTCTCCATTTTTTTATGACGAAGAGACAACACATTAACACAACCCAATTTCAATTATAGTAGATTTTCAAAAATGGTTCCATTGACACGTAAACAAAGGTTACACCGTCGGATCACGTTCTGTCTGACACGGGCAAAAAACCCAGGAGTATCCTGAATTGTTCCTGCTGCTGCTACTATCCGGGCAACCAGATCCTCTTCTGATGCAACAGGAGTTGCGTAAACAAGGTTGCGCATCTCTCCCCACACAAAAAAGTCCACCGGGGACATATCTGGGGATCGAGCAGGTCATGGTACAGGACCATCTCTACCAATTCACGTTTCTGGGAACCGTCGGTCCAGGAATCGTCGCACACGACGACTGAAATGTACCAGCACCCCGTCATGTTGGAACCACATGCGTTGTCTTGTAGGGAGCGGGACGTCTTCCAACAATTCTGGCAATGCTCTGGCGAGAAAATTGTAATAGTGCCTTCCATTTAATGGCCTAGGTAGCAGATACGGCCCAATTAAACAGTCCACAGCAACAGCGACCACATATTAACGAAGAACCGCACTTGATGAGCGCTAGTAACTGTGGCATATGAGATATCCTCGCCCCAAACATGCGAATTGTGCATGTTGAAGTCTCCATCACGCCCGAACGTTGCTTCATCGGTAAACAACACAGAGGCTGGAAATGTAGGATGCATTTCACACTGTTCCAGGTATCACTGCGAAAACTTTGCTCTGGGTGGATAATCAACTGGTTCAAGGTTGTGGACACGCTCTAAGTGAAATGGACGTAACTACTGCTTTCGAAGGACTGTTCTTACATTCGCCTGATTCGTCTCCATGTTACGTGCAATTGCACGAGTGCTGTTTGAAGGATCCCGCTCCACATGCTGCAAGACAGCTTCCTCAAATTGCAGCGTTCTTACCGTGCGACGGCGTCCTTGTCCAGGTAATCTGCTAAATGACCCGGTCTCACGCAGACGTTGGTACACAGCAGCAAATGTCGTATGGCGCGGGATACGGCGATTAGGATATTGTTGTCGATAAACCCGCTGTGCAGCTCGTCCGTTGTGGTGCGCTATGTAGTACGCACCAACCATACCAGTGTACTCACTCCAGGTGTATCGCTCCATTAGTAAACAGAGACAATGCACTACTACACTGGTGGACAGCAGTTGCCTACAACTGAAGAGCGTAATACGCCCTCTAACAACTGAAGATCGTAATATGGCCTCCACCGGTTTAAATAATCCTCATAGGAAAAAATGACATTACGGAAAACATTTGTCTTGATGTCCCCTACAACCTCCCAAAGTTCGTCGGTTTAAATACTTTTCACCCTGTGTAGATTTATTTGTGTTGATTTGTTGTGCTGATCGTGAGTGATACTAGCTTTTATTTCTACTTCAGTTATTCCTTGGCACTGGAAGTGTCTTCAGTCACTTCATAATTTAAGTGGTGCATATAATGTGGATAACCTTGCCAAAGATTTGTCAGCCGTCTTGTTGCAACTGGATCAGCTTCTTCGAGGAGTGATAATTTCTAAACTGTTAAACTATTTGTGAAACAAATACTTGTTTTTGTAAGTTTTTCCTCAAATTTTGCTTTGAAAACGTTTACAGCATTTTTACAATGACATGTACAAATAATTAAACTTAAATAAGTCGCAAAATTTCTTGTAAAAAAAGTAGTAAAACGTGTGCATAGAAACCTAGAGGCAGCGGGATCGAATTCCGGTCGAAGTACGGAAGCTTTTCAGTCTTCCTCTTAACCTTGTCTTTACTTCTCGACGATGTGAGGATTCACCAGAAACGACACTTGGTTCGGCTCCCTCGTTTAGATGTAGATCCGCTTTTCCCAGTTCAATAAACGGGGTAGGTTAGCGACACCCAAGTCACCTGAAGTGGCGTCCATTAAAAAGGTTGCACCAAAGTGTTGAGCCAGTTCTTATACCAGCAACATTACATCTCGTCCGCAGATTGTTTAGAAAGTGGACTGAACTGTGCGTTCAGAAAGATTTGAACTAGCTTGAATAGAGCACTTAAACTAATATTCCGCCATCTGAACATCCACCTGGACACTGCCTGTTATATACAGCGTGTTGCATCCACTAGCAAAACGTTGAACGTTGTCAGCTCCTTAACTAAAACTAATAGAAACGTGATATCATTTTATTTTTACACAGTTGGTTTAAAAACAGATACGTTATAGAAAAAATAAAAAAATAGCCTGAAAGCTTTAAATCGTCGCTGTCTGGAAAATAGTTGGATAAACTATGTTCATAAAACCGCAGAGAGAGTAACGCTGCTTATGTTTACCTCTCTAAGTAAGCATTTAGAGTTGTGTAGGTTAAATACCGTCTTTTGCAACTGTAATGAAAGTCTTACTTCAGTCTGAATGCGTTTCGCGTTGTTCTAAAGCATCTTCAGTGGTCACTGTAACAATAAGGTTTATTTTTCCCCTTACAATTTTTTTTGTTAAGATCCCGAACAGTCCGCATCCTTTAACTTACTACTATAAACAGTATTAATTTTTATCGTTACTCACAGGTTTTTAGCTTATTTCTTTCTTCCTGTTCTTCCCCGTGTGTTAGATTTTGACACACAGCACTTTCACTAACACTAAACATATTGACGTTTTTGTGTGTTGCGAAGATTCACTGTCATCTCGCCGTTTCGCGTGTTTTGCTGTTGCAGGATGCGTTTTTTTTTTTTTTTTTTATGGTGGAAGCGTCTGCTATTGCTCCGTGTAAGTGCTTATATTTTTCGACTAGTATCTGTCTGTGTGTAAGTGAGTTTATGGGTGCGTGTGTGTGTGTGTGTGTGTGTGTGTGTGTGTGTGTGTGTGTGTGTGAGTTTGTGTGTGTTTGTGTGATTCAGTGAGTTTGTGTGTACAATTTTTTAAAGTGGGTGTGACTGTCCGTGTACGTGGAGAGAGAGAAAGAGAGAGAGAGAGAGAGAGAGAGTTTGAGACAGTTTTTTAAGTGGGTGTGATTGTCCTTGTGCGTATGTGTGTGTGTGTGTGTGTGTGTGTGTGCGCGTGTGCGTGTGTTTGTAAGAGCAGCTAACACGTCTTAATTGCTGTGAGTTTTTACTATGGTATAGTGGTAGTTGACCTACACGATTTGTACGAGGTGCATTCAAGTTCTAAGGCCTCCGATTTTTTTTCTAATTAACTACTCACCCGAAATCGATGAAACTGGCGTTACTTCTCGACGTAATCGCCCTGCAGACGTACACATTTTTCACAACGCTGACGCCTTGATTCCATGGCAGTGGCGAAGGCTTCTTTAGGAGTCTGTTTTGACCACTGGAAAACCGCTGAGGCAATAGCAGCACGGCTGGTGAATGTGCGGCCACGGAGAGTGCCTTTCATTGTTTGAAAAAGCCAAAAGTCACTAGGAGCCAGGTCAGGTGAGTAGGGAGCATGAAGAATCACTTCAAAGTTGTTATCACGAAGAAACTGTTGCCTAACGTTAGCTCGATGTGAGGGTGCGTTGTCTTGGTGAAACAGCACACGCGCAGCCCTTTCCCGACGTTTTTGTTGCAGTGCAGGAAGGAATTTGTTCTTCAAAACATTTTCGTAGGATGCACGAGTTACCATAGTGCCCTTTGGAATGCAATGGGTAAGGATTACGCCCTCGCTGTCCCAGAACATGGACACCACCATTTTTCAGCACTGGTGGTTACCCGAAATTTTTTTGGTGGCGGTGAATCTGTGTGCTTCCATTGAGCTGACTGGCGCTTTGTTTCTGGATTGAAAAATGGCATCTACGTCTCATCCATTGTCACAACCGACGAAAAGAAAGTCCCATTCATGCTGTCGTTGCGCGTCAACATTGCTTGGCAACATGCCACACGGGCAGCCATGCGGTCGTCCGTCAGCATTCATGGCACCCACCTGGATGACACTTTTCGCATTTTCAGGTCGTCATGCAGGATTGTGTCATTCGGCGATCCCCCAAAACAATTCCCTCCACTTTCTCGATCGTGTCGTCAGACCGGCTTGTGCGAGCCCAATGTTGTTTCGGTTTGTTGTCACACGATGTTCTACCTTCATTAAACTGTCGCACCCACGAACGCACTTTCGACACATCCATAACTCCATCACCACATGTCTCCTTCAACTGGCGATGAATTTCAATTGGTTTCACACCACGCAAATTCAGAAAACGAATGATTGCACGCTGTTCAAGTAAGAAAAACGTCGCCATTTTAAGTATTTAAAGCAGTTCTCATTCTCGCCGCTGGCGGTAAAATTCCATCTGCCGTACGGTGCTGCCATCTCTGGGACGTATTGACAATGAACGTGGCCTCATTTTAAAACAATGCGCATGTTTCTATCTCTTTCCAGTCTGGAGAAAAAAAATCGGAGGCCTTAGAACTTGAATGCACCTCGTATATCTGCAACTGCGGGAAAAAAAACAAAGAAGACGACATGTATGAATATTTCTTTCACTTATAATTTTTTAAGATATGGATTAGAAACACTCTGGATGGTGCACCGTACGCTTTCCTTGGCCCTCCAGGAGAGAAAGTCCGACTGCTCGTTCTTATGCGAACACCTTGTGAGACGCGCAATCCTCGTCCTCCACTCGACGGTCCCGCGCTCTTACAATGCAGACTCGGGCTGTAATTTGCAAAAGCCGCACGCCGCCCCGCCGCGTCCTCAATGACAGCACGCGCACTGCACTAATTGCCCGCGAGAGGCTGCTCACGGCAGTCATTTGAAATTCAGCCACCTCATTGATGCGGAGTGGGTGTGACAATTCTCGCGTCAGCGGTGCGGAATTCCAACAACGTGCTCTTTATCGTGCCTCGCTTATGACACTTCGGCTTATCGCCCGTGTGCAAAGGTTGTGCAAACCTGTTTGGAATGCGGCACGTCTGCACTCAGAGCCGTTACGTTGATAAAAACTTGTTTGCGAAATGTTTACGGGGACGTTAGAGCGACCTTCCCCCACAAATTAGCCAGAGCGGTACCAGCTGCGTTACGACTCTCGACTAGGGATGGGAAAAACCGACAATTTAAAACCGATACCGGCATTTTCGTTCAGAATAACAGGTATTTTTCAATATTTTTTCGGTTTCGGTTGCAACAAATACTAATATCCAAACAAAAAAAAACGAAATATCTGTAAGCCATAGCATCAGTGCTAGTAGTCTTGGTTTTTAAATAAATCTTTCCTTTAAAAAACGAGTAATTCTTGTTCAAAAAATTTCCATTGCTTCGTAGTTTTATGGTGTTATAGAAAACGACAAAAATGGAGAATTGCTAACAGCAATACCCACAGAAATGAGTAAGTAACCCACGGCATAAGAATTGGTGCCACACTGCTGGGATAATAACGTGCCTGTTACCATGTGATGTGGCCTATAAGGTTGCTAGTGTGTACATACAGCGTGAAAGACTTGCCTCATCTGATCTGTGCTGTATGGTGGTTCCTCCTTGTTGTCGTTCAGCATCATTTGCATTACAGAATGGCACCATCCATAGCCTGGTAGTATTTTACGAAGTACGGTATCAGTAACGCGTCATTTGCTCTAAATGATTAAAAACAGAAGGAGGCGCAACAAATTTGCAGCATCGTGCATAGTTTACAATAAAAATACAAAGTATTCTGACTTGCTGGCTGTGTCTAATTAATAGGCCTTTATCTGCTTGTCACCTTGGAAATTAATAAATTAACGGGGAGTAGCGTTCTTCAATTTCATTTTTCACCCTTTATTACTGACTATTCGTAATGCCCAAATAGTGGAATGATCTTCTATTATAACATGATTTTTGAGCAGAGTTTCAAAAAATTAAAATAAATATGATAATTTTTTGTAGTATTCAATCACTTAACCCTTTTCCGAGAAAAGTAGCAAATGGTGGACGGATTAAGTTTTCGTTTAGTTGCCTAGTTGAAAAAGAGAGAGGCAAACCTTTCCAATTTTTGTTCGTTTATTTAAGTTTGTTGCAGGAAATAACGGGAATAGGATTACGAAAACCGGTTATTTCAGAAACCTGTTATTTTGAGCGGTTTTAATACTCCGGCTTACTGGCATTGGAAAGAACGATATTACCAAAAACCACGTGTTTCAGTGATAACCGTCACCTCTACTCTCGACTTGCATTTTACGTGGTAGAGGGTGAAACAGTAAGACGAGAGTTGGGATATCACTGTCTATATCTACATTTCATCATGTCTCGTCGGGAAAATGAGTATTCCAGATTTGCGTGTAACAATCCAATTTGATTGTAATAAGGTAATTTCGGGAATGCTCAATGTGAGTGTTAATAGGGACATTACTGTTTACAGTATACATAGTGACCTAGTGGATAATGTCGGAAGCTCCATGAAGCCGTCCACTGACGGTTCCGTCGTGTTTAGGAGAGTGTGAGCAACAGAAGACTGGAACAAAATCGTGGAAGTCCTGCAGAAGACCAGGAACTGGTGCAGTGGTCGGCAGCGTGTTGTACATGAATGTGTGGAGAGAAACATAACTGTTCGTTTGTGCTAAATACCTTGGAGTAACCGTCAAGAGCGAGCTTAATTGTAATGACCACATAAAATTAATTGTAAGAAAAGCAGATGCCAGGCTGAGATTCACTGTGAAAATCTTAAGGAAATGTAATTCATCCACGAAGGAAGTTGCTTAAGAAACATTTGTTCGACCGATTCTTCAGTATTCTTCTGGGACCATTATGGGGTTAGATTCATAGAAGAGATAGCGATGATCCTAGGAATTGCTGCCCGGTTTCGTTAAGCACGAGAGCATTAAGAAGCTTAACAAGCTTCAGTGGCAGACGCTACTATAGGGCGGAGAGACATCTATCTCGTTGAAATTCCGAGAACTTAAGTACGAAGAAAAGTCGAGCTATGTATGACATCCTCCGATGTATGATTCTTGTGATGCTCACGACAAGAAAATCAGAGAAGTTCGAGTTGATTCAGGGGCTTATGGACAGCCGTTCTTCCGACACACCATTCCCAAATGGAACAGGGAAGGCGGGTAATCACACAGTGGTACCAAGGTGCCTTGCGGAATGTAGATGTAGATGACGGCGTAGAACATATTCCATCTTGTATTAGTGGTAAGAAAATAATTAGTGAAGCGTATCTGAGAGAAAACGGTATTATTTGAGGAGATGTAAACCATAATGACAAAGAAAGAAACGCTAAAGGAAAATCAAGACACTTTCATAGGATTTGTTGCTCTGGAAAAAGGTTTCGACAAAGTCAAATAATGCAAGATGTTCAAAATTCTGAGGAAAATAGAGGTAAGCTATAGGAAGAGACGGGTTATATACAACATGCTCAAGAGCCAAGAGCGAATAATAGGAATGGAAGACCAAAGAAGAAGTGGTCGAATTAAAAAGGGCGTAATATAGGGCTGCAGTCTTTTGCCGCTACTGTTCAATCTATACATCGAAGAAGCAAAGATGGAATGCAAAGAAAGGTTCAAGGCTAGAATTAAAATTCAAGGTCAAAGGATATCAATGATACTGTAGCGACCGCTACTCACGTCAACTATTGTGTCCGCACACGTTAGTTCCGTTCGCGCCATCCATAGACACAGTTGTGTCGCGAATTCAGTGACTGCACGGCAACAAATGAATGGCGTAAACTGCCAAGTTTGAATTCGCCGCTTGGAGCTTTGAGTAATGTTGTCGCCTACTCCTTGGACTTTTATGCTTATTCCGTTCCTTGGTTACTGTTTTGTTCGTTACAAGTTACATATAGCAACTGTGCTTCTTTGTCTGTAATACCAAGTAATAAACCGTTCCAGTGTATTCTCAGTGCTTGTTTGAATATTTATTAAGTACGGGTAGCTCTACACGACGAAAATATACCAGTCAATACGATTCACTGATGAAACCGCTACCGTCAGTGAAAGTGAAGAAGAATTACATGATCTGCTGAATGTAATGAACAGTCTAATGAGTACGGATTGAGAGTAAATCGAAGAAAGAAGAAAGTGATGAGAAGAAGCAGAAAAGAGAACAGCGAGGAACTTAACATCACACACGAAGTAGATGAAGTTAAGGAGTTCTAATACCTAGGCAGCAAAATAATCGATGAAGGATGGAGCAAGGAGTACATAAAAAACAGTCTAGCACTGGCAAGAAAGGGCATTCTTGGCCAAGAGAAGTCTACTAGTATCAAACATACACCTTAATTTAAGGAAGAAACTTCTGTGAATGTGAGTTGGCAGCACAGCATTGTGTGGTAGTGAAACATGGACTGTGGGGGAGCCGGAACAGAAGAGAATCGAAGCATTTGAGCTGCGGTGCTGCAGACGAATGTTGAAAATTAGGTGGACTGATAAGGTAAAGAATGTGGAGGTTCTGCGCAGAATCGGCGACGAAAGGAATAGATGGAAAACACTAACAAAAAGCAGGGACAGGGTGACAGGACATCTGTTAAGACATCAGGGAATAACTTCCAAACTTTCATGGGGCTACAGGAAACTGTGGAGGGTAAAAACTGTAGAGAAAGACAGAGGTTGCAATTCACCCAGCAAATAATTGAGGATGTAGGTTGCAAGTGCTACTCTGAGATGAAGAGGCTGGCGCAGGAGAATTTATGGCGGGTAGCATCAGACCAGTCAGAAGACTGCTGACTCAAAAATGAAAGGAGAGCTTAAAATATTACTCTAATATTTAGCCTTCAACATAAAATCTGCAAGAGCTTTTTATTCAATAGCAAACATAATCACTGATTAGCTGAATGAATTTTCTGTGGTAGTCACTATGGCAACAGCGTATACAGAAAGTAATAGCTCCGTCAAGCACATGTCAGAGGGAGTTTCTAATATTCTGTCCCTTGCTAACGGCCATTTAAACGTTTTTAAATGTCTTAATAGTCGTAAGCAAAAGTTTATTACATTTTCAAGAAAAATGATGTTTTCCTGTTTACACACAGGCTGTTTGCGGATTTTGGTGGTCTTTATTCGAAGGACCTGGGGAACGGCGTAGGAGCTTCCATTTTATAACGCCTAGTCTTTCCTAGCTGGTGAGCACGGGCACCAGTCGGCACAGCTCAGCAGTTCCAAGCATCGGATCCTCATTTCGTATGGGTAACACATCATTTTATATCGTGAACAACACTGTTTTTGGTTGTTTTTTAAGGTGAACAAATTCTGTCATTCATAATCCATTATAAATGTTAAATAGGAGGTTTGGAACATTAATAGTGGCAACTTTTTATTTACATCTCGCACACAATAGATATGTGTTTCAAAGTTTTACTGACCTTCAAAGTAGCCACCAGCATTTTGTATAACCCATTGCCAGCGATGTGGAAGTCGTACGATACTCTTAGCAGTGCCAGTTGTGTTGACAGTTCGAGCGGCGCGGTTTATTGCCTGATGAATTTGCAGCAATTCTGAAGTGAATGCCGTGAAGAGTTTGCTTCAGTTTAGAAATGGAGTAGAAATCACGAAGGCCTAAGTAAGGGGAATGCAGTAGGTGGTGTAGCACTAAGCATCCCCATCAGTCAAGCAAATCAGTATAGCCGCTACAAGCCCCGTCAGTCGAACAAATCAGTAACAGCTTGCACTGTACGTGCTTGAGCATTGTCCTGCAAAATGATGATCAGGTCCTGCAGAAAGTATCATCACTTCTTTCTCTATGCTGTTCATTTTTGGAACACAACCTACGACCAGCTTAGAGACAGAAGTGATAACACTTTCTGCAGGACCTGACCATCATTTTGCAGGACAATGCTCAAGCACGTACAGTGCAAGCTGTTACTGTTTCAAATTACGTACACTGTTCACTGTAAATTAATCTACTTGCTTAGCACAACAACTGATTGTTCTAACTAGACACTGTCTGCTCACAAGAATACAAGGTGAGAAGTAAAAGTGACTTGCCTCTTGCTCAGCCTGCTATACTATGTGTGGTATACTGACGTACTCGAAAGCAAATTGCGCAAATTAAAATCAGCAGATGCAGCAGCTAAAGAAAGATAATCTACTGTTTTTTGTTTTTGGGCAGAAATAATCAGTGATTTAGTGTTGCGTAAGATGCAATGTACATATGATAAAGTATTCAAAACTTTACTAAGAACGATGAATGTGGGTTTTACTTTAAAGTAAATCATTCTTGAAATATTAAACTCTGATTATAGTAAAAAAAGACTTTACAACATAAGAAACCTAATACTACTGTGAATTTCTCTCATTATAAATATTACAGACATCTCAACCAGCTGCGTAATTTGTGACATAAAGAAAACAAAGAGATCACATTAACACAATCATAAATATTATTAGTTGAGGCACAAAGACTTCCTTCAATTAATAGTTTGACAAACAAACGTTTTATTCTTCCGCCAAAATGGGTTACCTTCAAAAATTCCACCAACAATCTTCTCCATTAATATAAATAATGAAATAGCTTTACGAACGAGTTTTCATCTCCGTAATAAAGTGTTCCAGGTAGTTTCTCCCAGATTAACAAATAACAGATCTCGTTCTCGGACAAACTCAACTGCTCGCTACTGTGCCTCAAAATACAAGAATGCCCCAGAGCTGCACGACTGACTGACTAGCAAGTGAACCGCAGATAAAGCTAAACACAAAGTCAAGGATCTTATTCACTATTCGTGTTATGCGGTCATTCATCTATGCCGAGTGCAGTAAAGCTGAATTATTCACAGTAGCAGAAAACATATGAAAACCTTACAGTTCTTGCACATATTGTACATTACCCATCTTTCAATACACCACTCCCCTATTTTTCCCAGAATTTCGAACATCTTGTTTCAATTTTCAATATCGAACGCTTTTTCTAGGTCGACAAATCCTATGAACATGTCTTGATTTTTCTTCAGTCGTGCCTCCATTATCAACCGAACCGATCGTCGTCTAGCAGATCCTTAATTTTCCTTCCCATTCTTCTAGTCAGAAATTTGGAGGCATGAGCTGTTAAACTGACTGTGTGATAATTCTCGCACTAGTAGGCTCTTGATGTCTTCGGAATTGTACGGATTACGCATTTCCGAAACTCTGGTGGTATATCTCGTGTCTCATACTTTCCAGACACCACTGTGAATAGTCGTTTTGTTGCCACTTCCCCTAATGATATTAGGAATTCCGATGCAATATTTTCTACCCTTTCTGTCTTTTTTTACATCAAGTCGTCCAAAGCTCTTTTAAATTCTAATACTGTATCCCCTGTCTCTTCAGTGTGAACTCCTGGTTCTTCTTCCACCATCTCATCAGACAAATCCTCCGCCTCATAGAGATCTTCAGTTTACTCTTCCCACCTGTCCGCTGTCTCCTCTGAATTTAACGGTGGAATTCCCCTTTCAGTCTCAATGCAGCCCTTGCTTTTAATTTCACCCCGAAGGTTGTTCTGGCTTTTCCACATGCTGAGTCATTTCTTTTTTCATTTCTTCATATTTTTCATGTAGCCATTTCACCTTAGTTTCCGTGCACTTCCTATTTATTTCATTTCTAAGTGTCTTGTATTTCTGCATTCTTGAGTTTCACTTAACATTTTTGTACATCCTCCTTTCGTCCATCAACTGAAGTACTTCATCTGTTACCCGTACTTTCTTCGCAGTTACGCTCCCTGTGCCTAGTTTTTCTTTCCGACTTCTGTTATTGCCTTTTCTAGAGATGTCCATTCCTCTTCAACTGATCTACCTACTGAGCAAGCAGTATCTATAGCCTGACAGATCTTCAAGCGTGTCTCTTCTTGCCTTAGCACTCTCTGCCCTATCTTCCTATTCATAACGAATCCTATTCCGGAATGCCATCTTCTGCTGCTATTAAGCTATAGTCACAAACCAGAAATCCTTGTCTTCATTCCATTTCATTTCACTGACCCCTATTATATTGTATCTAGAATGTGGCTTAGCATTTCCCTTTTCACATTTTCTAGCCTCTCTGCCACTTCAAACTTCTTACATTCCACGCAGAGATACGTAGAGCGTTACCCTTTCGTTGGTTATTGAGTCTTTTCTTCAGGTCACCTCCCCCTTGGCAGTCTCCACCGGGGACCGGAGCGGGGGACTAGGCAGGAATGTATTGCCAGTGGAGAGATCGTCAAGACACATTTTCAACTACAGGCCACATGTCCTCAGGAAATGCATTATTCGTCTTCAGTGCAGTTCCATCGACTGTGGGAAAACCAGGAAAGAAGAGAATCGACGAATTTGAGATGTAGTGTCACAGAAGAATAGTGAAAGTTAGGTGGTCTGATAAGGTACGGAGAATCGGCGAGAAAACGAATACATGGAAAACACTGACATGATGAAGGGACAGTGTGACAGGCCGATTACTAAGACAGTAGGGAATAACTTCCACAGTGATAGAGGCAGCTGAAGATGGTAAAATTGCAGATGAAGACAGAGATTGTAATACATCGAGCAAATAATTGAGGACATAGGTTGCAAGTGCTATTCTGGAATGATATTGGCACAGGAGAGGAATTCGTGGCGGGCAGCATCAAACCGGTAAGAAGACTGATATAAAAATTACAATGGTTACGATTGCCTTCTGCATCCTCATGCCGTTGATCATTGGTGATTCTTCCGCCTGTGGAACAGTTTCCCACCTCAAGGGCAAGAGAGTGCCCCGAAACTCTGTCCGCTCCACCGCCCTCTTTGACAAGGCCGTTGGCTGCCGCCATTGACTATGCTTTTTATTCGACGAATATGGTAACGGAAGAAAGTGTGGTGTGTAAAATTTCAGAAGCTGTCAAGACATGACTACAGAAAGGAGGCTCAAATTGATGTCGGATGCAGTAGTTAGGCAGAGATGAAAAGTCTGGCACGTGGTAGATTAGCATGGAGAGTCGCATGAAGGACATTCTTTGGACTGATGACTGCAACAGAACGCTAATCCAGAACTGAAGCTTTCACACACAGCTGAAATCTTTCTAGTAGTATGGAACATAATTGCTATTATATTGTTGTACTGGAAGAAAAACTTAGATCTGTCAGGATAAGCTTAGTAACTTAATCGCGTTGTGAATCCCCAACCATTGTGTTTCCTGCACTCAGCACTTGTGACTGTATATACACTACTGGCCATTAAAATTGCTACACCAAGAACAAATGCAGATAATAAACGGGTATTCATTGGACAAATATATTATACTAGAACGTACATGTGATTACATTTTCACGCAATTTGGGTGCATAGATCCTGAGATATCAGTACCCAGAACAACTACCTCTTGCCGTAATAACGGCCTTGATACGCCTGGGCAGTGAATCAAACAGAGCTTGGATGGCGTGTACAGGTACAGCTGCCCATGCAGCTTCAACACGATACCACAGTTCATCAAGAGTAGTGACTGGCGTATTGTGACGAGCCAGTTGCTCGGCCACCATTGACCAGACGTTTTCAATTGGTGAGAGACCTGAAGGATGTGCTGGACATGGCTGCAGTCGAACATTTTCTATATCCAGAAAGACCTGTACGGGTCCTGCAACATGCGGTCGTGCATTATCCTGCTGAAATGTAGGGTTTCGCAGGGATCGAATGAAGGGTAGCGCCACGGGTTGTAACACATCTGAAATGTAATGTCCATTGTTCAAAGTGCCGTCAATGCGAACAAGAGGTGACCGAGACGTGTAAGCAATGGCATCCCATACCATCACGCCGGCTGATACGCCAGTATGGCGATGGCGAATACACGCTTCCAATATGCGTTCACCGCGATGTCGCCAAACACGGATGCGACCATAATGATGCTGTAAATAGAACCTGGATTCATCCGAAAAGATGACGTTTTGCCATTCGTGCACCCAGGTTCGTCGTTGAATACACCATCGTAAGCGCTCCTGTCTGTGATGCAGCGTCAAGGGTAACAGCAGCCATGGTCTCCGAGCCGATAGTCCATGCTGCTGTAAACGTCGTGCAACTGTTCGTGCGGATGGTTGTTGTATTGCAAACGTCCTCATCTGTTGGCTCGGGGATCGAGACGTGCCTGCACGATCCGTTACAGCCATGCGGATAAGATGCCTGTCATCTCGACTTCTAATGATATGAGGCCGTTGAGATCCAGCACGGCGTTCCGTATTACCCTCCCGAAGCCACCGATTCCATATTCTACTAACAGTCATTGGATCTCGACCAACGCGAGCAGCAATGTCGCAATACGATAAAGTGCAATCGCGATAGGCTACAATCCGACCTATATCAAAGTCGGAAACGAGATGGTACGCATTTCTCATCCTTACACGAGGCATCACAACAACGTTTCATCAAGCAACGCCGGTCAACTGCTGTTTGTGTATGAGAAATCGGTTGGAAACTTTCCTCATGTCAGCACGTTGTAAGTGTCGCCACCGGCGGCAACCTTGTGTGAATGCTCTGAAAAGCTAATCATTTGCATATCACAGCATCTTCTTCCTGTCCGTTAAATTTCGCGTCTGTAGCACGTCATCTTCGTGATGTAGCAATTTTAATGGCCAGTAGTGTACCTTCTACATGATGCAACATGGGGTTTAGAACTGAGCCGTACTTGAGCTCCAGGACAGACTTGGAGTCGCCAGCAGCGAACATGGCAGTAACCCGTCGACTTATTGGCGGCGGCTACCCGGACAGCAAGGGATGCGGGCTGCGCCAGCGGCAGGATGCGCCTTCTCCTTCTTCTCCTTTTGTGGCCACCGGGACGCCGCCCTGTCGGCACCTCTCTGACGAGGAAGATCAACAGGAAGGCCCGCCACCGCACGCTTCTCAGCAGCCCATCCACACTCTTGTTTGCTTGCGCTGTTAGCGGTTCTTCTCTCAGGACCATATCTGTGCCATCGAACGTGCTGGCGCGGCAGTTAAATCCCTCCACTTGCGTTTGAGAGGAACCGGATTCAGGTCTCCGTTCTGTCATCCAGTTTTACTTTTCACGTCGTTCCCGTAACTCGATTTAAGTGATTTCCGGTGTGGTTCCTGTGAAAAGAAAGTGGCCAGCTTGTTTCTGATAGATGTCATGAAAGTTCATTACTAGCACCAAGGCTATTTTTGTACAGAGCGATGAATGACGCCTCTGTACGCCGTGTAATCTGGTTATTGACTATGCGTCTCCCCCGATTTCATCCAGATTTACGGTATGTGCAGGGATTGGCCAGAACTGGATGTGACAGTAGTGGAAGCTCCAGAGGGGCAAGCGTTAAGCATCGCGCTTGGCAAGGACCATCTATGTTGGCGTAGTTCGCAACCGGCGTTTGAAGTAAGAAGCGCTGAAAGGTAATCCGTCGGTCGTGGGTCGAGTCTGCGTTCGGAAAACGTTTTATTTCCAATTATTACGTAGTTAACAATGCAAATAAACCGAAATAATATTCAGTGTATTGTGTTTATTAATGTTTTTAAACAAAACAAAAAGAAAAAGCAAAGAAAAATTTGGGATTGCAAATAAATTTTGAAGAAGGACTTCGTATCTAAAATTAGATACTTTTATTGTTTTACGGTTGATGATATACGTCCTGCGGTTATGTTCTTCTTAAAACAATTGCTTATTCGTTTTGAGGTCTCTTTACAAAAATAAACGTGGTTTACATTCATAAAACGTTTTCTGTGATGGGACAGTTTGATACTAAACTACGCGTAACGAAGTTCTGTAGGCTTGAATTGACCCTTCTTGGAAAGTTATTTGCAAAGTCCTTGCCTAGGCTGTTAATTCAGTCCTTTCTTGGAAATTTATTTGCAATCCCAAATTTTCCTGTGCCTTTCCTTTTCATACGTTTTATGAAAATATTAATAAATACAATATACTGAGCTTTATTTTGGTTTATACGCAGCGTAAGTAACGTAAAGATTGAAGATAAAAATATATGTTACCGCACAGGGACTGGACCTCAACGCCTTCGGATTACAGTTCGGTGTTATTATAGTTGCGCGCTGACTGGAAGCTATTCGTCTGGAGCTCCCACTTCAGACACTGGCGTTTCCGACGCTTCAAACCGGGCGATATCGGTAATGAGTAGCTGCGGTCTCCCTCGCGAGTCTCGACAGCTTACGCGCCACAGCCTTAGCAGTTATCCCTTCTCCTCTGCGCGTGCCTCGACGAGGTTATGTACACCTGTTTATATCAAATTTATTAATTTATTCGATAATTTATTAATTTATTCGATATTGAATAACTGTGGTTGACATACTAAGGTCTCTTTTGGCACTTGGTACTTTTCTCTGGAAACGATAACCGACCCGAAGAGTTAATTAATCTTTGGAGACGTCATCAATATCTCGATATCTTGCTCTGTAGACCTCCACAGAGGACTTCTCTATGGCTGTGCCGACGCTATCATCAATCATGTTACGGCAGGTCTTCTAGAACATTCGAAGAGGATATGAATTTCACGCTCACCGACCAATCGGCTCCCTTCTTCCCAAGTGCAGTTATGATAACCTCAGTATCCGTACGTAAAGTTCCGTGTATGGCTGTATCACGCGACTCCCTACGTTCTACGCAGCTCTTGCTGGAAAATTAATCAAAATTGTCAGAACAAGCTCTAGAAGGGAAAACATTTATGTAATACTTCGTTTAGTAGCCACGCTACAACACATTTTCGCTAGCGCAGAGTAAACAAATACGACAAGACAGTGCTCTTATTGCTCTTGCGTAATGTCGACGCTTTCCGGCGCTTCGAATTCAGTAACTTCGTATTTTCCCACAGAATGTCTGACACACTACGCGGAAGTGATAATCTGTCTGTAGCTCATATTTCATCTGAACGAAAAGTTCGACAAATATACAGAAAATGCAATACTGTATTAAACTGTATGAGCAATATATGGCTCTGAGCACTATGGGACTTAACATCTATGGTCATCAGTCCCCTAGAACTTAGAACTGCTTAAACCTAACTAACCTAAGGACATCACACAACACCCAGCCATCACGAGGCAGAGAAAATCCCTGACCCCGCTGGGAATCGAACGCGGGAACCCGGGCGTGGGAAGCGAGAACGATACCGCACGACCACGAGATGCGGGCAGCAATATATGAAGAAATCTTGTATTATTGTACACTTTCTCATTGTGTCTTGAATTTTGTCATAGTTTAAATATATGTCTATATCTACATCTACATAGAAACTCCACAAGCCACCATACGGTGCTTGGCGGAGGGTGCCCTGTACCAGTGTTAGTAATTTCCTTTCCTGTTCCACTCGAAAATAGAGCGTGGGAGAAACGACTATCTACATGCCTCTCTACGAACCCTAATTTCTCGTATATTATCTTCGTGGTTCTTACTCGCAATGTATGTTGGCGGCTGTAGAATCGTTCTGCACCCAGTTTCAAATGCCAGTTCTCTAAATTTTCGCAACAGTGTTTCTCGAAAAGAACACCTTCCCTTCAGGCATTCCCATTTGAGTTCCCAAAGCATCTCCGCAGCACCTACGTGTTGTCCAAACCTACGGGTAACAAATCTAGCAGCCCGGCTCTGAATTGCTTCGATGTCTTCCTTCAATCCGACCTGGTACGGTTCCCAAACATTCGAGCAATACTCAAGAAGAGATCACACCAGCGTCCTATACGCTGTCTCCTTTACAGGTGAACGACTCTCTCCTAAAATTACTTACTTACGTACTTACTCCTCGGCTCTACAGCCCTTGAAGGGGGTTGGCTATCATCACAATATCCTGCCATTCTATCCGGTCCATGGCTTTTCGTCTCCATCCTATGACACCCAGTTTTTTCATGTCTTCTTCAATTCTATCCACCCATCTCTTTCTGGGATGTCCCTTCCGTCGTCTACCTCCAGCCTTTACCATAAAAAGTCTTCTTACGCGTTCTATCTTCCTCCATTCTGATCACGTGTCCTCCCTATCGCAGTCTTCTTATTTTAACGGTAGTGACAATGTTAGAGTTTCTTCAAAACGTTATTCTAACTCTGCATTCGTTTGGACGCGCCAACCTTCTTGATCGTATATTGGGCCGTATATTTTTCGCAAAACCTTTCTCTCCCAAACGCTAAGGATCTTTTACTCATTTGCAGTCATGGTCCATGTCTCGGCACCATATATAACAACTGGTCTTATAATTTTTTTGTAAATCAGAATTTTAGATTTTCGTGATAGAAGTGAGCTCTTAAGCGTGGGCAGTGTGGCAATGTAGCATCTGCTTCCTGCTGCTATTCCAGCTTTCACTTCGCTGCTGCTGTCATTTGTCTCCGTGATAATCGATCGGAGGTACTTGAACTCTCTCACCCTTTCAAACTCCTTGTCGGCTATCCCGCGATTTGGTAGGTTTCGTTGGTTGCTCATTGTTATATGTTTGGATTTCTCGACATTGATTACCAGGCCAAGTTCCCTTGTAGCTCTCTCCAGTTGTTGATAGACATCAACCAGAACAGCAGTGTTTCGTGCGAGTAATGCCACATCATCAGCATAGGCTGGGTACTGCAGTGAACGATTGAAAATGGTTCCTCATCTATTTAACTCTGACTTGACTTTTTCTAGGCAGAGGTTGAATAGCGGTGAGGAGATATTGTCACCCTGTCTCAGTCCCTTCTTCACTTACACTTCTCTGGAGATTTCGCCCTGTATTTTTACTTTACATTCGGTTAACGCGTTTCTTAGATATTCCAGCCTCTTCCATCACATTCCGGAATGCCTCTCTTGAGATGCTATCATAGGCTTGGTTAAAATCGATATGAAGCTGGTGTATGTTTATTTGATGTTCATAATATTTTTCAGGTACTATGCGTAATGTGAATATTTGGTCATTTGTTGACCTATTTCTTCTAAAGCCACTCTGATAGTCTCCAATTCTCTCCCACATAGGGAGTAATCCTCCTAGTTAGGATCTTGGAGAACACTTTATATGTAGTATTTAGCAGGGATATTCCTCGGTAATTCTGGAAGTTTAATTTAGCTCCTCTTTTATCTGTGGGACACATAATAGCTGTTTTCCACTCCATTGGCATGCTCTCCTCCTGCCAGATGCTCGGTATTGCTTTATATATTGTTTACCACAATGCTTCCCCGCCGTATTTGAGAAATCCGCCTGAATTGATCTTCTCCAGGTGTCTTATTATTTTTTTAATATCTTAATGGCTTGTATCACTTCCTCCAGTGTGGGTTGTGGTATTAAGACCTCTGGTCCATAATAATTTATTTCCACTAGTTCTTCTTGCTCTAATCCTTCTATTTCTGGGTTCAGTAACTCTTGGAAGTATGCTGCCCATCTGTCAGGCATTTTATTACTCTCCCCTATCAAATTCCCTTCTTTATTTCTACATATATTTGTTCTGGCTTGAAATCAGCTTTTCCTTTTGTAATCTTTTGGTACATTTTACGTACTTGCTTCTCTTCTCCTAGCTGTTCAATTTCTTCCAGTTTTTTTAAATTTTCTAGTGCTATTTCCTTCATTCTGCTAACCCTGTTAGCTACACGGCGCTTCTCATTGTATTCATTCCGATTAGCTCTAGTTCTTCTCTGAAATATTTTCATTCGTGCTATCTTACGGTCCACAATTCTTCTCGTACATTTTTCATGAAACCAATCTGCCTTCCTTTGAGCCTGTACCTGTCCCATAACCTCTACAGCTGCCTCGAGGAATGCAGTCTTACAGTGTTTCCACATTATTTCTTTACACACATCAAAAAAACTTTTGTATCACCCCGGTTTCCAGAACTCCTGAAGATAGACGTTGATTATGGATATTGTATCACAGACACAGTCCTTTTGTCTATTCAGAAATGTCACTAAACTGTCCCAAAGATGTAAGCAACCATGCACGAGCAGCACCTATTAAAGGCAGGGGGTCCGACAGCCGATCAGTTCCAGTCATTCCACCAGGAAGGAGGTACACGCTTCGTGTTGTCTGTAGCTCAACCATGCCCAGACGGTCAATACGGCAGTTCGATAAGGTCCACACTATCACTTTGTGCCAGGAAGGGCTCTCAACAAGGGAAGTGTCCAGGCGTCTCGGAGTGAACCAAAGTGATGTTGTTCAGACATGGAGGAGATCCAGAGAGACAGGAAATGTCGATCACATGAGTCGCTCAGGCCGCCCAAGGGCTACTGCTGCAGTGGATGACCGCTACCTGCGGGTTATGGCTCGGAGGAACCATGAAAGCAACGCCACCACGTTGAATAATGCTTTTCGTGCAGCCACAGGACGTTGCGATACGACTCAAACTGTGCGCAATAGGCTGCATGATGCGCAACTTCATTCCCGACGTCCATAGCGAGGTCCATCATTGCAGCCACGACACCATGCAGCGCTGTACAGATGGGCCCAACAAGATGCTGAATGGACCGCAGGCAACCCGGTCAGGCTGAACGCCTTAGACACACTCTCCAGTTAGACCAGCAAGATGGAGGTTCCCTGCTGTTTTGGGGTGGCATTATGTAGGGTCGACGTACGCCGCTGGTGGTTATGGAAAGCACCGTAACGACTGTACGATACGTGAATGCCATCCTCCGCCCGATAGTGCAACCATATCGGCAGCATATTGGCGAGGGATTCGTCTTCATGGACGACAGTTCGCGGCCCCCATCGTGCACATCTTGTGAATGACTTCCTTCAGGATAACAACATCGCTCGACTGGAGTAGCCAGTATGTTCTCTAAGCATGAACCCTATCGAACAGCCGGCCGGAGTGGCCGAGCGGTTCTAGGCGCTACAGTCTGGAGCCGCGCGACCGCTACGGTCGCAGGTTCGAATCCTGCCTCGGGCATGGATGTGTGTGCTGTCCTTAGGTTAGTTAGGTTTAAGTAGTTCTAAGTTCTAGGGGACTGATGACCACAGCAGTTAAGTCCCATAGTGCTCAGAGCCATTTTTTGAACCTATCGAACATGCCTGGGATAGATTGAAACCACTCTGAGGGATCTACACCGAATCATCGTTGAGAAGTGGGATAATCTGGACCAACAGTGCCTTGATGAACTTGTGGATAGTATGCCACGACGGATACGGGCATGCATCAATGCAAGAGGACGTGCTACTGGGTATTAGAGGTACCGGTGTGTACAGCAATCTGGACCAGCACCTCTGAAGGTCTCGCTGTATGTTGGTACAACATGTAATGTGTCGCTTTCATGAGAAATAAAAAGGGCGGAAAAGAGGTTTATGTTGATTTCTATTCCAATTTTCTGTACAGGTTCCGGAACTCTCGGAACCGAGGTGATGCAAAACGTTTTTTGATGTGTGTATGTTCACTTGATGTGCCGGTATCGTTCTTAATCCTCTCTTCTATTTTCGTCTGATATGTTCTCCGTATTTCTTCTAACTTCAGTTTCTTACTGTTAAAACTCTTCTGTTTGTGGCCTTTTTGTTCACTCGATAGTGATATCCTTTGCCTGTACTTAATTCTCACTAGATGATTGTCTGAGCTGCAGTCAGCTCCATGTTGGCTGCTAACATCCATTATGTCTGGTCCGTGCCTCAGGTCAATAAATGTATGGTTTACCTGATTTATAGTTTGTCCACCTGGTGACATCCATGTTTCTTTGTATATATTTTTGTATGGAAAACATGTTCTGCAGACAGCCATGTTCTTATTTATAGCAAAATCTACAACCCTAATTCCATTGTCATTTGATATTTGATGGAGGCTATGTCTTCCTATGGTTAGTTGATAATCATCTTCTTCTCCTATTTTTGCTTCCAAGTATCCTATCAAGATCTTACCATCGTGTTTAGGAGTCTGATCATACAACTGCTCAACCCTGCTATAAAACGCATCCTTCTGTTGTTCATCTGCCTCCTCTGTGGATGCACGTACATGTATAATTGTTATGCTGAAAAATTTTTACCTTAATCTTAATATGGACATCCGTTCATTGATTGGTTCGAAGCGCATTACAGCATGTTTCAGTCCTTTGGGACCACAAAATCTGTACTAAATGTATTCGTCCTCCCGCCACTATAGAAGATACCGAAATTTCCTGAGTCCATTATGTCACTTCCCTTCCACCTAATTGCTTGGAGAGCCAATAGTTTTATACCGTAGTTGCTTACTTGCGTTAGCAGCTGCCGTAGGGCTCTGGTTTGTTATAGGCTCTACACAGTCCATGTTCCCATATACATTTATCCTTTCTTTTTTTGATGGGGTCATCATCAAAATATCTGTCCGGCTTATTCCTTTGTTAGCACTCGCAACAAGTGATTTTTACAGGAGAAGAGTGTTCTTCTTCCGCCCAACCATTTCAGGGGTTGCCCCTTTCAACTCGACGGGTAGCTGGTTCCATTTTCAGGGGAACATCCTTAGCCTTTGTAGATCCCTCTGCTGACTGAAAGGCAGCAGTTGATGGTTGGTGGCTCCTCTGCCTTTTTTCCAAGCTATTGGCCCTCATACCTGTTGGGTTTGGTCCACCCCAGGTATTTTATTTCCCTGGTATCCTCCATATCTGGAGAACGTTCACCTATCCTCCACTTGCAGAGGCACCCGATGGGGGACCAACAACCCCACACGGATTATCTATATGCCTCTGTACGAGCCCTAATTTGTCGTATCTTATCTTCGTGGTTCTTACTCGCAATGTATGCTTGAGACTGTAGAATCGTTTGGCAGACTGTTCCAAATGCCAGTTCTCTAAATTTTTTCAACAGCGTTTCTCGAAAAGAACGTCGCCTTCCCTCCAGGCATTCCCAAGTGAGTTCCCGAAGCATCTCCGTAACAAGAGTTGTTCAGACCTACGGGTAAAAAATCTAGCAGCCCGCTTCTGAAGTGCTTCGATGTCTTCCTTCAATCCGACCTGGTACAGATCCAAAACACTGGAGCATTAATCAAGAAGAGATCACACCAGCGTCCTAAGTGCGGTCTCCTTTACAGGTGGAGGACTTTTTCCTAAAATTCTCCCAATAAACCGAAGTCGATCATTCGCCTTCCCTACCACAGTTCTCACATATTCGTTCCATCTCGTATCGTTTCGCAACGTTGCGCCCAGATATTTAAGCAACTTGACTGTGCCAAGCAGTACGCTAGTAATACTGTATTCAAACATTAAAGGTTTGTTCTTCGTACTGATCGACATTAACTTACATTTTCCCGCATTTACGCTAGCTGCCATTCACCAAACAAACTGGAAATTTTGTCTAAGTAGTCTTGTATTTTCCTACAGTCACTCAACTTCGACAACTTACAGTACACCACGGCATCATTAGCAAACAACAAGATTGCTGCCCACTCCGACCGCCAAATCGTTTATGTATATAGAGAACAACAGCAGTCCTATCATAATTCCCTGGGGCACTCTTTACGATACCCTTATGTCGGATGAACACTCGCCGTCGAGTACAACATACTGGGACCTACTACTTAAAAAGTCTTCGTGCCACTCACATATCTGTGAACTTGTTCCATATGCTTGTAGCTTCGTTAACAGCCTGCAAATGGGCACCGTGCCAAATGATTTCCGTGAATCTAGAAATACGGAATCTGCCTGTTGCCCTTCATCCACAGTTCGCAGTATATCATGTAAGAAAAGAGCAAGCTGAGTTCCGCATGAGCGATGCTTTCTAAAACCATGTTGATTCGTGGACATAAGCTTCTCAATCTCAAGAAAGTATATTATATTCGAGCTGAGAATATGTTCAAGGATTCTGCGGCAAACAGAGGTTAGGGATATTGATCTGTAATTCTGAGGGTCTGATCTTTAATACTTCTTATATACTGCAGTCACCTGCGCCTTTTTCCAATCGCTTGGGGCTTTGTGCTGGGCGAGAGATGCGCGATAAATCAAGCTAGATAAGGGACCAATGGCGCAGACTACTTTCTGTAAAATCGATCTGGGATTCCATCCGGACATGGTGATTTATTTGCTTTCAAGTCTTGCAATTGTTTCTCTACATCAGGGATGCTTATTACTAAGTCGTCCATACGGGAGTCTGTTCGATAGTCAAATGACGATATGTTTGTACGATTCTCCTATGTGAACGATTTCTTTAACATGAAATTTGAAACTTCCGCTTTCATTTCGCTGTCTTCAACTGCTGCACTAGACTGTCAACAAACGACTCAATAGAAGCCTTAGACCCACTTAGCGATTTTACAAAAAACCAGAATTTCATTGGGTTCTCCGCCAGATCTTTTGCTAAGGCCTGACGGTGGTAGTTGTTATATGCTTCGTGCGTAGATCTTTTCACAGACGCACGAATCTCTACTAACTTTCGCTTGTCGTCATTTGTGCGTTCCCTTTTGAACCGAGAGTTCAACAGCTTCTGCTTCCTCAGTATCTTCCGAATTTCGTTAGTAAACCTTGGTGGGTCTTTCCATCCTTTATCCACTTACTAGGCATATAACTCTCCAGACCACGATTTACAATCTGCTTAAACTTTACCCATAACTCTTCTAGATCCATCTTATTGCAACTAAGTGATGCCAATTCACCGTGAGATGCTAATAACTGGTTATCTGCTCTATCTAACAGAAACACTCTCCTACTCTTCTTGACTGATTTATTAACTTTCGTAATCACAGTTGCTATAATGACATTATGATCGCTAATCCTCGTTTCTATACTGAAATTGTCGATAAGGTCCGACCTGTCGTCATGTAGTGAGTATATACGAATTAATAAAGTAACGTTGTCATGGAAATTAATCGGAAAAACACTTAATAGCCTTCGGTGATTACAGTACAATCCACATATCCACATAACAGAGCAAAGAGTATTCCGTGGTGGTTTCGCTGTCAGTATGTAGTTAGGCTGATCGTTGAGAAATAAGTGACCGGAAGCAACCACGTGTTTTTTTTTATTTATTTAAGTCAGTTGAACAACAAGAAGGCGTAGTGTTGATCGCAAGGAGTGCAGTGACGGTGACACGTAACATGATATAATGTCGATTTTCCCACGTTCTGCCAGTGAATGGAACAGGAAGGCTGCATAACTGAAAGAAAGGAAGAAAAGAGTTTACTGTCTCTTTGACAACTAGATCATTGAAGCATAACTCCGGATGAAATTGTGATGCGACAGGAAATCGGCCGGATTATTTCCAAAGAAAGCGTCCTGGTAGTTCCGCTAATAAATAATGGCACACCTTGACTAAAAGAAGTGACTGGTTGATGGGACAAATTATGAGGCATCAAGAAGCAGTTAGTTTGGTAATGGAGGGTAGTGTGGTGGGGCTAAAACTGTAGCGTTCGTAGTTTAGGGAAAGATTTGAGTGTATACAGCGCAGATAATTAGGTAGTCACTGCTGAATAACGTTACACGGAAATGTATTCGCAACAGCGAATATGAATCACCATAAGCTGATATTGGAATGACGACAATGAAAATTTGTGCTGGACAGCGACTTGAACCCAGATTTCCCGCTTTACGGAAGGAGCCTCCTTAATCGCCTCTGCTATCCGTGCACGAACCACAGCCGGACTCAAACTTCTATATGACGTCGTCCATGTTTCACAAATTGCACTCATACATTGCGTATATTACCGTCCACGTATTGACAGTTGAGGCCCTGGTATTGGCGAATAAATACGAAATAGCAGTCCCTCTGTAATTAAGAAGCATGATGCAATGTTCCTAACATTGCACCATGTTTCCTAACAACACAGGCGCTGGCTGCTATTTCGTAATATTATTATAGATCATATAAGCACAGGCTTTGTGGATGAAATGCGTCTTGGTGAATGACCGAGTAATAGGCGCCAAATACTCCAATGATACGATCGCTATGGCGGATGCTCTTTCTCAGGCTGATGATGATTTGCAAAATATTAGACCTGTTTATAGTAAAATTCTGTTTCCTCATTTTTTTGCAAACTTTACATGTATAATTTGTTTCCTGAATGAAAGATGCCAATGCAGCAGTATTTAGGCAGGCACAAAAGGAAAACAAGAACACAGAAAAGCTTCACAGAATTTAGCTGGCCTCATAACGCCGAACTAATTTTTTTCTTTCTTATTTTGGTCGAAGGGGTCGAAGAGGAATGATGCATGACATTTTACTTACTTTTTGAGTGGCTTGATAAGGGAAAAGAGCGCTGAGTTCAAAGGCAAGAAACATCTGACGATTACGACGTAGCAGCTCTCTTATTCGCTTACGCAACATTGGCCTGCTAGTCGGTCACGAGCCCACTTATCGCTCGTTATATTTCGCATTAATAAATTACTGGTCTCTGGAGGCCATTTAGATGGACAGCTGCGCGAAATATTGCTGTAAACATGGTCTGTTTTGTATCTTCATTCGCGTACTGGTTTGGAAGCCTCGCCTGCTTGCGACCACGGGTGTGTAACTCGAGCAAGCAGGTTACTCAATAATTTTGCTGCTGATAAACACGAGAAGTCCGGACAAAATCATCAAAAATTGAGGTTTTCACCAAAGTTGCTGGCTCGAGAAAAACAGTGAGCTTTCCGAAAAACCGTACACCATTAAGTGAGACGAATAGCGTTACTTCTGTAACTCTGCCACTACAATGGTGTCTAAACTTAAAGCAACAAACCACTCTTTCCCCGCCATGTGTCTAATTCACGACATAATCATACAAACTGTCAATATATGTCCGTCCGATCGTGTTCTGCACGGAAGATGGCATTCCGGTCAACGCCCAACTACGGCAATGGATGACGTCAGGGCACCTATCAAACGGGGTAGTGTTCGCTGGGTAATCCAAGTTATAACACCCCAACGACCCCCTTAAAGTCAATTAAGACAGAATGTCATAATATGAAGTAGGGAAGAGTTATCTTGGCAAATACGACATCTTTGCCGATAAGCTAACACCAAGAAGTTTTGATAACAACAACATTATACATCACTGAGAGTTTTTGTAATGAAAAGAGGAGGAAGAAACATCAGATTTAATTAATGGAGAAATGTCCAAGTGATAATTGGACTTAATATCTTGAAAGCTAAGTCCAAGGTGATGTTAGTCAGAGATAACTTTTTTGCGGAAGAGAGTTGTAAGCACAACGAAGAAATTCAATGCGCCTACAATACTCTTTCACAGAAGAAGTCGCTTGCTGGTTCTCGTCCTGTAAAGGCGTGCAAGAACAATTCTTGTCTTAGTTATTGAGAGTACGGAACGCGACGAGATCGTTTAGCGTTCAGAAGTGTTTCTTGCGTGACATGATTCACGAACTTCGGAAACTGATTTTCTAAGCAGAGACAGGAACTGATAGACACGTTTAACCGTGCATAACGAGCTAATTGAACTTTATTGACGAAAATGGTGAATTTTGGACTTGACTTTCAAACAGTTGGAACTAAAAGCAGAGTGGATAGTATATCAAAGGACTACACTCAATTAGTCTCGAGTAGGACACAATTACACGACTTCACGAACATAATACAATTACGCTGAAGAGTCAAGTTTTCTTAATTGTCAAGAAACTTAATTTTAATAGAACTGACTTTACCAACCAACTGTGTGCGCGTGTGGTGCGAAAGTTATAAAGTATTTAGTGGCCAAGGAACAATAAACTGTTCGTTCCAAGTGAAATAGCAAGCGTGGACTACATTATTAAGAGATTTAATCAATGACAGTTAACCAACGACTGTTCAGGAGGGACAATTTAATATGAATATCAAAATACCTACTTCATTAATTGAAAAGAGAACTTTTGAACATTTTTTTAACATTTTGGAGTAGGTTCACTCAGACGTGATCAAAGAGTGTCTGTGGATCTTGCATCAGACAGGTTCAACAACTCCATAGCAACGAGCCAACAACGTAAAAGAAGACTGGTAATTACAATGTTTCCTCGCGATTGGTGGTGTGTACGATCCGGATGAGATAAAATTTAACAACTACTGCATATCCGGGCAATGAATCATTCAATCTTAAATCAGAAGAAGCATCCATCGTACGAGTTCGCATTTCTGTCTCCCGTTCACCAGCGGAGACCTACGTCATCGCGCTCGAGTCTCAACTCCACTGCGAGAGCTGTGGCAGTAGCAGCTCTACGGCGTCGACAATATCAGCACGCTGTTGGAGTGCGGGGACGCCACACACCATAAAATCCACAATCGGTATGTACACAGTCATTGACGGTGCTGCACTGCACAGTGAAAACGCCTACCAGTCTCTCTCTGGTGGAGGAACGTTGGAAGAATGGAAGCAGGACAGTCGCAAACTGATGTGGCCAGATGGTTTAACGAGAATCATTCTGTTCTTTTTTTAATATGACGACAGTTCATAGCGACCGGAACTGTATCCCGAAGATCATATCAGGGCTGACCACGTGTGACATCAGAAAGAGAGGACCGTTATTTGGCTGTAAGGGGATGACGGTACTGCCTTAGTACGACACGGCAACTGGCATCTGACTTCTCAGCACCCACTGGACGTGTTGTATCGAGGCACACGTTGTGCAGAAGGCTTCGTCAGAGTGGTCTTTATTGTCGGAGACCTGCTGTATTTGTACCTCTGACACCTTTTCAGAGGAAGGAACGTCTAGAGTGGTTCAAATGGTTCAAATGGCTCTGAGCACTATGGGACTCAACTGCTGAGGTCATAAGTCCCCTAGAACTTAGAACTACTTAAACCTAACTAACCTAAGGACAACACACACATCCATGCCCGAAGCAGGATTCGAACCTGCGACCGTAGCGGTCGCGCGGTTCCAGACTGTAGCGCCAGAACCGCTCGGCCACCAGCGGCCGGCACGTCTAGAGTGGAGTCGTCAACATGCCACCTGGGCGGTCAAACAGTGGGCCGAATGTTCTTTTCAAAGATGATTCCCTATATGGTCTGGAGAGTGATTCTCGACGGATTCGCATATGGAGGGAACGTGGAAAATGATTTTGGGACCCAAACATCGTGGAAAGTAGCCTATACCGAGGAGGGTCTCCAATAGTGTGATTTCATTGACTACTCGAACATCTTTACAGAACTTGTACGGTTAAATCGGCAAGGTTTAACTGCTGCCAGGTATAGTGAC
Organism: Schistocerca americana; assembly: GCF_021461395.2. Classification (NCBI taxonomy): domain Eukaryota; kingdom Metazoa; phylum Arthropoda; class Insecta; order Orthoptera; family Acrididae; genus Schistocerca; species Schistocerca americana. The sequence continues at coordinate 363,583,790 of NC_060121.1, forward strand.
GAGATCTTCGGATCTCACGTGAGGTTGTTGCGAGGTGTTGTGGGCCCAGACTTGTATGCATGGCGTGGCCTGCTCTCTCGCCCGATTTGAATCCCATAGATCACGTCTGGCATACATTAGGGACACGGGTTGCATCACGTTAGCTTCCACCAACCGCTCTCCAACACTCGCGAGCACTCTGCAGGAAGAATGGGAGTTACTGCCTCAACAGGAGATTGACGACATCATTCACAGCATGCCCCCTTGTTGTCAGGTCTGTTCTGCTGCCAGGTGTGGTCACATCCTATAATGAGCATATTAAACAGTTCTCGGAATGTGTGTCTAAAACATTTAAGTTGGAAAAAACGAACAACGTATTTGTCTACCGTTATGCTTGGAGCAGTTGTTTACGTTCTGTATTCTTTACATTGTTTCTACTATACTATCTACTATTTGCACTGTTTTGTAACAAAATAAAAGCAATTTTGCAAAGTTTTGGTTTGTTTATTCAATTTTGAGCCCCAATGTAGTTTACCACTAATAGAAAATTGTGCAAACGCTAGGTCAAATACAGAGTTGATTTGGTTACTCTTTCATTAATGTATCGATTTAGATCCGGAATATGGTTTATGAAACATATAACTAAGTAACTAACTAATCCGAGAAGTGATCGCAAAATCTTTCAGATCCATTGCTTCGCAAACTTATTGTAGTGATAACCGGGAAGCTTACGCTGGTAGTTTCAAATGGTTCAAATGGCTCTGAGCACTATGGGACTCAACTGCTGAGGTCATTAGTCCTCTAGAACTTAGAACTAGTTAAACCTAACTAACCTAAGGACATCACAAACATCCATGCCCGAGGCAGGATTCGAACCTGCGACCGTAGCGGTCTTGCGGTTCCAGACTGCAGCGCCTTTAACCGCTGGTAGTTTCTTAATCATTGGGACCAAAAGCATTTTTCCTAGCAAGCCTGTTCTAGTTAACAGGTTCTTAACATGATACTGTTGTTAACTCGGAACGACAGCTTAAAGGGTCTCGCGATTAGCGTTGCTGGTAACTGAGGCAGAAGACGCAGGTTCCGTTCTCGATGGTTACCTCCTCTTCTTTCTGTTGTGGGCAGACCTGTAAAATGTATGCTCGGACTCGTAATACCAGCGAAGAACAAATCAGCAGAGAAATCTACACTGAGAAAGCAATGACTTCAAATCAAGAGGCTTGCAACGAGTTATGAACACATTTCTGTATTTCTCACAGCTATCTTAATCGCAACTGCTTAGCAAACATACACTATGTGGTCAAAAGTATCCGGACACACATTTTTTTCAAATTAGGTTCTATGTGCTGCCACCTACTGCCAGGTACTCCATATCAGCGACCTAAGTAATCATTACACATCGTGAGAGAGCAGAATGGGGCGCTCTACAGAACTCACGGACTTCGAACGTGGTCAGGTGATTGGGTGCACTTCTGTCATACACCTGTACGCGATATTTCCACACTCCTAAACATCCCTAGATCTACTGTTTCTGATGTGATAGTGAAGTGGAAAGGTGAAGGGACACGTACAGCACAAAAGCGTACAGGTCTACCTCGTCTGTTGACTGACATTAACTGCCGACAGTTCAAGAGGATCGTAATGTGTAATAGGCAGACATCTATCCAGACCATCACAAAGGAATACCAAAATGCATCAGGATCCCCAGCAAGTACTATGACATTTAGGCGGGAAGTGAGGAAAATTGGATTTCATGGCCAGCGGCTGCTCATAAGCCACAGATCACGCCGGTAAATGCCGAACGACGCCTCGCTTGGTCTAAGGAGCGTAAACATTGGGCGATTGAACAGTGGGAAAACGTTGTGTGGAGTGACGAATCACGGAACACAATGTGGCGATCCGATTTCAGGATGTGGGTATGGCGAATGCCCTGTGAACGTCATCTGCCAGCGTGTTTAGTGCCAACAGTAAAATTCGGAGGCGCTCATATTATGGTGTGGAAGTGTTCTTCATGGAGGGGGCTTGTACCCCTTGCTGTATTGCGTGTCTTGCTTCCCATTGTTGAAGATCAATTCGGGGATGGTGAGTGCATCTTTCAACATGATCGAGCACCTGTTCATAATGCACGGCCTGTAGGGGAGTGGGTAAACGACAATAACACCCCTGTAATGGGCTGGCCTGAACAGTGTCCTAAAGAACACTTTTGGGATGTTTCGGAACGCCGACTTAGTACCAGGCCCCACCAACCGACATCGATACCTCTCCTCAGTGCAGCACTCAGTGAAGAATGGGATGCCATTCGCCGAATATCCTCCCAGCACCTAATTGAACGTATGCCTGCGAGAGTGGAAGCTGTCATCAAGACTAAGGGTGGGCCAACACCATACTGAATTCCAGCATAACCGATAGAGGGCGCAACGAACTTGTAAGTCATTTTCAGCCAGGTGTCCGGATACTTTTGATCACATAGTGTACTGTGGTATTTCATTTGCAGGTGGCCTGGAAGTGTCTTCTGCGACATCACTGTGACAGCAGTCACCTACTCACACCATCCATGTTTTTATGGCTGTGGGCGACGAGGGTTGACAAGTATTTCTATGAGACAGAATATTCAGAAATAGAATCTTCCATCTATTCAGATAGTAAGATTTCTTCATGAATATGTGTCTACTGATCATGTTTATTGTTCATCCTTGACGATATTTGAGGCCGGCCGGAGTGGCCGTGCGGTTCTAGGCGCTACAGTCTGGAACCGGGCTACCGCTACGGTCGCAGGTTCGAATCTTGCCTCGGGCTTGGATGTGTGTGATGTCCTTAGGTTAGTTAGGTTTAATTAGTTCTAAGTTCTAGGCGACTGATGACCTCAGCAGTTAAGTCGCATAGTGCTCAGAGCCATTTGAACGATATTTGAATAATATCCTTCTGGATAATTTGTCACATCATTCAGTAAAATAAAGCTTTGTTTGTAGCTGTCCTCTTTCGGCCAACGAAACTTCTGGAATCTATCGACAATATCGTCCACATATGCTCCTTTTGCAATCGTCACATAACAACCAATGTAACTATGCAGGAACGTCATTGAACACTTTCATGTGGAGGGGTCTGTGTGTTGCCTGTGTTACTCTAACACTACAAACACAGTTAATTTTTTTCTTTTCGTTTCTAATAGACAACTGGCAAAATGGATACCTGGGAAATGCCATTTATCTCAATTAGTAATGGGATAAGTATTGAAATGCACTGACTTCTTCTTTCTTAAAGTTTCTGCCGTTTCATTGCATATGATTTTAACATTGTAAATCAAAGCAGATCGTATATCCTGAAGTTGGACGTCTCTGTGTCATAGTCGAATGACACAGTTGATTACACAATTGTTATTTTTCGCACCACTTTAATACTTCGTAAGATAACTTAGTACGGTTAAATACAAAAGGCTCAAGATTCGAGTATGCCGGTGTGGCCGAGCGGTTCTAGGCGCTTCAGTCTGGAGCCGCGCGACTGCTACGGTCGCAGGTTCGAATCCTGCCTCGGGCATGGATGTGTGTGATGTCCTTAGGTTAGTTAGGTTTAAGTAGTTCTAAGCTCTAGGGGACTGATGACCTCAGATGTTAAGTCCCATAGTGCTCAGAACCATTTTTTTTCTGATACTTCCTTTTTGTCAGTCTTCCGAAGAACACCTAATAAACCTTTGGTTTGCAACTGGTTGGCTGATTTTTGAAGCTTCTTGAAACTTACATTGTCAGAAAGTTCTTTCTCAAATTAAGGTCTACATTTGATGCTACTCAATTTTCTTACGATGAAGAACGCGTTCTTAGCCTGTGTCAGTGTACTTGTTATGTTCTCCCTTCGCTTCGTCTACAATACCACTGTTGAAATGAGACGAAACGAAAAGAGGAGAGCCAGAGGAAACGACAGGCGCACTTTACTGCGGAAAAGGAATGGAGAATGGCATTTAAAGTCCCATCAACGACAGTGAGGCGTAGCGCCGTATACCGATCCTGCCTTGGAGGCGGTTAAATGGGAGATGTCTCAGAGCTGAATAGTGACTGATGGTGACGCGAGACTGGACACGCACGTAGTTTATGTATCAGCCGATAGAGGACAATATTGGATAGGGGACTGGTTTAGTTTCGATTGTGCCCACTAGAGTGCACTAAACTAATAGAATGTTTTTCATAAACTGTTCTAGTATTTTCATGAAGTGTTATTATGTCTTTTTGCGCATGAAAAATGTTATAATTGTGTTTTAGCAGTATGAATGATGCGTGAGTGTGGATTAATGTTAATATGAAGATAATTGTTTAACGAGTTATGTAGTAGGATTTAGTGTGGAAACATTTCGAAGAAGTATGGATATGAACAAATGGGATTTTTGTAGAATAGATTTGTAAAGTAAGTTTATGGTAAAGGGAAAGTTAATTCAGGTATAAATAACAATAGTAAATAACTTCATGCATAAACAAAACTTCAGCATATTAGATAATTAAGTCGGTAAAAGGTGCAGGCGTTAGGTTTACTATTTTGCCATTGGTTATTGATGAAAAGCGCGGACTGACGCGGGAGAATGTTGTTTTGCTATTGAATGTTGAGTAAACTGACCAATGGTAAAGCAATATTCTTCGCTCTCTCTTCTCTGCTGGTAGAGAAAACTTAGAGTGTTCTAGGGAAGAGTGTAAGCCTAGCCATGAAAGAGATCGGACGTGTGCAGTAGTTGTTCCGATGGAAATGGTAATTTGCCGGATCTAGCAGTGTTCCATACATCAAAAGTGTTGGAAAGTGACGGCATTCATATTCCGATGTGTGGGTAGAAATTTCGGAATTTTTAAGTGAATTTTCTGACGATAAAAGGCATATATTCCGCGTGGAGTATTGAGCAGATCGCTGGCTAAAAACTGTGACTGCATTTCGTACCGACAGACTTAATATTTGGCGAGCATTATCGATCTAAAAAAATCAGTATTTTTGTAGCTATTACGTTTTCAGGAAATGCAATACCATAAACTTGTTAACGTGAGTGAAAGGGATTCAAATGGTTCAAATGGCTCTGAGCACTATCGGACTTAACATCTGTGGTCATCAGTCCCCTAGAACTTAGAACTACTTAAACCTAACTAACCTACGGACGTCACACACATCCATGCCCGAGGCAAGATTCGAACCTGCGACCGTAGAAGTCGCGCGGTTCCGGACTGAGCGCCTAGTGAAAGGGATTGGCAGTGATACTTGTCACCCAAGTTTCAGAATATATTAACTGAGGACAAAATTCCCAACCTTTCATTTCATATGAAAACTTTCTCCCGAAACGTATATTAGTGACTTTAATTGCAGCCTGGTTCACGTCGAAGTACAGTAGGTTTCACTCGGCTTCCCTACTGATGATCTGCTGAGACAATGTTCACAGGTAGGTGCAGGTCCGTCGTAAAGGGACGGAAAGAACCGCGCCGCAGCAACAGTATCTCTAGAGGGCGAGGAAGGAGTGGAGCCATTCGGGCATTCGCGTAAATTGGTTCACAGAAACCACGAAAAATCTGAGCTTTGATCGTAGGACTGAGATCTGAACTGCACTCTTGAGTTCAAGTCCAGTACCTTAGTCAGTACACCGCCTCGCTTGGCGTCGTTGTTCGATCATTTCAAGTGCCGCGTGTAAAACTGCAAGAAACATGACGGTGTAATTACAGAGAGAGGCGTTTGAGCAGACTGTTAGCGAACACGACGAACCGCAGGAGTTGGGCGTGGTCAGCTCTTATGCTGCAATAAAGGGGAGAACGGTAGGGCGGCGACCGCTTCCTGTGGAGAACCGCTCCACGCGGCTGCGGTGCATCACGCGACCACTGGCAGCACGCGAGAACAGCACGTGCGCAGCTGTCTCGACCCGCAGTACTGTGTAGGTCGGCTCCAGCCCCGTGTATAGCTTTTCTACGGTTTACCTACACTGATCATAATGAGCTGACCGTCTCCAATATGTTATACCTACACTATGTGATCAAAAGTATCTGGCTGAAAATTACTTACAAGCTCGTGGGGCCCACCATCGGTAATGCTGGATTTCAGTATGGTGTTGGGTCAACCTTAGCCTTTATGGCAGCTTCCACTCTCGCAGACATACGTGCAATCAGGTACTGTAAGGTTTCTTGTGGAATGGCAGCCCATTCTTCACGGAGTGCTGCACTGAGGAGAGGTATCAATGTTGGTTGGTGAGGCCTGGCACGAAGTCGGCGTTCCAAAACATCCCAAAGGTTTCTGTAGTAGGATTCAGGTCAGGACACTGTGCAGGCCAGACCATTACAGGGATGTTATTGTCGCGTAACCACTCCGCCACAGACCGTGCATTATGAACAGGTGCTCGACCGTGTTGAAAGTTACAATAACCACACCTGAATTGCTCTTCAACAGAGCGAAGCAACAAGGTGCCTAAAACATCAATGTAGACTTGTGCTGTGATAGTGCCACGCAAAACAACAAGGGGTGCAGTCCCCCCTCCATGAAAGACACGACCACACCATAACACTACCGCCTCCGAATTTTACTGTTGGCACAACACACCCGGCAGATGACGTTCACCGGGCATTCGCTATACCCACCCTGCCATCGGATTGCCACATTTTGCAACGTGATTAATCACTCCACATAACGTTTTTCCACTGTTCAATGGTCCAATGTTTACGTTCCTTACACCAAGCGATGCGTCGTTTGGCATTTACCGGAGTCATGTGTGGCTTATAAGCAGCCGCTCGACCAGGAAATCTAAGTTTTCTCACCTCCTGCCTAAATGTTATAGTACTTGATGTGGATCCTGATGCAGTTTGGTATTCGTGTGTGATGGTCTGGATAGATGTCTGTCTATTACACGTTACGACCCTCTTCAACTGTCGGCGGTCTCTGTCAGTCAACAGACGAGGTCGGCCTGTACTCTTTTGTGTTGAACGTGTCCCTTAATGTTTCCACTTCGCTATCACATCAGAAACAGTGGACCTAGGGATGTTTAGGAGTGTGGAAATCTCGCGTACAGACGTATGGTTGGTTGGTTTGGGGGATTAAAGGGACCAGACTGCTACGGTCATCGGTCCCACAGACGTATGGCACAAGAGACATCCAATCACCTCACCACGGTCGAAGTCCTGTCAGTTCCGCGGAGCGTCCCATTCTGCTCTCTCACGATGTCTAATGACTACTGAGGTCGGTGATATGGAGTACCTGGCAGTAGCTGGCGGCGTAACGCATCTAATATGAAAAACGTATGTTTTTGGGGGTGTCCGGATACTTTTGATCACACATTGTACGTGCACGTCTTTAATGTTATTGACCTGCCGCCGTTGAATAAGCAGCTGCAGCAGCAAGTCGCATACTCTTAGCTCACTCATTTGTTACATAGTTTAATTCTTTATTTCTTTGCGTGTTTTTGGTATTTGCGTTGTTTAATTCATAAATTTCTGGCGTATTGTAGTATTTGAGAGTTGTAGCATCGTGTTTTAGTACCTGAATAGTGTAAAATCGCGTAGTCTCCTTCCGCCGCCGAGCAGTGGTTCAGCAGTGCGCAAGTAGCAGCATTAGTGCATTTACTAGGCAGTCTTGTATTTTAATAACCGTTTAAATTTTGTGTCGAATTGTTTGTGCTCTCTGTGGATTAGTTCAGACGTTCTTTGCACAACAGTTTTTAGCATGGATAGGGACTGCAACTGCTGTGATCGGATGCAGACTGAGTTGGCATCCCTTCGCTCCCAGCTTCAGGCAGTGTTGGCTTCGGTCACACAGCTTGAGGCTGTTGCCAATGGGCATCACTGTGGGGGTCCGGATGGGGGTTTGTCGGGGACGGCCAGCTCGTCCCACGCATCCCCCGATCGGACTAAGACTGTGGCTGCCCTGGATACTGCCCACATTGAGGCTGATCCCTCACCTGTGGCCGAGTGGGAGGTCGTCTCGAGGTGGCAGGGGGCGAAAGACATTCCGGAGGGCTGAACGGAAGGCCTCTCCAGTTTGTCTGACGAACCGGTTTCAGGCTCTGTCTCAGGCTGAGACTGATCTTCGGTCAGACATGGCTGCTTGTCCTGTTCCAGAGGTTGTCCCTCAGTCTGCAAGATCCGGGCGGTCGCAGAGGGTGGGCTTACTGGTAGTTGGGAGCTCCAACGTCAGGCACGTAATGGGGCCCCTTAGGGATATGGCAGCAAGAGAGGGGAAGAAAACCAATGTACATTCCGTGTGCATACCGGGGGGAGTCATTCCAGATGTGGAAAGGGTCCTTCCGGATGCCATGGCAGGGTGCACCCATCTGCAGGTGGTCGCTCATGTCGGCACCAATGATGTGTGTCGCTATGGATCTGAGGAAATCCTCTCTGGCTTCCGGCGGCTATCTGATTTGGTGAAGACTGCCAGTCTCGCTAGCGGGATGAAAGCACAGCTCACCATCTGCAGCATCGTCGACAGGACTGACTGCGGACCTTTGGTACAGAGCCGAGTGGAGGGTCAGAATCAGAGGCTGAGACGGTTCTGCGACCGTGTGGGCTGCAGATTCCTCGATTTGCGCCATAGGGTGGTGGGGTTTCGGGTTCCGCTGGATAGGTCAGAAGTCCACTACACGCAGCAAGCGGCTACACGGGTAGCAGGTGTTGCGTGGCGTGGACTGGGCGGTATTTTAGGTTAGATGGCCTCGGGCAAACACAGAAAGGGCAGCAGCCTCAAAGGGTGCGGGGCAAAGTCAGGACATGCGGGGACCAAGCAGCAATCGGTAATGTAATTGTAAACTGTCGAAGTTGTATTGGTAAAGTACCGGAACTTCAAAAGCTGATACAAAACACCGAAGCTGAAGTAGTTATCGGTACAGAAAGCTGGCTGAAGCGAGAGATAAATTCTGCCGAAATTTTTACAAAGGCACAGACGGTGTTTAGAAAGGATAGATTGCATGCAACCTGTGGTGGCGTGTTTGTCGCTGTTAGTAATAGTTTATCCTGTAGTGAAGTAGAAGTGGATAGTTCCTGTGAATTATTGTGGGTGGAGGTTACACTCAACAACCGAGCTAGGTTAATAGTTGGCTCATTTTACCGACCTCCCGATTCAGCAGCTTTAGTGGCAGAACAACTGAGAGAAAATTTGGAATACATTGAACATAAATTTTCTCAGCATGTTATAGTCTTAGGTGGACATTTCAATTTACGAGATATAGACTAGGACACTCAAATGTTTCGGACGGGTGGTAGGGACAGAGCATCGAGTGACATTATACTGAATGCACTATCCGAAAATTACCTCGAGCAATTAAACAGAGAACCGACTCGTGGAGATAACATCTTGGACCTACTGATAACAAACAGACCCGAACTTTTCGACTCTGTAAGTGCAGAACAGGGAATCAGTGATCACAAGGCCGTTGCAACATCCCTGAATATGGGAGTTAATAGGAATATAAAAAAAGGGAGGAAGGTTTATCTGTTTAGCAAGAGTAATAGAAGGCAGATTTCAGACTATCTAACAGATCAAAACGAAAATTTCTGTTCCGACACTGACAATGTTGAGTGTTTATGGAAAAAGTTCAAGGCAATCGTAAAATGCGTTTTAGACAGGTACGTGCCGAGTAAAACTGTGAGGGACGGGAAAAACCCACCGTGGTTCAACAACAAAGTTAGCAAACTACTGCGAAAGCAAAGAGAGCTTCACTCCAAGGGTAAACGCAGCCAAAACCTCTCAGACAAACAGAAGCTAAACGATGTCAAAGTTAGCGTAAGGAGGGCTATGCGTGAAGCGTTCAGTGAATTCGAAAGTAAAATTTTATGTACCCACTTGACAGAAAATCCTAGGAAGTTCTGGTCTTACGTTAAATCAGTAAGTGGCTCGAAACAGCATATCCAGACACTCCGGGATGATGATGGCATTGAAACAGAGGATGACACGCGTAAAGTTGAAATATTAAACACCTTTTTCCAAAGCTGTTTCACAGAGTAAGACCGCACTGCAGTTCCTTATCTAAATCCTCGCACAAACAAAAAAATGGCTGACATCGAAATAAGTGTCCAAGGAATAGAAAAGCAACTGGAATCACTCAACAGAGGAAAGTCCACTGGACCTGACGGGATATCAATTCGATTCTACACAGAGTACGCGAAAAAACTTTCCCCCCTTCTAACAGCCGTGTACCGCAAGTCTCTAGAGGAACGGAAGGTTCCAAATGATTGGAAAAGAGCACAGGTAGTCCCAGTCTTCAAGAAGGGTCGTCGAGCAGATGCGCAAAACTATAGACCTGTATCTCTGACGTCGATCTGTTGTAGAATTTTAGAACACGTTTTTTGCTCGCGTATCATGTCGTTTTTGGAAACCCAGAATCTACTCTGTAGGAATCAACATGTATTCCGGAAACAGCGATCGTGTGAGACCCAACTCGCGTTATTTGTTCATGAGACCTAGAAAATATTAGATACAGGCTCCCAGGTAGATGCTATTTTCCTTGACTTCCGGAAGGCGTTCGATACAGTTCCGCACTGTCGCCGGATAAACAAAGTAAGAGCCTACGGAATATCAGACCAGCTGTGTGGCTGGATTGAAGAGTTTTTAGCAAACAGAACACAGCATGTTGTTATCAATGGAGAGATGTCTACAGACGTTAAAGTAACCTCTGGCGTGCCACAGGGGAGTGTTATGGGACCATTGCTTTTCACAATGTATATAAATGACCTAGTAGATAGTGTCGGAAGTTCCATGCGGCTTTTCGCGGATGATGCTGTAGTATACAGAGAAGTTGCAGCATTAGAAAATTGTTGCGAAATGCAGGAAGATCTGCAGCGGATAGGCACTTGGTGCAGGGAGTGGCAACTAACCCTTAACATAGACAAATGTAGTGTATTGCGAATACATAGAAAGAAGGATATTTTATTGTATGATTATATGATAGCGGAACAAACGCTGGTAGCAGTTACTTCTGTAAAATATCTGGGAGTATGCGTGCGGAACGATTTGAAGTGGAATGATCATATAAAATTAATTGTTGGTAAGGCGGGTGCCAGGTTAAGATTCATTGGGAGAGTCCTTAGAAAATGTAGTCCATCAACAAAGGAGGTGGCTTACAAAACACTCGTTCGACCTATACTTGAGTATTGCTCATCAGTGTGGGATCCGTACCAGATCGGGTTGACGGAGGAGATAGAGAAGATCCAAAGAAGAGCGGCACGTTTCGTCACGGGGTTATTTGGTAACCGTGATAGCGTCACGGAGATGTTTAGCAAACTCAAGTGGCAGACTCTGCAAGAGAGGCGCTCTGCATCGCGGTGTAGCTTGCTCGCCAGGTTTCGAGAGGGTGCGTTGCTGGATGAGGTATTGAATATATTGCTTCCCCCTACTTATACCTCCCGAGGAGATCACGAATGTAAAATTAGAGAGATTAGAGCGCGTACGGAGGCTTTCAGACAGTCGTTCTTCCCCCGAACCATACGCGACTGGAACAGAAAAGGGAGGTAATGACCGTGGTACGTAAAGTGCCCTCCGCCACACACCGCCAGGCGGCTTGCGGAGTATTGATGTAGATGTAGATGTAGACTTAGTTGCTAGTAATTTTATGTTAATGGTATTGACTTTATGCCTGGCGCAGCTGATCTAATGCAGTCTGTTTTGCATACACGTCTCGTCTCAGTTTATTTGAGCGTGTTCAGTCGTCTGAAACACTCCCAGAGTTTCTTATATATGCAGCAGTAGCATTTATTATTTGTATACTCCGCCATTTCCCCTTTATTTACCATACACCCGACCCCTTACTCTTTAAAGAATCATCTCATTCTTATGAAGTCATATTTCCTTAATTATGTGTCGCACAATGATTATTTTCCACTTTGATGGTTGTCTGTTATATTTTATGTTCTTACGTCTCTACTACGTGGGAGCCATCTTTGTTGCCGGCCTGGGTGGCCGAGCGGTTCAAGGCGCTACAGTCTGGAACCGCGCGACCACTATGGTCGCAGGTTCGAATCCTGCCTCGGGCATGGATGTGTGTGACGTCCTTAGGTTAGTTAGGTTTAAGTAGTTCTAAATTCTAGCGAACTGATGACCTCAGCAATTAAGTCCCATAGTCCTCACAGCCATTTGAACCATTTTTTCAGCAATCTTTGCTGTCATATTTGCGGCCAATGATCGATTTGCCGTGTATTCACTGTTTCGTCTAATATACTAGACTGCGTTACGGGATTAAAGGACCACTTTTTAGAAACACGGTAATACCCATCCTTAGCGACGCACAAGATTGAAATATGGCTGAAGGATGAGTACAACATTCCCATGCAAAAGTCCAAAGGCGTGGTTCCCTGCGATACTTGCGATAAAAAGGCCACAGCTAAGAAGTTTATGTAACGAGTGACGTCGCTTAATTATGTCATTTTGGCACCTAATTTCGTCATGATTCTTCCCAATGCCACCGTGGATGTTTGTGGGAACAATGTATTACGCCACGAACAGTTGAGTTTTATAAGCCATTACTGAATGCACGACATGATACATGTCCTTCGTACTGGACTGTAGATGATGCCTATGGAGTCAGAGGTTAGAGTCAGAGATGAGAATTTTGCTCAGTTAACAACAGTAAATCATTTCAGATGCCAAATAACATTCGTTGAGTTACGTATGTGCGGGTCCGCGCTCACGCGCATATATATATATATATATATATATATATATATATGTGTGTGTGTGTGTGTGTGTGTGTGTGTGTCGAATCATATCTCAAAGGCAGTCAACTCATGTAATTATATCCTGCGTTTGGAGTTCATTCATTTGGTTAAGAGGGTATCTTTAATCAGGGAAATTTTATGTTAACTTAATTTCACAGACGAAATACATTCAGTGGTGTATGTGGATACTGCCAGAAAAATGTGTTGCAAATAGAGTTAGTAAGAAGGAAATGATACGTTGCAAATAGAGTTAGTAAGAAGGAAATGATACGTTGCAAATAGAGTTAGTAAGAAGGAAATGATGCGTTACAACTTCATGTCTGATACTGAAGTAATACTGCACAAAACGCGAAAATGTAGCGAAAAACTTGTTTAATTGCAATATTTTTAGGGGGTTTAGTGAGAAATAGATTCAAAAAGGTTTGAAGTAATGTGTTAAGTTTGTTGGAAGTAGCTAAGTTTTCACATTCTCAAATAATGGATAATTATAATCTGGATAATTTGAACCGCGTGCGTTGCGCTGCCGGCTTATAAACGGTTTTCAACTTTAATGCTTAACTTTGCGTTTTAAATCTTTAAAGTTAGATAATACCTATTAACAAGTGCGGTATGACGCCACTTCGAATTTTTAAATTTGTCGACAATTATCTGAAATACTGAAAATCAAATTTTTGTTGCCCCTGGAAGCCGTTAGATATACAACCTACAGCTTGAAGCGGTTGACCGTTTTAAACGTTTAATAATACAGAATCCGAACGCTTGTAGGAGCGGTCACGCTAAACACTAGACAACGAGCTGTAGCTGATTTCTTGGGTGCATATTCTGGTTACGTCTAAACGTTCTCTGTATGGACTGCTTGTGATAACTATGGTTCTCCGAACTTTATTTAACCTTCTTCGTGGAGAGAGTTATGTCAATATGGGAGAGATTTCATCCGAGGAAACTTTCAATCCCATTGTTAGTGAGTTAGTTGGAATAAATTTTGGCCTATCTGGACATACAGATGCTGAGACGGCAGTGTTGGGACTAGCACTATGTGGTTCCAGGATTAGCCCATCGACTGGGGTGCTCCTCTTACAGGAAAATCGTTTGTTCCAGACTATAGAAAATCAGCCTGAAAAACAATTCCGTTATCCGGCCAGATTCCTTTTTGCAAAGCCATTCATCGCGGCCCCTATTTTTACTACCGAAGAGACACGCAATATGAAATACACTGAAGTGCCAAAGAAACTGGTACACCTGCCTAATGTCGTGTAGCAACCCCGTGAGTAAGCAGAACTGCCACAACATCACGTGGCATGGACTCGACTAATGCCTGAAGTAGCGCTGGAGGGAACTGACACCATGAATGTTACAGGGTTGTCTGGAAGTTTCTAAGTGTACGAAGAGGTGGAGATCTCTTCTGAACAGCACGTTGCAAAGCATCCCAGATATGCTCAATAATATACGTGTCTGGGGAGTTTGGTGGCCAGCGGAAGTGTTTTAACTCAGAAGAGTGTTCCTGGAGCCAGTCTGTAGCAATTCTGGACATCTAGGATGTCGCATTGTCCTCCCGGAGTTGCCCAAGTCAGAATGGACAAGAATGGATGCAGGTGATCAGACAGGATGCTTACGTATGTGTCACCTGTCGAGTCGTATCAGGGGTCCCATATCACTCCAACTGCATACGCCCCACACCATTACAGAGAGTCCACCAGCTTGAACAGTTCCCTGCTGACATGCAGGGTCCATGGATTCATCATGTTGTCTCCATACCCGTACGCGTCTATCCGTTCGATACTATTTGAAGCGAGACTCATCCAACCAGGAAACGTGTTTCAATGACAAGCCTCGGCGAGGCGTGAAGCTTGGTGTTGTGCGGTTATCAAGTGTACCAGAGCAGCAGTTTGCGGAAGGGTTGCACTTCTGTCACGTTCAACGATTCTCTTCAGCTGTCGTTGGTCCCGTTCTTGTATGATCTTTTTTCGGCCGCAGAGATGACGGTAATTTGACGTTTTACCGGATTCCTGATATTCACGGCATACTCGTGATATGGTCGTACGGGAAAATCCCCGCTTCATCACTACCTCGGAGATGCTGTGTCCCATATCTCGTGCGTCGGGTATAATACCGCGTTCAAACTCACTTAAATCTTCATAACCTGCTATTGTAGCAGTAGTAACAGATGTAACAACTGCGCCAGACACTTGTTGGCTTATACAGACGTTGCCGAAAGCAGCGCCGTATTCTGCCCGTTTACATACAGGGTGTTTCAAAAATGACCGGTATATTTGAAACGGCAATAAAAACTAAACGAGCAGCGATAGAAATACACCGTTTGTTGCAATATGCTTGGGACAACAGTACATTTTCAGGCAGACAAACTTTCGAAATTACAGTAGTTACAATTTTCAACAACAGATGGCGCTGCGGTCTGGGGAACTCTATAGTACGATATTTTCCACATATCCACCATGCGTAGCAATAATATGGCGTAGTCTCTGAATGAAATTACCCGAAACCTTTGACAACGTGTCTGGCGGAATGGCTTCACATGCAGATGAGATGTACTGCTTCAGCTGTTCAATTGTTTCTGGATTCTGGCGGTACGCCTGGTCTTTCAAGTGTCGCCACAGAAAGAAGTCACAGGGGTTCATGTCTGGCGAATAGGTAGGCCAATCCACGCCGTCTCCTGTATGTTTCGGATAGCCCAAAGCAATCACACGATCATCGAAATATTCATTCAGGAAATTAAAGACGTCGGCCATGCGATGTGGCCGGGCACCATCTTGCATAAACCACGAGGTGTTCGCAGTGTCGTCTAAGGCAGTTTGTACCGCCACAAATTCACGAAGAATGTCCAGATAGCGTGATGCAGTAATCGTTTCGGATCAGAAAAATGGGCCAATGATTCCTTTGGAAGAAATGGCGGCCCAGACCAGTACTTTTTGAGGATGCAGGGACGATGGGACTGCAACATGGGGCTTTTCGGTTCCCCATATGCGCCAGTTCTGTTTATTGACGAAGCCGTCCAGGTAAAAATAAGCTTCGTCAGTAAACCAAATGCTGCCCACATGCATATCGCCGTCATCAATCCTGTGCACTATATCGTTAGCGAATGTCTCTCGTGCAGCAATGGTAGCGGCGCTGAGGGGTTGCCGCGTTTGAATTTTGTATGGATAGAGGTGTAAACTCTGGCGCATGAGGCGATACGTGGACGTTGGCGTCATTTGGACCGCAGCTGCAACATGGCGAACGGAAACCCGAGGCCGCTGTTGGATCACCTGCTGCACTATCTGCGCGTTGCCCTCTGTGGTTGCCGTACGCGGTCACCCTACCTTTCCAGCACGTTCATCCGTCACGTTCCCAGTCCGTTGAAATTTTTCAAACAGATCCTTTATTGTATCGCTTTTCGGTCCTTTGGTTACGTTAAACCTCCGTTGAAAACTTCGTCTTGTTGCAACAACACTGTGTTCTAGGTGGTGGAATTCCAACACCAGAAAAATCCTCTGTTCTAAGGAATAAACCATGTTGTCTACAGCACACTTGCACGTTGTCAACAGCACACGCTTACAGCAGAAAGACGACGTACAGAATGGCGCACCCACAGACTGCGTTGTCTTCTATATCTTTCACATCACTTGCAGCGCCATCTGTTGTTGAAAATTGTAACTACTGTAATTTCGAAAGTTTGTCTGCCTGAAAATGTTCTGTTGTCCCAAGCATATTGCAACAAACGGTGTATTTCTATCGCTGCTCGTTTAGTTTTTATTGCCGTTTCAAATATACCGGTCATTTTTGAAACACCCTGTATCTCTGCATTTGAATACGTATGCCCGTACCAGTTTCACTGACGCTTTAACGTGTATGATAAATTAACCCATCACTGCACTGCTTTGCGGACGTGCAAACGAAGTTTCAGCCGCGCGGGATTAGCAGAGCGGTCTGGGGCGCTGCAGTCAGGGACTGTGCGGCTGGTCCCGGCGGAGGTTCGAGTCCTCCCTCGGGCATGGGATGGGTGTGTTTTTTTGTCCTTAGGATAATTTAGGTTAAGTAGTGCGTAAGCTTAGGGACTGATGACCTTAGCAGTTAAGTCCCATAAGATTTCACACACACCAAACGAAGTTTCACCTACCCTGAATCAGGAAACTGGCTTGTTTGCAACAAGATGAGCATCCACACACACAGCGTGACAACGTCCGAGGCCCCTAGGGTTCTCAGCCGGACGACCATTGTGGTGATTTCCTCTGGTACGGCAGCAGAAAAAGGCGCGCCGACTGCGGTGCATACGAGAGTGGCACCACGTCGTCTTTCGGACGACTCGCACTTTCACGTGCACCGCCACTAACCAGAGTGCATTCGTGATCGCTATATGGGCCATCATCTTTGTACGATTGTATGCTGTGCTACCGGGTAAACAATATAGTCGCATCACCTTCGCTTAGCCGGTAATCGGACGGCAGGCACTACACTGCCCTGTTTTTTAGGTTTCCATGATGTTATCTTTCAACAGAACAACTCAAGACCGCATGTTTCCCCTGCTGTCTTGCCTTACATTGATACTGAAAGTGCCCAGATGTTGTAGTAAGCACACTCTCCAAGCTCTTATCCACTGAGAAAATAAGATCGTGGATTGTCGACAGAATGGCACGCCTTCAGCTCGCCAGCCACTAAAGCTTTAGAACCCTGGTATCAGGTTGAGGTAGGGTGGATGACGTACCCGTATTTGTCATCCAAGCTCTTCTCGTTTCAAATGGCTCCAAGCATTATGGGACTTAACATCAGAGGTCATCAGTGCCATACACGTAGAACTAGCTAAACCTAACTAACCTAAGGACATCACACACATCCACGCCCGAAGCAGGATTCGAACCTGCGACCGTAGCAGCAGCGCGGTTCCAGACTGAGGCGCCTAGAACCACTCGGCTACAACGTCCGGCAGTTCTCGTTCTCAGAATGTTGCAGCCGTAGTCGGTGACACAGATGGCAGCTCCATGTACAAATTTCAAGCCATGTACAACCCCAAATGGTCTACAACAAGGGATAGCGTCAGGCACATATGACTATAGTTTCACGCACGAGAGGTATAAAAGGGCAGTGCACCGGCGCAGCTGTCATTTGCACTCGGGTGATAGGTGACTCATGTGAAAAGGTTTGCGGCATGATTCTCTCCACAAACGGAAATTTCCAGACTTTCAACGCGGTTTGGTACTTCGAGCTAGACGTATGGGACATTCAGTTTCGGAAATCATTGGAGAATTCAATATTCCTAAATCCGCAGTGTCAAGAGTGTGCCGAGATTACCACATTTTAGGCATTACGTCTCCCGATTGACGATGCAGTGACCGACGGCCTTCACTTATCGACCGAGGGCAGTGGCGTTTGCGCAGCGATGTCAGATGAGCAATACTGCGTTAAATAACAGCCGAAATCAATGTACGACGAACGTATCCGTAAGGCCGATGCCGGAAATTTTGCGTTAATAGGCTATAGCAGCAGACAGCCGACGTGAGTGCCTTTGCTAACAGCACGTCATCGCCTGCCGGGCCTCTCCTGAGCTAACGACCATGTTGGTTGTTTTGTAAACCTCGTCGCCAGTTTAGTAAAGGCCTCGTTGCTATTGCTGTGGAGACCGAGTAGCCACTATTGTCACGGAGGGTCGAGTTTGTGAGTTCGTGAAACGGCATCTGGTGCAGTACACCGCTATGACAATTTCTCCCTGCCACAATCAAACATCTATGCCCCAGGGTCAAGTAAGAGGATAGGAGAACGAAGACTCTACAACAGTTCGACAAATTAGTAATAAAGTCATACAAAGGAGTTCAAAAGGTTTACTTATCTTTGTGTATTGTCGAATAATGAAGTCTGCAACATCGCTTGTAATATAACACAAAAAAGGCCCTCAATGGTTAAGTAAAAATAATCGTAGATAAACTTCACAGTACATAGCAAATGCAATTTACAACAACTGTCTGTTCACTTCTAAGAGTTCACTAAACGACGTTCCCTGTCTAAATCAGCAATGGACTATTATCTATATCTAAGTGGGCGAATAGGCTTTTGTCCGTTGTCGTATGGTCATTGATGGATGGTTCTCGGGTGGCAGTTGGCCGAGGTGTAGTCGAAATCTTCATCCTCAACGCCGGCCGTGGCGCTGGCGAAAATCGCGCAAGTTCAAGTGGCTCTGAGCACTATGGGACTTAACATATGTGGTCATCAGTCCCCTAGAACTTAGAACTACCTAAACCTAACTAACCTAAGGACATCACACACATCCAAGCCCGAGGCAGGATTCGAACCTGCGACCGCAGCGGTCACGCGGTTCCAGACTGAAGCGCCTAGAACCGCACGGCCACACCGGCCGGCAATCGCGCAAGTGGAGAGTCTCCATGGCACTAGCACCAGCTCGCATCTTTCGCCTGTGGTATTTTTGCCCTGGCTGTGTGTTGTCCGGGCGACACGGTAAGTTGGGCTCGACAGATGAGTCCCGTTTTTAAGGCGTGATGGTAGGGATCGAGTGTGGCGGAGACTCCAAGAAGCCATGGACCCAGTTTTCAATAAGGCACTTTGCACCCTGGTGGTGGTCCCATAACCATTTGGCCACCTAGATCATTATGACACATAATCGAGAGGTCAGCACGTGCACAAAATCCTGCACCGGCAACAGTTCCGCAGTTCTGATCTGCTATGGAGGCAGCGTGGCTCAGTATTTCTGCAGGGGTCTTCCAACAACTTGTTGAGTCCATGACACGTCGAGTTGCTGTACTACGCTGGGCAAATGGAGGTCCGACACGATATTAGGAGGTATCCCACGACTTCAGTCACCTCAGTGTGTATGTGCAGTCAGTAATACTTTCTTGCTTACCATTTTTCCTGGTGTTGCTATTTCTACGGCCAGCAGTGCATACAGCGTTCTCGCCATCTGGGCACAGACTCGCAGCCCTTTCTCCGCGTAATGAGCCTGGTCCCTGGCCTACGCTTGCCGATGTCTGGCGGCGGCGCCTGCAGGTCGCCGCGGCCGCTGCTGCTGCCGCTGCCCCACCGCGCTCATTATGCGGCTCGCGCTATGAATTATTCAGCGGCTCACAGCCAGCAGAGGGCGCTCATCCATCTCGGCTTCTCGCCGCAGATGGGCTCCTACCATTTTCGTTGACACCCAGCTATCAATTCCGTCAGCGTGTTGTGGCTCGAGGCATCGCCTGTCCGAGGAATTGATTCACACCTGGGCGAAATTAAGCTCAGCCGCACCACCGTCTGGAAACCGAAAGCTATGTATAAACAGAACCGATTTGGCTATCTAGTGATGAATCGAAACATCTGTTATGCAGACTAATAATACTGTAAGGGAAAAGGAAGATCTTTTTGTTGCTACTGACAGTCAGAAACGGCTTAGATTGTGGTGGAAAATGAAATGACTGCACGGCGTTATTGTGCAGCACACCTCGTCTGGGGTTGTTCAATCGCCTGCTGCAAGACTTTTTATTGGACGTCACTTCCACGGATTGCGCGCCGACGGAGATGAGTTGAAATGATTAGGACAAAACAAACATATAGTCCCTGAGTGAAGAAAATTCCCGATCAGTGCGGCCGCCGAACCCGGGACTCCGCAGCCTAGAAACAACCGAGTAACCACTAGTCCACGACTTGCGGATGATAGTAGTAATACAATGCACTATGTGATCAAAAGTATCCGGGCACCTAGCTGAAAATGACTTACAAGTTCGTGGCGCCCTCCATCGGTAATGCTGGAATTCAATATGGTGTTGGCCCGCCCTTCGCCTTGATGACAGCTTCCACTCTCGCAGGCATACATTCAGTCGGGTGCTCGAAGGTTTCGTGGGGAATGGCAGCCCTTTCTTCACGGAGTGCTGCACTGAAGAGAGGTATCGAAGTCGGGTGGGTGACGCCTGGGACGAAGTCGGCGTTCCAAAACGTCCCAAATGTGTTCTGCAGAATTCAGGTCAGGGCTCTGTGCAGGCCATTCCATTACAGGGATGTTACTGTCTTGTAATCACTTCGCCATAGGCCGTGCGTTATGAATAGGTGCTCGATCATGTTGAAAGTGGCAGTCGCTATCCCCGAATTGCTCTTCAACAGTGCGAAGCAAGAAGGTGCTTAAAACGTCAGTGTAGGCCTGTGCTGTGATAGTACCACACAAAACAACAGGGGGTGCAGGCCCCCTCCATGAAAAATACAACCACACCATAACACCACCGCCTACGAATTTTACTGTTGGCACTAACAACGCTGGTAGATGACGTTCACGGAGCATTCGCCATACTCACACCCTGCTATCGGATCGCCACATTGTGTACCGTGATTCGTCACTCCATACAACGTTTTTCCAGTCGTCCAATGTTTACGCTCCTTACACCAAGCGAGGCGTCGTTTGCATTTTCCGGCGTGATGCGTGACTTATGTGCAGCCGCTCGACCATGAAATCCAAGTTTTCTCACCTCCCGCATAACTGTCATAGCACTTGCTGTGGATCCTGATGCAGTTTGGTATTCCTGTGTGATGGTCTGGATAGGTGTTAGCCTATTACACATTACGACCCTCTTTAACTGTTGGCGGTCTCTGTCAGTCAACACGCTTTTGTGTTATACGTGTCCCTTCAAGTTCCCACTTCACTACCACATCAGAAACAGTGGACCTAGAGATGTTTAGGAGTGTGGAAATGTCGCACACAGGAGTATGACACAAGAGACACCCAATCACCTGACCACGTTCGAAGTCCTGAGTGCCGTGGAGCGTCCCATTCTGCTCTCTCTAATGACTACTGAGGTCGCTGATATGGAGTACCTGGCAGTACTTGGCACTGAAATGCACCTAATATGAAAAACGCATGTTTTTGGGTGTGTCCGGATACTTTTGATCACATAGTGTATGTTAATGAGGGTCAGTATTCTTAAAACTTTCGTTATTTCCAAAGTTATATCAGTAATGTATATACCATCAATCATAATCGACATCGTTCCCTCAATGTTCAAGATCGTGATCAGCAAGTAAATATCACTGCATTGTCCTTAACCCGGGATGTGCGGTCACAATGCTTACGCGAGCACTTACTGCTGTTTCCCTGTAACGTCAGAGGTCGTGCTCTTTCTTAAAGTGATTGTTGAACTTTCGGTTACGCTATCAGAATATCTGTCAACATATATCGGAGCTATGGCGTTTTGTTGTATATTTTAAAATATATTTTTAAATTTTTATTATTTTTTAATGTAAAGCATAGAATATATTTCTCTTTCTGAACACTCCGTGTTAAGATGTTAGCTGTTAGATTCTTCGTTGTAGGAATCCTGTAACGATATTCCAAACTAACCAATATTTAGCCCATTGATTTTTCTTTTTCTTCTGCGATATTACCGTTCTCTCTAAGTTTTATCGCTTCTAGCGTCATCGCTGTTTTCCTGAGCGCAGAGTGGCAAACAAAACGACAGGAAGTGACGAACTGCCACTTTCAGATAAAATAATAATGATATAAAATCATAAAGGCATACATCCGCGTATTCTCCAAGAAACGATCCCATATTCTGCAACCAATCGGGCTGAATGCTACCGTCATTCCCGTTTCGCACTCCCGGACACGCTTGTGCAGCCTATTATTCTCCAAACCTATTCTAACCAGATTTCTAACTCCTGACAGATACCCTTTCCCAACCATCCGCCCCCTCTAACATGAGTTGAATATCTACATTGCACTTGAACTTTGCTTCTCACGGTATCATGATACTATTCCGTCTATTTGTTGACTGTATCTCGTGTTCTATGGTTATCGTTTCCACCTCCAGATCAAGAACTCTCGCGATCCTGACTGGGTGCTGTCTAATCATTTCATCTCCAGCGAGGCGAAGGGACCTCAAATAGAAAGACTTGCAACATGCAACGGCAACGGCCTTGCCGCAGTGGATACACCGGTTCCCGTGAGATCACCGAAGTCAAGCGCTGTGGGGCGTGGCCGGCACTTGGATGGGTGACCATCCAGCCGCCATGCGCTGTTGCCATTATTCGGGGTGCACTCAGCCTCGTGATGCCAACTGAGGAGCTACTCGACCGAATAGTAGCGGCTCCCGTCAAAGAAAACCATCGTAACCACCGGGAGAGCGGTGTGCTAACCACACGCCCCTCCCATCTGCATCCTCAACTGCGAATGACACGGCGGTCGGATTGTCCCGATGGACCACTTGAGGCATGATGACGGAGTGTGCACCATGCAAGCGAAATACCCACATAGGATCTACATGCCAATAGTCTCATACGATCATTTCATATACTTCTTCACTTGCAGCTGATTAAATATGTCTGATTGTCGCCTTCCAACGCACCTGCAGAACAGAAGCATCAATATCACAACCAACAGTCAAAAGAAACAACATCTAAATTTCACCTTGCAAATCATCTATTTTAATAAGAAAATTTACTAATATATTTAATAATATCTATGTTTTTCGTCTTTAACGTTAGAACAACACTGAGTTTTCAAAAATTTTGCGGATGGAGAGTATTCTCTTATAGAGCAAGCTACTGATCTTTATATGCGAACTACAATGATATTACGGACACTGATTAGCCCCCCGATGGCAATAAAGTGTCTTGTAAGAATTTGCCCCCATTCCAGGCGACAAGAGAAAAGATATACACAAATCTACCTCTACATCTACATACATATTCGTACCCCGCAAGTCACCGTAAAGTCAGTGGTGGAGTGCACCCTGTACACTGCTAGTCGTTTCCACTCCTGTTCCACGTGGAGAGAGAGAGCGAGGGAAAAGCGACAATCTACACTCCTGGAAATGGAAAAAAGAACACATTGACACCGGTGTGTCAGACCCACCATACTTGCTCCGGACACTGCGAGAGGGCTGTACAAGCAATGATCACACGCACGGCACAGCGGACACACCAGGAACCGCGGTGTTGGCCGTCGAATGGCGCTAGCTGCGCAGCATTTGTGCACCGCCGCCGTTAGTGTCAGCCAGTTTGCCGTGGCATACGGAGCCCCATCGCAGTCTTTAACACTGGTAGCATGCCGCGACAGCGTGGACGTGAACCGTATGTGCAGTTGACGGACTTTGAGCGAGGGCGTATAGTGGGCATGCGGGAGGCCGGGTGGACGTACCGCCGAATTGCTCAACACGTGGGGCGTGAGGTCTCCACAGTACATCGATGTTGTCGCCAGTGGTCGGCGGAAGGTGCACGTGCCCGTCGACCTGGGACCGGACCGCAGCGACGCACGGATGCACGCCAAGACCGTAGGATCCTACGCAGTGCCGTAGGGGACCGCACCGCCACTTCCCAGCAAATTAGGGACACTGTTGCTCCTGGGGTATCGGCGAGGACCATTCGCAACCGTCTCCATGAAGCTGGGCTACGGTCCCGCACACCGTTAGGCCGTCTTCCGCTCACGCCCCAATTCGTGCAGCCCGCCTCCAGTGGTGTCGCGACAGGCGTGAATGGAGGGACGAATGGAGACGTGTCGTCTTCAGCGATGAAAGTCGCTTCTGCCTTGGTGCCAATGATGGTCGTATGCGTGTTTGACGCCGTGCAGGTGAGCGCCACAATCAGGACTGCATACGACCGAGGCACACAGGGCCAACACCCGGCATCATGGTGTGGGGAGCGATCTCCTACACTGGCCGTACACCACTGGTGATCGTCGAGGGGACACTGAATAGTGCACGGTACATCCAAACCGTCATCGAACCCATCGTTCTACCAATCCTAGACCGGCAAGGGAACTTGCTGTTCCAACAGGACAATGCACGTCCGCATGTATCCCGTGCCACCCAACGTGCTCTAGAAGGTGTAAGTCAACTACCCTGGCCAGCAAGATCTCCGGATCTGTCCCCCATTGAACATGTTTGGGACTGGATGAAGCGTCGTCTCACGCGGTCTGCACGTCCAGCACGAACGCTGGTCCAACTGAGGCGCCAGGTGGAAATGGCATGGCAAGCCGTTCCACAGGACTACATCCAGCATCTCTACGATCGTCTCCATGGGAGAATAGTAGCCTGCATTGCTGCGAAAGGTGGATATACACTGTACTAGTGCCGACATTGTGCATGCTCTGTTGCCTGTGTCTATGTGCCTGTGGTTCTGTCAGTGTGATCATGTGATGTATCTGACCCCAGGAATGTGTCAATAAAGTTTCCCCTTCCTGGGACAATGAATTCACGGTGTTCTTATTTCAATTTCCAGGAGTGTATATACCTCCTTATGACCGCTAATTCCTCGTATCTTATCTCCGTGGTCCTTAGGCGAGATGTACACTAAAGTGTCAAAGAAACTGGTGTAGGCATGCGCATTCAAATATAGAGATATGCAAACAGGCGGAATACGGCGCTGCGGTTGGGAACGCCTACATAAGACAACATGTGTCTGGCACAGTTGTTACATCGGTTACTGCTGTTAGAATAGCAGCTTATCAGGATTTAAGTGAGGTTGAACGTGATGTTATAGTCGGCGCACGAACAATGGGAAACAGCATCTCCGAGGTAGCGACGAAGTGGGGATTTTCCCGTACGACCATTTCACGAGTGCACCGTGAATCAGGAATCCGGTAAAACATTAAATCTCCGACATCGATGCAACCGGAAAAAGATCCTGCAAGAACGGGACCAACGACGAATTAGGAGAATCGTTCAGCGAACAGAAGTGCAACCCTCCCGCAAATTGCTGCAGATTTCAATGCTGAACCATCAATAAGTGTCAGCGTGCGAACCATTCAATGTGAGCTTCCGGAGCCGAAGGCCCTCTGGTGTACCCTTGATGACTGCACGACACAAAGATTTAAGCCTCGTCTGGTCCCGCCGGCACCAACATTGGACTGTTGATGACTGGAAACATATTGCCTGGTCGGACGAGTCTCGTTTCAGATTGTATCGAGTGGATGGTCGTGTACAGGTATGGATACGGCCTCATTAATCCACGGACCCTGCGCTGGCCTGTGTGGCCGTGCAGTTCTAGGCGCTTCAGTCTGGGACCGCGTGATCGCTACGGTCGCAGGTTCGAATCCTGCCTCGAGCATGGATGTGTGTGATGCCCATAGGTTAGTTAGGTTTAAGTAGTTCTACGTTCTAGGGGACTGATGATCTTAGTCCCATAGTGCTCAGAGCCATGGACACTGCATGTCAGCATGAGACTGTTCAAGCTGGTGGAGGTTCTGTGATGGTGTGGGTCGTGTGCAGTTTGAGTGGTATGGGACCCCTAATACGTCTAGATACGACTCTGACACATGAAACGTACGTAAGCATCCTGTCTTATCACCTGCAGCCATTCACGTCTATTGTGTATTCCGACGGACTTGGGCGATTCTAGCAGGACAACGCGACACCCCGCACGTCCAGAATTGCTAGGGAGTGGCTCAGGATACTCTTCTGAGTTTAAACACTTCCGCTGGCCACCAAACTCTCCAGACATGTTCATTATTGAGCAAATCTGGGATGCCTTGCAATGTTCAGAGGGGATCTCCACCCCCTCGTACTCTCACGAATTTGTGGAGAGCCCTGCAGGATTAATGGTGTCAGTTCCCTCCAGCACTACTTCAGACATTAATCGAGTCCATTGCGGGACTTCCGCGTCATCGCGGTTGCCCTACACGATATTAGGCAAGTGTCATCGTCCTATACGCTGTCACCTTTACAGATGAACAACATTTTCTTAAAATTTTCCCAATAAACCGAAGTCGACCATTCGCCTTTCCTACCAGGATCGTCACACGCTCGGTCCATTTCATATCTCTTCGCAACAGAATCCTCACATGCCGATTCCATTTCATACCGCTTTGCAAAGTTACGCCGAGATATTTCAACGACTTGACTGTGTCAAGCACGACATTAGCAAAGCTGTAAACGAATATTATGGGTTCGTTTTTCCTAATAATCCGCAGCAATTTATAGTTATCTACATTCAGTGCAAGCTGCAATTCGTAGTAAAAACTAGAAATTTTGTCTAATTAATCTTGCATCATCGTACGGTCACTCATGTTCGACACCGCAGCATCATCAGCAAACAACCGAAGATTGCTGCTCACCCCCTCCACTTGATTATTCATGTCCTCCCGTATACACAAGAGTAAAAATGCGCATTAGGAGAGAACTTGTAGATCAATAACTGTTCAAAAAAAGAAGCTACTTGTAAACTTGCACTAATTACGTTACACGATGTAACACAGTAACTGCAACCAACTAATCTAAGATCTATATCACATCTACACTGCCTGACAAAAAAAGTTAAACACCCAAAAGGACAGGAGGGAGCTAAATGAAGCTTTAGGGGGTATGTGATGTTATTTCAGTGAATACAAAACAAAATTGAATTTACAAAGAACTTGGCAGTATCAGCCTACTTTGCAGTATGACGTTGCATTCCTTTTTGCCTAGATTTGCATTCATTCGCTTGAGAAGATTGTCATAAACGCGCTGTATTCTCTCTTGAGGAAAGCTGACTCGCAGCTGTTCTATCTGGTCCTCGACATCCTCGATGCACTGACACGTTGTTGACCTCCCAGCTGATTCCACGCATATTCTAAAGGGGCAGATCTGAAGAGCTTTCTGGTCACAACAGCGCCTCAAAATCGCACAAACAGTTTACAGAGACGCCTTCTATGGGTCGATGTGCATTGTCATGTTGAAACATGGCACCATGGTACTGTCGCGTGAGAGGTAACACATGAGGACGCGAAATTTCCGTGTCGTACCACTACCAACCGTAACCTACAGTCATACACGATGGCTCATCACGCAATGACGCCAGGAAGAACACCGCAGTGCCTATGTAAAACATCCCCAGGGGTCGCCGCCATATTCACCGGCGATGGTCATCCGGGATAGTGCAGAACTGCGACTCATCGTTGAACACAACGCAATACCGTTCAGCAGCTGTCCTTACTTCCTGGGCATGTGCAACATTCCAAACGCAGTAGTTTGTGTTGTGGTGTTAATGGCAGCCTACGTATGCGACGGTAAATCCCTAGTCCGGTAGCTGCCAGTCTCCAATCAAAGGAGCGGGATGTCAGGGGCAGATGTGAAGGGGTACGGTGTGCCTGGAATGGAATACGGCGATCTTCCCATGTGGTGGTCACATGTGTTTGATCGGAACATTACAACCCATTCCCACGCAGTCGAGCATCGGACCACTGTCACTTCCGAATGCTGCACTAATCTGGAGATTGCAGGTTTCGAATAACTGGCCGCATAGAGAACCACAAAGAAACTCTTTTCTAATTCTGTCGGTTGCTGATAACATTGTCTCATAAGAGTACGCAGCATCTCCGTATCCTTGATAGTGATCAGTGAGCGTCTGACATTGTTCACAGTCCTTGCATCCGTACCAGGCATGGTAACAACACTAAACACAAAGAACACTAATGTCCTGTCGTGGCAATTCTACCTGTCAGTGAAATGTAACACCTATTATTTATATACATGCCGATGGTGTCTGTGTGTACGAAGTTACTTTGACATCCGAATATGCCTTCTGGGTGCTTCCTTTTTTTCAGGCAATGTATATTCTTAGTACATTTTTGACTTATGAATATATATTAATTTGTCTAACTTTGTAGTGTGTCTTATGTTTTCTTTCTTTCTTTTTCACTCTGTCATTTTTTAACTTACCTAACTCAACTAAGTGACCTCACATGTCTAATACTAAACCTTCGTTCTAACTCTTGCTATCTCTCCAATTACCTATTAAGTTCCATTAGACTAATTGAAACCACTAGACAAACCTGCTAAGAAATTTTAGGAATTAAGTGATCTTTCTTTCTTTCTCGGGGCCTTTGTCCCACTTTCAACGCAGGGTCGGCCGTGTTACTATTGACTTCGTAGTGTTAGTTGCAGAGGGTGGCTGGATGCCCTTCTTGCCGCTAACCCGAACCCCCTAGGATTGAATTTGTGTACCCCAGCTGTCTGCATCTAGTGTAAGCCATGGAAGAGTGTGAATGTTTTCAAATATCTGAAAATCGTGTAACTGAGGTGGAACGTGGGAGCCATCCCGGTATTCACCTATTGGGACGTGGAGAACCGCCTAAAAACCACATCCAGGCTGGCCAGCATATCGGTCCTTATTAATCCGCTGGGCGGATTCGAGCCGGGGCCGGCGCGCCTACCTGAGTCCAGGAAGCAGCGCATTGGCGCTCTCGGCTACCCTGGCGCGGTTTAGGAATTTAGTGATGAGGATCAGAAATTGCATGTAGCTGGTTGTACAGCAGAGACGTAAAGGCAAGTAAAGAAAATAGAACAGGAGTACTCCTCAAATAAAGAAAATGAAAAGAACAGCAGTAGTCCTTTCTTTGTTCTTTCATGTCCTGCCCTATTGGAAGGAATGCCTGAAGCAAAGCAAGTAGACTTCATACCCCTGGAAGTGACTTGCGTGTTTTATAGTAAACACAGTTCGATGGCATCTTTCTTAGCCTTTGTGCAACGTGTTTCGTCCATTAAATTAAACGGCAGGTAACTGTGGCAACAGCAAGCTATCTACTCTTTGCGTGAATTGTACGTGTATATGTTCGTTAATTTTGGATACAGAACACAATGAAATTAGCCAGACAGATACGTATTGACAAGAAACGTAATTCATCTTGTCAGGCGACACGTGTACATTTATCCACGGCCCAATTTCAATGACACCATGCCCACTGGGATTATAATTGAGAATGTCATTGGGTCCAAATGGGAATGGCGTGCTTCAGAACACTTGTTCCTGCACCGCCATTGTTCTCTGCCGTCAGATCGCAGCTTATTCCGTTTTACAAAGCGGATAAGTTTCCAACCTGCACGTCCTGTGATGAGGCGTCGATGTCCGCCACCTTGTCGCCTGACAGTAGACTACTGCGCGAACAGTCGACCTGCTTCAGCGTTTCCAAGTTGTTCATTCCTAGGCTCCAAGGCCTAACACATGGCTCTGAGCACTATGGGACTTGACTTCTGAGGTCATCAGTCCCCTAGAACTTAGAACTACTTAAACCTAACTAAACTAAGGACATCACACACATCCATGCACGAGGCAGGATTCGAACCTGCGACGTAGTGGTCGCGCAGCTCCAGACTGTACCGCAAGGCCTAACAATCAGCTTTTTGTCAAAATTGCTGAGGTGACCAAAGTGACGGGCACCTCTTACTGTCGTGTCGGACCTCCTTCCATTGGCGTAGTGCAGCAATTCGAGGTGGCGTGGTGTCTGTAAAGAGTTGGAGATCCCCTGCAGAAACATTGAGACATACAGGTTCTACACCCATCCATAATTGGGAACGCATTGCCAATACAGAATTTTATACAGGTACTGACTTCTCTATTATGTCCCATGTTGGGCGATCTGGGCGGCCGACTCATTCATTCGAATTGCCCAGAATGTTTTTCAAACCGGTCGCGAAGATTTGTGGCAGGTGACATGGCGCATTGTCATCCATAAAAATTGCATTGTTGTTTTGGAACATGAAGTCCATGAATGAATGGTCTACAAGTGGCCGAACATAACCATTTCCAGTCAATGATCGGTTCAGTTGGACCAGAGGTGCCAGTCCATTCCATTGCTCACACCGTTATGGAGCCACCACCAGCTTTCACAGTGCATTGTTGACAGCTTGGGTCCATGGCTTCGTGACGTCAGTCCCACACTCGAACCGTACCATCAGTTCTTACCAACTGAAATCGGGACTTATCTGACCAGGACACTGTGTTTCAGTAGTCTAGTGTCCAACCGATATGCGCTGCACTGTCCTAACGGATGTCTGCAGTTGTTTAAAGCATTGTTCCTTGTCTGTTACCTCTGACACAGCTCGACGCAAACGACGCTGCTCTCGATCGTTATGTGAAGGCTGTCGGCCACTGCGTTGCCCGTTTTAAGAGGTAACGCCTGAAATTTGGTATTCTCGGCACTCTTGATACTGTGGATCACGGGATATTGATTTCCCTAATGTATCCGAAATGGAAAGTCCCACGCGTCTAGCTCCAACTACCATTCCGTGTTCGAGGCTGTCGATTCCCGTCGTGTGGCCATGATCAGGCCGGGCACCTTTTCACAAGAATCACCTGAGGACAAATGACAGCTCCGCCAAAGCCTTGGCTTTTATATCTAGTCTACATGATACTACCGCCATCTGTAAATGTGCATATACTACCCCATGACCGAGCGAGGTGGCGCAGTGGTTAGCATACTGGACTCGCATTCGGGAGGACGACGGTTCAATCCCGTCTCCAGCCATCCTGATTTAGGTTTTCCGTGATTTCCCTAAATCGTTTCAGGTAAATTCCGGGATGGTTCCTTTGAAAGAGCACGGCCGATTTCCTTCCCAATCCTTCCCTAACCCGAGCTTGCGCTCCGTCTCTAATGATCTCGTTGTCGACGGGACGTTAAACACTAACCACCGCCACCACCACTACCCCATGACTTTTGTCACCTCATTGTATGTCAACATATCCTCCCGTTTGCGGCAAGTATCAGAACGATTTCCCACTCGTCTCTGTCCCGCTTGTGTACCTTATTTACGTCTCATGTGTACACCACCAGGCGGCATTCAGTCTCGCAGTGGGTAGTGGTTTTGGTCCGTCAGTATATATTCGTATTACATTTATGACGTATGTAAACCTATGCATTTTCTACCTTGATAGATTTTTATCTCTTTCTCGCGAGGTCTTCTTTCTTGAAATTCCCTAAATTCGTCCCACATAGCTTCTCATTCTAAACCTTTATTCTAAACCGTTGTATCACTCCGTCTAAGTAGTTATCCAAAAGAAGTTCTATTGATCAACTTAAGCCAATTAATTTGCTTGTAAAGAAATTTTATGAATTGTATGTAGCATGTACCGGGTGACAATTATTGAATTATACGGGAAAAAACGTAAATTAGTCACAAACTACGGGGCGTGCACTTTATTCAATATGTAAACGTCACTACAGATATTCGGATTTAGGTCATGACATGTTCGATATGCCTGCCGTCACTGGCGATGGTGTAGCGCAGACGAATAGCGAAATTCTGGATGACCCGCTGAAGTGTCGGAACATCGACGCTGTCGATTACCTCCTAAATGGCTGTTTTTACATCAGCAATGGTTTTCGGGTTATTGCTGTACACCGTGTCTTTAATTTAGCCACGCAAGAAGTAGTCGCACGTGTTCAGATCTGGAGAATATGGCGGCTAATTGAGGCCCATGCCAGTGGCCTCTGGATATCCCAGAGCCAGAAGCGATACCCGAAGTGCTCCTCCAGGACATCAAACACACTCCTACCTCGATGGTGTCGAGCTCCGTCTTGCGTGAACCACATCTTGTCGAAATCAGGGATACTTTGTACAACGGGGCTGAAATCATCTTCCAAAACGTTTATATGCCGTTCCGTAGTCACCGTGCTATCAAGGAATATCGCACCGATTATTCCATGATTGGACACTGCACACTGCACAGTCATCCACTGAAGGTGAAGAGACTTCTCGATCACGAAATGCGGATACTCAGTCCCCCAAACGCGCCAGTTTTGCTTACTGATGAATCCAATGAAAAAGCACTTTGTCGCTAAATCAGACCATACAGCGCATATAATTCTCATCATGCCCCGCGAACAATCGTGCAGTTTGAACGTCCTAGCGCAAACCATTCAGAAGTTATAGCGATTTTATTTCATATAGTTCAATAATATTGTCACCGAGTAGATGGTTACAAGGGTAGAGACGTAAAGGCCAACAAAGACATAGAAAAGTAAAAGGAAGAAATACATCGCGCACTAAGACGAAAACATTTGACAACATTCAGTGGAATCTCAGTCATTAAACGGTTCCACCGTTCATACAATAATCTTCAAGAGACTACAAGAAACAACAGAATGACGTGAAGAAGTAGCTGCTTTCCCATCACAAAAACCTGTCCTGAATATATCTCCCATGACAAAATGTACATTAATGTCATGTGACAAGGGCCTCCAGTCGGGTAGACCGTTCGCCGAGTGTAAGTCTTTCGGGTTCACGCCACTTCGGCGACTTGACCGTCGATGGCGATGAAATGACGATGATTAGGACAACTCAACCCCCAGTCCCTGAGCGGAGAAAATCCCGGGCCCTTAGGATTGACATTCTGCCGCGCTGAATACTCTTTTTTTTTTTTAATTTTGTTCGGTAATGTTCGTGGCGTTTGGTCTGGGCGGACTTCATAGGACATCCTTCAAGTTGATCGTTGATTCCTTAGTTTTTTTTTTTTTTTTATTACAGACGGCCAGCGCCTCTCTGACCGAACAAGTTGAGCTACCGTGCCGGCTATCACTCAGCTACCGGGGGCGAACATCTCCCATGGTTAAGTTTACGGATTAACAGGATACATAACATAACATTTTAATAATTTACATAATTTTATGAACAGTAAATACAGTTTATAATATTTTTTGTGTAAGACTCTGTCTTACGTTTTTTTTTTTTTTTTTTTTTTTTTTTTTTTTTTTTTTTTTTTTTTTTTTTTTGTCATCAGTCTACTGACTGGTTTGATGCGGCCAGCCACGCATTCCCTTCCTGTGCTAACCTCTTCATCTCAGAGTAGCACTTGCAGCCTATGTCCTCAATTATTTGCTTGACTTATTCCAATCTCTGTCCTCCTCTACAGTTTTTGCCCTCTACAGCTCCCTCTAGTACCATGGAAGTCATTTCCTCATGTCTTAGCAGATGTCCTATCATCCTGTCCCTTCTCCTTATCAGTGTTTTCCACATATTCCTTTCCTCTCCGATTCTGCGTAGAACCTCCTCATTCCTTACCTTATCAGTCCACCTAATTTTCAACATTCGTCTATAGCACCACACCTCCAATGCTTCGATTCTCTTCTGTTCCGGTTTTCCCACAGTCCATGTTTCACTACCATACAATGCTCTACTCCAGACGTACATCCTCAGAAATTTCTTCCTCAAATTAAGGCCGGTATTTGATATAGTAGACTTCTCTTGGCCAGAAATGCCTTTTTTGCCATAGCGAGTCTGCTTTTGATGACCTCCTTGCTCCGTCCGTCATTGGTTATTTTACTGCCTAGGTAGCAGAATTCCTTAACTTCATTGACTTCGTGACCATCAATCCTGATGTTAAGTTTCTCGCTGTTCTCATTTCTACTACTTCTAATTACCTTCGTCTTTCTCAGATTTACTCTCAAACCATACTGTGTACTCATTAGACTGTTCATTCCGTTCAGCAGATCATTTAATTCCTCTTCACTTTCACTCAGGATAGCAATGTCATCAGCGAATCGTATCATTGATATCCTTTCACCTTGTATTTTAATTCCACTCCTGAACCTTTCTTTTATTTCCATCATTGCTTCCTCGATGTACAGATTGAAGAGTAGGGGCAAAAGGCTACAGCCTTGTCTTACACCCTTCCTAATACGAGCACTTCGTTCTTGATCGTCCACTCTTATTATTCCCTCTTGGTTGTTGTACATATTGTATATGACCCGTCTCTCCCTATAGCTTACCCCTACCTTTTTCGGAATCCAGAACAAGTTGCACCATTTTATATTGTCGAACGCTTTTTCCAGGTCGACAAATCCTATGAAAGTGTCTTGATTTTTCTTTAGCCTTGCTTCCATTATTAGCCGTAACGTCAGAATTGCCTCTCTCATCCCTTTACTTTTCCTAAAGCCAAACTGATCGTCACCTAGCGCATTCTCAATTTTCTTTTCCATTATTCTGTGTATTATTCTTGTAAGCAGCTTCGATGCATGAGCTGTTAAGCTGATTGTGCGATAATTCTCGCACTTGTCAGCTCTTGCCGTCTTCGGAATTGTCTGGATGATGCTTTTCCGAAAGTCAGATGGTATATCGCCAGACTCATATATTCTACACACCAACGTGAATAGTCGTTTTGTTGCCACTTCCCCCAATGATTTTAGAAATTCTGATGAAATGTTATCTATCCCTTCTGCCTTACTTGACCGTAAGACCTCCAAAGCTCTTTTAAATTCCGATTCTAATACTGGATCCCCTATCTCTTCTAAATCGACTCCTGTTTCTTCTTCTATCACATCAGACAAATCTTCACCCTCATAGAGGCTTTCAATGTATTCTTTCCACCTATTTGCTCTCTCTTCTGCATTTAACAGTGGAATTCCCGTTGCACTCTTAATGTTACCACCGTTGCTTTTAATGTCACCAAAGGTTGTTTTGACTTTCCTGTATGCTGTGTCTGTCCTTCCGACAATCATATCTTTTTCGATGTCTTCACATTTTTCCTGCAGCCATTTTGTCTTAGCTTCCCTGCACTTCCTATTTATTTCATTCCTCAGCGACTTGTATTTCTGTATTCCTGATTTTCCCGGAACATGTTTGTACTTCCTCCTTTCATCAATCAACTGAAGTATTTCTTCTGTTACCCATGATTTCTTCGCAGCTACCTTCTTTGTACCTATGTTTTCCTTCCCAACTTCTGTGATGGCCCTTTTTAGAGATGTCCATTCCTCTTCAACTGTACTACCTACTGCGCTATTCCTTATTGCTGTATCTATAGCGTTAGAGAAGTTCAAACGTATCTCGTCATTCCTTAATACTTCCGTATCCCACTTCTTTTCGTATTGATTCTTCCTGACTAATGCCTTGAACTTCTGCCTACTCTTCATCACTACTATATTGTGATCTGAGTCTATATCTGCTCCTGGGTACGCCTTACAATCCAGTATCTGATTTCGGAATCTCTGTCTGACCATGATGTAATCTAATTGAAATCTTCCCATATCTCCCGGCCTTTTCCAAGTATACCTCCTCCTCTTGTGATTCTTGTACAGGGTATTCGCTATTACTAGCTGAAACTTGTTACAGAACTCAACTAGTCTTTCTCCTCTTTCATTCCTTGTCCCAAGCCCATATTCTCCTGTAACCTTTTCTTCTACTCCTTCCCCTACATCTGCATTCCAGTCGCCCATGACTGTTAGATTTTCGTCCCCCTTAACGTACTGCATTATCCTTTCAATATCCTCATACACTTTCTCTATCTGTTCATCTTCAGCTTGCGACGTCGGCATGTATACCTGAACTATCGTTATCGGTGTTGGTCTGCTGTCGATTCTGATTAGAACAACCCGGTCACTGAACTGTTCACACTAACACACCCTCTGCCCTATCTTCCTATTCATAACGAATCCTACACCTGTTATAACATTTTCTGCTGCTGTTGATATTACCCGATACTCATCTGACCAGAAATCCTTGTCTTCCTTCCACTTCACTTCACTGACCCCTACTATATCTAGATTGAGCCTTTGCATTTCCCTTTTCAGATTTTCTAGTTTCCCTATCACGTTCAAGCTTCTGACATTCCACGCCCCGACTCGTAGAACGTTGTCCTTTCGTAGATTATTCAATCTTTTTCTGATGGTAACCTCCCCCTTGGCAGTTCCCTCCCGGAGATCCGAATGGGGGACTATTCCGGAATCTTTTGCCAATGGAGAGATCATCATGACACTTCTTCAAATACAGGCCACATGTCCTGTGGATACACGTTACGTGTCTTTAATGCAGTGGTTTCCATTGCCTTCTGCATCCTCATGTCGTTGATCATTGCTGATTCTTCCGCCTTTAGGGGCAATTTCCCACCTCTAGGACAAGAGAGTGCCCTGAACCTCTATCCGCTCCTCCGCCCTCTTTGACAAGACCGTTGGCAGAATGATGCTGACTTCTTATGTCGGAAGTCTTCAGCCGCCAATGCTGATTATTTATCAAAATTTAGGCAGTGGCGGGGATCGAACCCGGGACCGAAGACGTCTTGATTATGAATCAAAGTCGCTACCCCTAGACCACGGGTACATTACTTACTCAACTCGTTTAATGAATGTTTTATGTTTTTTTTAAGTAGTCCAGCAAACATACAAAAAAGTACTCATTACACTACTCAGGAATCTACCTGCTTTTATCGTTTTGTATTCGATGTTGGTTTGTAAAACAAACTCCCTGAGTTCCGTAATAGTAAACGAAAATTCTGATTATCACAACGTGAATTGTGCTTTCTCCTGGCCGAACTCCATCTTTCTATCTTATGGATCCTGAGTTTTTCCACATTCCTAAGGTTTATTAAATGCATACGAAAATTTACGAGATATGTTTCACAGTAGGAACTTATTGTGCTGCAGAAAATGCTAAAATAGTGAAAACTGCTAAATTACTGGGTCTCGTACAGGTTTCTAAATTCTTACACATATACGCAAAAGCATAATGCTAAATGCTAAAATAGTGAAAACTGCTAAATTACTGGGTCTCGTACAGGTTTCTGAATTCTTACACATATACGCAAAAACATAATACGAGCCTACCAATACAGATTCAGCTGGTTATCGGAGACACTTTTCAAGGGCGTAGTAACTGTAAAATGAAGCATTAAATCAGTCTATTCATCTTCTCTGTGGGAAATGCCGATAGCCAGTAAACAGATGGAAGTACCGCTGCGCCAAAATATGAGGGTTTGCACGAAGCTCACTGACACCACGGGACAAAAGAGGAAGAATACCCTGTACAGCTATATGACCACTCCTATTTAGCAGCCGGTGGCAGACGTCCATATCATAAGAGTGCGATGTTGACTGAGGTTGCGTCAGAACAAGTTAGTGGACGCCTGGTAATCTGGCAGGCTAATGCACAGAAGCTGCCGTTCGTCCAAAGACCAGCGTGACTCAGTTTTAATAGCTTTATTATATGCACGAAGAAATCACTAGAATTACCTCTTGTTACCCTAATTTAGTTATTAGTTCAAGCATTCGAAAGCTAGACCAAAGGTCGATCATTCAAAAATTCTTAAACAAGCTAAATAGGTCTTTCGCCGGCATTAACAGCCAGACTCTCAATGGATGATTAATCCGAAAATATTTTCAATCACTTTATGGTTACTGATTTTTAATTTACTGTTTTGTGAATTGTAATTTGACAGTAAGGCACTGAAAATTTAAAGCATGTTGTGGGTTTATTCAATAATGTGACAAGATGGTAGCCTTGTTGAAAACGATGTCCAAATAATCAGTTACAACTAACCTAAACGCAATGACCTACGAATATGAATTATAGAATTGGAACTTTCAAGCCATAATATTACACAAGGTGCTATTATCAAATGAGAAGTAACATTAGTGGAGGTCCATGTGATTGAATTAGCTGTTTATTGTAGTCCATTCAAAGGCCCACCACCCGTTTCGCAACATAAAGGTACATCCTCAGGTGTATTTAAGTAATCACTTGATGCGTGATGGGAATTACAATGCTCCAAGGTGCAGCTACAAACGAAAGTGACTAGTCAAACTAAAAGGCTCTGAAAAACCGATGGTGGGCTTCCTAAATAAAATCCGTAAGCTGCGAAAATGTGGCTTTGGATGGTTCAATAAGCGGGAGAAGCGTTCATTGGAATTCGCACAGCAACTCATATGGTTAGTTGGACAGAAATGCCTATACAAAATTCGATAATGACCATCGACACCTGGATCAGATCGGATACTCAGTTGGCCTGCCTGATCCATCTGACGATTAATTTAATCGAATTTTGTACACACATTTCCGTCCAACTGACCATACGCGTTGCTGTGCGAATTCCAATGAGCGCTTCTCCCTCTTATTGGACGCCCTCCATTTGTGTTCAATAGCCTTTCTGTTTGATGTAAACCGTTGAGGGACCACTCACTTCCGTTTATAGCTGCACACCTTGGAATATCGTAATTACTAAAAAGCACGAAGTGATTACTGAAATGAGCCTGAGGATCTACCTTTAAGGTTTGTCTTTGAATGGACTACAATAAACATCCTACTGACCCAGAAGGAGGCCACTGTAAACGCGGTCGAAAATTGATTTTTTCAGCATAGTGTTTCACTTTATGAAGCAGTGCAATGCAAAGAAAAATTTCATGTCAGCACAAAAAAATTCTTTAGCTTGTCTGTCATATCATCAAATTAGATTTTGTTTTCCTGCCAAACACTGGCTACATTCAACCCTTTCAGACACTGATTCAAATGGCTCTGAGCACTATGGGACTTAATTTCTGAGGTCATCAGTCCCCTATAACTTAGAACTACTTAAACCTAACTAACCTAAGGACATCACACACATCCATGCCCGAGGCAGGATTCGAACCTGCGACCGTAGCGGTCGCGCGATTCCAGACTGTAGCGCCTAGAACCTCTTGGGCACTCTGGCCGGCTCAAACAACTCTGCTTACAATTGTGTACATGAAGTTTTACTGTGTCTTAGCTGCAACAGCAGTATTTTTTCTAATGGAAACCTGAGGTACATATTTGTGAATGTTCAACCTTTTCACCATGCGCAAGTGCTGCCGTCTGTTGGGCATTCCGCTATATAACTGAATATTGTT
This sequence comes from Schistocerca americana, assembly GCF_021461395.2. NCBI lineage: Eukaryota > Metazoa > Arthropoda > Insecta > Orthoptera > Acrididae > Schistocerca > Schistocerca americana. The sequence goes on from NC_060121.1 coordinate 363,622,688, forward strand.
ATTTCGCGTGGTAATTATTGAATGATCATTTTACTATTTATTCCAATACAGAATATTTCATAATTAGTTATTTAAGTCCATAAAATTAAACCAAGTGTGCCAGTGTGTTCTGAAAGTGAGTACATATTTTTGTATAAATCGAGTATACAGAATCATTTAAAAAATCACCTAAGAGCATTATGACACAAATAAAAATTTTACGTCCCCCCGGAAAAAATTCTAGTTTGAAAGAGTTAAATCTGCTATGAATCTCTCTATGTTTTCATGGTAGCCTTCTAACATGGCTGTCGCACCATGACCGGTTTTCCCATCCTTCACAACTTTACTCGGCACGTACCTTTGTAAAACACATTGTGTAAAATTCTAGAAATTCTTCAATCTGTAATCCACCATTTAACGCCTCAAACCACCCAACCCCTTTTCTTTAATAAACCGAAGTTCACTGAATAAAACAGCTAATTTTTCACATATCTCATTGCTTATGACGTCATATCTCACGAACTATATGTCGCGCAATGATACAATTTTGGAGATGGATTCTATGGTCTATGTGGATACTGTCTACAGAACATGTTGCGAACAGAGTTAGTAGTGAAGAAGTAATAAACTAAAATGTATACATGAAGTTGAATTTTGAGAGCTCACGATTGCACACAGCTGTATGACTCCAAAATCAATTATAAAACACGTCGTTAACAGACCATCTTTTGGTGTCTGTACACAATAAGAAACAAAAGTAAGGCACAATGCATCATCACATAAGAAGGATGGTTTAAGCACCGCTATTTTTATTGATTACTGAGGACAGGCCCAACGTTACTCTGTATTTACTTCATTTGCAGACTAATAATGATTGCAATTGGGAATGGTATGTTTTAGGTTGGTTAATACCTCCAAGTACATGTGGCATGTGTGAGCTATTAATGCTAATTTTCCCCTGGGCAGCAGGTCAGGTGTTGAAGTGTGGACATGTGGACGCAAAATGGTTAGTCTATACTGACAGGCGTAGTCTGCTTAGTGGTGCAGTTACGACCGTGCAGAAGACATCAGATAGTAAATTATGCGACGCGTTTGCAGGAGGATTGTTAGACGAAGAGAAGAAACAACTAACGCACTGATGTGAGTACATTTGAAGACTCTGCATATCAGCTTTTGTTTGTCAGTTAGGTTTTGATATTTGTTGAAGCTTTCTTTGTTTATGTAGCAATTTTTTAACCAGCCTATTAAACCATGGTGGGTTTTTCTCATCTCTAAAGACCTTGCTAGCAACATACTTGTCTAAGTCTTACTGAACGATGCTTTTTGAATTTTTGCCCTTTGCCCCAAGCACTAGATATCTGTGGTAACCACTCAGATACTGTGCTATTTCTAACCTCTCACTCTTGTTAAGCAAGAATATTTCCGTACGTTTCTTTATACTCCTTATAATATAGGTAGTCACAGCCTTTTGATCACTGATACCTTCTTCTTATACCTCTTTAACTGATTAAAGAAGTTCAGGTCTGTTTGTTGTTAAGAGCCCTAAGACATTACCTTCACTCATGGAAAAATTCCAGTAGTACTTGGTGTAAGAGCTGCACATTTTTGGACTGATGTCAGCTGATAAGTATACCTGCTTAAAGGAAGTCCCCCTAAATAAGGGCTCACCTTCAAAGGATGTCATGTTTCCAAGTAGAGAAGGAATTGGCATATTTCATCAAAATATAAGATGTATTAAAGATAAAGTTAGTGAACTGCTTATAGATGTTGATTTTGAAATTATTACTATATCGGAGCACCGCTTAAATAATTTTACAATTTACTTTACCAAGATACAGATTAGCTGGCTGTTTTTCAAGAAGTTCCATTTGAGTCCATAGACTTATCATGGCACTACACTGATCAGATATTTGAATGTTGTGCAGGGGCAGTTGAATTTAGTGAAACTAAACTTCTAATTGTTGTTGTTTATAGGTTCCCTAACTCTGACTTCAGGGCATTTATGCTCAAGCTAGAGAGGGTTTTTGATTCACTTTTTAGGAAGTACCAAAAATTAGATTATATGGGGTGACTTCAATATTAATCTTGTATTTGATGGTCCAAGAAAAAGGATGTTGGTAGATCTCATAAATCCATATGATGTGATGCAGACCGTGTTTTTTCCAAGTAGAGTGCAGGGGAACAGTAGCATTGCCATAGAAAATATATTTATTCATTCTTCATTACTAGATGGGCATTCTGTTAGTAAAAGGGTGTATGGCCTTCCAGACCATGATGCACAAATTTTAACGCTAAAGACTTTTGTACTCAAACAATTATCACATATACCGTAATTAAAAACAATGTAGGAAGGTTAATCAAACAGCAATAGAGAGCTTTTTAAACCCTGTCAAGGAACAAGAGTGAAAGAATCTTTATAGCGCCGATAACATAGATGACAAATATAATGCTTTCCTTTACACATTTCTCATGCTCTTTGAGAGTTGCTTTCCATTAGAACGCTCTAAACGGGGTACTAGTAGTAAAAGGTAACCGGCGTGGTTGACTAGTGGGATAAGGATAGCGTGTAGAACAAAGCGGAAAATATGCACTACCAACCATTAAAATTGCTAGACCACGAAGATAACGTGCTACAGGCGCGAAATTTAACCGACAGGAAGAAGATGCTATGATGTGCAAATGATTAGCTTTGCAGAGCATTCACACAAGGTTGACGCCGGTGGAGACACCTAAAACGTGCAGACATGAGGAAAGTTTCCAACAGATTTCTCATACATAAACAGCAGTTGACCGGCGTTGCCTGGTGAAACGTTGTTGTGATGCCTCGTGTAAGGAGAAGAAATGCGTACCATCACGTTTCCGACTTTGATAAAAGTCGGATTGTAACCTATCACGACTGCGGTTTATCGTATCGCGACATTGCTGCTCGCATTGGTCGAGATCCAATGACTGTTAGCAGAATATGAAATCGGTGGGTTCAGGAGGGTACTACGGAACGCCGTACTGGATCCCAAAGGCCTCTTATCACTAGCAGTCGAGATCACAGGCGTCTTATCAGCATGGCTGTAACGGATCGTGCAGCCACGTCTCGATCCCTGAGTCAACAGATGGGGATGTTTGCAATACAACAACCATCTGCACGAACAGTTCGACGACGTTTGCAGCTGCATGGACGATCAGCTCGGAGACCATTCCTGCGGTTACCCTTGACGCTGCATCACAGACATGAGCGCCTGCGATAGTGTACTCAACGACGAACCTGGGTGCACGAATGGCAAAACGTCATTTTTTCGAATGAATCCAGGTTCTGTTTACAGCATTATGAAGGTCGCATCCGTGTTTGGCGACATCACGCTAAACACACATTGGAAGCGTGTATTCGTCATCGCCATACTGGCTTTTCACCCGGCGTGATGGTACGGGGTGCCTTTGGTTACACGTCTCGGTCACCTCTTGTTCGCATTGACGGCACTTTGAACAGTGGACGTTACATTTCAGATGTGTTACGACCCGTGGCTCTACCCGTCATTCGATCCCTGCGAAACCCTACATTTCAGCAGGATAATGCACGACTGCATGTTGCAGGTCGTGTACTGGCCTTTCTGGATACAGAAAATGTTCGACTGCTGCCCTGGCCAGCACATTCTCCAAATCTGTCACCAATTGAAAACGTCTGGTCAATGGTAGCTGAGAAACTGGCTCGTCACAATACGCCAGTCACTACTCTTGATGAACTGTGGTATCGTGTTGAAGCTGCATGGGCAGCTGTACCTGTACACGTCACCCAAGCTCTGTTTAACTCAATGCCCAGGAATATCAAGGCCGTTATTACGGCCAGAGGTGGTTGTTCGGGGTACTGATTTCTCAGGATCTATGCACCCAAATTGCGTGAAAATGTAATCACATGTCAGTTCTAGTATAATATATTTGTCCAATGAATACCCTTTTATCATCTGCATTTCTTCCTAGTCTAGCAATTTCAGTGGCCAGTAGTGTATCTATGTTAGAAGTAGTCACAATCAAGCTATAGTAACCCATTACAAACAGTGCTGTAAGATGATTAAAATGTTATTAGGAAGGCAAAGAGTATTTAGTACGAAAATAGAATATCTAATTCACAGAATAAAATTAAAACCATATGGTCAGTTGTGAAGGAAGTGTATGGTCATCAGGTTGAAGCCGACGATATAACGTCAGTTCGTAATAAAAATATTTCTGTTACTGATAAATCAGATATTTGTACAGCATTTAACAATCTTTTCTGAGCATTGCTGGTGAATTAAATAGAAATTTAGTGTCTTCAGGGAATCTTATAAACCTCATGGCAAATGCCTCTCCGAGATTGTCTGAAATACTCCTTTGTGATATAGACAAGGGTAGACTGAGTCAATAATTAAATCACTGAAGACTAAGGACTCTCATGGATATGATGGAGTGCCAAGCAGAATATTAAAGTATTGTGCTGCACACGTTGGCCCTGTATTTAATCATATTTGTAATTTTTCCTTTAGGTATGGTTAGTTTCTTGAACGATTTAAGTTATCAGTAGTAAAGCCGTATTATAAAAAGGGATCGAGGGATAATGTAGACAATTTTAGACCTGAAACTTCCTGGCAGATTAAAACTGTGTGCCCGGCCGAGACTCGAACTCGGGACCTTTGCCTTTCGCGGGCAAGTGCTCTACCGTCTGAGCTACCGAAGCACGATTCACGCCCGGCCCTCACAGCTTTTCTTCTGCCAGTATCTCGTCTCCTACCTTCCAAACATTACAGAAGCTCTCCTGCGAACCTTGCAGAACTAGTACTCCTGAAAGAAAGGATACTGCGGAGACATGGCTTAGCCACAGCGTGGGGGATGTTTCCAGAATGAGATTTTCACTCCACTGCAGAGTGAAAATCTCATTCTGGAATTTTAGACCTATTTTTATGCCATCAGTGTTTGCACAGTTATTGAATAGGCTGTGTATGTAAGGATAGTTGATCGCTTTATATCACACGATTTGCTAGCAACGTTGGACCATTATGGGATACGGGCAATAGCTCACAATTGGTTCACCTCCTACTTTAGCAACAGACAGCAAAAGGCAATTATTCACAGAGTTGAGAATGGCTGTGATGTGGCGTCTGAGTGGGGTTCAGGCGAATAGGGGGTGCCGCAGGGATCAGTGTTGGGGCCACTCCTGTTCCTTATTTATATATATAAATGATATACCCTCTAGTATTGCTCTAGTATTACGGGTACCTCTAAAATATTTCTGTTTTCTGTCGACACTAGCTTGCTAGTAAAGGATGTTGTGTGCAGCATTGGCTTGGTTTCAGATAGTGCAGTTCACGACATAAGTTCATGGCTTGTAGAAAATAAATTAACGCTAAATCACAGTAAGACTCAGTTTTTAGAGTTTCGAATACACAATTCAACAAAACTTGACGTTTTAATTTCAGAGAATGGGCATATGACTAGTTAAACTGAACAGTTCACATTTCTATGTGTTCAGACAGATAGTAAACTGTCGTGGAAAACCCAAGTTCAGGATCTTGTTCAAAGACTTAGTGCTGCCATTTTTACTACTCGAACGGTATCTGATGTACGTGATCGTTCGACACGATAATTATTCTACTGTGCTTATTTTCACTCTCTTATGTCGTTTAATATTATGTTTTGGGTAGCTCTTCCCATTCTAAACGGATATTTTTGCCTGAGAAACGGGCGGTTCTGGCAGTAAGTGGTGTGAGGTAACGAACCTCTTGTCGACCCGTTTTCACTAGTCTCTGTATTTTGACATTGGCCTCTCAATGTATATGTTCCTTACTGTCACTTCTTGTTCACAATATTAACTTATTCCCAAGAATAACCAACTTTCGCTCAGTTAATACTCGGCAGAAATCAAACCTGCATTGAATCGGACTTCGTTAACTCTTGTGCAGAAGGGTGTGCGGTATACTACTGCATCCATTTCCAATAAGCTACCACAATAATTCAAAAATCTTAGCAGTAATCAACGCTTTCAAATCGAAACTGAGGACATTCCTCATGGGTCACTCTTTCTGTTCTGTACAGTACTGCCTTGGAAAATTTAGCTGATTCGTGTTGAATTGTTGATTGCGTTTACTTAAACTTATTGCATGACTTTTTCGGGTTCATGAACATTTTATTTTTATCTATTATTGCTTTTATTTGGTAACCTCATGTACTGACACGTTCCATGACCCTGCAGATTTGCTCCTCAATTTGGTCCTACTGTAATATTATTGGATTTCAGATACTTTGCATATGAGATATTTGTCATAAAAGAAAAGAACAGGCAGCGAGCTGTAGTTCGTAAAAATGCTAAGCATCACAGCGCGAGAGTAAAGAGACGAAATGTTTTTTTAATGTGCGCCTATACCAAAACGCGCATCCAGCGTTTAAATACTCTAAACACTATGACCCGCTGGGGGCAGATATTTAAAATCATTTCCGCTGCGCTTGATAGCAAGAAGCTGCGAAACAGAAGAATGAACAATCTATCTTTTGTTAAGAAATATTCTAGAGACTTCATTATCCCTCGTACTTTTGGTCGCCAACATGTTAAGACGTACTACATAGCACTGCTACAAGTTGTATTTTTATTTTGTGTAAAAACTATGTGAAACGACGAACAAACATTCGGTAACTCGGGTGAGGATACAGTGTACTTACGCACACGCAAGGACATTTAATTTTAAGAAGGAACGGACTGACAAAACAGCGATTATTGGACTGCGCCATGTACAAAAGAAATATCACTTGTAAGTCATGCATTTACTGTGTATTTGTCAATGTCTAGAAGTTTAAAGCCAATTAGTTCAAAATATATTAATATTGTACGATGCAGTAATTTTCTTCTTATTCTTTTCTTTCACTAACCAAAAATGATGTTCAAATTGTATATGAGCTTTGTTACAGGTTCGCTCATTATCGCGGTGTCTCGATTGTATTTGGGAGACCACTAATGCGTTCAATTTCCGATATGTTAATCTTTCTCTTACGAAATTCCACTAATTTGTTTTCAATTCCGTTTTTATATTCAAATAGGTCTCTTAGGTATTTTCATCGAAGATTCTGATAGCGTGAAGGCAATCCGGGTCAAAAGGTCAATTAAGAAAGCCCCTTCGCGTAATCAATCCGTACGTCTCCTGAACACAATCGAGAACCGACGAATCGGTGATCAATTAATAATCTCTCTCTCTTTTTAAGTTACGAAAAAACAGCCACACAGGACAGCCGTAAGCACGCAATCAGTGTTAGGTTACATTTTGTCAGTAAATATTACCAACAAACAGTTACAGCATCACTATTATTATTTACTACTATTTCTTATACAGAATAAGCAAGTTCCTAACGCCAGATGTGGCGCCCGAACAGGGACCTGACTAAAAACTAATCTGTTCTTTTTATTTTTCATGCCACCATCTGGAGGAAATTTGGAAGCGGTGGTATCAGCGAGAAACGATTTTTAAAATGTTTGAAATCATGTGTATATTTTGTTATAGAAGTCGATATCTGCTCTTATTCTCAAATACTACACTCCTGGAAATGGAAAAAAGAACACATTGACACCGGTGTGTCAGACCCACCATACTTGCTCCGGACACTGCGAGAGGGCTGTACAAGCAATGATCACACGCACGGCACAGCGGACACACCAGGAACCGCGGTGTTGGCCGTCGAATGGCGCTAGCTGCGCAGCATTTGTGCACCGCCGCCGTCAGTGTCAGCCAGTTTGCCGTGGCATACGGAGCTCCATCGCAGTCTTAAACACTGGTAGCATGCCGCGACAGCGTGGTCGTGAACCGTATGTGCAGTTGACGGACTTTGAGCGAGGGCGTATAGTGGGCATGCGGGAGGCCGGGTGGACGTACCGCCGAATTGCTCAACACGTGGGGCGTGAGGTCTCCACAGTACATCGATGTTGTCGCCAGTGGTCGGCGGAAGGTGCACGTGCCCGTCGACCTGGGACCGGACCGCAGTGACGCACGGATGCACGCCAAGACCGTAGGATCCTACGCAGTGCCGTAGGGGACCGCACCGCCACTTCCCAGCAAATTAGGGACACTGTTGCTCCTGGGGTATCGGCGAGGACCATTCGCAACCGTCTCCATGAAGCTGGGCTACGGTCCCGCACACCGTTAGGCCGTCTTCCGCTCACGCCCCAACATCGTGCAGCCCGCCTCCAGTGGTGTCGCGACAGGCGTGAATGGAGGGACGAATGGAGACGTGTCGTCTTCAGCGATGAGAGTCGCTTCTGTCTTGGTGCCAATGATGGTCGTATGCGTGTTTGGCGCCGTGCAGGTGAGCGCCACAATCAGGACTGCATACGACCGAGGCACACAGGGCCAACACCCGGCATCATGGTGTGGGGAGCGATCTCCTACACTGGCCGTACACCACTGGTGATCGTCGAGGGGACACTGAATAGTGCACGGTACATCCAAACCGTCATCGAACCCATCGTTCTACCATTCCTAGACCGGCAAGGGAACTTGCTGTTCCAACAGGACAATGCACGTCCGCATGTATCCCGTGCCACCCAACGTGCTCTAGAAGGTGTAAGTCAACTACCCTGGCCAGCAAGATCTCCGGATCTGTCCCCCATTGAGCATGTTTGGGACTGGATGAAGCGTCGTCTCACGCGGTCTGCACGTCCAGCACGAACGCTGGTCCAACTGAGGCGCCAGGTGGAAATGGCATGGCAAGCCGTTCCACAGGACTACATCCAGCATCTCTACGATCGTCTCCATGGGAGAATAGCAGCCTGCATTGCTGCGAAAGGTGGATATACACTGTACTAGTGCCGACATTGTGCATGCTCTGTTGCCTGTGTCTATGTGCCTGTGGTTCTGTCAGTGTGATCATGTGATGTATCTGACCCCAGGAATGTGTCAATAAAGTTTCCCCTTCCTGGGACAATGAATTCACGGTGTTCTTATTTCAATTTCCAGGAGTGTATATGACGATACTGATTAGTCACACGTCGTGCGAGCTTTAATAATTGAATTATGTGTTGTTTCTGGGAGGACGACAGGGACAGGTGTAAGCGAAATTCAGTGTCCGCTAAAATTCCCCGCTGGTGGGACGAGAGGCGTGTGGCCACCAACTCGCCTGAGGTTCCCTGTGGTTGAATAGAGGCGTCTCGAGATGTTACCAGAATTTTTCGTTTGGGCGCATGAAGCCGGTGAGACAGCTAGCCGAGAGTGCTACTCTCTGGCCAGCGGTACTGTTAGCCGCCTTTCTGCTGCATGCTGCGCTGTTCTTCAACTGGGTCCTGAAGACAATCAGAAACGCAGCTGTGCGTTTTCTGGAAACAAAGCACAGGGGAAGCCACAACCATGTTTTCGCATACAGCATGGGAAACGAGCGACTTTTCCCACAACACACGTGTAGCCAATAGGGAAAGAAAGAAGCGCCTATTGCCAACTTCTGGTTAGTCTACTGCGGTACAACAGGCACTAAATGGGAAACTTAGGCAAGCCTTCCCTGCAAAGTTGTGTGGAAAAAAAACACGCATTTCTTAGTGTTAAACCCGGAGATTGGCACCGTCTGTGTGTGAGACCAGAGTAAAGTGAGTTGGAGAGGAGTCAGGATGCAGAGAAGTTGCTGGACGGTGCTATCTGGCACCGCAGAGCGATGTCTTTTCCGCATGGGTTACGAGTGGTGACCGGTCCAAACCGGCGCGTCTTATACCTGTTACGAGGAAGTGCCGCGCATGGCGTTTATGATACTTGTAGGCTGCGCAGCTCTTAACTTGTGACTGCTTGCCGCAAGTTGTGTTGTTGCTATTTGGTTCGGAGTTTGTATGACGAAGGTCGCGTTCCAAGCTTCGCCACTACTGCTGTATTTGTGAGCTGCCCAGGATTTGATAAGTAGTTTTCCCAAAAACTCAGGAACGCGTCGCTGTTCCAGAGTTAAACAGGTACCACCACCTGGAACGTTATGATTAACTAGGGGAACGGAATTGCTTCATTTCCGGTTTATATAAATATTTTAATTAATTTTTCTTAGTGATAAACTGAAGTTCACCTGCTTTTACACGTGCAGAGAGGTGTTTCTGCTTTTTCAGTACCACTTCTGTGGTGTGATAATTTCCAAAGTATCTATTTGCAAGTGGAATTAATAGCGTTCCAAGTTGGTGAGTGTGTGTGACTTGCAGATATTCCTGGCCTCTGCTGAAACCACGAGCGACGGCAAACGTAAAAAAAAAAGTCAAGAAGGTAAGTGGGAATTGTGGAACTGGATGAGTGTAGTCTGGGTAATTTGCACGCCGTGAGGTAAGCTGCCTGTACACATATACACTGTTTCTACGTTATTTGTCTTGTTGTGTTATAAATTACATGTTCATGACACTGACGGTGGAAGAGCAACGAGTACATTAGAAAAACAGTATATGTTTTGGTCCATGAGTCAAATATTTGACACACGTCTGCGTACCATGGGATGGGCTGAGGATGGTACCGTGTACCGAAACCAGTAGCCAGGAGGCAAAATAAATAAATTGCGACAATAGACTAGAACTTATAATTTTTCATTATTGTGTTAAACCTTTAAAGTAAGATTACACTCTTTGAGACTAGATTGTAACAGCACTTTACGTTTCTTAATTCGATCGAAAATTATATGAATTGGAGAAAATTAAATTTTTATTGTTCCTGAAAGCCGTTAGATAGACAACCTGCAATTATGCATCTGCGTGGCCGTTTAGCCGTTTAGTATTATAGATATTATTTAGTACCGGTATCAGAGATTAATGCTTGAGGTAATCCGAAGCCCATTTCCTGTCTCAGCTAGTAAACATTACCAGTAGTACTGTAATTGTCTAGTAATGGCCATAATCATCATGTAGCTTACGATGGTTCTACGACGAAATTACCTCAAAAAAGTGATTGATCAAGATAGTCGTATTTACGTCGGGATGAACCGTATGTCGAAGCAGCAGGGTATCATTCCGAGCGTTAGACATGTCCTGCGTCGCCAGCCGGTCGTGAAATATGCTCTTCGCTTGAGGGATGGGCGCGGCAGCGCACCCTGCTATAGTGCGTATGCCAGGCACGCACTGCTCCTGCGTGACCGATGCTCCGAAATTTCGGCGCGTAACGCGGAAGGCCGCGGGCCGTGGACGTGGACGTGGACGCGGACGTGTCCCGCCAGCCTTCCGCGTGCCGTGACTCACGCCAGCACACGCGTGACGGAGCGCAGCTGCGACCGCCGCTACGCAACGCCCAAACTTATGGCGGCGCGGCCCGTAGCGCTGTTTCGCCACCTGAGATATATGGCCGAGCGCACAGCCGCTTCTTCTGCGGGAACGGGCAATGTCTGGGAAACCAGTTCCTTCTAGCAATCCGAGGATGCGCACCGCTACGCTGCAGAATTCTAGTTGGCGTACCATAAGCACACCGGGCAAAAAATTTTCCCTCCCTCCCACCTCCCCCTTCCCCAGGAGACACCACCCTAACATTTTGCATCATTGTCTCCAGCGTCGAAAAAGGAAGGTAATCCCTACATTCCCTTAAGTTTGCAATATCGAATGAAGTCACTCAATGATGAATGTATCCCGTCGAGCTACAAAAACTAAGCGGAGGTTGAGCTTGTAGTGAAAAAGTCATTCTGAAGTCCAAATATCGTCATGGGGAGACAGACGACGCTCCGTTTCACGTGGCCCCTCCAACCTCCTGCAGTATCTGACGAATGTTCGTAGATACTATTTCTTTTTCCTTCTCTCTCTCTCTCTCTCTCTCTCTCTCTCTCTCTCTCTCTCTCACACACACACACACACACACACACACACACACTCCCTCTCCGTCCTTTGTCTTTATTTGTTCTTTTTATGGTCTTCTTTCCCAAGATTCGTTCATGCAGCCTTCCACAGTAGTCTGTACAGTACAACCCTCTCCAGCATACACCCACTTCAGCCTGTGTACTGTGGTCAATCTGGGAAACGGGACTGATCACATCATACTCCATATGGAGATGTCCAGAATAGGGGAGCATTTGAGCATTTGGTCAGCGACATAGTTGAAATAAACATTATGATTTATTTAAGGACAACAGCCATAATGTACTTTGCGAATAAATTGCCATCATTTTCTTATTATTCATTTATTTCACACTACCGCGACTTCAGCTTTATAGCCATTATCAAGTACGACGGTGAAACAGTCATTAAATATCTGACCTGTCTGGATGACATGTTGTCTTCGGAATATAATAACACAGATCTGGTTATACACACCAATCGTCGCACTAAGTCCTCGCGCTCAGATCTTATAATGTGACAACTGGTGTATACGGGGTGTCTCGGGAGCAATGGTCGATATTCTGCGATGTGACAAGAACGGTCATTCGAAGCAAAAGTGTCCGGTGAACATGGGCTCGCAAATGCATACGTAAAGAGCTATGAGCACTTCTTCATTCTTGATGCTGTGAAACAAACCTCTTCTACTGCAACCTTTTTCCTGTCTATAATTTGAGAGGTGATATTATGAATCAAAACGAGAAAGAAATGTCCAGTAAACACAGGCTCTGATGTGTATACTTTAGGAGCCATGAACAACGGCTGATCCTCGCTACTGCGAAACACATCTCTTCTACTGAACAATTGCAGGTACCTCTGAAGGTAAGCATCTTACAGCCCATGCTTCCTAGACAATTCTTTCTTGTTTTTCTCTGTACTACCTCCTCCCAAAATATGGAAAGCAGATAGCTTACAAGACATTTGTTTCACAGTTCAAAGATGAAGTGCTCATAGCTGTTAAGATACGCACTTTAGAGTCCATGTTTAATGGATCTTTTTTTTCTTCTTTTTGTCCATACTACCACCTATGAAAGTTTCCCATTATAAAATATTAGCAACAACAGTTCTGATGCATTTATTCCACTGTCACAGGTACCAGAACGTTTTTAGTTTGTAGCTTCCGACTCGGTCGTTTCCAGACCAGGGTCCCTTATGTCAAATTGATACATTTACACTTCGCATCATCCCTCAAACTTTTTAAGATCATAATGGAATGACATATTCAGACGACGATACGCCATCCAGACATACCTGATATTTAATGACAGTTACACCTTTACACTTAACAATAGAAATAAAGCCAAGAACGAGATACAGCGAAGAAAAACAATAAGCGAAATATTACAGTAGAGTGGTGACAGTTTCATTAATGAAAAATCCTGATTGATGTTTACGGTAACCTGCATAAGTGTACCAAAGTCATGGTAAGGAAAACACCCTGAAACATCACGGACCGATCTACGATCTCATCTTTTCCTCTATTTTCTCATCAGTCTTCTGACGGGTTAAATGCGGGCCGATCCGCTACGAATTACCCTCCCGTGCCAACCTCTTCATCTCATAGTAGCTTTTGCAACTTACGTCCTCATTTATTTGCTGGATGTATTCCAATTTCTATCTTCCTCTTCAGTTTCTATCCTCTACAGCTCCGTCTGGTACGATGGAAGTTTTACCCTCATGTCTTAACAGAGATTACTTATCATCCAGTCCCTTCTTCTTGTGTGTTTAACATCTATTCCTTTTTCTCCGATTCTGAAGAGGACCTCCTCATTCCTTAGCTTATCAGCCCACATAGAGGACCTCCTCATTCTTTAGCTTATCAGCCCACATAATTTTCAACATTCATCCGTGGCACCACATCTCCAATGCTTCGATTCTCTTCTGTTCCAGTTTTCCCACAGCCCATGTTTCACTACCGTAGAATGCTGTGCTCCACACAATGCAAGATAAACGCCTCATTTAACCGTCGGTGCACTAGGTGCTTCTCATTATTTGAAAAGGGTAAAATCGCATCGCGTCGTACCACATCATACGGTTCCACTCAGCTACGTTCCAATTTCTAACATCCACTGCATGCACTACCCTTCACAAAGCTCGCTCGAAATGTGGTTGAGATATACCCGCATTCATCGATAGGAGCAGTTCCTGTCGGCTTTCAGTTCGACTGTGAAATCAAGGAGTAATACTCGTTGTAGATAACAGTCGGTCGGTCATAAACTTTTTTACAACTGGCCTTACTCCGTGTTAAGTGACCGCGTGTAGGACACCATTCCTTGTAAAGATATCGGCCATCTTCATTCACGATGCGATGACAGGCACGTCCATACACGGCATATAACACCTTTCTGCCATTTTGTCACGTATCCAAATCGATCAGTCTATCTGCACCGATTCCATACTTAGGACTGGCACACACACGCCACTTCAGTCCACTGACTTAAGTCTGTGATGGAGGACCACGTGACCCCCTGGTACCAATTCCACACCCACTACAGTGATCCAAGGTGACCAGTCTGCTATTTCAAAGGGGTGACTAATATATTATCCGTTGAACTTATCGTCTAATTATTCTGTGCTCTTCTTTCCCCATTTCATCAAAAATTCTTTTATTGGCAACAGCGATCAATATGTTTTTAGGATGTATCCACACCTGAAAATATCTATCTAATTTGCATACTATGTGAAAGTTAAGTTGCTATATTATTGCGGCCAGGCAATGTAATAGATTGATTACTTATCAGCTGGATCAGAACACGATGATCCTCCTTTGCGAACTTACAGTATTGATTGATACTGCAAAGAAATGTTCAAAAATTCTGAAAAATAATCTTACATAAGTTTAAAAAAATTTTCGAAAATGAATGAAAATTTTTCAAAGCCACGTTAGCTATACACAGGTTCCTTCATTAGGCAACATAACAGATTTCACACCATTACAAATGTTACGGGATATCGATATGCACATATAGTGGTAAGCCAAAACATTATGATCACTGCCCACCGTGAAGTTGGATGCAGCCTAGTGGTATCGCGAGCACGTAACGCGGTAACAAAAGTATGTAAGCGGAGCAGACACGGACGGGGGAACACCCTAGCGAAGTTACGGGCTTCTAGTGGGGAAATCCATTGAAATAATCAACTTTGATAAAGGACAGATTATTACTATGCAGGGCCTGTGAACGAGTATCTCTAAAGTGGCGAAGCTGGTCGAATTTTCGTGTGTTACTCTCGTGAGCATCTACGGAAAGACGGTGAAACTACCACTAGGCACTAAAAGGTTGGACGTCCATGACTCTTCACAGAACGTGGGTGCTGGAGGCTTGTCTGCACGATAAAGTGATCTGTGACCTCTCTGCCGAAAGAGTACAATGCTGGTGCACGCAGGAGTGTTTCGGAGCCCACCGTTCATCGTACGCAAATCAGGGTTCCGTTATTTATGCGAATTACATGACCTCGGAGTACACATCTCATGCCACATACGAAACTACCAACAAACTGTCGGATCCATGATACCCAGAATCAGCGATGTATTTCGTTCCAAAGACGGACTGACATGTTATTAAGCTAGTGGTCACAATGATTTGGCTCACCAGTGTATGTTACGTATGAAGGTAGTTCCTCATACACGAGGTATAACATAGCAGTGCATTGCCTAAGCTGTCATTTGTACGCAGGTGATTCGTGTGAAAAGGATTCCGACGTGATTACGGCCGCACGACGCGTATTAACAGACTCTGAACGTGGAGTGGTAGTTGGAGCTAGATGCAGGACACATTACGTTAAGGAAATCGTTAGGGAATTCAATATTTCCAGATCGACAGTGTCAGGAGTGGGCCGAGAATACCAAATTTCGGGCGTTACCTCTCACCACGGACAACGCAGCGGTGTTTGCGTAGGTCTGACAGTGCTAACAGACAAGCAACACTGAGTGAAATAACCAAAGAAATCAATGTGTAATGTACCAAGAAGGTATCTGTTACAACAGTGCAGCGAAATTTGGCGTTAATGGTCTATAGCAAGCAGCAGACGACCGATCCGAGTGCGTTTGCTGACAGCACGACATCGCCTGCAGCGCCTCTCCTGGGCTCGTGACCCTATCGGTTGGACCCTAGACGACTGGAAAACCGTAGCCTGGTCGGATGAGTCCCGATTTCAATTGGTAAGAACTGATGGTAGGGTCTGAGTGCGGCGCAGACTCCACGAAGCCATGCACCCAAGTTATCAACAACGTATTGTGTAACCTGGTGGTGGCTCCATAACGGTGTGGGCTGTGTTTACGTGGAATGGACTTTGTCCTCTGGTCCAACTGAACTGATCATTGATTGGAAATGGTGTTCGGCTACCTGGGGACCATTTGCTGCGTTCATGAACTTCATGTTTCCAAACGACGATGGTATTTTTAAGCATGACAGTGCGCCATGTCAGACCATTCACGACAATTCGAGCGAATGATTTGCCCATCCAGATCCCTCGACATGGATCCCAATTAATAGGATGTAATAAAGCGGTCAGTTTGTGCAAAATATCCTGTACCGACAGCACTTTTGCAATTACGGACAGCTGTAGAGGCAACATGGCTTAATATTTCTGCAGGGGACTTCCATTGACTTGTTGAGTCAATGCCACGTCGATTTGCTGCACGACACGATATTAGGAAGTATCTCATGACTTTCGTCGCCTCAGTGTAAAGGTGCACCTTCAGATGATAACTTCCATTTCATAAGGCTAGAGAGAATGTACGATATGCCATCGTTCAATTTGTAATTCGACTAATTGCGCAACCTCTTAAAAGTTGAAATCATGGAATAGTTCTCCTAGCACATGTTTTAATGGTGATCTACATGAACCTGCAGAGATCTTGCGCTCCTCTTTTCGTGCGGACTGCATTTTACGACTACATTTAATGACACAAATTTAATTGACTTTATGTGTATTATAATTTGGCTTGGTATTTTACTGGAGTTTCAGTGTATGAATTCAAAGATCAGCTATTCGATTATCAACCTTTCAAGAGGTTACGTAAGTAATGGGTTTACAACTTGAACGGTGGGACATCGTACATTTTATCAGCCTTATAAACTGAAAAGTTATTATCCCTGAACATGCCCTTTTAATGGTGTGAAATCGGCTTTCTGTTGCATAATAAAGAAAGCTGTATACGGTTAATGATATCTTTAGGAAATTTTATTCATTTTCGGAAACTTTTAAAGTTTTATTTAACAGTATTTTGGAGAATTTTTGGAAATTTCTTTACAGTAACCATGCATAATCTAATCTGTGGTCACCTTAACTATACAGTCTTCGCTTTGTCCGTGGTCTGTTAGACGTGAATCTGCTTGCAGTCGCAGGTACTGCTCGCCACATTCTCGAAGATGTGTCATCCGCTAAACAGACTCATCGCTAAACAGGCGCTCCGCTATGCATACAAGTGGTTGAGCTTTTTGAATAAGTAGTTAGTGCGCTCTCAGCCTACTCACGTGTCCTGTAGCTATTTGTATTCAGATGAAAGAGTAGATTTGAAAATTTGAATGTTACAGAGATCAAATCGATGCACCATTCCGTGTAATGCCCCTACATACTGACCTCTGTTCCTGATTTCAAAGTGCCGCTGACAGAAAATTTCGGTCCTTGAAGCAAAGAACACAATTGACGCACGCAAATCTAATTTCAGAGATGCAAAACATTAGCAATTAGTCGCCGTAATGTAGATTCTTCACGTTCTTCACACTTGAAAATATTAATTTGACGTTAAGTTTCAGACACAGTTCGCGTAATTCCTTTGGATTGCAAGGAGATGATTTGACAACAATAATGGCCAGGAGAGCAACTGGGATGCTTAGACAGTTTAGCATGATTTGACAGCAATGATGGCCAGGGAAGCAACTGGGATGCAACATTTTGTTGCTCTGACCTTGCGGCTTGGACAGTTAAGCTTCCGGAAAAAAGTTGTTTTTGACTAGAAAACATCAATCAAAAAATGAATAGAGTAATATTCATGTAATCTTCAATCCCTCTCCACCACAGATACACACACAGTTTGGCTGGAGTCCAAACAGCGAGCAACGAATTCTCCACTCTACGCAAGAGATAGAGAAAGTTTTCGAAATATCGGTTAAATGTGAAGTATATGTCAGCTGAAAACCCAAACTAGTGCTTATATAGTCCACACAGGCTATTTGTGACAGAGATAGATTCCAAGCAAGGGTAAGTGAATGTACACTGTGGCCTAATTTTTGCACCACTGACCAGTATACGCTTCACCGCACTGCTCCCATGCACTTGCTATCCTAGCAGATGGCGTTTCCTGAAATGACAATATATATGCTGTAAAATTCAGCTACCCTTGTACATTGGTTTAAGTCCATTAATGATGATCCTGTGCCTTCTTCTGCGACTGACGATGTACACTGCGTGACAAAAAATAAGTGAAGCATCCAGAAGGATAAGAAGAAGAAGAAGAAGAAGAAGAAGAAGAGGAAATGAAATGTCATGGGTTGAGAGGACAGGTGAGGCTATTCCAGTGAGCCAAACTTACAGAGAACTTGGCAACATGCGCCCATTTATCTGTTTGACATTATATCCTCTCTGGTCCAGATGCGGGGTGTGATTGCTTTGGGAGAGATGTCATAAAACCACTATATCCTCTCCTGAGACAAACTGGCCCACAACTGTTGTAAGTGGTTCTTCATATCCTGGATACTGGTCCCACACAGGTTCTATCGGGGGACACATCTGGATCCCTGCTGATCACGTGATTCAAGATCACATAGATAGTTCACAGCCACGCTAACCGTGTTTGAACGAGCATTATCATGCTGAAAAATGGTATCGTGGTGCTACAGCATGAGACGTAGCACATGTGGGGTACCGTTGCGCCGTCAGAGCTTCCTCAGTCACTACCAGGCTTGACCTGAAATCATACCCGATTGCTCTCCACAACAGAACTCCAGGAGTAACACCGCTCCAAACATTGAAAGTATGGGATCTCCCACCAGGTGGCAGCCATAGTCGCCAACGATGGTCACTTGGATCAGCACAGAAGCACGATCATCGCTAAATACACAGTGGGAATTCATTCATCAGCAGTCCAAGATTTCTGATCGTAGCACCGCACGGAAAACAGCCGTTTGTCTTGTGGAGTTAACAGAAGCCCACACTGGGCTGCTGCTGGTCTCCGAGCAATGGTGCGAGATGATACAGAATGTTGCAGGAAGTTCAAGAGTCCATTACCTGTTTTCGGATGACAGGCGCAGATGTGAAGGGCTTGCCACGTGCATGGTGCACAATACAGCTGCCGAGAATTCTTCTGGGTTGTATGGTCGTGGTCCATGGAACTCTTCTATCCCTGACGTTTCGCCCAAATCTACGTTAGACATCTTCGGAGGTGCTCCTAGTTGTGCTGAGTCTTGCCGACTGACGAGTCAGACGTCGAAGAACGGTCTAAATATCGCGGAAAGTGGGCGTGGTCTGAATTTCACGTGATAGCAGAGATAAACCTTGTCAAGGATAAAATACAACTATCGATCATAGTACATCAAAGATATAAACTTCTCATCGATTCTGTAGCCCCACTGTCCATATATTGCTGAGTTTCATAGCTTCTTCTTTTCTGTTAAAATTATCTCCATGTTTATATATTTCGATGGCTTCTCTATAAAGCCGTAGATAATAGTTCGTCTAATACATAAATAAAACTTCAGTTTCCAAAAATTTCACTACGTGATTACCCGACAGAAGAGCATGTTCCGCCACGGCGATCCTCCCTTGTGGTAGTCAGGCGTGGTCGACCAGAACCTTGACATGGGGAATATGCCTGGCCTCCTCTCTCCCCCTCCCCCCCCCCCCGCCCCCCCCCCCCCCCCAGTCCACAGCTCGTGGTCTGAGGGGTAGCGTTGCTGCCTCTGGATCACGGCGTCCTGGGTTCGATCCCCGGCCGGTTTGGGGATTTTCTCTGCTGGGGACTGAGTGTTTGTGTTGCCCTCATCATTTCATCATCATCATTTGTGAGAGTGACTAGACTAGACTGTGAAAAGAAGATGGACTGTGTAAAAACTGGGTCTTTGTACGGTCGCTGATGACCGCGCAGTTGAGCGCCCCATAAACCAAACATCATCATCATCTCCCTTTCCCATGCCGTTCAATGTCGGGCCACTGGCCCATCTGAATGCACCACAGATCTCATTATCGCACGATTCTACCAGCCGGCCAAATGGAGATCCACTATGAGACGCTTTTCAAACTCCGCCATCTGTTGATAACGCTGTCACAGACGGGTACGTGTCATCTCACTCAACATCAAACACTGTGAGAGGGGAGAGGGGGGGGGGGGAGGAGGGGGAGAGGGTGTTCGATTGAAAGGTGTTTGGCTGATGGACTAACATTTGCTGGTAGATCACGAAGAGGCGGCCCGCATCTCGTGGTCGTGCGGTAGCGTTCTCGCTTCCCACGCCCGGGGTCCCGGGTTCGATTCCCGACGGGGTCAGGGATTTTCTCTGCCTCGTGATGGCTGGGTGTTGTGTGCTGTCCTTAGGTTAGTTAGGTTTAAGTAGTTCTAAGTTCTAGGGGACTGATGACCGTAGATGTTAAGTCCCATAGTGCTCAGAGCCATTTGAACCATTTTTGAACGAAGAGACGTCGAGAAAGGCTATTTGCATTTGCGTAGAGTTACGTACAAAGTGCAAGTTCAAAACTTAAGGAAATTCAGATACTCAGTTACTGAACACTTCATCTGCTATGTACTCTACGTCTCCACCAACCTATCTCTATATGTGACGGTGAAAGTCTTCTGACAAAAATGGGACCTAACATCTATGGTCATCAGTCCCCAATCTTCTGACAGCAAAGAAGAAAATTCCATATAGAGCATTAAATGTATAGCGTACAATAACACGCGTGTACTTTTGAACTATAACCTCACTCTTACATTTTTACAATACTTTCTTTAATTTATAGTTCTCAGTAGAAAGAACTTACCGTCCAAATTTTATGTCTCTAGTATCAATGGTAAAGGCTGTACGTCAAATCGATGAAAGAAACTATTAACCCCTCTTTCACTTCAATAGGCGTTGCTCTTTCAAAAAAATCCTTCGTTACACAAACAATGTTTCCACCAAATTTCAAGCTTTTCTCCAGTGGTTTAGGCTGCGCGTCATTAGGTTAATCAGTTTCCCCACAAAAGTGGCTGAAAGGCACTGGATGGTCCCATTTATTTGAAGGTAAGTCGTGTACGACACCAGACTCTTTGCAGCAAGATGTGCCACGGCTGTAGACGCGATAGCCGAGCAGTCTGACAGAGGCAAATGTGCAGTGAAGAAGGCAGCACTTAATGAGTCAACCGGCTTTGAACGTGGTATGACAATTGGTTCAAGACGCTTCTGCCATAGCATTTCGGAAATTACACAGGAGTTTTTGTTTCCCAGGTCTACAGTGTCCAGCATGATTCTTTAATATCTCGGAGACCACGTTTCCACTCGTGTAATCCGTGGCACAGGTCCACCACAAACGTCATGACTCCTTCTGTGGAGCCATACCAAGCGTTTGACGGTCAGGTAAGAATCAAACCACCAGCGACTTGAACGTCGGGTGCCAGGAAGCCATTCCTGCCAAGACTGTACGGAGAGAAACGCAATGCTCAGGGCTCAACTGCCGCTGTGCAAGCCACCGACGGACATCATATTCAGTGCCTTCCCATGATTTTTGCCCACTCATTGTGTATAAAACACGTTAAAAAAGTTTTGTATCATCCTTTTATTTCTATATTCATGGCACACACAAAATTATTTCAGAGGTACGCGTTCGTTCTCATTTGCAGTATGTCCAGAACAAAAATAAAATTGACTAAAGACAAAATCATATGTTTCCCGGAGGGATTTTTAACAGCACCACTGAGTAATGTTAACACATGGTCGTACGTCACATTGTTCAGAAACAGGCTTCAATCCGTCGTGGCATGCCATCGATAAGATCATCAACCTAGCCGGGTCGAAACCGTCCCACTATTCAATGGCGATTCTGCCTAAATCGCGCGCAGTACATGGTTGTTGTCGACGTCCCAAAACAGCGCGTTTCAGTCGATCCCATACATGTTCGATTGGTTTCACGTCTGGGGCACAGGCAAGTCACTCTATTCTTGTGATCCTAGCATGCTGAAAGAACGTGTTCACGAGAACAGCACGATGGACACGTGAGTCATCATCTATCAAAACGAAATATTCACCGATACAGTCCTCCTATTGGTTGCAGAATCTCGTCCATGTAACGATGAGCACTGAGATTGCCTTCAGTAATCACGACAGGCGTACGGTAGCTCCATGTAATGCCATACCAGACGATCACACCACCAACACCTTGTTGCACATGTGGGACACAGTGTTCGAGGCGTTCGATGTTACGAGTTATCTGCGGTTACCAGAACACAATACCTAACACCGATGTAACTGAGTCCATTGTGTCGTGGTGTACGATGTTCTGCTTGCCACGGTCGTTGGGGATGAAGATTGGCATCATGCAATCGTCTCGTAACAGTTTGATGCAATACATGACACCCTGCATCCACTTCGAATGCCGAATTTAGTTCTGGAGTACTCATCCCGCAGTTCCTTTGACTCATAAGACGAAGATATCGATCATTCTGTGCACTGTCCGCAGCACATCACTCTGATTCCGGTGCACACCACACGTCGAGCGGATTCCCTGGTTGACAAGCCTTCTACAAGTAATGTGATGATGCGGACCCGGTCATTCGTGGCGATTTTCCTTCTTGGCATAACGGATGGTCACTCTACTATTCCACAGAAGTCTCTAACGCGTCCCAACTCCCAACTGGCGCTTTTGTTTCAACTGAAATGCTGCAGTTCATTCGAGCTCAAGCCGTAGGTAACGCTCATGGTAATTGTAAGTTTACAAACAAAGTCTGGGACGACCTTCCGATCGGTGCAGGAAATCACAATACCAACACACCTGCGCGACGTATCGGGCTGATGCAGAATTTTTACCGATAAATGCGGATAACAACGACCTAGAAAGCCTACTCCCCCAAATACTTTTCGTCACTTACACTTCAAATCTTACCAAGAATCTACATTCTGTAAACAAACAAAATTCTGACACAGATTTAATGCTGTATTTTTGGTCATCTAAGAATCACGAGTTTCATCGATGGAGAAAGGCATTCTTTCCCTTTTCAGAACGCATATTTCTGGTTGCTGGCATTGTGCTTAACTTTTACACGTTAGTGTACCTCCCAGTACTGATTTGCTACAAGGTGCAGGCAGTAGGATTCAGTGAGCTGAAAACACTTGTACTCGTTCCACAGATAGAAAGGTTTTGTTTCTCTGACCTTGATCATGCACGAACCATTAAACCAATTATTTCAGATGTTCCATTCGCTCAGGTAACGCTTCTGGTGAATGCTACAGGCAGCGCAAAGTGTTATCCGTTTGGCACGGCAAAGTATCAATTTGCCGGCCGGACTGCTACAAACGCAGGTTGGCGCTGCAGATTACAGCCTCCGCCTTGAGGTAGGGCGACCCTGGGTGCGTCCGCTCGCGGCCGACCTTCGCAGCCCGTGTGGGCTGACTGCGGTCTAATTATCGAATTACAGTGGCAGCTTACAAAACGGGTATTACGTTCTTCCATGGCCGCCGCACGGCTGAGTTTTGACCAGCGAACTCTTTTGTCGTTTCTGTCTTGTAGAAACAAAGGACACGCCAGAATGAGATTTTCACTCTGCAACGGAGTGTGCGCTGATATGAAACTTCCTGTCAGATTAAAACTGTGTGCCAGACCGAGACTCGAACTCGGGACCTTTGTCTTTCGCGGGCAAGTGCTCTACCAATTGAGCTACCAAAGCACGACTCACGCCCCGTCCTCACAGCTTTACTTCTGCCAGTACCTCGTCTCCTACCTTCCAAACTTTACAGAAGCTCTCCTGCAAAGATTTGGAAGGTAGGAGACGAGGTACTGGCAGAAGTAAAGCTGTGAGGACGGAGTGTGAGTCGTGCTTCGGTAGCTCAATTGGTAGAGCACTTGCCCGCGAAAGACAAAGGTCCCGATTTCGAGTCTCGGTCCGGCACACAGTTTTAATCTGCCAGGAAGTTTCATATCAGCACACACTCCGCTGTAGAGTGAAAATCTCATTCTGGAAACATCCCCCAGGCTGTGGCTAAGCCATGTCTCCGCAATACCCTTTCTTTCAGTAGTTCTGCAAGGTTCGCAGGAGAGCTTCTGTAAAGTTTGGAAGGTAGGAGACGAGGTGCTGGCAAAAGTAAAGCTGTGAGGACAGGGCGTGAGTCGTGCTTGGGTAGCTCAGTTGGTAGAGCACTTGCCCGCGAAAGGCAAAGGTCCCGAGTTCGAGTCTCGGTCCGGCACACAGTTTTAATCTGCCAGGAAGTTTCAAAGGATAGACCGTATACATTACGTTTGTGGGGTACTATTGTCGAAAATGTGAACTATACAAAACTCGTATTTAGCCAGACTGGTCGTAAACATTCCGTAATTATTGAACTTCATAATATTCGTGCATGTACAGTTCTTAAATCTAAAAACTCCCGGATCGAAACCTTTCGAATACCTCAACATGTGCTACAAGAGTGCTACTCTGTAACTAGAACCTGGCATTCTCCTCACCTCTCCTTCCAAGGTCATATTCCCTCCCACACACAGGAAGAAAGCACAACAGATAACAGACAAGAAATTTGGAACACTTCTACACACAAATAAGACAGCGAAATCCAATTAAACAAATAGTTCTACTCTCAGTGGTATCGTCGTTTTCTTGTTGAACTTCTTAATTATTTACCAGATGGGCGGTGAAATGTTTGCGTCCTATAGCACACGCAGAAAAAGATTTAAAAAAGCAAGAAAATGAATATTACAGACGCGGAAGAGTAAAGACTTTTCGTAAGTATAGTACAAGTGCGTCTTTCGACGTCCGACCAAAAGAGTCGAAAAACAGAAATCGTCAGTATACACATAAGTAAGTATAGGTATTAATTCATTCAGGAAAAAAATGTCGTCGTGTGACTAGGGCCTCCCGTCAGGTAGACCGTTCGCCTGGTGCAAGTCTTTCGATTTGACGCCACTTCGGAGACTTACGCGCCGATGGGGAGGAAAATGATGATGATTAGGACAACACAACACCCAGCCCCTGAACGGAGAAAATCTCCGACCCAGCCGGGAATCAACCCGGGCCCTTAGGACTGACATTCTGTCGCACTGACCACTCAGCTACCGGGGGCGGACAGGAAAAAAATAAGGATATTGTAAATAGGCTGTTTAGGTTTTTATTTTGGTAACGCCACGTAGCGCTCTGTATGAAAATCACTGACTGTGCTGCGTGCAGTCTGCGGCTAGTTGGACTCGTTGTTCGAACATTCGCTTGTGTTGTGCTAGGCAGTTGGATGTGAACAGCGCATACCGTTAGGCAGTTGGAGGTGAGCCGCCAGCAATGGTTGATGTGGAGAGAGATGCCAGAGTTTTAAGAGGCTACTATAAGCGAACGATCTGGATATGTGTCCGCCAGAAAAAAGAAATTTGTAAAGATGGATGTCATATATATGATGACTTTTGAACACTATTAAGGTAAATCTCTATCAAAATATTTCATTTGCTAACTATGCCTATCAGTAGTTAGCGTCTTCAGCAGTTAGAATCTTTCATTTAGCTGGCAGAATTGGCGCTCGCTGTATTGCAGTAGTTCAAGTAACGAAGATTTTTGTGAGGTTAGTGATTCATGAAAGGTATAGGGTATTGTTAGTAAGGGCCATTCTTTTGTAGGTATTATTGAAAGTCAGACAGCGTTGCGCTAAAAAATATTGTGTATCAATTTAGTGATTATCAGAATAATTAAAAAGAGAACTGTCTGAGTACGTTCAGTTTTACACAGCTGTCTTTTTTACTAGCACAGTCATTCATAATTTTTCTAAGGGAACGTTTCAACATCAAGTACACTGACGGAAAGAAAACCCAAACACCAAGAACGAGTTGTGCGACATAAACGACAGTTGGTAGGCACGTTTCCACAACTGAAAGATGATTTATATTCAGATTTCGAGCCAGTAGCATAAGAGTAGCACTAGTAGCGTCACTACGACGATGCGCTTCAAATACAGACTGTAACGGCCTTGAGATTTAGTTCCTTTTGAGACTTTACAGAACATACATGGCTCGTACATCAATTGACTTGGGACGCATCGAAATGCTTGTATATTTTGGCGCAACTGTTGCACTAAACTTAACATGTTCACAGAAAACTACACAAGAACACATCGAAATGTTTGCATGAATTGTCGCAACTGCTGCACTAATCCTCACACACTAACACAAAAGTTTTACAGAAGAACATACACTTAAGGGCCAAAGAAACTGGTACATATGGCTAATATCGTGTAGGGCCTCCGCGAGAACGCAACACGATGTGGCACGGACTCGACTAATGTCTAACGTAGTGCTGGAGAGAATTGACACCATGAATCCTGCAGGCTGTCCATAAATCCGTACGAGTACGAGGGGATGGAGATACCTTCTGAACAGCAAGTTGCAAGATAGCCCACATGTGCTCAATTATGCTCTTGTCTTGGGCCTTTTCGGGCCGACAGAAGTGTCTAAACTCAGAAGACTGTTCCTGGAGCCACTGTGTAGCAATTTTGGACGTGCTAGGTGTCGCATTGTTTTGCTGGAATTGTCCAAGTCCAAAAAGTGGTTCAAATGGCTCTAAGCACTATGTGACCTAACTGCCCAAGTCCGTAGGAATGCACAATCGACATGAATGGATGCAGGTGATCAGACAGGATGCTTAAGTAAGTTTCACCTGTCAAAGTCGTGTCTAGGCGTATCAGGGGTCCCATATCATTCCAACTGCACACGATCCACACCATTACAGAGCCTCCACCAGCTTGAACATACAAAGGCACATTTGCATGCCGTGCGTGAGTTTCCTCGGAAACGCGAAATCTTAGTTAAATAATTAATCTCTGACAAATAAATAAAGCCTATGGCACAGAACTGCAGCGCTATGCCGCTGATAAAACAAAATACAATTATGACACTCTTATGTTTCATTAAGAAGAAAGAGGTCTGGAGAATAGCTGGTGCGGGAAGCACGTATATTTTATTAACTGACACACCGCCATATGTGGTGTTAGATAAGAACACTGCGAGTTGCAATCTTACTAGGCACTCGATTCTGTAAAGAATTTATATTTATGAAAGTAACTAGAATTATTTAACTGTAGGCTTATTCGTTGAATATATCTGATTTAACTAACTGTGTAAACTTTTTATGTTTAGTAGACAGTCACCTCTGTACGACGTATTGACATAGCTGGCAAATTATTCTAATATTGAGATTTAGATTTTGAGTCTGCACCTACCGCAGCAGTCTTTGGAAACGATTTAAATACGAAGTCCGATTATTTGAGTCTTATTTCACGGTCAACTGCGAATAACATTGCATTTACGAAAAAGCCATTGTCAAGCGTCTGATACCAAATAATTAAACGTCCACGTTCCAGATAAGCAAATATTAATTACAACCAATCACTATCATATATATATACAATAATTAACATTTATATTTTATTTATTTATTTATTTATTTATTTTATAAACAGTCCTCTGCTGGCATGCAGGGTCCATGGATTCATCAGGTTGTCTCCACATCCGTACACGTCCATCCGCTCGATACAACTTTAAATGAAACTCGTCCGACCAGGCATCATATTTCCAGTCATCAACAGTCCAGGCGTAGGGCTTTGTGTCGTGCAGTCATCAAGGGTACACGAGTGGGCCTTTGACTCAGAAAGCCCATATCGATGATGTTTTGTTGAATGGTTCGCACGCTGACACTTGGTGGCCTAACACTGAAATCTGCAGCAACTTGCGGAAGGGTTGCACTTCCGTCACGTTGAACGATTCTGTTCAGTCGTCGTTGGTCCCGTTATTGCATGATCTTTTCCCGGCCTCAGCGATGTCGGAGATTTGATGTTTCATCGAATTTCTGATATCACGGTACACTCGTGAAATGGTCGTAAGGGAAAGTCCCTACTTCATCGCTACCTCGGAGATGCTGTATCTCATCGCTCGTGCGCCGACTATAACACCTCGTACATACTCACTTAAATCTTGGTAACCTGCCATTGTGGCAGTTGTAACCAATCTGAAAATTGCGCCAGACACTTGTTGTCTTATATAGGCGTTGCCGACAGCAGCGCCGTATTCTGGCTGTGTACATATATCTGCATTTGAATACGCATGCCTATACCAGTTTCTTTGGCTCTGAATTGTACATGACAAGTACACCAGCTAACTTGAGACACACGTACATCATTAAGACTCGAAAAGAGGATGATAGTACTTTGCAGCACTTAAACATATGATTACAGCCATAAGTACACGACAAATGAACCTAACACTAATTTCAACAAAGAGGAGCGAAAGAGAATAAACTTGACATGTCATAACAAATCCCCTGGATTGTAAGAGAGAGCACCGAACCGATATAAACATCACTTTCGCTAGGGAACTCAACACAATTCCGGGAACACCACGAATATGACACAGAAGTCAGCTAAAACCTCCAAAACAAATACAGCGCCGTACGGTGCATAATTACTCACAGAACAACGTAGCTCACTCATGATTGGCCTGCAGCAGCCTCAGCTGGGCACCATTTGAACATCTTCAAAGCGCCATCCTTCAGACACACAGCGGCAAGAAAATGGCAAGCCGACAGCTTACACCAGCTGCTGGTGAATCCACAGCGCCCATCTGGGTTCGGTATTCGGTACACAGTATTGACCTAACGACGGGCGACAGCCCGATACTGATGCCTGTTGCTCCACAACAGCCATACAGATGGCGTCCTCCGTGCGTGACACGGAAAAGTGGCAGACAGACACACAGCCTGCACTCGGTGCGCACAGCTCAGGAATGACTTCCGTGCTCAAATGTCGTGGCCACAACTTCAATATACGGGCCGTCCCAATGCACTGCAGCGAACCACGTATTCTCCTGCTTGTTCGTAGGCACACTAGCGACTGAGTCCGCGCCTAGCCAACGCTGCCCGACTTCCTCCACGGAAGCGCCACAGCGTACTCGCGACGGACCTCTCCGACTTCGACTTCGACACAGGCATGCTGTCATGGGTGAAACCCAAAAAGTCTCTAGACCCATTGTAAGTGCTGCTGCTACGCTACTTCTGGTTTTTACTACACTTTCAAGCCAGCTCACACAATACAAATGCAGTGAAAGGTAAGGAATAACTTAGTATAACTTGGTATATACAGGTATAGACTCAGACACAGTTCACTTCTTCACAGAGATAAGTGAGAGCAAAAAATAAACAAAATCTTGTATATAAACATAAACTGCTGTTGCTCCCGAACGCAGCCATGGTCTCCGCGCTGATAGTCCACGCTGCTGCAAACGTCCTCGAACTGTTCGTGCAGATGGTTGCTGTCTTGCAAACGTCCCCATCTGTTGACTCAGGGATCGAGACGTGGCTGCACGATCCGTTACAGCCATACGGATAAGATGCCTGTCATCTCGACTGCTAGCGATACGAGGCCGTTGGGATCCAACACGGCGTTCCGTATTACCCTCCTGAACCCACCGATTCCATATTCTGTTAACAGTCATTGGATCTCGACCAACGCGAGCAGCAATGTCGCGATACGATAAACCGCAATCGCGACAGGCTACAATCCGACCTTTATCAAAGTCGGAAACGTGATGGAACGCATTTCTCCTCCTTACACGAGGCATCACAACAACGTTTCACCAGGCAACGCCGGTCAACTGCTGTTTGTGTATGAGAAGTCGGGTGGAAACTTTTCTCATGTCAGCACGTTGTAAGTGTCACCAACGGCGTCAACCTTGTGTGGATGCTCTGAAAAGCTAATCATTTGCATATCATAGCATCTTCTTCCTGTCGGATAAATTTCGTGTCTGTAGCACGTCATCTTCGTGGTGTAGCAATTTTAATGGCCAGTAGTGTATTTGTACTTCGCATGCCGCAATACGTTTCATGTTTCCTTTCGAAGTAGCAGTTTCGCCTAATAACTTGTGAATCGCAGCCAATACTTAGGTGAATATCCAAAGAAACGTGAGAATTGGCCAATGAATGGCAAGCACACACTCAATAACAGAGTAACATTAAGCGAAAGGATTGCAGGCATTGACCTACAGAAAACAAAAAGTACAACACAGGAGCGATACTGACAAAATACGTGTTCATTTAATGGGATGCAATGTTAAAAGTACAGCCGTGGTTTCTTGCAGAAAAAGAAAATTCTGTTGCGTTTCTTGTGCAAGAATATCGTCGATTTATTCCGAGCTTTGCACTTTGAGCTTGAACACTTCACATTCCACGTGCACTATCGCAAAATATCAACACGAATCGCTGGCAGACTGCTTGGCCGCGCGAGCGTCAGCGGCTGTGAGAGCGGATCGAATGCGACCTTCGGACTTGCTGCTTTATCACGGAAAAGTACTTAGCATTGTGAAAAACCTCCAGCCGCACTCTGCAAGATATGCCTTCAAGTGATTTCATAAGTCAAAAACATGTGCTCTGTTTCGCTTGCACTTTAACCTACATCTGTCCGATAGCGCTAATAAAGACGCAGAAGACAGAGCCCTTTTGTGTAGATGGTTTGGCAGCATCTCCTACAACACTCCGATTTCCCTTTTTCCTATTTGAATACTTATGTATGTTTGTTTCAGCTGGTTGCATTTTATTCTCCACTTGTTTCTGTCATGAACCAACTTCCCCATTTCTTCATAATTCCCACATCCAGTGTCCTTGATACGTTTCGATTTGTAATCCAACCTTGTCTAGCTATACTTTTTCTTTCGTAAGTCCGTCCCCTGCCAAATTAATACACCTTAAAGCCTTATACAAATGAGCCGCTGAGAACCGAAGTGGCGTAAGTAGAAAAATTTATTTTTTGAAATATACCATTCAGTTTCCTCACACTGCATGGAAATTTATTGTTGAGAAGTGATATAATGGTTACTCCCACCGGAGCCACTTGAGAGCTCCAAATGCATTCTTCCTCTCACGCCAGAGCGAAGTGCGTTCGCAGGAAAAGTAATTTAAGTCAATCGGCAATGCGACGTCGTCTTGTTGTTCTGTGTTGTTTTGCGTCTTTATTTACGCTCCAAAATCAAAAAGGGATTGCAACAGTGCTAGTAAGTATTAGCACTGTTTTATTTGTCTAGGTTTATAATGTCCACATGTTATTAAAGTCGCTTCCCGCACCCGGGTTCCCGGGTACGATTCCCGGCGCGGGCAGGGATTTTCTCTGCCTCGTGATGACTGGGTGTTGTGTGATGTCCTTAGGTTAGTTAGGTTTAAGTAGTTCTAAGTTCTAGGGGACTGATGACCATAGATGTTAAGTCCCATAGTGCTCAGAGCCATTTGAACCTTTTTTTTTTTGGTTATTAAAGCAAAATTGTATTTATAAGGAAAGTTTGCACTGCATATTGAAGTCTAGGTTACAGCCTACACGAATCATGCTTTGATGTCTCACATGAAACACACAAACCATAAAACTCATCCCTCTCAACAATGCTATGCGACCTGCCACCGAGGCAAAAACGAAAGGCATGATGACACTACTCCCATAAATCCTTCCGGTGCACCACGCTCTCCTCAACAACTGGCAACTGCAAGTGCGGTTCAGGTATCTAGACCTGGACATGTTGACACTTTGGCAGAGGAAGATGATGTGGACGGTGAAATTGAATAAATAGACACACTCCATTACAAAGCCTCTTGAAATATCAGCGGGGCTTGAATTACGGTTTAAGAAATTTCTACATTTAGAAACAACAATTTCTTTTTATTTCGTAGATGATCGCGCTGCTTAACTATTGGACCGACTCAGTAGGTAGCATTCTAGTATTTAACAACAATAATGCAATTATTTAAACTCAATTTGTGAGAGAAAAGTGCATAATGTGAGCAATAATTACAAACTCACATTTATTGTATCACATTATGTTCATGTTTCAGAAATAAAAGACAACGTATTTCCGCTCAGGAATTCAGCTTCACCAACCTGTCGCTATAACTAAATTTCTGAGAGGAAAAATGGTCCTCCAACTTTTAGAGACTCCAAGAAGGAATTTAAAGTACAAATAACTAAAATGTCTGTAGTAAACATAATTATAATATTTCATTTGTGCATGACATCAAATGAATCAGGAATTACTGTAAACCATGAACTTACATTAAACGAAACGCAAAATCGTTCATTTCTCAGAAGTGGGAAAAATTTAATTACACCGCTTTGTCTCTAGGCGGCTCATATCATACTTCTAATCAATAGCAAATTTATCTGCAGCTCATATTTTATAACACTGATACTATTACACTTGCATAACAAAATGTAAAAAGTTGTGCTGAACATCATATGTTGCTGTTACATTTTAACTACACTCCTGGAAATGGAAAAAAGAACACATTGACACCGGTGTGTCAGACCCACCATACTTGCTCCGGACACTGCGAGAGGGCTGTACAAGCAATGATCACACGCACGGCACAGCGGACGCACCAGGAACCGCGGTGTTGGCCGTCGAATTGCGCTAGCTGCGCAGCATTTGTGCACCGCCGCCGTCAGTGTCAGCCAGTTTGCCGTGGCATACGGAGCTCCATCGCAGTCTTTAACACTGGTAGCATGCCGCGACAGCGTGGACGTGAACCGTATGTGCAGTTGACGGACTTTGAGCGAGGGCGTATAGTGGGCATGCGGGAGGCCGGGTGGACGTACCGCCGAATTGCTCAACACGTGGGGCGTGAGGTCTCCACAGTACATCGATGTTGTCGCCAGTGGTCGGCGGAAGGTGTACGTGCCCGTCGACCTGGGACCGGACCGCAGCGACGCACGGATGCACGCCAAGACCGTAGGATCCTACGCAGTGCCGTAGGGGACCGCACCGCCACTTCCCAGCAAATTAGGGACACTGTTGCTCCTGGGGTATCGGCGAGGACCATTCGCAACCGTCTCCATGAAGCTGGGCTACGGTCCCGCACACCGTTAGGCCGTCTTCCGCTCACGCCCCAACATCGTGCAGCCCGCCTCCAGTGGTGTCGCGACAGGCGTGAATGGAGGGACGAATGGAGACGTGTCGTCTTCAGCGATGAGAGTCGCTTCTACCTTGGTGCCAATGATGGTCGTATGCGTGTTTGGCGCCGTGCAGGTGAGCGCCACAATCAGGACTGCATACGACCGAGGCACACAGGGCCAACACCCGGCATCATGGTGTGGGGAGCGATCTCCTACACTGGCCGTACACCACTGGTGATCGTCGAGGGGACACTGAATAGTGCACGGTACATCCAAACCGTCATCGAACCCATCGTTCTACCATTCCTAGACCGGCAAGGGAACTTGCTGTTCCAACAGGACAATGCACGTCCGCATGTATCCCGTGCCACCCAACGTGCTCTAGAAGGTGTAAGTCAACTACCCTGGCCAGCAAGATCTCCGGATCTGTCCCCCATTGAGCATGTTTGGGACTGGATGAAGCGTCGTCTCACGCGGTCTGCACGTCCAGCACGAACGCTGGTCCAACTGAGGCGCCAGGTGGAAATGGCATGGCAAGCCGTTCCACAGGACTACATCCAGCATCTCTACGATCGTCTCCATGGGAGAATAGCAGCCTGCATTGCTGCGAAAGGTGGATATACACTGTACTAGTGCCGACATTGTGCATGCTCTGTTGCCTGTGTCTATGTGCCTGTGGTTCTGTCAGTGTGATCATGTGATGTATCTGACCCCAGGAATGTGTCAATGAAGTTTCCCCTTCCTGGGACAATGAATTCACGGTGTTCTTATTTCAATTTCCAGGAGTGTATTTTCATACATCTTGCCCTATTTCATATGCATCTTACTCATTCGATCGGTATTGTTGCCTTTCACGTACAACTGACCAGTATGATATATCGATATTGCCTTCCATTACGGAGAATTTCCGTAATTCTGTACCAACATCTTATTTTTTTCTCCAAAGTGAAAACATCTGACATTTCTAGGATATCACACTGCATATGGCTTCTAGTCCGTACATTATATTTTTAAAGTGCACACTCCATATCTTATACACTGAAGAGTCAAAGACACTGGCGCACCTGCCTAATATCGTGTAGGGACCCGGCTAGCACACAGAACTGACGCAACCCGACGTGGCATGGATTCGACTAATGTCTGAAGTTGTATTGGAGGGAACTGACACCATGAACCGTGCAGGACTGTCCATAAATCCGTATGAGTACGACGGGCTGGTAATCTCTTCTGAACAGCGCGTTGCAAGGCATCCCAGACATGCTCAATAAAGTTCATATATGGGGAGTTTGGTGGCCAGCGGAAGTTTTTAAACTCAGAAGAATGTTCCTGGAGCCACTCTGTAGCAATTCTGGAAGTATGGGGTGCCGAATTGTCCTGCTGGAATTGCCCAAGTCCGTCGGAATGCACAATGGTCACGAATGGATGCAGTGATCAGACAGGATGCTTACGTAAGTGTTACCTGTCAGAATCGTATCTAGACGTATCAGAGGTCCGATATCACTCGATCTGCACACCCCCCTCCCCTCTCCCCCCCCCCCCCCGCCTCACACACACACACACACACACACACACACACACACACACACACACCATTAGAGCCTCCACCAGCTTTAACAGTCCCCTGCTGACAATCAGGGTAGGGAGCGGCTATCCATACACATTTTTTACTTCACGAGTAATATTCACAAATTGTAGCGCTAGATAAGCTTCTTTTCATTATTTATTTTCATTCCGTTTTTTGGTGTTTTTCCATCTTTCTTTTTTTCACGCATACAAAAGACGCCAGCGATTGGCATAAAAAAATCACGGATCCGCAACTTTCTGAAGCAGCGTGTTCCGTTAATTACAAGATACGCAGAACTGCAGTACAGATACACTGCGGGAATAACGATCTCCCTCATTAGTGGCACCGAAACAGTTCCGGTACACTGCATTATCTGCTTATATTTCTTATGCTTCCGGTGCTATCTTTCGGCCTCTCGCCTATTTCAAATAAAATGACTCGTTCAGTTTTTTGCGCGAAATGTGATATCTGCGAAACCCTCCAGCATGAGTGCGCTAACTACACAGTGAGAGATGGTGGGCGGGAAGCAGAAAGTAGTTAGTGCAAGTGTTCATGGCTGTGAGAGTTTAATGTTTATGTCGCTCTCGGTTAGCAGTAAGGATTGCTTGCAAAATCGTCAGTTAAATGTTGCGGTCGAGGGACAAGCGGCACATGCGGCTTGCAGTGCGAACGGTGCTATATCAGTAGGCTACAACGATGGGCGTATCTGTTTTCCAGAAGGTCTCATTCTACACTACTGGCCATTAAAATTGCTACACCACGAAGATAACGTGCTACAGACGCGAAATTTAACCGACAGGAAGAAGATGCTGTGATATGCAAATGATTAGCTTTTCAGAGCATTCACACAAGGTTCGCGCCGGTGGCGACACCTACAACGTGCTGATATAAGGAAAGTTTCCAACCGACATCTCATATACAAACAGCAGTTGACCGGCGTTGCCTGGTGTTATGATGCCTCGTATAAGAAGGAGAAATGCGTACCATCACGTTTCCGACTTTGATAAAGATTGGATTGTAGCCTATCGCGATTGCGGTTTATCGTATCGCGACATTGCTGCTCACGTTGGTAGAGATCCAATGACTGTTACCAGAATATGGATTCGGTGGGTTCAGCAGGGTAATACGGAATGCCGTGCTGGACCCCACGGCCTCGTATCACTAGCAGTCGAGATGACATGCATCTTATCCGCATGGCGGTAACGGATCGTGCAGCCACGTCTCGATCCCTGAGTCAACAGGGACACAACCATCTGCACGGACAGTTCGACGACGTTTGCAGCAGCATGGACTATCAGCTCGGAGACCATGGCTGCGTTTACCCTTGACGCTGCATCACAGACAGGAGCGCCTGCGATGGTGTACTCAGCGACGAACGTGGGTGCACGAATGGCAAAACGTCATTATTTCGGATGAATCCATGTTCTGTTTACAGCATCATGATGGTCGCATCCGTGTTTGGTGACAACGCGGTGAACGCGCATTGGAAGCGAGTATTCGTCATCGCCATACTGGTGTATCACCCGGCGTGATGGTATGGGGCGCCATTGGTTACACGTCTCGGTCTCCTCTTGTTCGCATTGGCGGCACTTTGAACAGTGGACGTTATATTTCAGATGTGTTACGACCCGTGGCTCTACCCTTCATTCGATCCCTGCAAAACCCTACATTTCAGCAGGATAATGCACGACCGCATGTTGCAGGTCGTGTACGGGCCTTTCTGGACACAAAAAATGTTCGATTGCTGCCCTGGCCAGGACATTCTCCAGATCTCCCACCAACTGAAAACGTCTGGTCAATGGTGGCCGACCAACTGGCTCGTCACAATACGCAAGTCACTACTCTTGATGAACTGTGGTATCGTGTTGAAGCTGCATGGGCAGCTGTACCTGTACACGCCATCCAATGCCCAATCGTATCAAGGCCGTTATTACGGCCAGAGGTGGTTGTTCTGGGTACTGATTTCTCAGGATCTATGTACCAAGTTGCGTGAAAATGTAATCACATGTCAGTTCTAGTATAATATATTTGTCCAATGAATATCCGTTTATCATCTGCATTTCTTCTTGTTGTAGCAATTTTAATGGCCAGTAGTGTACAAGCAGAAACAGCTTACGAAGGTGGGACGTTCCCTTGCTGCCGGCGAAAGTTAGTAGTCCCGCCAAAATAACGGCTTTAAAATCTGTCCAGATATCAGAGACGTGGTAGATATGTGATGCATCGTATGTAGGATCAACATAAAAAGTCAAACCACAAATGCGTCTCCATAAACGTTTCTAAAGGTCCATGACTAACCTACAAATTCCAAAACGTTATGCTTGTAACATTACATCTCGCCGTGGGTCTCAAGAGCAGCAGCACGACCAGATTAAAATAACTTTCACTGTCTCTTCATAGAAGTAGTTTTTGTACTTTGATTATGCTCACAGCCAGCTACATGGCACACGTGTTTTGTTTAGGCTTCTATCACTCTTCTTCAATGCCTCATTATTTATCAATCTGTGGGCAGGTATTGAATGAGACTGACAAATAAGATGTTACATTTAGCCACCCAGTATGGGTGGTACTCATGTGTTATTCACTTCACAAGCCCTGCCACGTCGTTGGAAATTGTGGCACTTGTCCCCAGAGCGAATCTGCCTTCTTCTTGAAAATATACCATTCCACTTCCGTGTTAAAGTATTTGAGCACCGGAAAAGCAGGTAGCCTCTGCATTGAACTAGAAGCTTTCATTTTATGTAGTCGTTGTTGTATACAACCCAAACAATAACTGAAAACGAGTTGGTTTGTGTGGTCTTAACTGCCAGTCTCATTGCACAATTGCACAACAAATGACAAGGATGTTTAGGAGAGTGTGAGCCGTTCTAATGGAGGCGTTGAGAGTGGTTCGGTTCACATGGCTCTGAGCACTATGGGACTTAACATCTGAGGTCATCAGTCCGCTAGAACTACTTAAACCTAAGGACATCACACACTTTCATGCCCGAGGCAGGATTCGAACCTGCGACCGTAGCGGTCGCGCGGTTCCAGACTGTAGCGCCTAGAACCGCTCGGCCACCCCGGCCGGCCGAGTGGTTTGAACGGTTGCTATAATCTTAAGCTCTTACTATATGGTGCATGTTGTTTATGTCTGTAAAAGACTAAATATTAATTCTCGAGCATTAGCTCCTTCGTTACTCAGATTACAATCCTGTTTCACTACTCGGAAAACTACGTTCTGCAGTGAAACTTATTGGGAGATTAATACTGTGTGCCGGATCGAGACTCGAACTTGGAGCAAGTGCTCTACCGCCTGAGCTGCTATGCAGTTTCACATTAGCACAAACTCCACTGCAGAGTGAAAATTTCATTCTCTACTTTCTGTCATGTTAGGAAACTAAGTGTTGTAAACAGAAGTTTTGGGGAAAGTGTTTGAGACTGCGCACAAGAAGATTCCTATATTACTGAAATTATAAATTATCGATAGTTTTTCTTTAACCTGCCACATCCATATCGAAACCAGATATACCGTGATTAAATACTATCGTAAGAAATAGACCATCGACATCGAGGTTTTAGCATGAAGCTAACGTCAGTGATTAGGTTTCTTTTGTTTTTTCGGTATATGTCTCTACCGTTTGCATTATTATTGAAATTTAATTTCGAGGTTGTTCTTTTAAGTTTAGCATACTTCCCACAACTCATTGTCAAAAATCTGAGGAACCGAAACCAATGAGCACTCTTTAATAGCGTGTTGGTCCACGTTTGGAACGTAATACAGCAGCGATTCTGCGTAGTATGGATCCGACAAGTTCCTGGCACCTTTCTAGGTGTATGTGGCAGCAGATGTCTACGCACAGGTAACGCCTTTCCCGTAAATTACGGGTCAGTGGTTTGTGTGATGGCACCACATATGGGTTCCATCGGATTCATGCCAGGAAAAATAGGACCACAAGACGTCAACAGCAGTTTACTACCATATTCCTGAAACCACTGTAGCATCATTCTGGCCTTGTGACACGAGGAAGACATCAAGCATCAAGGGATGCAGGTGGTCTGGAATAATATTCACGTAGTCCAAATGTGTCATGATGTCTTCGATTCTTACCATAAGTCTCTCATGGGAGCTCAGATGAATACCTCCATATCAGGGATCAGTGCTGGGGCCACTCCTGGTCCTTATTTATATAAATGATATGCCCTCTAGCATTACAGGTAATCGTAAAATATCTGTTTTGGCGGATGACACTAGCTTCGTAGTAAAGGATGTTGCGTGCAACATTGGCTCGATTTCAAATAGTGCAGTTTATGAAGTAAGTTCATGGCTTGTATAAAATAAACTAACGTTAAAACACAGTAAGACTCAGTTTTTACAGTTTCTAACA
This sequence comes from Schistocerca americana, assembly GCF_021461395.2. Taxonomy (NCBI): domain Eukaryota; kingdom Metazoa; phylum Arthropoda; class Insecta; order Orthoptera; family Acrididae; genus Schistocerca; species Schistocerca americana. The sequence continues at coordinate 363,661,472 of NC_060121.1, forward strand.
CACAATTTAACAAAGGCCGAAATTTTAATTTCACAGAATGGGCATATGATTAGTGAAACTGAACAGTTCAAATTTCTAGGTGTTCAGATAGATAGTAAATTGTCGTGAAAGCTCGCGTTCAGGAGCTTGTTCAAAGACTTAATGCTGCAATTTTCACTATTCGAACGGTATCTGAAGTGAATGATAGTTCGATACGAAAAGTAGTCTACTTTGCTTATTTTCATTCGCTTATGACATATGGTAGTACCTTTTGTTGTAATTCTTCCATCCGCAATCGACATTTTTGGATCAGAAACGGGCGGTTCGGGCAATAAGTGGCGTAAGTTCGCGAACCTCTCGTCGACCCCTGTTCAGTAGTCTGGGTATTCTGACGTTGGCCTCTGAATATATATACTCTTTATTGTCGTTTCTTGTTAACAATATCAGCTTACTCACAAGAATTTGTAGCTTCCACTCAGTTAAAACTAGGCGGAAATACAATCTTCATTTGGATCGCACTTCCTTGACTCTCGTGCAAAAAGGTGTGCAGTATACTGCTGCACCCATTTTCAATAAACTACAACAAGCATTCAAAAATATTAGCAGTAATCCACGCACTTTCAAATCGAGACTGAAGATCTCTCTCATGGGTCACTCCTTCTATTTTGTCGAGGAGTTCCTTGAAAAATTAAGCTGATTCCTGTTTCTCATACACTACTGGCCATTAAAATTGCTACAACAAGAAGAAATGCAGATGATAAACGGGTATTCATTGGACAAATATATTATACTAGAACCAACATGTGATTACATTTTCACGCAACTTGCTACATAGATCCTGAGAAATCAGTACCCAGAACAACCACCTCTGGCCGTGATAATGGCCTTGATACGCCTGGGCATTGAGTCAAACAGAGCTTGGATGGCGTGTACAGGTACAGCTGCCCATGCAGCTTCAACACGATACCACAGTTCATCAAGACTAGTGACTGGCGTATTGTGACGAGCCAGTTGGTCGCCCACCATTGACCAGACATTTTCAATTGGTGAGATATCTGCAGAATGTCCTGGCCAGGGCAGCAATCGAACATTTTCTGTATCGAGAAAGGCCCGTACACGACCTGCAACATGCGGTCGTGCATTATCCTGCTGAAATGTACGGTTTCACAGGGACTGAATGAAGGGTAGAGCCACGGGTCGTAACACATCTGAAATGTAACGTCCACTGTTCAAAGTGCCGTCAATGCCAAAAAGAGGTGACCGAGACGCGTAACCAATGGCACCCCATATCATCACGCCAGGTGATACGCCATTATGGCGATGACGAATACACGCTTCCAATGTGCGTTCACCGCGATGTCGCCAAACACGGATGCGACCATCATGATGCTGTAAACAGAATCTGGATTCATCCGAAAAAATGACGATTTGCCATTCGTGCACCCAGGTTCGTCGCTGAGTACACCATCGCAGGCGCTCCTGTCCGTGATGCAGCGTCAAGGGTAACCGCAGCCATGGTCTCCGAGCTGATAGTCCATGCTGCTGCAAACGTCGTCGAGCTGTTCGTGCAGATGGTTGTTGTTTTGCAAACGTCCCCTTCTGCTGACTCAGAGATCGAGACGTGGCTGCACGATCCGTTACAGCCATGCGGATAAGACGCCTGTCACCTCGACTGCTAGTGATACGAGGCCGTTGGGATCCAACACGGCGTTCCGTATTACCCTCCTGAACCCACCGATTCCATATTCTGCTAAGAGTCATTGGATCTCGACCAACGCGAGTAGCAGCAATCCGACCTTTATCAAAGTCGGAAACGTGATGGAACGCATTTCTCCTCCTTACACGAGGCATCACAACAACGTTTCACCAGGCAACGCCGGTCAATTGCTGTTTGTGTATGAGAAATCAGTTTGAAACTTTCCCCATGTCAGCACGTTGTAGGTGTCGCCACCGGCGCCACCCTTGTGTGAATGTTCTGAAAAGCTAGTCATTTGCATATCATAGCATCTTCTTCCTGTCGGATAAATTTCGCGTCTGTAGCACGTCATCTTCGTGGTGTAGCAATTTTAATGGCCAGTAGTGTCGATGCCTGCGTTGACATAAACTTCTGGGTTGTCGTTTTTTAGGTTCATAGACATTTTATTTTATGTATTACTACTTTTATGTCGTAATTTCATGTACTGACACATTCCATGACCTTGGAGATTTGCTTCTCAATTTGTACCTACGGAACTAGACGTGTAAAATAAAATTAAAATAAAAAATCGTAATACTGCCCCACGGCCGTGCGTCCGTGATGTTGTGCGTCTTTCGAGCAGCAGTTGTCCTGGACACGTCCATCGACCTGATGTAGTAAGGAACGGTTCTTCTGATCGGACGAATCGCGCGTTTATACATCAACCGTCCGATCTCCATGGTCACGAGCTCACTGCAATCGTGATGTTGTATCAAGATGGGGACACGTAGGCGTTGTCAGTTGTGAAGCCCCATGATCAACAATGAGCGCTGGACAGCGTGCTCTGAATCACTTGCGCCTGCGCCAGCTTTGTACCCTGTCGTCAGATCTGGCGCAGGTCGCCTCTTATCTCGCTTTACAGAGTGTGCAAGCCTCCTATCTCTACGTTCTGTGGTGAGAGTGGATGTCGGACACCGCCCCTAATCGTAGTTTCACTGTCCTTCATGCAGTTTCCACAGATGTTGACGGCAGGAGCAAGCGAGCAGGTAACCAGCTGCATCGTCTCAGAAATGCTCGTTTTCAGTCTTCAGGTCATAACAATCAACCCTTCGTCACAGGTACTTGTGTACGTGAATTTGCGTACAAGTCGCCCGTATCATTGTTAGAAAGATTTTCCATTCGTCTCTGCTTCGATTGTACACCATCTGACCAAATATATCTTAACGCCTATTAGTGGGCATTAATATGAGGTATGTACACCTTTCGCCTTTATGACGGTCTGAACTCTTCTGGGGACACTTTCACTGAGGTGCCTGAATGAAGCAGCCCGTTCTTCCTCAAGAGCTGAAACCAGAAGACAGTGATGTAAGGACTGAAGCGAAACTACGTCCAAACTCAGCCTAAAACTTTCGCATTGTGTCAGGTCAGGAGGCTTGCAGTCCAGTCCATTTCAGGAACGTTGCTGTCTACAAACCATTGCGTTACAGACGATACTTCATCACACAGTACATTGTAAGGCTGGTACAAACAGTTTCCGAACTCATCTACTGTGCGCCTTACAGAATAAGGAGACAGCACCGTAAGGACGAAAAGTTTCCCCATACCGTAACACCGTCTCCTACATAGCTCACTGTTGTCGCTGCACAAGATGGCAGGTAACGTTCTCCAGGCTTTCGATAAATCCAAACCCTTCCATCACATTACCACAGGACATAACGTGATCCGTCACTCTTTCTTAGTCACCCACCGTCCAGTGGTGTCGGTCTTTTTTATGCCACCTGAAAGGCATTGACTACAGATATAGTTTGGACAAGAAGAGAATAGAAGCTTTCGAAATGTGGTGCTACAGAAGAATGCTGAAGATTAGATGGGTAGATCACATAACTAATGGGGAGGTCTTGAATAGAACTGGAGAGAAGAGAAATTTGTGGCACAACTTCACTAGAAGAAGGGGATCGGTTGGTAGGGCGTATTCTGAGGCATCAAGGTATACCAATTTAGTATTGGAGGGCAGCGTGGAGGGTAAAAATCGTACAGGGAGACCAAGAGATGAATACACTAAACAGATTCAGAAGGATGTAGGTTGCTGTAGGTACTGAGAGATGTAGACGCTTGCACAGGATAGAGTAGCATGGAGAGCTGCATCAAACCAGTCACTGGGCTGAAGACCACAACAACAACATACGTGACTTATGAGGATCTGCTCGATCAATGTACGCCACTCTTTCTAACACCTGATGTACAGTCACTGTGCTACCGGACTGATGGTAGCACTTTGGAAATCATGGGTGATTCCTTCCGTTAATTTCATTCGACTTTCTACAACCACCCTCCACAATGCTGGACGGTCTGTGTTCGTCAGTTCATGATATATGCCTGATCTTGGTTTAGCTGTGATTGTTCTTTCGCGTTTCCACTTCAAAATCACATCACCAACAATCGACTTGGGCAGATTTAGAAGGGTTGAAGTGTGCTTAGCTGAATTTTTTACTTAGGTAACATCCAACGACTAATCCACGTTCGAGGTCACTGAGCTCTTCTGATCCATCTGTTCTCCAGTTATTGTTTCATTGTTTCTCTTAATTCCAACAAAGTACTCCTCCCCCCCCCCCCCCCCTCCTGTAGAGGCGTCTGATACTAAAATGCAGACTTTCACGGCCGGAAATGCCATGTCCATTATAATTATCCAGGCTGTTCTGCCGAGGTCGGTTGATGAATTCTGTGTCAATTCCCATCGTTTCGTCCCCGTCTGCGGAGGACATCTTCAAAGGGGTCTGTAGCTCGATTGAAAGTCCAACACACCACACAGCCTGACAGTCAGTAGCGAGCCAGTGGGTGTGTTGGACCTTCCATCGAGCTACAGACCCTCTTGAAGATGTCCTCCGCAGACGGGGACGAAACGTCGGGAATTGACACAGAATTCATCAACCGACCACGGCATAATAGCCCGGATAATTATAATGGACGAAGTACTCCCCGACTCCTTTTATACTGGCGGTTCCTCCTCTAGTGACATCCAGGGGTCAATTCCTCATTACATATGGGCGTTCGGATACTTCAGATCAGAAAGGGTATACTTCCCTTACCAAGTCACCTGCCGTCAACGCTACCAGGTGACATTAAATCACGCCGCGGGCAGAGATCATAGTGTTAGCAGTGCAAAAGAAAAGTTTCAAAATGCACAAAATCGGAATCATTTGTTTGCAGTACCATCAGTGAGTGTACTGTTGCTAAAATAATATTGAAGTATCGATTTAATTTTAGGTACCAGTATCGGTATGAAACATCTCACCGAAAGCTGCTGGGACGCCACTACAGGCACAGCATCCAGAGAAACCGGCCACGTGCCGCTTTTCTCGAAACGCGAGAGACTGAGGAAGCAGCGTGGTGGTGGTGCGCCCTGGGCGCAGGAGGGGAGGCGAGAGCAGCTCGTCCCGGCCGTTCTGCTGCAGTATTCATGCGGCCAGCCGGCCATCGATCCCTGCCGCCCCGAGACTTGGCCCCTCGCACGGCGTCTGCCCTCCAGCCAGCAGCCAGCAGCCAGATACTTGTCGCAGCGAGCGAGGCCGCCAGCGGGGTCCGCTGCGGAATGCGCGTCCTTTGCTCGGCCTCCCAACGCAGCATGCGGTCGTCCGCGACATACACTGAGGCGCCGAAGAAACTGGTACAGGCTTGCGTATTCAAATACAGAGATATGTAAACAGGCAGAAAACGGCGCTGCAGCCGGTAACGCCTATATAAGACTACCGAGCGAGGTGGCGCAGTGGTTAGCACACTGGACTCGCATTCGGGAAGACGACGGTTCAATCCCGCGTCCGGCCATCTTCATTCAGGTTTTCCGTGATTTCCATAAATCACTCCAGTCAAATGCCGGGATGGTTCCTTTGAAAGGGTATGGCCGATTTCCTTCCCCGTACGTCCTTCATCCGATGAGACCGATGACGTCGCAGTTTGGTTTCTTCCACCAAACAACCCCCTAAATAACACAACAAGTGTCACGCGCAGTTATTAGATCTGTTACTGCTGCTGCAATGGAAGGTTATCAAAATTTGAGTGAGTTTGAACGTTGTGTTATAGTCGGCGAACGAGCAATGGGACACAGCGTCTCCGAGGTAGCGATGAAGTGGAGATTTTCCTGTAGGCCAATTCACGACTATGCTGTGAGTATCAGGAATCTGGTAAAACATCAAATCTCCGACATTTCTGCCGCTGGAAAAAAATCCTGCAAGTGTCAGGGCACGAACCATTAAACGAGACATCACCGATTAGAGCTTTCGGAGCCGGAGACCCACTCGTATACCCTTGATGATTGCACGACACGAAGTTTTACGCCTCGCCACTTGGAAAAATGTTCGCTGGTCGGACGAGTCTCGTTTCAAATTGTATGGAGCGGATCGACGTGTACTGCTACGCAGACAACCCCATGAATCCATGGACACTGCATGTCAGCAGAGGACTTCCAGCTGGAGCAGGCTTTGTAATGGCGCGGGGCGTGTGCAGTTGGAGTGATATGGAACCCCTGTAACTTCTAGATACGACTGTCACAGGCGACACGAACGTAAGGATCCTGTCAGATCACCTGCGTCCATTCATGTCCATTGTGCGTTTAGACAGGCTTATTTTGGTAAGAATGATAGCGTTACGGAGATGTTTAGCAAACTCAAGTGGCAGACTCTGTAAGAGAGGCGCTCTGCATCGCGGTGTAGCTTGCTGTCCAAGTTTCGAGAGGGTGCGTTTCTGGATGAGGTATCGAATATATTGCTTCCCCCTTCTTATACCTCCCGAGGAGATCACGAATGTAAAATTAGAGAGATTCGAGCACGCACGGAGGCTTTCCGGCAGTCGTTCTTCCCGCGAACAATACGCGACTGGAACAGGAAAGGGACGTAATGACAGTGGCACGTAAAGTGCCCTCCGCCACACACCATTGGGTGGCTTGCGGAGTACAAGTGTAGATTTACGAGGTGCATTCAAGTTCTAAGGCCTCCGATTTTTTTTTCTAATTAACTACTCACCCGAAATCGATGAAACTGGCGTTACTTCTCGACGTAATCGCCCTGCAGACGTACACATTTTTCACAACGCTGACGCCATGATTCCATGGCAGCGGCGAAGGCTTCTTTAGGAGTCTGTTTTGACCACTGGAAAATCGCTGAGGCAATAGCAGCACGGCTGGTGAATGTGCGGCCACGGAGAGTGTCTTTCATTGTTGGAAAAAGCCAAAAGTCACTAGGAGCCAGGTCAGGCGAGTAGGGAGCATGAGGAATCACTTCAAAGTTGTTATCACGAACAAACTGTTGCCTAACGTTAGCTCGATGTGCGGGTGCGTTGTCTTGGTGAAACAGCACACGCGCAGCCCTTCCCGGACGTTTTTGTTGCAGTGCAGGAAGGAATTTGTTCTTCAAAACATTTTCGTAGGATACACCTGTTACCGTAGTGCCCTTTGGAACGCAACGGGTAAGGATTACGCCCTCGCTGTCCCAGAACATGGACACCATCATTTTTTCAGCACTGGCAGTTACCCGAAATTTTTTTGGTGGCGGTGAATCTGTGTGCTTCCATTGAGCTGACTGGCGCTTTGTTTCTGGATTGAAAAATGGCATCCACGTCTCATCCATTATCACAACCGACGAAAAGAAAGTCCCATTCATGCTGTCGTTGCGCGTCAACATTGCTTGGCAACATGCCACACGGGGAGCCATGTGGTCTTCCGTCAGCATTCGTGGCACGCACCTGGAAGACACTTTTCGCCTTTTCAGGTCGTCATGCAGGATTGTGTGCACAGAACCCACAGAAATGCCAACTCTGGAGGCGATTTGTTCAACAGTCATTCGGCGATCCCCCAAAGCAATTCTCTCCACTTTCCTGATTATGTCGTCAGACCGGCTTGTGCTAGCCCGCGGTTGTTTCGGTTTGTTGTCACATGATGTTCTGCCTTCATTAAACTGTCGCACCCATGAACGCACTTTCGACACATCCATAACTCCATCACCACATGTCTCCTTCAACTGTCGATGAATTTCAATTGGTTTCACACCACGCAAATTCAGAAAACGAATGATTGCACGCTGTTCAAGTAAGGAAAACGGCACCATTTTAAGTATTTAAAACAGTTCTCATTCTCGCCGCTGGCGGTAAAATTCCATCTGCCGTACGGTGCTGCCATCTCTGGGACGTATTGACAATGAACGTGGCCTCATTTTAAAACAAAGCGCATGTTTCTATCTCTTTCCAGTCCGGAGAAAAAAAGTCGGAGGCCTTAGAACTTGAATGCACCTCGTAGATGTAGATGTAGACGGACGTGGGTAATTCCAGTAGGACAATGCGACACCCCACACGTCCATAATTGCTACAGAGTGGCTGCAGGTTCAGCCTTCTGAGTTTAAACACTTCCACTGGCCACCAAACTCCTCAGACATGAACGTTATTGAACATACCTGGGGTGCCTTGCAACGTACAATTCAGAAGAGATCTCCTCCCCCATCGTACTCTTACGGATCTATAGACAGTCCTGAAGAATTCATGAATTTCATTTCCCTCCAGCACTACTTCAGACATTAGTCGAGTCCATGTCACGTCGTGTTGCGACATTTCTGCGTGCTCGCAGGGCCCTACTCGATATTAGGCGGGTACACCAGTTTCTTTGGCTCTTCATTGTATCTTTCATAGGCATAACAACAAAACTAAACCTGTTAACTTACTCAAACTTGAGTTGCCTAACATTTGACGAGTGTGCGTTTCAGAGTATCATATTACAATGTCCGTACTGTGTGTTATATCAGTCTGCTGTCCTTTTACTGATACAAGAGACAGTCGCAAAGTTTTGTGTAGTGTTGGTCACGGCAGCGTTCCACAAGGCATCTGAATATCCCGGCAGCTGAGTCCAGTGATACCACCCATACATAGGATGTTTCAGCCGTCCATAGTTATGGGAGTTTTGCAACCAGCAATGCCTTTAAATACCACGAGCAAGATTTTCATAATCTCTCCCTCGCAATACACATACAGATAAAATAAAAAGCATATTTTTGTAGGATATTTGATGTAGCTTTTTTGTATAGGAATACGTTGTGCCTCCACCGAGTCTATTGGCCCGAGGCGAGAAGGGACGAGGCGAGAAGGGACGAGACCGAAAAGGCGCCCAGCCTCCGTGGTAGCTGGTGGGCAAGAGCACCGACCTTGCCGAATGTGGTGGGCCCCTACATCACAGGTGCGTCACTAGCTACTAGCGAGGAGATTTTCGACGCTATGTTCTTATGACATTATTGCTTAATGCGACCTCTAAATTGGTTAAGGGTATGCTACGAGAGGCGTTCAATAAGTACTGCAGCACATTTTTTTTTTCCAGCGCAATCTGCTGTCGGACGTTGTAGAATATGCCTGAATATGCCCGCTACGGCTCCTGTAGTTGCGATAAATGGAAGCGCTGTACATAGCCTTCAAAATGGCTCTTTTAAAAAGGGTGCATTTCAAGCCGCATGGGGTAGCCGCGCGGTCTAAGGCGTCTGGCCACGGTTCGCGCGGCTCCTCACGTCGGAGGTTCGAGTCCTCCATCGGGCATGGGTGTGTGTGTTGTCCATAGTGTTAGCTAGTTTAAGTTAGATTAAGTAGTGTGTAAGCCTAGAGGCCTATCCGCCATTTTTGTTTCCCTATGACCGGGTATGGCATCCCGGTCTCCTCTTTAAACACCAAACTTATGCCCTGCCTATCAATTCTGTCCGTCTGGTCGCTTCCTTCCTCTCACGCCGTCCTTCCTCTGTCACCCTCAATAACACCAACTCCCATATCTTTTATCCCACTGCTGGTGTCCCCCAGGGCCCCGTCCTATCCCCTCTCCTTCATCTCTTGTACACAGCTGATATGCCCAAGCCACCCCCACATGTCCACCTTTATGCTGATAACACTGCCTTGCTGGCTCTCTATCCTACCCTTCAACGGTCCCAATGCACCCTCCAAACCCACCTTGACTAGTTCACCACTTGGTGTAACCATCAGTTCCTTCGACTCAACCCCTCCAAAACCCAGACAATCATCATAGGCTGCACCATCCACTCCTTCCGTCTCCATGATTTCTACCTCACCCTTTATGGTCGTCCCATCCAGCTCACCCCCACCCTGAGATACCTTGGACTCAACCTCGACCATCACCTCACCTGGAGCCCTCACCTCCTGACCATCCACAGAAAGCCCATTCCCACTTCGCCTCTTGAAACTCCTGTCTTGCCGGACATGGGGATTGCATCCTTCCACCATCCTCTGTATCTACAAATCCCTCATCCATCCTATCCTCTGTTATGCCAGCATTGCCTGGATCTCTGCACCCACCCGCTTTTACAAGGCCCTCCAAATCCTCGAATGCCATGCGCTCCGCCTTTCCTTCCGTATCTGCCTCCCTTCACCTACATGGTTCCTGTACAACCTCATCCCCTTCCTCCACCTCCTCCTTTTCCTCCAATATCTTCACATCTTTTACACTGTCCGCAGGTTAGATCCCCCCACCCCCTGGGTTCCTTCTTCCTCTCTACCCCCCACCCATTGTCGTGCCTCTATCTCTGTCTATCTCTGTATCCCTCCCTCTCTCCACCTCGACGCCCTCCATCTCCTTCATCAGGGCACTTTCCAGCACCTCTCCCTCCCAGATGTTGAACTTGGCTGTGACATATAACCTTCCTTCCAAATGTAACCTGGCCTTGCCTTGTTCCCTCCCTCCCCAGGACCCCTCATTTCCTCTCCCCTCCTTCTCCCAGAGCGGTTTTTACTCCTTCCCCCCCCCCCCCCCCCGAGTCTCTGCACTCTATCCTCGCATCCTTCCCTCCCACGTCCTTCCCTCCCTGGCCCTCTTTGGCACTCCCCTCTCCCGTCTCTCTCCCTCTTTTCCCCTCCCTCCCTTCTTTCCTTCTCCCTTATCTCCTTGCGCCTGGCAGATCCTCCGTTTTGCTCATTGTCATCGGTGTGCTATGTCAGTGTTGTGTTTGGTGCTGTTCTCCTGTGCATCATGAGGTGTGATTTTAATTGTGTTCTGGACTTGTACAGAGTGTTACTGTCAGTGATTGTTATGTGCTATGCCGTCTGTCCATACTTTTATGCTCCGGTCAAACTTCGCCTTGTGTTCTTCTAACTGTCCCAGTGTGGGGTTTTTTGTGTGTGCTACTTTTTTATCTCCATTTTACAGTCGCCCCTTTCTGTTAATTGTCTTTCATAATGTTCCCCCTATTTTTTATCTATGTACACAAAATTTTCTCCTTTATGTTATTTTTAAATGTCTTCTATTGTATGTTCTACGTCTTTCGGCTGAAGAGCAGCGCATATGCTGCTGCCAGCCCGCCCCAATGGGGAACTGAATAAAGAAAGGAAAAAACAAAAAAATAAGGACTGATGACCTCAGCAATTTGGTCAAGTAGGAACTTACCACAAAAAATTCTGCCATTGAGTTTCTTTTTCTGGTAAACAGGAGCATCACAGATATTCACAGGCACTTGCAGAATGTCTGTGCAGATCTGGCAGTAAATAAAAAATGCACGGTGAGTCGTTGGGCGAGGCGTCTGTCATCATCGCATCAAAGTCGCTCAAAGCTGTCCTATCTCCTGCGTGCACAGCAGGCTGTACACAGCTGTTTGCTCCTGCAATTTTGGAACGTGCGGACACTCCCATTCGACGTGACCGACGGATGACTATCAAACAACTCGTTCCCAACTGGATGTAGTGATGACACACTCGTCCATCAGTTGGGGTACTCAAAGATGTGTGCCCGCTGTGTTCCTTGTGCTCAGAAGACCATAAAGAGCAAAGTTTTGTCAAACATCGTCATGGATTCATCACTGCGAACCATGAACCATACGGCAATCCACGGAGCCACGCCATTCCACCTCTCCTCTGAAGAAAAGGTTCAGAGCTGCACCCTCAACCGTCATGGAACCCTTTGCGGCTCTGAAGGGTTTATTCTGAGTCCTCCCTCATTGGGAACGATCAGCTCTGAAGTGTACTATGCTTGTCTCAGGAAACTGAAGAAGCGACTTCAGCGTGTTCGTTGCCACAAAAATGGAGACGAACTTCTCCTTCTCCACGACAACGCAACACACAAGTCTGCGCACCCGAAACGAGCTCACAGAATTTCTTTGGACTGTCCTTCCTCATCTACCCTACAGCTCTGATATCGTACTTTCCATCTATTTAGTCCAATGAAAGGTGTACTCCGCGTGATGCACTACGTGGGTGATGGGGTCGTTGTTGATGCAGTGAGAAGTCATCCAGCTGTGAGGTACCATGCGGCCATACAGACCCTCCAAATAGGGCGTAAACTGTCGCACTGAACGGAGATTATCTTGAAAAATAGAGTTTTGTGGGCAAAAGAGTGGGGAAGACTATGGTATATCGGAATCCTGAATACAACCAACCCGCTTTCAGAAAAAATTGTGTTGCTTTTAGTTTTGAACGCCCTTCGTTCAATGTCCTTACTTCCATCAGCCTGCTGTTCTTTTATTGATACGACAGGTAGTTGCAAAGTTTTAACTGTCACCTCTAAGAAAGAGGTTACGTAATAAGGTTCAAATGGCTTGAGCACTATGGGACTTAACTGCTGTGGTCATCAGTCCCCTAGAACTTAGAACTACTTAAACCTAACTAACCTAAGGACATCACACACATTCATGCCCGAGGCAGGATTGGAACCTGCGACCGAAGCGGTCGCGCGGTTCCTGACTGTAGCGCCTAGAGCCGCTCGGCCACTCTGGCCGTCCTACGTAATAAGGTTTGAGTCGTTCTGGAGACGGTGTTGTACCGCTGGTTCCAGCACAGCATCTGAATTTCCCGGTGCTGCGTCGATCGACCCGTCGAGATACACGGAGAATTCGATTGTGCCTGTTCGACCGAAGGCAGAGGAGGCTCTCGGGCGGAACGAGACGTAACAACATGGAACAGGTGCCAGGACCTTGTTATTGCAGCTGGGTGAGAGCACCGACCTCACCTGCCTATCAAGTTTGAGGTGAAAAATAATTGAAAAGCCACGATCGCTTAAATATTGTCTCTAGTAAACGATATTGGAGTGATCGTGGCTTCTCAATTATTTTAAAAACAGAGTGATCGCCCCACGACATACCATGTGTTCATCGCAAGTTTGAAGTGTTGAATACAGAGGCCCCGATACTACAGCTGCGTCGCCAGTAGTTCTGAAGTAACTATCAGCTACTAGCGAGAAGCTTTTGGACCCTGTTTTCTAATCGGGATATTGTTGCTTAAGGGGCTCCGGAAAGGCTCAAAATCATGAAAAGTTCAATTTTTACTTTTTTGCGTTTTCTGAATCTGCAGACTATTACCTTTCAATAGATATGTAATTTATTCAATTCCGAAGACTACAACCATTTTTAAATTTTTTTTGAAATGTGTTCTACATGGGCGTGACCCACTGTGGCGCTGTTAAACTGCTGTCAAATGGTGTTATTATTAACGTCCGTGTTCATCAGGTACATTTTAGTGATGTGAGATAAAGTATGTGCTGTGGCTAACCTGTGATGGTTCAATATATATCGCTGGTGTGATTGTCGATTGTTTCATGTTTATTTACTCTGTCGTTATCTCGAAAATATTCGTAATTAATTCTGCTTCTTGAGTATCTGTTTTGTTGAAGTATAATAATGAGTAAAAGTAAAGTTATTAGAATGCCTCTGAAGGCTTTTAAGAAAAGGAGAAATGTTGGAAAGCCAAAGGTATGTGTTATTACTGTAAACAATAAAGACGATAACCAAGTGAGTGAACCTAACCTCTCAAGTACACCTGCCCATAGCAGTCAAAGTGGGAAAGAAAATACTTCACAGAAGAAGCTTGGTTCAATGAGTGAAAACTATGAATGTTTTATGGGCGAATCGGATGTGAATGAAATATTTGATATGTCGGTTCTCAAAGGAATTTTTTCAAACTGTGTAAGATGTATTCATTGTAGTGAAGTTGGTCTGGAACTCTCCATAATAAAGCACGTAGGACTTGCTAGTGAAAAACAACTGAAATGTGATAAGTGTTCATACATGACCACCTTTTGGAACAGTGTTGCAGTAACTGCAACTGAAGAAAATGGTAGCAAAATCTACGAACACAACAACGAGCGATGCTTGCTTTAGACAAGGAACGCCTTCGGGCTGCAGACAGGGCTGTAAAGAGTCTAGAAATACAAGCAAGAGTAAACAGGAGGAGGAACAAGAGGAAGCTGGAGGAGGAGTTTGCAGAGGATGAAGATAATCCATCCTATGGACCTGGAATGCACTAAAAAGTTAATCCAATCTTTGTCGCTCGATTCCCAAAACTTTTCTTTTCTCATACTAATTACATGTTTTCTAAGGATCTTCCAAACATATTTGTTTCAAACTTTCAGTAAATGTTACACAGTACCTTCTGCATAATTTAACACAGCCTTTTTCCAAAAAACTGTATATTTTTGAACATATAAATAAAAAATTGCAAAAAAATGTTGTGAATTTTCATTACAATTGAAAAAAAATCATCTTTAATAACTGAACCAAAATTTTGTAAAATCCCTGTGTTAAGTTGTAGCCCATATTCGAATAAATAATCTGTAAAAATTTCAACTTCCTACCTCAAATACTTTGTGAGGAAAGATGTAATTTATAAGCGTTATTTTAACATTGCAAGTATATTGCGTTCCGGAGCCCCTTAAGGTGATCTGTAAGTAGAGTGGCGTTCAGTAATGAAATACATTTTTATCGGCCAATTTCGGTCGAAAAAAATGCAGATTTTGTAGTGGGACATAGCACAACATTCCCTCTTCGGCCCCTATAGTTTCATGAAGTTACGATAGGTGGCGGTGATAAACGTCGCTTTCAAAATAGCTTGAACATGCGTTTCTCGCTGGGAGCTGTCTCTAAGTTTGTTTTGGCGGAAAGCCAGAGCATCGCAGATATTCATAGGCACTTTCAGAAGGGCTACGGAAACGTGGTAGTGAACAAAAGCAGGGTAGGTCTCTGGGATAAGGTCGCACAAACCTGTCCGATCTCCCGCGTGCCGGTTCGGGCGCAAGCAGCTGAGACACCTGTCGTGGTGGAACGTGTTGACGCTCCCACTCGAGGTGATCGACGGATCGTAATCAAACACCTCGCTACACTATTGGACGTCTCTGTTGGTAGTGCTGACACATTCATCCATTAGTTGGGGTACCGAAATGCGTGTCTGAATTTTCTTATTTTGGGAAGACAGAAGAATCGATCCGTTATACTTTCTGTTGTGTCTAGACAAGACAGCCTAGACACATTGAGAGGAAGCCGAAAGGCACGCGCTTAAACTCACGCAGGCTGGCGTAAGGTCTGAAACAGGATACGTAATGAATGCTACAAAGAAAAGTACGTAGCTTCTGGAATACTTAACTTTAATCCATAATTGTATAACATCGCTCTTGTACAGATATAATCTCCATTTCAATATACTTGGTGATGGCGCCTTTCTAGGTCGTAGCAAATGACTTAGCTGAAGCCTATGCTAACTATCTTCTCGGCAAATGAGAGAGTCTTCGTCAGTGTAGCATCGCTAGCAAAGTCGTCTGTACAACTGGGGCGAGTGCCAGGAAGTCTCTCTAGACCTGCCGTGCGGCGGCGCTCGGTCTGCGATCACTGACAGTGGCGACACGCGGGTCCGGCGTATACTAATGGACCGCGGCCGATTTAAAGGCTACCACCTAGCAAGTGTGGTGTCTGGCGGTGACACCACACTTTCTAAAAAAATATTCTGAATTATATTGGTTAAAAACAGTATTGGTTGCAATTTTAGTTTTTTTATTTTTCAACGACGCGTTTCGCCTTATTTAGGCATCTTCAGGTTATCTACATAGAAAACAGAGAACAAATACATCTATTTAAGAATCGCGATCGCGTTGTGCAGGCTCGGATAACCTATAAGCATATATAAACAGATTACCTATTGAAAGAGCAAATGCCTTAATTTGGTATTTCTTAGAAGAATCCTTTAGTCAGTGAAGCCAAAGGGCATCGTCAAATGTATCAGGCCAACATCGCCTTCGTTAAACTCAGTAAAAACTAGAAATATAAAATAGTAAAATCATTACCTTTTCTAGATGGACGCGAGAGGCACCAAGATCTGTATAACGCGTTTCCGCTCACAGGAGCGAGTACCAGAGTAAGATGGGGGCTCAGGTAGTAAGCATAATGTGCCATAGCGTCGTGTGCCAGAACTGAAGCCTAATACAGAATCACTTTAAGAGGTGGCGCTGCGACGCAGCAGTGATAAAATGAGAGATCGTAAACTGGATATACATACCTACTAAAATTTTACAAATGTAATGCACATAAGACATTGATAAGTAATGGCACACGACTCTTTGAATAAAAACAACCAGCTTTCAGTAAAAAGACTGTGTTACATCACTTATTGAACGCCCCTCGTAATAGGTAACAGTTGTGGTTTGAAGAAAACTGTATGTAAAGGTTGATTTTTTTCGCTTTCTTAATTGGTGGTGACGCCTTTTTTTGTGTTCTTACTTGGCCATGGACCTGCAAATTATTGTGGTATTTCGTTTCTAATAAACATGGTGTAGGATAAGCTACGTAATCAATCCAGTCCCTACACACTTGTCGCTCTGCTAAAAAAATTTTACTTGTTTCCAGGTAGACTGCTCCGCCTCGTTAAACGAGTCAAAATAACACGGCAAATTCCGCAGATAAAGTAATATATCATGTGAATTTTTATTTTCTCCATTAGAAAGTGAAAACTGATGCCACAAGCAGTGCTCACTTGGTAGGAGTGCGCACAGCAATTCTCCATCACACCACACAGTGGTCAAGTGGCTCAGACGATTCTATTGTTGTTAAACATGTCTGAATGATGAACAAGAAGAACATCGCTCTGTTAAGAACCCGGATGCTCGAAGACTGGCCATACCACCGTCGAGGAGATGGAAAAAGTGAAAACGCTTCGGTTTTCCCTACCTTCATGATATTCTGAACATGAGAAAGATCGCCGTCCGCTGGGTTCTGTGGTTACTCACACCCATTTGAAAGTTCGCTAAACAGATATAGCAGTTGAAACGTTGTAGCTGCATCAGACCATTCCAGATAACTTCCTTAGCTGCTAACCGCCTACTCACATGGGACGTGCGCTAGGTGTATCACTAGGACCCACATATTCCGAAGTGTCAGGAATACTTTACCAATATCAACATTTGATTAAAAATAAAGCTGTCATCACCCCGTGGGTTGGTATTAATGTGGCAGGACTAAGCCTGGTGCTGTTGGAAGTTGTACCACACTGTACTCCTCCTTGAACCGTCGGTTTAAGGTGAACTCGGAACCACAAATTTTCATTTTTCACCTTTTTCAAATCATTGCCAAAATGGAAAGAAGTAAAAGTTACTAAGACAAAAATATTGAAGCAAGCAGGGATTGAACGTCGGACCACTGCCTCAATAGTCTGACACGGAGACTTTCTTATACACACATATATAATATGTTTCGGGAATAGAAATTTTTAGCAATTAATTGTTCTTTTGTTCTGATCAGTCACTGGATCATAGAATTCATGAAATAAATACATTTCTTTTCGAGTAATTAAAGAGAATGCTATTTTGTTCACTAATGACATTATCAACCGTGGATATTATGCGATACAAACACTCACAACTGGGTTTTGATTTACTTCACAGAAAAAGCGCTGTTAGCACTTTCGAATTTACGGACCGCTTCCATGCTTTTATCAAAATACAGTCACTTGCAGTTGAGCTCCTCTACAGTAAACAGAAATGAATCGTTTCAGCCGACACCTGTGGCCGAGCGGTTCTAGGCGCTTCAGTCCGGAACCGCGCTGCTGCTACGGCCGCAGGTTCGAATCCTGTCTCGGGCATGGATGCGTGTGATGTCCTTAGGTTAGGTAGATTTAAGTAGATCTAAGTCCAGGGAACTGATGACCTCAGGTGTTAAGTCCCATAGTGCTTAGAGCCATCTGACCCATTTTTTTCGTTTCAAAAGTGTGATAATATGACTGCGCTATGAACAAGTGCTAGAATGTGAATAAACATGAAATGACTGTTTGAACATTTGTTTTCACCGTATTTTTTCTATGAATAACATTCATGGTGAAACTTCCTGGCGGGTTAAAACTGTGTGGTGCACAGACACTCGAATCCAGGACCTTTGTCTTTCGTGAGGAAGTGCTCTACCAGCTGAGCGACCCAATCACGGCTCAACAGCCAGTACCTCATTTCCTACCTTCCAAACGTCACAGTTTTCCTGCAACACTTGCGGGCTGACACTCCTGGAAGAAAGGATACTGAGAAGACATGATTTATCCACAGCATGGGGGAATGTTTCCAGGCTTCATTCTGTGAGTAAACCGTGTCTCGGCCATATCCCTTCTTTCAAATTTCGGAGGGGAACTGTGAAGTTTGGAAAGCAGGAAGAAGAGTTGTGAGGAGGGCATCTGAGCAGTGATCGGGTAGCTCAGATGGGCAGTCCGTCTTTCGCAGCCGTGCAGTGCGGAGGTATTGTTGTTTCCGCCTGCGGACCGCGCGCTCTCGCTGTTACTTTTCAGCGGCCATCACTTACGTGTCGCTTACGTGTAGTAGAACCATGGCCAACCGTTTTAAAAAATCAGCACTACGATTCAGCTTCTGAAATGACTACACACGAGCAAGGCCTTGGAAGTGGAACGTTTCCTACGCGACGTTGCTAAGATCCCAGTTTCCGACATCCATTTCTCGATATTAAGCAGTACGGTGAACGTCAAAGTCGTCAATGACGCGGTGTGCAAAAGAATATCTAACACGGACTACGCTTTTGTCACGCTGACTGAAATGTCGGTGCGGTCACTGTCGACCACGCAGGCTTGGAAATGCGCACCATACAAGCTCCCGACGGAAGACAGTATCGCGACTTTCCGCCCCTATGGCACTGTACATGGCCACACTGCCGAATGCTGGGCGGTTTCCGAACTTAATGGTGTACGACAGATCACCATCGGTCTCCATCGCCACAGGCCATCTTACCTCCAATCAGCGGATGCCGCGCGGTCGTAATATACGACGACCAACGCAAGACCTGTTCCGGGTGCGGCAAAGAAGGGCACCTCAGGCCTGAGTGTCTTCAGCGACGAATCACCTAACTGCCAGTCGCTACTGTGGCACCTCAGACTCCGCCGCCGGTTTTACGGAGCACCTACGCATCGGCGCTCTCTTCTCCTCCCACCTGCCGCCGTCCGTCGGACCACGTACCGGTGACCCTTCCTGCTTCTACGGATACCGCCGAGGTCGACGCGTCGAGCTCACAGCCTGACGCTACTCCGGCGCCTCTACCAACAGCGACGACTTCCGATCCCCACTCGGCCGATCATATGGGCGCCCCTTCACTTATCTTTCACGCGACGGCCCTTCTCCCAGAGCGCCGCGACCCCTTCCGTCTTCCGACACAAATGGACAAGCAGCTAAAAGGCGCAAGAGGAGGCGCAGTACGGTCTCGGAACGGGTCAGATCACCTCCCGCTGAGGCTCCAGAAGCCGTCCGGCTCGACGAGGCCTCGGAGAACGTGCACGGCGACACGAATGACGAGAGCATGACGCCGGCTGTCGCTGTGTCGATGCCTACTCTGCTGGCTCGCACAGGTGCACCTGAACCAATGAACTCCACCGTTGCGACTGCCGCCGAGACGTCCTCCGCTACTACGAACGAAGTGGAGCTTAAGAACATCACAACGACAGGGCCTTCAGTGGCGTGGAGTGGCGACGTCGACGAAGGCCCGAGCCACACGCTGGGGTGGAGATACCCCAGACGGAAGCCTAGCTATGCCACCGATAATGCCGTCAGGTGGCGTACGGCGCACTACCGACTATGTCTACGATGCCCAGTCGCCCACCCCTGAAACCCAAAGGGAACGCAGCAGGATTAAGGCACAAATTATAACGTTCACACGCCGTAGACTGCAGGGGACGATGGTGCGGACCCGATGTCAAGATTCGGCGGAACAATAACATCCCACCATGCATCATATCTCCTCCGATAGGAAACATCGGCGATAAGGACTCATCACAGAAATCTACACCTGTCGCACCCAGCAAGTCATTTGCCAGGCCGAAATCGTCAATGCCTTTGTAGACCACTACCGCACAATGAACCAAGAGGAGAATACCAACAACCGCGCTGAGCAGTTTGTGTTACCACTCGTAACTCGCACCCTCGCCAGTTACGCGCGACGAAGCCCACGATGCAATCAACAGATGTGCTCTGAATAAGCCACCTGGTGGCGACGGATTGCCGATAGAATTTTATCGCACTTTCCTCGCGCTAATGGCATCACGGTGGACGACGATGTTTTATGAACTGATGATGGGAAACGCCGTACCGCCGTCCTTTGTCACGGGAATTATTATACCCATCCACAAACCGACACTGGGAGTGACAACAGCACATTGCCGTTCCCTGACTCTGCTTAACGCAGACTATAAAATTTTTACACGGCTCCTGGCAACGCGATGCCGCAAGAGGGCCTAGCATTCTATCCCCGGAACAGACAACTCCGGGTAGTCCAGTTAATATACAAACGGCCACAGGAGAATGTCATGTTTTAATTGCACTGGCAGCGGCGTGCAGACTCAGCGCCGCGATGGTTGCCATTGATTTTGATAGCGCATTCGACAAGGTGCGCCATCGTTTTCTGTTCCCAGTAATGAGCTGAATGGGTTTTCCACCCGCCTTTATCGATGTCATCTGGCGCCTGTATGGCACCGCCGAATCGCTGATTCAGGTCAATGGCCGTGTGGCGGGACCAGTGACGATCCGGCGTTCCATAAGGCAAGGTGGCTCACTTTCGACGCTACTCTATGCCATAAACCTGGAGCCACTCATCGGGAGTCTGACGAGCCACCTTTTAGGTCTCACTTTGCGACAGCGCAGTTTTCAGTGTCGTGCGTACGCGGACGACCTCCTCCTCTTCGTCCGCTCACGGAATGGAACACAAACGGTGCTTGATTTGAAATCAGCGTGAGGAACTGCATCGGGCAGTAACATTAATGTGACTAAATCCACGGCGATGTCCATTGGACGCAGCCTCTCACACGACGACTTAGCACCTCTTTCGTGTATGCAGAAGCTACGATACCTTGGTATCATTTTCACCTCCACCGTCCGCCGCTCCGCTGCCATCAATTTTTGCGTACACTCTAAATTATCCGCACGGGGGTGTGACAAAATCTCCTCCACCTTCTCAATTACTTACAACGTATCCAATACCTCATTCAACATGTGGCGTCCAGAATGGTCCACATCGCACAGGTACTCCTGCTGCCATGTCCACCATGCACAAGCAGTGGAACAGGGGCCCCTCTTCTACGCGCAGTTTGCTGGAAATTCTTGTGCCCGCGACCATAACGCCACCAATACCAGTCGGACATATCAAGCACCATCTGACGCACATTTCTGATTTCATCGTTGACTTCAGTTATGCTCACACACACAGACCACGCGCTCTCCTCGACCTAAAGATTTTTACACCCTACTGCTTCGTTACATATCCAGCAACAGCATGGAATTCAGACATCCATCGACGCGGTGGCCCACAGTTTGGTGGCATATCCACCAGCGTTTGATTCCATCCAACGTCCGGGCCACATGCTACCACGTCGCATGTGGCAAATTCGCCACAAGTCAACGTCTTCACGCCATCGGACTAACGGACTCTCCGCTTTGTTCAAATTGCCACCTCATGGATGACGCTGTCCACCAACTGACTTGTGCTGCTACTAGTGACGTCTGGAAACTTGGTCGACAGTTCGTTGCCTGTTACCTCCGCGTTCCGTCGGATTCGATTGACTCAGGGACTTTTAAGCATCCTGAAGATATTTACTTCCCTGGCACCAAAAATCATGCGACTGTATGGGTCAAGGGGTGGACGAACACCTACATGTATAGTGATGACGACAAATCGCGCCTTGTCTTCTGGCAGTACTTACAAACTGCACACAGTGAAGTCGAGCACCGACCGTGCTAACGGGCCCTCCTCAATTACCTACACGCGATCTTGACGTCACCCCCGCTCAGCTGGGTGGTCCTACACGCGGACGACACACCTCCTCCCCCCCCCCCCCCCTGCCCCCTGTTGATATCTGAGACTCTCCGCGCTACTTTCTATGTCGTAACCCACAGTGGAGTCCTTTCTTTTATACACTATACCAGAGTACGCTGGACATTCCCCCAACTCTACTGTCCGTTCCTCTTTGGCTTATACCTACCTTTCGGACGCTTCTTCCCGGTGGTGGTGCCGGGGGACACTGTGGTCAGGCCTCACATGTTGAGTCCTGCCCACTCTGCCTCCACGCTCCATCTGCCGGGCAGTTGACTGCAAGTCTTGTCATACCGTCGCACGTTCTTCCCTTTTTGTCTATTGCCTCACACCTCTCACATTACTTCAGTATTATTGTTATTATTACTTTTTTCCGACACCTTGTTAGTAAAGACTTTTGCTTGTCTTGTTCGACTGTAATATCTCGTGTTGATTCCGCCTGGAGGATGGAATTTCTGTTGTATATTTGCTTGTACAAATAAAGATGTTTTGTTTACTTACCCTGCTCCCCCGGTAAAAAAAAAAAAAAAAAAAAAAAAAAAAAAACTAGAGGGGAAAGATTCGGGGATGGGAACGGGGAGGCATCGTGGCCAGGCCTCGGGTTTTGACCCCTGCCCAGCCTGTCTCCACCAGCGCAGAACTGACCACTCTACTGTCCACCATTTTTTTTATTATTGAAGAAAAGAGTTCATTGAGGCAGAATGTACAAAAAAAAGTTGTAGAGCAGTTTCTCGTGAAAGATAAAGGGGTCCGCAGCTCATGGTCGTGCAGTAGCGTTCTCGCTTCCCACGCCCAGGTTCCCAGGTTCGATTCCCGGCGGGGTCAGAGATTTTCTCTGCCTCGTGATGACTGGGTGTTGTGTCATGTCCTTAGGTTAGTTAGGTTTAAGTAGTTCTAAGTTCTAGGGGACTGATGACCATAGATGTTAAGTCCCATAGTGCTCAGAGCCATTTGAACCAAGATAAAGGTCTCCGCTTCGAGTCCCTGTCAGGCACACAGTTTTAATCAGCCAGGAAGTTGCAGATCAGCGCAGACTCAGCTGCAGAGTGGACATTCATTCTTCGATCGTTCACATTCTTCCTCATGTTTTCGTACACACTCACAGAGATCTTAGGAAATTTGTGTTGTTCAGCTAACGAGAGTAATACTGGAGACCACAAAAAACAATAGTCGAGACAATAATGAAACATCACCCTAGCGCAACCACTGCAAGGTAGCAATCAAAAGAGGAAGATATGAAGTTGTACACTTCACACGCT
Source organism: Schistocerca americana (assembly GCF_021461395.2). Taxonomy (NCBI): domain Eukaryota; kingdom Metazoa; phylum Arthropoda; class Insecta; order Orthoptera; family Acrididae; genus Schistocerca; species Schistocerca americana. Next base: position 363,684,442 of record NC_060121.1, read on the forward strand.
GAGAAAATGAAGTAACCGTATAGTACACAATTAATAGACCACAGCCGGTGTCAGTCACGTCACACAAGGAAAGGATGTCCAGCAGTATGAACTAGAAAGTGAGTAGATAATACAAATGAGAGGCTTCATTATTAGTGGGCTGCCCCGAAAAGAGCGTGTTTATAAAACGAAAGTAGGTTTTCAAAGGAAATATTTTTTCATTAAAATGTACGCATTAATCCGTATATAGAATCATTTGTTCATTTTTCGGTTTTATTGTGTACAATATCCCATATGTTGGTAATAAGTCTCGTAAAACTGTAGAACTCAATTTTGTGTTCGTTGTGATGGGTTGCCACAAATGAACTGGATTCGAAACAGGTGATAAGTTACTTGTAAAATATAAGAACTGCAATATATTTGGAAGGAACGAGGTACTGGCGGAAGTAAGCTGTGAGGACGGGCCGAGGGTCGCTCTTGGGTATCTTAGTCGTCAGTCGGCTCTCAGCCGTCTTGCGAAGCGGACGTGCGCGGGGCTCTGTGCGGCGATCCGCCAGCGGGCCGTGGTTTACTCGCGCCGGTTCTCGTATCGTAGTGTAGACATCTCACCTCGAACGACGATAGCGCTTTCGTACAGAAAGGCAACGATAAAATTAACGTTCCACGCCCGGTACGCACGACCTAAGGCATACGAAGTAGAGCGTTTCCTGCCTGAAGTACTGTACCTCGATGCACAGGAACTCCTCGGTATACATCTTTCGATAGTCTCTAGCACAGTTTACCTGGAATTTGTCCATGAAGCAGCGTGCGAACAGCTTATTCGCCGTTCCATCGATGGATATCGTTTCTAACACTCTGACTGCAATGTGGGTGTGGTGATCGTCGACCATGCAGGTCTTAGAGTTCGGAAGATACGAATCTCCGAGCAGCCGTTTGAAGTTCCGGCCAATATTTTCGTGGACGAGCAGGGGCCTTACGGGGAAGCACTAAGTCACGTGGCACACATTCGAGACGTAAACTGTTCTGAATAGAGTGCGTCAGATGCGAATCGAACTGCGCAAACTCATCCCGTCGTACGTGACCTTTGGTGGCTGTCGAGCGATCGTCATTTATAACGGTCAACCCCTAACTTGCTCGGGGTGTGGGCAGGAAGGGCATTTAAACTCTGAATGCCTGCAGAGACGCCTCGTCCAGATACCGCGTGCGGACACGACGCCTACATCGCGACCGAGGACGCTGCTTATTACGTACGTTGAGGCAGCGAGGAACATGACGGACGCGGAGGCTGTTCTGTTCCATTTACCTACCCCGTGGGACCGGTTTCCGAGCCCACGACGACGCAGCCTCCATCGGAACCGTCGACGTGCTCGACAGCAGTGACCACGTCTGCACTCCAGCTGTGTGAGGAAGGAGAGCACCAGAAAGTCGATTCAAGCTCGTACTCGGAGATGTGGGAGGTCCCTAATGTACGTCGTGATCGACAGGAAACGGACATGCGTTCCCGCAAGCAGATGTCACCCAAAGGATGGAGGAAGAGAAGGCTGTCTGCAGTAAATGCTTCGCGAGATAGTGACACGTTGCGGGAGGATGAGAACAATCCCTTTGCGACCTGAACTGTGGATCTCACTCCAACAGTTTGTGTTTCGCTGTTGGCAACATCTGAAGGACAAAGACGGTTTGACGATGCTCAGCACACTCACGAGCACCCTGGCGATTTTGCGGCTAAGACACCAGATGAACGTCATCAGTCGCGTATCGTACCACACCTCCAGCTGGTGACTGGGCGTCCGAAATGGAGATAGAAAGAGTGATGTCAGACTCGAGCGACCACCTGATGCCGGCGGCCGGTGGATTGTCGGACGGACGTCTTGTCTCAGCCGATAAGTAATATACAAGGTGATTTTTTCCACCGTGTACAAACTCTAGGGACTGATCGATGAGAGGACAAGGAACAAAAAAGGTCTAATGAACTTATGTCCGAAAATGTATGGTCTCCATTCTGGACCACTTATCGAATCATACTTTGTTACCGACAGTGCGATCTAATACGCAGTATACAGGGTTTCCTCCTTGAGGGTGGTGCTGTTACTCATACGTCACGCCCTAGCACCCTCTCTTGTCATAGTAATTGGTAACGTTGTGTCCGATTCACTTCTCTTGCTGACTCACGTTGTAGTGGATGTGATACTGCGTTGTACGCAATGGTTCCGTATGCGAATAGAGAGCTTGCCAACGTGGTGTTTGCCGCGTCGGATTAGCCGAGCGGTCTAAGGCTCTGCAGTCATGGATTGTGCGGCTGATTCCGGCGGAGGTTCGAGTCCTCCCTCGAGCATGGTTGTGTGTGTTTGTCCTTAGGATAATTTAGGTTAAGTAGTGTGTAAGCTTAGGGACTGATGACCGTAGCAGTTAAGTCCCATAAGATTCCACACACATGTGAACATGTGTGAACAACGTGGTGTTTACTTACGGAAAGGCAAATGGCAACGGGCGGCCACCAGCAAGGTTGTATCAGGAGACCTATCCCCGCCGACAACAACCACAGCATTCAATGTCTGCAACATTTGAGCAGTGGCGCTCGTTACTGGCGCGCCACTCTCTTGGATGTCCATTATCGATCCTTTGAGGTTTCTTATCTTTGCTTGCCTTGTTGTTTTCCGCATTCGCGGGGCGAGAGGCAGTTGACGTTTGCTCGGGCTACCTGCTGAGGAAGCAACCACGTATATGTGTAGTCGGTTGCACGCGGTCTGTCGGTTCAGGATGGAGGATATGTGTTGGCTGCCTGCCTGTCTGCTCTCCTGATTTTGCTCGCCGTGCCTTGCGACCGCCTAGCTTGGGTTGCTGCCTGGCCTACACGAGCCATACCGGACGTCCAGCAGAAGTTAAACAGCCTTGTGTTTCTTTTAAAGAGAAGGAGCAAATGTATAAGACTTTTTGTAACCAATTTTGGTCGCCTCTTAAGGGTTGCCTTAGCGTTTACACTGCCTTTGGGGAGAGCTAATTCTTTTAGATTTAAATAGTTGGAGTTCCCTGTCCTTTATAATCTTTTGGGGGTTTTATTTGAATTTTCTCTTTGGGGTTCCTTCCTTGTGCTTGGTTAAATGTTTACTTATATAGTGGGAAGTGACTCCTGGTTAAAAGTCGGAGAAGGTGTTTGATGTTACTGCTGCCTCCGGCATTCGTCTTTTCAATTAAGTGTTGTGATCCCTTCGAGCGACCTGGTGTCACTCCTCGTTAATTAATGCCGGTTTATGTGTACTTAATTTTGAATTGGCCATTTGAATTAATATTTCGGAGCGCAGTATAGCACTAAGGCAACCTCATTGTATACCACCTTGTGCCCCGGTCTAGTACCTTAATTTTCAGTGGCACGAGTTTGCTCCACTACCGGTTTTACTGTTGTGCTCCCTTCAAAATCTTGTCTTGTTTAAGTTTGCCCCATGTGTGTCTGGGAACCCAGAGATGAGCTTTAGTGTGACTTCAGTGCTAGTCAGTTAATGGAATCTTCATTTTGGCTTGGCTTCCACTGAAGAGTTTGAGTGGAGCGTAGTGTGTTTGATTTGTTATTCATTTAATTACTGTAAGTTTGTTTATTTAATGGGGAGCAAGACATTTAAAGACTGTTGGTATTGACTCCCCTAGTTGCTGGGTGTTGCTAATTAATTCCAAGTGGCCTACTGCTTATTCAGTGGCAAGGCTGTCGATTAGTCGGTTACTGTGAGTACAAATTCACGCTATTTATTTGTTGCCGAAATTGTTAAAGTGTCTGTGTCGTGATTCAATCACTAGCTACGTGTTTGAGCTAAACTGATATAAACCTTACATTGCCTCCTTAAAATTTGTTGTTGTCACTGCTTATGTTAACCTTTACTCGGAGCAATATTTCATGTGGTTAAATTTTGTCTTAAAATGTGTATTTCTCTGATGTAATAAACGAGTGATGAAAGAAAAAAGCAAAGGGGCCTGGTCCTTCCTATTGTGTCCGGTTTGTAACACGTATCAACATTGTTTCGCCGTTTGTCTGAGACAGGGTCATTTCAGAAAGCAGGAAATCATTAAGGACGTACCCGACATGTTCGAACACCAGATTTGGAGGAAAATGGGATTAACATTGTGGAAGACGACCACCGTGTCAGTACCAGGCAGTTGGCCCGCCAGTACAGGGTAAGCCAGACGACCGCGTGGAACGTTCTCCACGACAATTGTTACTACCACCTTACAGCATGAGCAGGGCTCACTAACGGTAGACTTTCCACACCGGGAGCAATTTTGTCACTGGTTTCTCCAACAGGCAACCACAAATTCCGGGATTTGTGTCATCCGTTCTATTCACAGATGAGGGCACCATTAGGCGGAGTGGTATCTTCAGCTTTCATAGCAGGCATCTGTGGGATAGTATGCTGTATGTGTTGAAAGTGGTTTCCATGTGCGTCCACGCATGTGCGTACGCACCGTAGCACGTTTCGGTCTCATACATTCACATTGGCCACGCTACATCCGAACAGTGTCAATGGCAGCATGAATACACTGCTCCAGTGTCTCCACATCTGAGACGGCCTCATAACCAGAAATCGCACGGCTTGAGATCCGGTGTACGAGCAGGCCATGCAACTGGACCCCCTCGTCCGCTCAATCGACCAGGAAGACACGACTGAGATGCGTCTGGACGTTAACGGCAAACTGGGCTGGAGCACCATCACGTAGCAGCCACATAACCCTTCGAATCATCAGTGGTACTTCTTCCAGCAGGGGAGGTAAAATCAGCCGCAAGAAACGGCGATGTCTCGGCCTGTTAGGCGACGTGGAAGGTTTTTTTTTTTTTTTTTTTTTTTTTTTTTTTTTGTCATCAGTCTACTGACTGGTTTGATGCGGCCCGCCACGAATTCCTTTCCTGTGCTAACCTCTTCATCTCAGAGTAGCACTTGCAACCTACGTCCTCAATTATTTGCTTGACGTATTCCAATCTCTGTCTTCCTCTACAGTTTTTGCCCTCTACAGCTCCCTCTAGTACCATGGAAGTCATTCCCTCATGTCTTAGCAGATGTCCTATCATCCTGTCCCTTCTCTTTATCAGTGTTTTCCACATATTCCTTTCCTCTCCGATTCTGCGTAGAACCTCCTCATTCCTTACCTTACCAATCCACCTAATTTTCAACATTCGTCTATAGCACCACATCTCAAATGCTTCGATTCTCTTCTGTTCCGGTTTTCCCAAAGTCCATGTTTCACTACCATACAATGCTGTACTCCAGACGTACATCCTCAGAAATTTCTTCCTCAAATTAAGGCCTGTATTTGATATTAGTAGACTTCTCTTGGCCAGAAATGCCTTTTTTGCCATAGCGAGTCTGCTTTTGATGTCCTCCTTGCTCCGTCCGTCATTGGTTATTTTACTGCCTAGGTAGCAGAATTCCTTAACTTCATTGACTTCGTAACCATCAATCCTGATGTTAAGTTTCTCGCTGTTCTCATTTCTACTACTTCTCATTACCTTCGTCTTTCTCCGATTTACTTTCAAACCATACTGTGTACTCATTAGATTGTTCATTCCGTTCAGCAGATCATTTAATTCTTCTTCACTTTCACTCAGGATAGCAATGTCATCAGTTAATCGTATCATTGATATCCTTTCACCTTGTATTTTAATTCCTCTCCTGAACCTTTCTTTTATTTCCATCATTGCTTCCTCGATGTACAGATTGAAGAGTAGGGCGAAAGGCTACAGCCTTGTCTTACACCCTTCTTAATACGGGCACTTCGTTCCTGATCGTCCACTCTTATTATTCCCTCTTGGTTGTTGTACATATTGTATATGACCCGTCTCTCCCTATAGCTTACCCCTAGTTTTTTCAGAATCTAGAACAGCTTGCACCATTTTATATTGTCGAACGCTTTTTCCAGGTCGACAAATCCTATGAAAGTGTCTTGATTTTTCTTTAGCCTTGCTAGCATTATTAGCCGTAACGTCAGAATTGCCTCTCTCGTCCCTTTACTTTTCCTAAAGCCAAACTGATCGTCACCTAGCGCATTCTCAATTTTCTAATGACGTAAGGACGAGAAAAGGCGCATTGGCAACGATCGACCTCTGAGTCTTGGGAGAACCAGCGTAGCAACTGCCTCCGCCAGATCGCTGGACGGCCGTCCACAGGACATAGGCGCAGCTTCTGCAGATCACTGCTGCCAGACTGGAAGGCACACGGGTTCGAGCGAGACTCCAAGATTCCCTCAAAGACGAACGTGCTTCCCTCAATCATATCGGCAGAGAACGAGACACCGTAAGAGGCCACTCATCACGGCAGTTATTGCGGCGGACGAGCAAAGTGCAGACACACACTCCACCATCTCCCATTCTCTGTATCTGGCAGGTCAACGGCCTGACGATGTTGTTCAGGACGTACTATACGACCTGCACCTTCGAGTAGAGCGCAAGATGACGCCACATTCTTGGAGGCCGTCACGTTGGAAGGAATGCGCATGGCCCTGTCGTGCGGCGAGAGAAACAAATTTCCTGGACTTGATCCTCTTACGCATGAATTTTACAGCACCTTTTTTCGCCTGATGGACGAAGTTTGGAGGCAGATGTGCTGCGAGCTCTTGGATCCGGACTTTTACCTCCCCGCCGAATTTTTGGAGGGCATGGTGCGCCAAAATCGAACGAGGGGTGCAGATCTCAAGATTTCCGGCCGTCGAAATTAGTGAATTCGGATTACAAGCTGTTCACGTGCATACTTTGTGTTCGCCTCCTCGCTACAGTCATTCAAGCTGAACAACCATATTGGGAGGTGGCAGGTTAGTGGGTTTGAACGTGGTGTTATAGTAGGCGCACGAGTGATGGGACACAGCGTCTCCGAGGGAGCGATGAAGTGGGGATTTTCCCTTACGACCATTTCACTAATGAACCGTGAATATCAGGAATCCAGTACAACATCAAATCTCCGACATCGATGCGACCGGAAAAAGATCCTGCAAGAACGGGACCAACGACAACTGAAGAGAATCGTTCATCGTGACAGAACCGCAAATTGCTACAGATTTCAATACTAGGCCATCAACAAATGTCTGCTGAGCAACTTTCAACAAAACATCATCGATACAAGCTTTCGGAACCAAAGGTCCATTAGTGTACCCTTGATGACAGCACGACATACGCCTAGCCTGGACCCGTCAACATCGACGTTGGACTGTTGATAACTGGAAACATGTTGCCTGGTCGGACGAGTTTTCTTTCAAATTGTAACGAGCGGATGGACGTGTACAGGTATGGAGACAACCTCATGAATCTATGGACCCTGCATATCAGCTGGGGACTGTTCAAGCTGGTGGAGGCTTTGTAATGGTGTGGGGCGTATGCAGTTGGAGTGATATGGGACCCCTGATACGTCTAGATACGACTCTGACAGGTGACACTTACGTTAGCATCCTGTCTGATCACCTGCATCCATTCACGTCCGTTGTTCATTCCAACCGATTTGGGCAATTCCAGTAGGACAATGTGACACTCCACACGTCCAGAATTGCTACAGAGTGGCTCCAGGATCACTTCTCTGTGTCTAAACACCAGACTCCCCAGACATGATCATTATTGAGCATATTTGGGATGCATTGCAACGTGCTGTTCAGGGGAGATCTCCGCCCCCTCGTACTCTTACGGATTTATGGACAGCCCTGCAGGGTTCATGGTGTCAGTTCCCTCCACTACTTCAGACATTAGTCGAGTCCATGCCACGTCGTGTTGCGGCATTTTTGCGTGCTCGCGAGGGCCCCACACGACATTAAGCGGGTGTACCAGTTTCTTTGGCTCTTAGGTGTAATTTTCTTGGCGAGGTCGGTAGAAGATATGTGTACGGCGATATCGTGGCTTCAGCGCTCCGGCGAGGTGGGCGGGAGCCGTATAAACCTGCGGAAGTCACACTACATAAATGTGAAATGAGGACTGAATATCCGTACAGCAGTCTCTATTACCAAGGTCCCAGCGACGAAATATTTGGGAACGACCTTCCGTGGTAACGTGCAGCACAGGAAGAGCTACGTATCGCAGACTACTTAATGTGATCCACACACAAGTTCGTCTTCATACCTTTCGAACATTTGATTTGATCATGCGGGAACATTTTGTCAATGTTTACCTCGCCCCGAAGGTTAATCATCACTCACTTTCTCCCAATGCCCGCTACGGCGGCTGCCAAGTTCCAGGCGCCTTTGGTCATTTCGTCAGCGGTGCTAGGGTGTTCAAGACCAGTTACGAGACACTGACGTTGCCCACGCCTGCAGGCGACATTGGAATGATAAACGTGCAAAATTGGGCACGCGCTCTGTTTCTACGGACGGTGCATCGCCTACCTACCTCGTACAAGGACACACTCACTGGTACATTGATTGAGGAGGCGGCGCCTCAATCCCTCCGACCGCGGATTCCCGTTGGACATAACGCGCCACCACTGTGTCACATTCGCATCAGTTGTCCGTTGGATGTTATACGGGCCACGAGGGCTCCTAGAACCAAGGCCTTGTACCGCTTCTTTCAACTGACTCGTAATGTAATTGAACGCCGACATGGGCTGTCGGCTGGAAGCGAGTGTGGAATAACATACACTAATCTTTCCTTCCCACCGCGGTGAGGGCGCTGTGGCATGGGACAATGAAAAATTCTCCACCCGACAACGTTTATACAATATACATCTTGCCGAGGACCCTCTCTGCCCCAGATTCGCCGATGTCGACACCGACATGCACCGTTTCGTTTGTGATTACGGCTGCCGACTGCCGGCTCTTCACACGACGCATGTTGGAATTGCTCCTGCGACGGTCGCCTCACTCCATGGAAACCACCGAACTGATCCGTCTCCACGTCAGTTACTACCCTGCTACGCGTCATGACGCAACGGTGTGGGTTAAGGGTGTAGCAGTGTCACACTTTTTTAGTGAGGGCATTCCAAAGTTGTGAGATTTTTCGCACTACTTAGCCTGGCGTATGACTGACCTCGTGTCCGTATGTCGGCCTGCTTCAGGACAGGGCGCCGAAGCTGACGCAGAGAATATCTATGGACGTTCCTCGCTACTTCCATCTCATTGGTGTGGCCCGTGAAGCTCCACTAGCAAGGGGCACCTATGCAGTATCGATAGCAGGCACCAGCGCTGTCTGTGCCTATCGCCTACACCATAGCTTTACCTTTACACATATGTAAATTTAGTATTTTATCCAACCTCAGCAACTGTAGTGTCTACAACGAAACGCGCTATCTTGTTTGTTCCCAACACAAAAGTAAATGAAATAAACTTACCTTCTTCTCAAAAATTACAAAATCAAATCCAAACACTACCACGTGAGCCCCTGTAATGACGCGAACAATGTAGTCTGTAATCAATTTCCATTCTGGTTCGCTTGTAAGTTACCCATTATTTTCAGATAAGAGTGCATTTTACTTTTCAATTGAACACATGAAGTCTGAAAATGAGTCCGTGATCACTTTATTTTACAGGTCCGTCGTCATCACACAAACTTTTACACTTCACTATTACCATCTTCAGATCATAAAATATTCTCATGTAGTATCAAACTAAACATGTAGGTATTTTATTTCCAGTTTTGCTGTTTCACATATATGAAGTTAATGTATCATCGCTGCAGTACGGAGTAAGGCACAAGCGATACCCCCCCCCCCCCCCCCCCCACAGGCTAGCAGAGATGGTTGGCCATCTGGCGCTTTCAGAGCCAGTGGACTGAGGCGGCTATGCAGAAATCGCTCGTTACATTAGCAGTGGCATGTTTATGGAAAGGACTTTTATTCTGGCGTGAATCAAGCAATTGTTATTAATAAATATGTGCTAGCAAAAGTTGCCTTTTACCGCTCAGACATTACGAGGAGTCTACATGTCATAAATACTATCTTTCGGTAATTTTACAATGCCAGGAAACGTTGATATTAATGAATAAATGAATACCTTTAGCATAACCGAAGATGTACAATCTTATACACATACTAGCAATTGCACGCTGAAGTTACATACTGTGCTCCATAGTCGGCAGTCTTCGATAGAATGCCTTTCGATCAAGTCATGTGGTAGACCATGCTTTTGTACCGTTAATAATTAGCTTATAATCAGTGTGAACAAGTTTATTTTACGAAGTTTCTTCATCAGACGCACCATAGTGACATCCTGTGAAAAATGATTGACATAAAAATCTTCTTCCCGCTCCATTATATAAAACATAGACTATGTGATCAAAAGTATCCGGACACCACCCAAAAACATACGTTTTTCATATTGTGCTGTCACCTACTGCCAGGTACTCCATATCAGCGACCTCAGCAGTCATTAGACATTGTGAGAGAGCAGAATTGGGCGCTCCGCGGAACTCACGGACGTCGAACGTGGTCAGGTGATTGGGTGCCACTTGTGTCATTCGTCTGTACGCGAGATTTCCACACTCCTAAAAATCCCTAGGTACACTGTTTCCGATGTGATAGTGAAGTAGAAACGTGAAGGGACACGTACAGCACAAAAGCGCACAGGCCGACCTCGTTTGTTGACTGACAGAGACCGTTGAAGAGGGTCGAAATTTGTAATAGACAGCCATCTGTCCAGACCATCACACAGGAATTCAGAACTGCATCAGGGTCCACTGCAAATACTACGGCAGTTAGGCAGGAGGTGAGAAAACTTGGATTTCATGGTCGAGTGGCTGCTCATGAGCCACACATCACGGCGGTAAATGCCAAACGACGCCTCGCTTGGTGTAAGGAGCGTAAACATTGGGCGATTGAACAGTGGAAAAACGTTGTATGAAATGACGAATCACGGTACACAAGGTGGCGATCCGATATCAGGGTGTGGCTATGGCGAATGGCCCGTGAACGTCATCTACCAGCGTGTGTAGTGCCAACAGTAAAATTCGGAAGCGGGTGTGGTGTTATGGTGCGGTCGTGTATTTGATGGAGGGGGCTCGTGCCCCTTGTTGTTTTGCATGGCACAGGCCTACACTTCATGTTTTAAGCACACTCTTGCTTCCCACTGTTGCAGAGCAATTCGGGGAAGGCGACTGCATCTTTCAAAACGATCGAGCACCTGTTCATAATGCAAGGTCTGTGGCGGGGTAGTTACACGACAATAACATCCCTGTAGTGGACTGGACTGCACAGACTCCGGACCTGAATCCTAGAGAACACCTTTGGGATGTTTTGGAACGCCGACTTTGTGCCACACCTCACCGACCGGTATCGATACCTCTCCTCAGTGCAGCATCCCGTGAAGAGTGGGCTACCATTACAGAAGAAACCTACCAGCACCTGATTGAACATATACCTGCGAAAGTGGAAGCTGTCATCAAGGCTAAGGGTGGACCAACACCATATTGGATTCCAGCCAGGTGTCCAGATACTTTTGATCACATAGAGTAGACAGTGGTATTGCACTTTCAGAATACGGAGGCCCTGCTACGGCCCTGCAAGGCGACATAAAATTATGAGAGCATCTCCACATAACAGGTACAAAGTATTCTTACGTGGCGGCTCACTTAGTCAGTTCAAAGACGATCTGGCTTAATTATCGCAAACTCGAGTACAAACTTATACGAGTACTATACGGTCCTTTGAACCACCATCTAAGCACTCACCGGCTGAACTGAGACATTTCTGGAGATTTACTACGAGTGGGGGCAGGGATCTTGCACGCTGCAACGTTTCTGGAGAGATCGTATTGATAACTTCAACCCGAATACACATGTCTTGAAGGTCCAGCATTGCAGTGGCGAACATCTGTCCTTCACGTAACCCTAAAGGAAAAAAATTTCATTGGTGTGATGTCAGAAGAACGTGGAGGTCACTTCACGGGTCCATCAAGTCCAGTCCAGAACTCTGGAAATGTTCAACTCAGAGTTGTCCCAACATCCAGTGCCGAGTGAGGTGGAGCACCATCTTGTTGAAGCCAGGGGTTTGGTTGCAGATCTGTAGTCTTGGGAAAAGAAAACGTCTCCAGCATGTCAAGGTGTGTCGTTCCTGTGACATTCCCCTTCAGCAAGGAAGTACGTTCCAGTTATCTTGTGGCACATGAGGCCACACCAAACGTTCACTTTCAGGATGTCTCGCACCTTTCCCCTGATTTTGTAATCTGTGACCTGCAAGTGCGAACGTCAAGCTTATTCACAGTTCCAGAGATATGGAACGTGGCCTCATCAGAAAACATTACACTTGACAATAAACCAGGCTTCCAATCGACTCGGTTAAGCATTTCACTTGCAAATTTATATAGCCGTTACTTGTCATCGGGTTTTACGGCCTACACACTGCACCTTCTATGAATACAGACGCAGCCGCTTTTTGAGGAGCGTATGAGTAACTGCACTTGTCATCTGAAGCTCCCGTGAAGCCTGACGAATTGATCTGTGTGGACTTCGTTGGGACTCTTGGCGGACATTCTTAACTTATTCTTCAGAGAAACACCTACAGCCTACATGCCGCTTCACAGTGCTGCCAATGTCCATGAAGTGCCTATACCACGCTTTTATCCTCTTTGCGTCTGATCCTACTTTCTTATAAACAGAACGAAACTGCCTTTGTACCATAACAATGGACATAAAGTCTGCGCACCAAAGCAAGGTTTGTGACTTCTGCTGAACTGACACTATTGTTGCGTGCAAGGACAAGACCGAAGTAATGCAAACGCGCCAAACGTTGACAAAAATTAAGCATCAACTTTAGGTCGCTCGGAACCCATAAAAGTTAGACCTGAAACGGAGAAAGATTTACTATTTTTAAACCACCTAGAGTAACAGGTAATTTCGTGTAGGGTCTCGTATTCCTATTCTTCATCATTATAATTATTCACATTTGGGCCGTATTGCACAACACGATGTACAGCACGGAATATTTTCTGAGTTTTATTTTAGTTTTTAGGTCATTACTTTAGTTCTGTCAGAATGCGCTCTTTCCCTCTCTTCAGGCCAAGTAGTTCCGGCTGTTTTGGGTTTCCTGCCAGGCGAACTCTCCGATCGTGAATTGTCTCTCTAAATATTCTCCCGTCTTATAAATGATAAACGTAAATCCCGTCCACAGGTCCTGGAGTACCCATCGCTACCAACCGACCACCGACCACGTGCCATCCGCTGCCTATGGCCTCACTGGACACCATGCGGGGTGGCGTGGGGTCAAGCACACCCCTCTAACGGCCGTTGTCAGTTTTCGTGGCCTGCAAACGCGTTCGTAATTATTTTAAAACATATACGTAAGTATATGAGGCAATCCACTTATGACAATGACAGTATTCTGATAGAGAACATGTACAAACAGAAGTTTCAATACAAAATCTGTTACCCCTCCCACGAATTATCAATAAATTAATTGTCAACCATCTGACTGCGAGTTTTAAATATCCTCTGACGTCTCCTTACAACTGTTTGCATTGCTACTGTACGCAACAGGCAATTTTACCTCATCTTGCGACCGCGACTGCGTGATCAGCAACATGCTAAAATATTTCAAAAAGCAATACTGTGACCCATGCAGAGAGCAATGCATGGACTAATTACAACAATCACTGCCATACTTTTACACATAGAAACCTATTGATCAGGAGGGGTTTGGCCAACTAACCTTAAACAATGTAAAGAAAAATGAAAGAAACCAATAAAAACTTTTAATTTACTATATTCAGAAAATGGATGGGCAAACTTCACGCAGACTTTTAATTATACCACAGCGTCTATACTCAACAAACACGTTTCTGGCCACAACAAAGATTCGAATCTACTCTGAGTTTATCCACAGACACTGAAAGACCTAAGTCAAAACAAGGCGCTGGGAGTAGACAACATTCCATTAGAACTACTGATAGCCTTGGGAGAGACACCCCTGACAAAACCACGGCTGCAAAATACTAACACGAATTCTTTACAGACGAATGGAAAAACTGGTAGAAGCCGACCTCGGGGAAGATCAGTTTGGATTCCGTAGAAATGTTGGAACATGTGAAGCAATACTGACCCTACGACTTATCTTAGAAGAAAGATTAAGGAGAGGCAAACCTACGTTTCTAGCATTTGTAGACTTAGAGAAAGCTGTTGACAACGTTGAATGGAATACTCTCTTTCAAATTCTGAAGGTGGCAGGGGTAAAATACAGGGAGCGAAAGGCTATTTACAATTTGTACAGAAACCAGACGGCAGTTATAAGAGTCGAGGGGCATGGAAGGGAAGCAGTGGTTGGGAAGGGAGTGAGACAGGGTTGTAGCCTATCCCCGATGTTATTCAATCTGTATATTGAGCAAGCAGTAAAGAAAACAAAAGAAAAATTCGGAGAAGGAATTAAAATCCATGGAGAAGAAATAAAAACTTTGAGGTTCGCCGATGACATTGTAATTCTGTCAGTGTCAGCAAAGGAGCTGGAAGAGCAACTGAATGGAATGGACAGTGTCTTGAAAGGAGGATATAAGATGAACATCAACAAAATCAAAACGGAGATAGTGAAATGTAGTCGAATTAAGTCGGGTGATGCTGCAGGAATTAGATTAGAAAATGAGACACTTAAAGTAGCAAAGGACTTTTGCTATTTGGGGAGCAAAATAACTGATGATGGTCGAAGTAGAGAGGATATAAAATGTAGACTGGCAATGGCAACGAAAGCGCTTCTGAAGAGGAGAAATTTGTTAACATCGAGTATTGATTTAAGTGTCATGAAGTCGTTTATGAAAGTATTTGTATGGAGTGTAGCCATGTATGGAAGTGAAACGTGGACGATAAATAGTTTAGACAAAAAGAGAATAGAAGCTTTAAAAATGTGGTGCTACATAAGAATGCTGAAGATTAGATGGGTAGATCACATAACTAATGAGGAGGTATTGAATAGAATTGGGGAGAAGAGAAATTTGTGGCACAACTTCACTAGAAGAAGGGATCGGTTGGTAGGACATATTCTGAGGCATAAAGGGATCACCAATTTAGTATTGAAGGGCAGCACGGAGAGTAAAAATCATAGAGGGAGACCAAGAAATGAATAAACTAAACACATTCAGAAGGATGTAGGTTGCAGCAGGTACTGGGAGATGAAGAAGCTTGCACAGGATAGAGTAGCATGGAGAGCTGCATCAAACCAGTCTCAGGACTAAGACCACAACAACAACAACATCCACACACAAATCACATGCAGCGAAAAGGCATATAACAAAAAAAAACACAATTAATACCAAAGTCTCCTCCGGCGCTGGTAGCACTATCACGGCAGGCTTCGACGACACATGTGGCGCAGCTTCTCTCTACCGCTCCCTGCGTCCGACTCACTCGACAACTGCTCGCTCGCTACTACTCGCGATAAAAATATCTGAGACTCAGAGTTTGTGTATGCACACAGCAGGCCAATGACGACTGAAGAGAATCGTTCAATGTGACAGAAGTGCAGCCCTTCCGTAAATTGCTGCACATTTCAATGCCGGGCCATCAGCAAGTGTCAGTGTGCGAACCATTCAATGAAACATCATCGATATGGGCTTTCGGAGCCGAAGGCCCACTCGTGCACCACACAAAGCTTTACGGCTGGCCTGGCTCCTTCAGCACGGAGATTATACAGTTGATGACTGGCAACATGTTGCATAGTCGGACGAGTCTCGTTTCAAATTGTATATAGAAGATAGACGTGCACGGGTATGGAGAAAAACCTCATGAATCCATGGACCCTGCGTGTCAGCAGGGGATGTTCAAGCTGGTGGAAGCTCTGTAATTGTTTGGGGCGTGTGCGGTTGGAGTGATATAGGACCCTGATATGTCTAGATACGACTCTGACAGGTGACACGTACAGAAGCATCCCGTCTGACCAACTGCATCCATTCATGTCCATTGTGCATTCCGACGGACTTGGGCAATTCCAGCAGGACAACGTTACACCCCACATGAACAGAATTGCTACAGAGTGGCTCCAGGAGCTCTCTTCTCGGTTTAAACACCTCCACCGGCCACCAGACTCCCCAGACATGAACATTATTGAGCATATCTGGGATGCCTTGCAACGTGCTGTTCAGAAGAGATCTCCACCCCCCTCGTTCTCTTATGGATTTGTAGACAGCCCTGCAGGATTGATTCAGCATTACTTCAGACATTAGTCAAGTCCATGCCACGTCGTGATGCAGCACTTCTGCGTGCTCGCGGTGCCCTACACGATATTAGGCAGGTGTACCAGTTTCATGGGCTCTTTTTTCCATTACTTCCATGTTTAATTTTCGTGGTTGATCGACATGTGTGTGTTTTACTCGCATATTTCAAGGAAATTGTCATTAATCTATTATTCACAAGCTTAACTTCGATTACGAAATTAAGAATGTCTTGTGAAACAGCAAATGCAATAACCATTTGCAGTTTATGTGCTATTATGTGCACTTGTAAGCTGCGTGCTGCCGCCGCCCACGCACATCGTGGGTGGCTCTCTGGGGCGTGTCCGCTGCCGCGGGTCCTAAGTGGCAGCGGGCCAGCGAAGAGACCTCCCCAGCGGCGGTGTGGGCAGCGGCCGCCTCTGGAGGCTACCGGCTGGCGTTGCGTCTGCCTCCATCCCAGCCGCCTGCTGGCCGTTGACCCTGCTGCACTACCAGCCTTTGTCCTGCCGCAGATTAACGACGCCTGGCTGGTTGGGTTGCCGCCCCCGTTATGATGGTCCTCCGTCCCTCCTCATTTGTCCGGGAGCTGCTGCTGCTGCCCCATAATCCCGCACCCATTGAGGCGGCCTAAGTGCTCGCTGTCACAATCCTCCGCGGTCGGTAAAGGCACGTTGAGCAGAAAGCGTCGGGACGGGAGGCGGGGTTCTAAACGTCTCCCGCATTGAAGGCGGCGTCACCTGGAGGCTTTATGAATGCAGCCGTGTGCGTATTCACCATTCAATTTCCTGTAACACCTACATTCAAAAGTCAAGCCGACCTACTACCCGTTAATGAGCGTCGAAACGGGCACTAGTGAAGTCACCACTGCTCCGTTGAAGGTGGACTGCCATTGCCTTCAGTTCACACGAGTTTCGCAACCTTTGCTTGCTCTACACGCGAACTCCGGATCTAGCCAGAAAATGCCCTTACCGCCATTTTCCAAAATCCCAACTACAAGGGGCGTTCAATAACTAAAGCAACACTTTTTTTCTAGAGCAGTTTCGGTAGAATAAATGCGGAATGCATTGTGGGACATCGATCAATATTACCGCTTCAGTCCCTACAGCTTCACAAATTTCCAATACGTGGCGACGCAATACGTCGCCTTCAACGGAGGTAGTTCCAAGCAGGGAGCTGTCACTGAGTTCCTTTGGGCGGAAAACCAGAGCATCACAGATTGTAGAATGTCTACGGAGACCTAATAGTGAACAAAAGCATGGCGAGTCGTTGGCCGAGGCGTCTGTCATCATCGCAACAAGGTCGCGCGTACCTGTCCGAGCTCTTGCGTACCCTCCGGCCGCACAGCTGTGGCTCCTGCAGTATTGAAACGTGCGGACATTTTAATTCGAGGTGATCGGCAAGTCACAATCAAACACCTCGCTGGTCAACTGGACAGCTCTTTTGGCGGTGCTGACAAACTCGTCCACTAGTTGGGCCACTCAAAGGTGTGTGCCTAACAGAAGAAGGTCATGAAGAGCGAGGAGGGACTATCTGTGACGAATTACTTGGGCATTACGAGGATGATAGTGACAATATTTTGTCGAACATCGCCACAGGCGATGAAACTTGGGCTCATCACTTCGAACTGGGAACAAACCGGCAATCCACGAAGTGGCGCCACACCACCTCACTTCGGAAGAAAAAGTGCAAAGGCGCACCCTCGACCGGTAAAGACAAGGCGACGGTTTTCTGGGACTTTGAATGAATTATTCTGCTTCATGCCCTCCACCATGGTGGAACGATCAACTGTGAAGTGTATTGTGTTACTCTTAGGAAATTGAGCAGATTACTTTGGCAAGATGGCGCACCGGAGAGGAGCTCACAAAATTCGATTCGACCGTTTTTCCTCAACCACCTTACAGCCCGGATCTCTCATATTCCGATTTCCATCTGTTTGGCCCAATGATGAATGCACTCCACGGGAATCAGTACGTGGATGATGGGGAGGTTATTGGTGCGACAGGGCGTTGGTTCCGACGTCCACCAATAGAGTGGTACCCTCCCAATAAGGTAGCGTTAGGTCGTCACACAGAAGGAAGATTACTTTAAAAAGTAGGGTTCTGTAGCCAAAAGAGTAGTGAATAGTATGGTGTAATAATACAAATAAAACAAACCTACTTTCAGAAAAAAAATTGTTTCTTTACTTGTTGAATACCCCTCGTAACAGGAAACTTGTGATTTTCTCCTGATTTACAACACATCAGTAAGCCACGTTGTTGGAGTCTGCAATGCTAAACCAACTTACGAAAGCAATTTAGTCTCAAATGCCGTAACTGGGAAAAGGTCGACGAAAATTATTTTTAAAGGAAGAGGTTAATTGCAGAGTAATTTCAGTATTACCCCTCAGCTACAGAATGCTAACCAAAGCCCTATTAAGTCGGCTATAGCCAAAGATAGATCCACAAATTGGATAATACCACGGAGGGTTCAGAAAGGGAAGATAATGCAGCGAACGCATCTGGTGCCTGAGAGTTATATCAGCAACTAGGAAGTCCAGGAACGCTACAACAACATTTGTCGACTTCAAGAATGCATATGGTTTCACAGATAGGGAAACACTCTTCAACACAATGGAAGAAATGAAAGTGAACAACAAGGTCAAAAAGTTAATCCAGGAGTCTGCCGTTGTGGCCGAGTGGTTCTAGGAGCTTCAGTCTGGAACCGTGCGACCGCTACGGTCGCAGGTTCGATTCCTGCCTCGGGCATGGATGTGTGCGATGTCCTTAGGTTAGTTAGGTTTAAGTAGTTCTAAGTTCTATGGGACTGATGACCTCAGATGTTAAGCCCCATAGTGCTCAGAGCCATTTGAACCATTTCTGTTAATCCAGGAAACATTAACAAATACTGTCAGCTACAAACTATGCTGGCACGCGCACCTGTTTGGCCGAAAAAGCGTTCTTCTAGCATTCGAGTAGAGGGACTAATAGACTCTTTCTCGATCTTTTCTGAGTTGCGTAGTTAGTGTCTCTCCATTGTTTTCACCTGATTTAGTGTAAAGTGTCCGGAAGCTGTTTCTAGCTATATTCGTTTTCCCGAAGGTGTCTTGTCTTTAACTACGTTGAACGGCAGAACACGAAGACTGAGTGCTACCACCGCTACCGAAAAAAGGGTATGACGTTAGGTGTTAACGATCATTAGAGGCGAAGCTCTAGCTTAGTTGCACAAGGACAGCGGTCCAAACAGGTCCATACCTTTTCGAAGAAATCATCCCATCACACACCGGAACCGATTTAGGACAAATTCCGGAAAGAAATTAAGATTAAAACGTCCCCTTAGAAAAATTAATGAATTACTGTGCTGATAAACCTCTTACATTATATGATTTTGAAACAGCTGAGCAGAACTGAACGTACTCAGACATTTCTCACTTTACTTATTCTGATCATCACTAAATTGACACACAATATTTTTAACGCAACGCAATCTGACTTTTAATAATCCCTACAAAAGAAAGGCCCTGCCTAGCAACAACCTATACCTTTCATAAATCACTTACCTCACAAAAATCTTCGTTACTCAAACTACTGCGAGCGCCAATACTGCCACCTAAATAAAAGATTCTAACTACTGAAGTCACTAACTACTGATAGGCATAGTTAGCAAATGAAAGATTTTGATAAAGAACAAACAATGTATTTACATAAACAGCCTACTTACAAGATACAGAACAGGTATATCAGCCCCGCTCCAATCCGAATATAAACAGGTAGTAGAATCCTGCGAAAGTTGCAGTAAAGTTAAAATTGAAAAAATAAAATCAATTGGTGCAGTAAAATAAGACTTGAAGTGAGCAGGAACTTAATATAAGAGACAGAAAAATTTTTAGACAGTAGAATCTATGACAGGATACTTCCTCTGGCAGAAAAACCCAACAGGGCCCGAAAAAACTTGGTCTGAAGAATGAAAAAGAAGCCATTCTGAGAGAATAAAAGGAATATTGATAAAAGTTAAAACAAAAATCTGAAAGTGCCCTTTTTAAAACGGGTTTTCGCCCTTTTACTACGTCCCTTTCGTGTTTGTTTGTCTGTTCGGTACAAATTTTGCAGTTAAAGTCAAACTGACTTCCTGATGGTCTAGAGGCTTGTAACTTTCTTCATAGCTCAAAACTAGATGACAATGCGTTTTTGTATGGTGTAAGACGGAGGGTGTTCAGTGCCCCACTGCTATTTCCCCCTTGTCCTGTTCCAGTCACCAATGTTCCTCAGCAAGAACGATTGCTAATAGGTCTTCGTGTGAGCTCGAATCTCTTTCATTTCTACCTTCAAGGTCTTTTCACGAGAAATATATAGGATCAACCAATATACTGGCTGACACAGATGAAGTGAAACTGAAATAACGTTGAGAAAGTTTAGAAAACCAGCAGTGGTGACAGACTGCAGACCGATTCTACTGTCTCATACGCACAGCCTGCCTTTGTAAGACTGCAAGTATCTAATGAGGGTGATGGCAGACTATTAGAACTCACGCAGAGACATAGAGGTAGTCGTTCTCCATAGCTCCATTTTCAGTGGTGCACAGTATCCTCCGCCATGTAATATACAGTGGTATGTGGAGTATATATGTAGCTGTACGTAGATAATCCTATATTTGGACCTAGTAACATAGTTTGATGCCTAAAGGCGTTCTCTCAAGGGACGTGCAAATGTTAGTGGACAAGTATCTGGTGACGTTACAGCGTGGAATTCCAATTCACTGAGTAACATGAAAGAGAGAATCTTCTATATAATGTGTTTGTCTAGCAGAGAGGGACGTGGCCAGGGAGATGCAGCATCGGTTTTAATTAACAAGCAGACCTTAGGAAGAATTTTAAGCCATTTTGGCCATTTTTCGAACGTGACTGTCTCAAGAAATATGTAAAGGCTCTTTTTTTTAAAAAAAAAAAATACCGCTACCAGTCACAAACTGTGTTGACTATTGTATTACTTATTTATTTAGCGACATGTTTCGAGGGATCCAACGCAAAGCTCATCTCCCTTGACATAGTAAATTTATATAGGAGCATACCCATCAAAGAATCCATACATATAATCAAAAATAATTTATTAAAAGGTCAGACCATGTCCACAGCTGAAGTAGTTGAATTAACAGAATTGCTAGAGCTTGTTTTTTCACACAATTAGTTCACATTTAATGGTAAAATGTGCAAACAAGATGTAGGCCTAGCAATTGGAAGCCCTCTAAGTGGAATCATTGCAGAAATTTTCATTAACCACCTTGAAAATAAACTTCTCAACAACAAAATCATAATAACCCAGAAAATAGTACATTACTGCAGATATGTTGATGACTCATTCATTGTGTACAATGGAACTGATGAAGAAATAGAAACTCTATTAAACAGATTCAATAATTTACACAACAACTTCCAGTTCACCATAGAACATGAGAAAGATAACAAACTTAATTTTCTAGACATGTCAATAACTAACGCAGACCAAACCCTAAATATCAATGTATACAGAAAACCAACATACACAGACACAGTCATTAATAAATCTTCCACACATACCAGCTCACATAAACAAGTGCATTCAGATCCTTCTTAAACAGAGCATAGAAATTCCTACTTAATGCTGCCGACTATGAGACAGAAATGAACACTATAAAATACATTGCACATAATAATGGCTATCACGAACATGAAATAGATACACTGTCACAATGCACAACTAAAAATAGCAAAAAACAATGTGATACAGCTTCCTCACATAACATCCAAAATCCCAAGTACATAGCATTACCATATTTAGGTGTTATATCAGACAAAATAGCCAAGCTGTTAACAAAAACAGACATCAGGATCACCTTTGCCACCAACAACAACTTAAAAAGGAAACTGATACATGACATCTCACATCTCACAGAGAAACTTAACAAAGCAGGCATTTATAAAATTGCATGCAGTCATTGCAACAAATATTACATTCGCCAAATGGGAAGAAATTTTAAAACCCGCTTTAAAGAACTCATTGACTGTTTCAGACTTGGCAAACCGACTAAATCTGCTATAGCGAAACATATAAATGAAACAGGACACAGTGTTACAATAGACGACAATCTCAAAGTACTAAATAATTTAGAAAAGAGCTGGAAAATGGACATATTGGAAGAAATGGAAATATTCATCCATGGCCACATGGGGAATAACGAGACCCTGAATGAAGTGACAGACTTCAAAAATTCATATTTCTTTTCCATTTCACTACAGTACTCCCAAATATGTAAAATAAATAATTGATATAATGACGTGTACAATAATATTGTAACAGGTGCTCAATTTGTAATGTATTTCGTCAACCTACATCTGTAATACGATAACAAGACGTGCGGAAGACATGTAAACATCTGACACCATATAGATCGACAAATCGGTAGTCAAATCGAAACCAGCTGTATTTCGATCGCCATCTTGACCACTACACTGCAGATTTGTTTTTGTGATCGTGTTTCCAATTTACTGCTATTTTAGTGACAATATGCGAACAGTGACCAACAAAGCCAAGAGAGCCACGGAAATGGAAACACCTCAGCGCATCACAACGAGACTGCCACGCCAGAAGGACAAAGTGAATGACCTTTACAAAACATTTTCATGCCATCATCAGTCCAGCTTCCAAAGTGACATCGCCTCTTACTAAGTTTTCTCTTCTTCCACAGGATAACCACAAAATTTACGAAAAGCCTGTATAATAACAGTTGTTTTTGTAATGCCATTTAGCCTGAAGATGAGGTATTCCCTCAAAACATGCTTTTAAATAAATAATACACTAGTTAACAAAGTTTGTGGCTGGTAGCGGTAACTTAAAAAAAAACTTTAAATACCATATTATGTTGATATGTGTATACTGTGGTTTTTATGTTATAATTGATGTGCTGTGATTGTAATTTACTTGAAAGCACCAGCACGTTAAGGATATCTTGTTCACGTTGTTATTGGTACAATTTGTTATCATAAATTGGCGAGACTCTACATGTCGACTGTTAGAGGCTTCTCATATTTGCTTTCGTATTATAACTTATGTAATATGAAAATACGCCATTCCATTACAGCACATTGATGATTTATCAATGGAGCGTCATTTTTGATTCAATTTGTTACCGGTAAATAACACATAAGGAAATATGTAATTATAGCCTTTATAGAGTTGTATACAGCGTCTGCCTCAACGTAAACCCGAGTTTTACTTCGAAACTTTACCGTAATGGGTTCAGTATTGAACTATGAAACAAAAGGTAATAGCTGGGGGGCCGGCCGCGGTGGTCTAGCGGTTCTGGCGCTGCAGTCCGGAACCGCGGGACTGCTACGGTCGCAGGTTCGAATCCTGCCTCGGGCATGGGTGTGTGTGATGTCCTTAGGTTAGTTAGGTTTACGTAGTTCTAAGTTCTAGGGGACTTATGACCTAAGATGTTGAGTCCCATAGTGCTCAGAGCCATTTGAACCATTTTTTGAATAGCTGGGGATTCAGAAAAACCCTTAACAGTTGAGACTGAAAATAAAATTTTATTTGATAGTGCCGGCCGGGGTGGCCGAGCGGTACTGGGCGCTACAGTCTGGAACCGCGTGACCGCTACGGTCGCAGTTTCGAATCCTGCCTCGGGCATGGATGTGTGTGATGTCCTTAGGTTAGTTAGGTTTAAGTAGTTCTAAGTTCTAGGGGACTGATGACCTCAGAAGTTAAGTCCCACATTGCTCAGAGCCATTTGAACCTTTTTTTTTTATTTGATAGTAGTTTCTGCTTTTACCTACAAGCCATTTTCAAATCGTAACGAAATACAGTGATTAGTCATCAACAGCCAAACGACAGGTCACGTAATAGTAATATGTGGAAACAGGATCGTCTGTTGCACACTCTAATTGAGTAATAATGTAAATTATCCCAAAATAACAGGTTGTCATATATCATGCACTCACACAGAATCAGTTTCCATATGTGGATACTGCAGTCACATTTGCTACGTTATGCTATTCTAAAAGTCGGGAGCAGGGACTGTTTTGGACTATGCTTCTCGCGTTACTTCAGAATAACGTAATGCGACTAATATTATCGCACTGTCCACATATCTAAACTGCCTGTTTCTTTCAGTGTCCATAACAGATGACAACGTGTTATTTTGCGGTAATTTACATCATTGTTCCATTGGATTGTAAAACAAACAACCCTGTTCATACAAAATATGGGGATGTGTCCCGCCGTTTGGCAGTTGCTAATCAGTGTATTTCGTTATGATCTAAAGATGACTTGTAGATAAGCTGAAACTAGCAATCAAATACAGTTTTATTTGCAGTCTTGTGTATTACGGATTTTTATAAATCTACGACTTTAATACAACAGATCTCTTATCTCCAAATTCGGCCATAACACCTTCGTGTCCAGCTACCTCTGAATTTCTTTTACGTTTTCTGCAAGATCCTGGTAGTTTCTTATTATTTTAACAGAAGTGTGATCTGCAATACTCTATTTTATTTATTATGAGTAAGAGCACTATCCATCCGACATTGGTTGATTCCCTTGCAGTTCATTACAGTTTATACTTGAAATTTCCCCTTTATATGTAAAGAATGACTGTGCTGGTAAAGTTCTACGTTATTTGATACTGAAACAGCTGAGCAAAACTGAGCGTACTCAGACAGTTCGCTCTTTACTTATTCTGATCATCACTAAACTAACACACAATATTTTTAGAGCAACGCAATCTGACTTTCAATAATCCATACAAAAGCGTGGTCCTGATTAACAATAACCTATACCTTTCATGAATCACTTACCTCACAAAAATCTTCGTTACTCGAACTAGCGCAATACAGCCAGCGCCAATATTGCCAGCTAAATAAAACATTCTAACTACTGAAGGCAGTAACTACTGATAGGCATAGTTAGCAAATGAAAGATTTTGATAGAGAACGAACAATGTATTTACCTTAATAGTGTTCAAAAGTCATTATATATATATATATATATATATATATATATATATATATATATATATATATATATCAGTTCATGATATTCAGTATTACAAATTTGCTCTTTCTGGTGGACACACGTCCAGATCGTCCGCTCTCAAAACTCCGCCATCTCTCTCCCCACATCCACCACTGCTGGCGGCTCACCTCCAACTGAGCAACGCTTCGCCCTGTTAACAGCCAACTGCCCAACACTACAATAGCAAATTCCAACAATGCAAACCAGTCACAGACTGCACACAGTACAGTCAGTGATTTTCATATAGAGCGCTACATGGCGTTACCAACATAAAAACTCAAACAAGGAGGAGCAGGGCTTATATAACAAAAAAAATACGAATTATCGCAATAAACATTGTGCTGAAGTGTTATCCCAGGTGTTTGACAAAGTGAAATGTGTCAGGACGAACTTGTGACACTAATGAAATGCCAAACAAAATATTAAATACCTAAAATACGTACAATATGGAAAGCAGAAGAACAAGAGAGAGACCAAGGAAACTAGAGACACGTCATTTGATGTTCTTATTTTTCTATTAATCGTGTATTTTATAAAATAGTGATTTGTAGTACATTTTGTATGTCACTGTCAATTGCAGCCTATATAGTACTCCTCTACCAGCAATTCACTGTTGAAGTCATCGACGACACCAGAATCTGTTTCGCGATTTTCTCCACGCTCCTTCGACTATCGCTACCAGGGTTGAAGGAACCACTCTACGCGCGTCCATTTTCGTGAAGTGTGATTTACGCCGATGCAGCTAACAATTACCGCTGGAAAGCGCTGTGGTCTGCGACGGTACCTAAGGGTTACTGCTGTCTAGATGCTCTTTTAAACAGCATCCCATACGAGAAACCAGTTGCATCTTTACCTGCGGTTACCCATACTTTTAGGTACCTAGGCTATGCACAGCTCGGTTTAGAAAGAATAGATCGATGTAGTCATAGAGTCGAGTCATGCGCATCTGCTTTCATACTCCACAGCTAATTAATTCGCTGCAGATAATAACCTGTAGCTGTGATCCTGCAGTTTAATAGTCTATGCATTGGTTGAATTGGAAGTTAATTAAATATACAGAAAAAAATAAAGTCTAAATGAAGAATTTAATAATAAGGGTTCTACTCTCATGTCTGTATTTGATGTAGACAACAGAGAATTATGTTAAATATTGTTTATTCAAGGAAGGACATCTCAAATAAATGGGAAATGGTCCTACGATATTCAAGTAGAATAAGACAGAAAACACCTTTACCAAATGCAGTAAAGTTATGCTGAGAGCGTTGTAAGCGCTCTTTAGAGAATGGTTATACAGAAATAAATATTACGTTAAATTCTGTAATACGAAATGACCTAAGAGCCAAAAAACGGTAGTAGTATTTCGAAGTATTAGTTAGTTAAAATTATACAAAGAGTAGATATTAGAAATAGAGTTGTTAAACGAAACGCTATGATCGTATACTTACGATTGTGAAGAGATTTATTGACAATACGGAAACTTTTATGTTAAATTAGGACTTCATTCGCTGTAACTGAATTATTAAAGAGTATTGGGGCCGAAAATAATTTGAACCTTATCACATTAGTATCTTTGCCGCTCGTTGTCAAGGTGATTTCGCTAATAAACGAGAAGTGAAAAACAGTGCCCGTTAAAAGACTAAACTTGTGCTGAACAGACGGAAAGGCTTCGAATCCATAATTAATATCGTGTCGTGAGAATTGAGAAGCTTGGACATTGTATGGCCAGAGACACATTTATAATTTATCGGACATTAATGGCAAAGGACAGTTTCATGGGAAAGCATATCTTTGGTGATGGGTACACGAAGGAATGTAATACTGACTGACTGTTATCATACCGAAACAATACACACTAGGACCAACTCTCCTTTTCTTGATCCCCCAGCGCCGTCTCTCACTGATTTAAGAACTTAATTGTGTCAATAAAACAGAAATATACGAGACATTCCCAGTGTTTACTAAATTCCATAATCAACTAGTACACAGACAATAAAATCTGTGAACATTCAAGGTTTACTGAAGGAAGTTGATAAACTTTTTTACAAACAGATTTAATAGGATTCAACGAATGCATACAGACTGCTATAGTAACTAAATCAAATTACTCAGGAAAACAAATTAGTAAAATTAGACTGGAACTCAACTGATATCTTACTCCAGAGTAATAGAAAAACTGTCTTTGGATCCGTCGTGGTTGAAAGTGTATGAAATATCTCTGGAAAAACGCGATCAATTTTCAACTGCTAGTTCTCACGACTAGATTCACAACTTGATTCATTCAGAGATCTTTTATGCCCGACCCACATGGCAGGGAATGGTTCTTAACTAGCCGGGACAATATACTACACTACTACACACAAACTTTGAGATCAACTCCGCTGCCGCGGATATCTGTGCAGTCGCGACGAAGGTGGGTGCGCGGCATAGCGTCACGAGAATGGATGACAAGTAGAAACTCATATTCTGTCTATCCTCGGTTCTGTAAGCCAAGCGGAATAGGGGAGTCCTACTCTGGAGCACATTCAGACCTCTCTAAATATGAAAACCTCAAGAAATTAAGGTATTGTAGCAGCCGTTCATTGCCCAGAATCTATCACTCACTCCATCAAAATCCACATGATACCATAGTCAGGTATGCCTTCTTCCAGAATAAACATCCAAGTGTGCAGAATCGCTCCGTTGAGCTGTTCACTCGAAAAATCCCAGTCTCCCCTAGATTCCCGTACTATTCTGCTACTGCCTGCTTTTCCATTGGCTAAAGACTGTCCCCACCATAAATGTCATTCTTAAGTTCTACAGACACCATTTCACTCAGCTTCACCCAGACCAAACTAGCATGTTACAACAATTGTGTCGTCTGCTAAGGTATGTGACTGACCACTTTTAAATTAGAACAGTTTTTTAATAGAACTTGCAATCACCATTTGAAAAAAGTTGTTGCCAGAATAGTAAATTGCTCATTTAATAAACATACAAGTATAGCAAAATATGGAGTATTCTCGCCGTAGTCATTTGCTAGGTAACTGTGGAGAGTAGGATCTTCTGACATACAGTTGCATAGTAAAAAAGGTATAACAGACGTCATCAGTCAATGTTTAAAATATATACGAGGGTCACACCAAAAGAAATGCACACAATTTTTGTAAAAATACAGTTTTCATTCTGCATGTGTGAAAATTTTACAGTGTGTAGATACATACTTCCCGCCTGTTTTCAAACTTAGTTCAACCTGTTCCGGTGAGTGGCGCCGTCACAGTATGTCTTCAAGATGGCTCTTACACTTGACGATCGTCAGAAGCAACGTGCTCTCATAGAATTCCTGTGCTGTGAAAACGAGACAGTGGGGAACATCCACAGGAGGTTGAAAAAGGTGTATGGAGATCTGCTGTCGATCGCAGTACAGTTAGTCGGTGGGCAAGCAGTTTACGTGATGAAAGCGGGCACGGCAATATTGAGGATTGTCCTCGCAGCGGCAGGCCTCGTACTGCACACACTCCAGACAATGTGCATAGAGTTAACGAATTGGTGACTGCTGACAGAAGCATCACACTGAACGAATTGTCACGCTACGTTGGGATAGGGGAAGGATATGTTTGCAGAATACTGAAAGTGTTGGCGTTAAAAAAGGTTTGTGCCAGGTGGGTTCCCAGGATGTTGACAGTGGCTCACGAAGGAACAAGAAAAACGGTAAGCAGTAAACTTTTGGAACAGTACGAGAATGGTGGAGATGAATTTTTTGTAAAAATTGTGACATGGGATGAAACATGGCTCCATCATTTTTCACCAGAGACGAAGAGGCAATCAATGGCGTGGCATCATGCAAATTCAACCATGAAAAAAAATTCAAAACCACACTTTCTGCTGGAAAAGTTATGGCTACGGTGTTTTTCGATTCCGAAGGACTCTTGCTTGTGGACATCATGCCAAGTGGAACCACCATAAATTTTTATGCGTATGTGACGACGCTGAAGAAACTTCAAGCTCGACTGAGTCGTGTTCGACCACATCGGCAAAAGCAGGATGTTTTGCTGTTGCACGACAGTGCACGGCCACATGTCAGTCAAAAAACCATGGAAGCGATCACAAAATTCGGATGAACAACACAAACACCCGCCTTACAGTCCTGACCTGGCTCCATGTGACTATCATCTCTTTGGGAAACTAAAAGACTCTCTTCGTGGAACAAGGTTTGAAGATGATGACTCCCTTGTGCACGCTGCCAAACAGTGGCTCCAACAGGATGGTCCAGAATTTTACAGTGCGGGTATAAAGGCGCTGGATCCAAGATGGCGTAAGGCAGTTGAGAGGGATGGAAATTGTTCCTAAAGAATGTCTCTACACACTGTAAAACTTTCAAACATGTAGAATAAAAGATGGATTTTTTAAAAAAAATTGGTATTTGGCTTTCAGGAATGATAGCTATCAGCTGAGATACAATACGATGAAATCGCATGAAGCGTCTAGAAGTAGTTATTTCAGAGGTTCATTGTGAAAATGTTTATTTGCTCTGAAATACTAACAACATATGAAATATTAACATCTGTAGTTTCAAAGATATTGAAATGCTGTTGTTTTGTTGCATGTGCTTTTTGAGACTGCAGATGTATTCAGATTTGGTTTTAAGCTTGACTGTGAATTACTATAGGTTCTGGAAGAGTTGTGTCAGTTTTTATGACACGTCCTGCACAAAGGCCATGTGAGCCATAGCCGGACAAATTCCCAGCCTTGAGGTTTACTCATTTCTGTAGACTTTTCGAGCCTCTGTACCTGGACTCGCCCGTTTCGCTCGTCTAGTCGGACCTGTGGCGGCTCGCTCTGACACCTAGGGTTCAATAGCATTCAGCCGTACAACAATGTCACCTCCCCTCATATTACTTCCCGGCGACCAAACCGCTCCCCTAAATACGCGTGGCGTTATAGATCGCAAATCACGATGAGATACACGTTCGTTGAGCCGTAGCAGGTCGTTCCAGAACGTGCAGCAACCCCGGGGAACACCACGTCTAACGCGTTTCACTGTGAGAAACACGTCTCGTGTGAGGACGGCTTAACGCCCCAGCTTGCGAAACTGAGGTTGTGAGCCGCGTCTGAATAGGAAGTGCACACAGCATTAGCGACCACTGGTGAAGCGGATCGGTGTGCCTCATGCTTTTACACGTTTTCTTACAGCCGTATAAGCAAATGCTGGAACTTTCCGCCAATTCCGTCTCAGAAACACAATGCCTAACATGAAATCAGGCAGAAAGGTTCTTACACCTTTGACAGAAGATGTGTGCGTCTTTCACTCTTGTATTATGATAAAATATGCTGTAGAAACCAGAAAAATAAGTGCGATTAACGGTTATTAAGTCAAGAATGACTTACTTCTATCACTCACAGAGCCCAGATTCGTAATAACGTCAGGATAGAGGAAGGCGTTGTCAACTGTTATAACTTTTTTATGTTCGTGTCGACCAACTAGCATCACTTAACAGTTTTAGTTCTTCTCCTTTCTTTGTTATTTCTCCATTACTCGTTCATCCTCTACCCATGTTTTCTCCTTACTTCTTATTTATTCTGCCTTCTAAGTTTAGAATATTTTTCTTAAAAATGTTTCTTTCTCTTATTTACGTTTCTTCAATGTCGTTTCTTTCTAATTCTTTCTTTATTTTTGTGATAAATGCTCTTGTGAACTTCATTTTCAAGTAAAAAAATTGTCAAATGGCTCTCACCACAATGGGACTTAACATCTGAGGTCATCAGTCCCCTACAACTTAGAACTACTTAAACCTAACTAACCTAAGGACATCACACACATCCACGCCCGAGGCAGGATTCGAACCTGCGACCGTAACGGTCGCGCGGTTCCAGACTGTAGCGCATAGAACCTCTCGGCTACCCCGGCCGGCTTTCAAGTAAAACTGGAATATTCGTTTCGCTTGCATCCTCATATAATAGGTAGAGATGTCCAAAGGAAATTGACATTCCATTTGTGGTTGCTTCCAAAATTATCTTTGTATTTTGATAGACTTCCTCATTACTTCTCCATTTCCAACAGTCTGTGGTTTGTATTGCACCCATTCTTTTTCTATTAACCCGTCTTTTAAGTAACTCTATTCAGCCCAGCTTGAAGTTCATAGTTAAGCATTCGTATGCATACAGACATTCCCGTCTTATCACTGTGGTGTAGTGTTTTAGTTTTCTTCTTTCTAGCAACGCATATCTTGTTGTAGGTATTTTTAATTGAACCACATGCCCTTTCGGTTTTATTAACTTTAACGTCTACTGCAGATCTGCCAAGTTCACTGTCTGCCCAAGCGTTGGTATCTCGTTGGAGTTTACCACAGGTTACCTCACGTACAGTTTGCGGAACTTATACTATCACACACAACATGTAAGACCTTGTACCACCTCAAATATTTGCTTCCGAACTGATGCTCCTGATCGCAAAATATTCAGTTTAGGCAAACTGAACTTGAATAAAACCACAAACAGCTGTTACTTGATAATTTATCTACAACCGATTTCGCTGCGTTTAAGCAGCATCTTCAGGTGGTTAGTAATGTAACATACACTGAAGCGCCAGAGGAACTGATATAGGCATGCGTATTGAAAAACAGAGATACAGTATGTAAACAGACAGAATACGGTGCAGCGGACGGCAAAGCCTATGTAACACAAGTGTCTGGTGCAGTTGTTAGATCGGTTACTGCTGCTACAATGGCAGGTTATCAAGGTTTAAGTGAGTTTGAACGTGGTGTCATAGTCGGCGCACGAGCGATGGGAATCAGCATCTCCGAGGTAGCGATGAAGTGGGGATTTTCCCGTACGACCAGTTCACGAGTATACAGTGAATATCAGGAATCCGGTAAAACATAAAATCTCAGACATCGCTGCGGCCGGAAAAATATCCTGCAAGAACAGGACCAACGACAACTGAAGAGAATCGTTCAATGTGACAGAAGTGCAACCCTTCCGCTAATTGCTGCAGATTTCAGTGCTGGGCCATCAACATGTGTCAGCGTGCGAACCATTCAACGAAACGTCATCAGTATGGGCTTTCGGAGCCGGAGGGCCACTCATGTCCCCTTGATCACTGCTCGACACAAAGCTTTACACCTCACCTACGCCCGTCAACACCGACAATGGGCTGTTCATGGTTGGAAACATTTTCTCTGGTCGGACGAGACCCGTTTCAAACTGTATCGAGCGGATGGACATGTACGGGTATTGAGACAACCTCATGAATCCGTGGACCCTAGATGTAAGCAGGGGACTGTTCAAGCTCTGTAACGGTGTGGAATGTGTGCAGTTGGAGTGATATGGAACCCCAATACGTCTAGATACGACTGTGACAGGTGACACGTGCGTATGGATCCCGTCTGATCACCTGCAATCATTCACGTCCATTGTGCATTCCGACGGACTTGGGAATCCCAGCAGGACAATGCGACACCCCACACATCCAGAATTGCTACAGAGTGGCTCCAGGAACACTCTTCTGAGTTTAAACACTTTCGCTGGCACCAGACTCCCCAGACTCGAACATAATCTGAGATGCCTGTTCAGAAGACATCTCGACCCCTAGTACTGTTACGGATTTATGGACAACTCTGTAGGCTTCAAGGTGTCGATTCCCTCCAGCACTACTTCAGACATTAATCGAGCCCATGCCCCGTCGTGTTGCGTCACTTCTGCGTGCTCGCGGTGGCCCTACACGATATTAGGCAGGTATACCAGTTTCTTTGGCTCTTCATTGTAGTAACGCCTTTCTTGTTGTAGATATTTTTAATTAAACGATATACCCCTTCAGTTTTATTAACTATTACATCTATTGCAAATCTACCTAGTCCATTGTCGGCCCAGTCGCCTGTATCCACGGTGGAGCTTACCAAAGGCTACGGCACGCGCACTGTTTCACTCATGTTAAATGAAGACCTCGTACTAGCTGAAATATTAATTTCCAATCAGTTGTTCCTGATGGCAAAATATTCATTTAGGTAAACTGTAGTTGTGTAAAACCGCAAATAGCTGTTAAGTAAGTAGTGTGCCGGCCAATGTGGCCGAGCGGTTGTAGGCGCTTCAGTCGGGAACCGCGCTGCTGCTACAGTCGCAGGTTCGAATCCTGCCTCGAGCATGGAAGTGTGTGATGTCCTTAGGTTACTTAGGTTTCAGTAATTCTATGGGACTGCTGACCTCAGATGTTAAGTCGCATAGTGCTCAGAGCCATCTGAATCATTTTTTTTAGTAGTGTCACAAAGTCCAACGCCATGAAGAGGGGAGGAAGTAGCCAGAAAATAATAACCGGCAGAGCACTGGAGCGAATAGAGCAGGGGATGAGGCACCTGTAGTTGGTTATCGCGAGAGTAGAGCAGTAATTCTTGACTCTGGAACGGAGAGAAGTTTAACCTAACACGGGTCAAAGCGTGGCTGACGACCCTTTCGAAGACTGATTTGTTGGTGTAGCATTGCCATCAATAAAAGTTTCCGACTAAATCTGCCGAGAAATACGTTGCGCAGTTTGTCTCGCGCGCCGCACACCGATTGGAGCGCACGTATTCTGGATGCGGGCGCGTTTGGTACTGCGCACAACGCCACAATAGCTCCGCGAACGGGCGAAGGGAACGTTTCCCGTCGACGAGTATAATGTGGCAACTTACTGTGTGCCGGCGGGGCAGCGGCGCTGGATACGGAACATACTAAACAGGCAACGACCCGCCTCGGCCACGTTAGTTGTGGCCCATTACCGTGTAAAGCGGCGAGATTACGACGAGTGGAATTACCGGGGCTGCGGTGGTATTGCACAATTCCGTTTGCACAACAAAGAGGCGAGTAGCCGCGCAGAGGAGCACTGGAGGTGAACGAGCGCAGAGTGGGAGACTGGTGCGGAACAAAGCGAGGAATTCGCGGGCGCCGAGAGAACGCGGAAGGTGCGGCGCGGAAGGGCGCGGGCGTCGGTGGCGGAGCGGCCCGCCGGCCCCTGGCGCGGTGGCCGCTGGCCGCTGCTGCCTGCCTGCCGGCCGGCCGGGTTCAGCGGCCGCGGCGAGGGGTCAGCCGTCATAAGGCGCAGAGCTGTGGCCGCCCGGCCGGCCGGCGCTCGGCGCGGTCACGGCCACGGACACGCCGACCCACGGTCGCCTGTGACGAGGCCAGAGGCGCAGCGCCATCCAGGTCCCGCGAGCGTAGTTTTGCCATGTGCCCAGCCTTTTACGGTCGGCTCCGGCCAATATACAGGGTGGTCCATTGATGGTGACCGGCCCAAATAGCGGGTGATCAAAAAGTAAGTATAAATTTGAAAACAATAAATCACGGAATAATGTAAATAGAGAGGTACAAATTGACACACATCCTTGTCATCTCCTGCCAAATATACAGGGTGGTCCATTCATGGTGACCGGCCCAAATAGCGGGTGATCAAAAAGTAAGTATAAATTTGCAAACAATAAATCACGGAATAATGTAGATAGAGACGTACAAATTGACACACATCCTTGTCGTCTCTTGCCAAATATACAGGGTGGTCCATTGATGGTGGCCGGGCCAAATACCGGGTGATCAAAAAGTCAGTATAAATTTGAAAACAATAAATCACGGAATAATTTAGATAGAGAGGTATAAATTGACACACATCCTTGTCGTCTCCTGCCAAATATACAGGGTGGCTGACGACCCTTTCGAAGACTGATTTGTTGGTGTAGCATTGCGACCAATAAAAGTTACCGACTAAATCTGCCGAGAAATACGTTGCGCAGTTTGTCTCGCGCACCGCACACCGATTGGAGCCAAATACCGGGTGATCAAAAAGTCAGTATAAATTTGAAAACAATGAATCACAGAATTACGTAGATAGAGAGGTAAAAATTGACACACATCCTTGTCGTCGCCTGCCAAACATACAGGGTGGTCCATTCATGGTGACCAGGCCAAATGCCGGGTGATCAAAAGGTCAATATAAATATGAAAACAATAAATCACAGAATAATTTAGATAGAGAGGTAAAATTGACTCACATCCTTGTCGTCTCCTGCCAAATATACAGGGTGGTCCATTGATGGTGACCGGGCCAAATACCGGGTGATCAAAAAGTCAGTATAAATTTGAAAACTGAATAAATCACGGAATAATGTAAATAGAGAGGTACAAATTGACACACATCCTTAGAATGACATGGAGTTTTATTAGAACCAAAAAAATACAAAAGTTCAAAAAATATCCGACAGATGGCGCTTCAACTGATCAGAATAGCAATAATTAGCATAACAAAGTAAGACAAATCAAAGATAATGTTCTTTACAGGAAATGCTCAATATGTCCACCATCATTCCTCAACAATAGCTGTAGTCGAGGAATAATGTTGTGAACAGCCACTGTAAGGCATGTCCGGAGTTATGGTGAGGCATTGGCGTCGGATGTTGTCTTTCAGCATCCCTAGAGATCTCGGTCGATCACGATACACTTGCGACTTCAGGTAACCCCAAAGCCAATAATCGCACGGACTGAGGTCTGGGGACCTGGGAGGCCAAGCATGACGAAAGTGGCGGCTGAGCACACGATCATCACCAAACGACGCGCGCAAGAGATCTTTCACGCGTCTAGCAATATATGGTGGAGTGCCATCCTGCATAAACATCGTACGTTCCAGCAGGTATTTATCAGCCAGTCTGGGGATGATGCGATTCTGTAACACCTCTCACCCGTCACGGTAGGAGTTATTATGCTGTGCAGCGCCATCTGTTGGATATTTTTTGAATTTTTTTTTTCTAATAAAACCCCATGTCATTCCAACCATGTGTGTCAATTTTTACCTCTCTATCTACATTATTCCGTGGTTAATTAAGTTTTCAAATTCATACTAACTTTTTAAACACCCGATATTTCACGAAATAAGCGTCAAACGAAGAAACTACAAAGAACAAAACTCGCTTAGCTTGAAGGGGGAAACCAGATGGCGCTATGGTTCGCCCGCTAGATGACGCTGCGATAGGTCAAACGGATATCAACTGCGTTTTTTTAAATAGGAACCCCATTTTTATTACATATTCGTGTAGTACGTAAAGAAATATGAATGCTTTAGTTCGACCATTTTTTTCTCTTTGTGATAGATGGCGCTGTAATGGTCACAGACGAATAAATACGTGGTATCACGTAACATTCCACCAGTGCGGACGGTATTTGCTTCGTGATGCGTTACCCGTGGACCGTTTACCAATTGCGGAAAAAGCCGATATCGTGTTGCTATATGGCTATTGTGAGCAAAATCCCCAACGGACGTATGCTGTGTATCCTGCTCGGTATCCTGGATGACATCATCCAAGCGTCCGGATCGTTCGCCGGATACTTACGTTATTTAAGGAAACAGGAAGCGTTCAGCCACATGTGAAACGTCAACCAC